>NC_092787.1:35282164-35885723 GCF_047496795.1 Chiloscyllium punctatum | reverse complement strand
CTGCTGGACACCATCGAACATGTGGAAGGGGAAATTGCAGTCTTTGACTTCGGAGGTGATCTGGTCCGTTCTGTGGTGAAAGTGGTCCTCCTGGCAGCAGCTGTGTTTGAGGTGGAGGAATTGGGAATGAGCAAGAGCATTTTGCAGGAGGCTGGATGGGAGCAGATGTAGTCCAGGTGGTTTTAAGTGATATGGACGAGGTGCTGTCAGGTGGGACTAGATTGGATTGGGATATCTGGTTGGCATGGACACGTTGGACCGAAGGGTCTGTTTCCATGCTGTACATCACTATGATTCTATGTCTGTGTTGAGTCTGTCATTGCTGATGGAAATGGAGTGGTCCAGGGAGAGGAGGGAGGTGTCCGAATTGGTCAAGGTGAACTTAAGTTCCGAGTAGAATGTGTTGGTGATGTGGATGAACTGTTCACCCTCCTCGTGGGAGCATAAGGTGGCACGAACCCAGATATCAATTTAGTGGAGGAAAAGGTGGGGAATGGTGCAGGTGCAACTGCAGAAGATGGACTGCTTTACATAACCGACAAAGAGACAGGCCTAACTGGGGCTCATACGGGTGCCCAAGGCTAACCTTTTCATCTGGTGGAAGAGGGAGGATTCAACCGAAAACTTATTGAGGATGAGGACCTGTTCAGCTAAACGGGTGAGAGTGTCAGCAGAGGGTGACTGTTGGGGACATTCTGAGAGGAAAAAATGGAGGGCTTGGAGACCCCGATCATTGCGAATAAATGTATATAAGGTCTGGATGTCCATGATGACGATGAGGTGTTGGGTTCAGGGAAACGTAAGTCTTGGAGGAGGTGGAGGCCGTGGGTGGTGTCCCAAACATATGTGAGAAGTTCCTGGACGGGGGGATAGTATGGTGTCATGGTATGTGGTGATGGGTTCACTGGGGCATGAGCAGGCTGAGATGATCGGTTGGCTGGGGCAGTCAAGCGTGTGAATCTTAGAGGGTGGGCAGGAGTCTTGGTGGAAAAATTAAGCTTGGAGGCAGCGGCTGTGAAAGAAAAATTCGATGTCACAACGCATTTTTGCAAGTAGTGTTAAATTGTATTCCAAATAGCAAACTTTCAAATTAGCTGTCACTAAATAGCATGTGATGCACTAATTGTTTGGAAGGTGCAAGCGTAAACACTGACTTCAAGAATTTACACTGGTGTTTAACCCAGTCAGTGCATTGGATGTTACCACTAGGATTCAGAATTAAATCACATCAGTCTATGTAGATCCAATGTTAACTTTCAGAGTCCTACGTGTTTAATTATACCTGATCTCAATAAACTTAGAGTGTGCTTTTCTGTCATAACTGGCGGTATAGTGAAGGGAATAGGTCACTCATTGCTCTTCCGTTCCTGCTCTTGGTCATCTGCCCTCTCTGTATTTGCAGTCTTTCAGCACTATAGGCTCTGTTGCTTGAAACATTACATCCTTCCTGTCTCTTATAACGCTGAGCTTTTATTGTCTTTTGATTTACATCCTAGCATTTCACCCTTCAGTGTGGAAATTTTACATGGACTGGAGCAATTCCTGAAGATGGTGAGTGCTGAAGGACTGAGAGACCTTACAGTGACAGGGAATATTGAACATCCAAAGTAGGTTATAAAGAGGAGAATTGTGGTGTTCTGGAGAATGATGCAAAGTGAAGGAAGTTTACTGAATTTCAAACTGGTTATAATGATACAAAGGACTGTAGGATATAGACAAAGTTACAAAGATAAGGAGAGTATATGTTTATGCGCGATGTCCACAACTGATAGGGTGTGTCCATGTTTGGATTTCATTCCAAAAATATGGAGGGCCACATGGCCTGGACAGCTTTACATCACTATGGAGGACTGTAGAAGTGATGACAGCTTATTAATTAATAAAATGAATATGGAGAATTATCTGGAGATTGCACAAGTTATAGTTGAAGCAGGAAATCACCGAAATAGAGAGTGTTTTCATGCTTGAAGATGATTGCATGAGAACAGGGTTGCGTGGCCTCATGCAGTTCAATGTGATAGAGGTTGTTCTTGCATCTGGAAGATATTACTGATCGGGAAAGTAGAGGATTGTAAAGCATAGGTGAGATAGCAAACAATGAAATGTTTCATGTAATTATGGAACTGGTGAAAAAAAATGTTTTTAACATCAAGTCAATGGTTTGCAGAGACCTTCCAGACATCCTATGACATTGGGATCTAGTGTTTGTCGGACTCGTGTTAAATGAGTGAGATAAATACAAACTTTCAAGTTACTCATGAAACAAACAGAGACAGCAGAGTCGGAATCTGGTGGGTGGTGTTAATGGAATTAATGACGATAAAACAATAAGACAGAGGAGCAGAATTATACTATTCAGTCAATTGATTTTCCATTCACTTGAGTTGATCTGATAATCCTCAAGTCCACTCTGCTGTCTTTGGCCAAATTGAAAGCAATTAATTGTAAATCTGATGATGTTGACCAGCTTGAACCAATCCAATAGGAAAGAAATCAATATGTTATCGCCGGGCTAATGACACGGCACTTGGATAGGGAGAGGACAGCCAATTGCCATCTGAAGAGATAAGAAACCTCGATACTCTCAGAAAAAAGAAACACAATTTATTCATGAAGTTAGACGGCACGTTTCGTGAACATTCCTGACATCACAATTCAACCAAGAGAGGTGTTCAGAGCAGACAAATTCACAGGGAAAAGATCCCGAACAACAGAATCAGTGGAGAGTTAGAGGAATATTCTGGAAAACACATTCCGTGTGAGTTTTGAGAGAGTAAGCTTTAAACTATTGTTTATTTATTCGCTGGATGTATATCAATGGGACCTGCAGTTTTGAAGCAGCATAAATATAGAGTTTAATTCAGTGAGTGAATGGGTCGAATTGAGGATGCAACTGTTAAATTTGTTCGGAATTGTGTTACAGCCTTTTTCACTGTTGGAGTCAGGAAAATATATTTCTTTTTTTATTTCAGAGTGCCCAAAATAATTTCATTTCATTACTCAATTCTTTACAACAGATTGGGGAGTTAGAGGTAGGTTATAACCCTTCGCAGTCTTCTTTATTAGATTACAAGGTGAGGTGTTGCTCTCTGGGTGTTTTGGTTTTAATTATCAGAGGGATGACAACCTTCCCTTCGTTACAGTCTGTTTATCTCAAAGATTCAGATGCATGTGATTCACGCTGACTTGGCTGGTTGGAATTAGAATTGCCTTGCTCATAGAAGATAGAGGGTAATGTTGGAAAGGGGTGATTCTTACTGTTGGACCATGAACAGTGGTATTCTGCAGTGATCTGCATTGGGCCTCTACTGTTTTTGATGTAAATGAATTATCTGTTTGAAAATCTAGATGGTTGAGTTAGTAGGTTTGCAGCCAATACAATAATTGATCGATTTGTGAATAATGTGGAAGGTTGGCAAAGGATTGTTCAGTTGGACATATGGGAGGAAAAAGAGCAGATGGAGTTTAATGTGGGTCAGTATGAGTACAGCACTTCGGAAAATCAAGTGCAAAGGAAATGTATCCAGTTAATGGCAGGACCCTGAGCAGGATTGATTTGGAAAGGGAACTTGGGTACAAGTTCAAAACGCCCAGGAAGTAGCCACTCAGGCAGATAGGTGGGAAAGAAGGCCAAATGTATGCTTGCCTTTATTGTTCTAGGAATTGATTGCAACTGTCAGGTTGTCATGGTACAGTTTTATAGGGTTTTACTTAGGCCACACTTCAAGTATTGCATTCAGTTCTGGTTGTCACATTATTAGTAGGATTTGGAGGCTTTAGAGAGGGTGAAGAAGAGGTTTACCAGGGTGTTGTCTGGATTAGATTGTATGAGAAACAAGGAGAGATTAAAAAAAACTCGGGTTGCTTTCTATTGTGCTGCGATGGATATGGAGAGACTTGGAAGAGGTCTCTAAAATTATGGGATGCCGGGTTACCTTTGACAGTCAGAAGATGTTTCCCAGAGTTGAAATGTCTAATACTGTGGGATATGCATTGAAGGTGAGTTGGGAAAGTTCAAAGGATCCCTGATGAGCAGGCTTTTTGCACAGAGTAAGAGAGGTCTTTGTTGGTGGTGGCATATACAGTCGGGACAATGAAAGGACTTTTGGATTATCAGATGAATACACCAGTAATGGATCTATGTCGATCAAAGGCAGGCAAAAGGAATTAACTTACTTTGGCATCATGTTCACCACAGCATCATGTCTCAAAGGACCCGTTTCTGGTCTGTATTGTCCTATGTCCTATGCAAGATTGCAAGATATTTTTAGATATCATAAAGGTTACAGAGAAGCAAGAGTAAATATTGCACCACTGGAAATGTACCGAGAGAAGTAGCAATAGAGAACAAAGATATGCTGGGGAAACCCTGCATCAGTTTTCCAAGTGGGTGACACCAGTAATTTACCAGAACCATAAGGAGTCTGGGCGAGGATTGTGTGCATTAGCCACTATTTAGGAGAAGGTGCTGGGAATGCTGAAAGGTTTGAAGGTGGATAAATAACCCGGTCTGGATAGGTTACATCACAGAGTTCCAACGGAGATAGCTGTGGAGATTATAAAGGCATTGGTGATGATTCAGGAATCACTGGAGTCAGGTAGCGTCGTAAGGACTGAAAATCACGAATGTCGACATTCTGTTTAAGGAAGGAAAGAGGAAGAAGACAGATAACCTTTGGCTGGTGAGCATGGCTTTCGTCATTTTGAGGACTTTAGTGTTTGTTTTCATGGTTGCACTTGGTGAGCTCATGATAAAATAGGGCAGAAATATCAAGACTTCTCAAGGTTCTGCCTGACAAATCTGTCAGAATTCTTTGAGGAGGAAATGAGCAGGTCAGACAGAGGGCAGTCAGTGGTCGTGTCTTTGACCAGAGCCATTTAATCCTCGAAAGTTGGAAATTTTTCTGCCTTCGCTTTAATATATTTATTGCTCTAACTTTGACAACCCGCTGTGTTAAACAGTTGCAGATATTAATTACCCTCTGAGAGATGAATGTCCTGTTCATCGCCATCTTAAGCATATGATTACCAGCAATAACTTGTTTGCTAAAACAATAGTCATACACTGAAAGAATACGTTGTTCACAAACCCCATTTGTTTTTATAAATGCACCATTTTGAGAATATAAAAGTGAAACTTGTGAGTGATTCTTATTATTCCTTCCAAACAGTCCAGTCATTCTCATCAGCACTCCAGTTCATGTCCTCTTCAACGAGTCACATTGTATGGTTTCCTTATTAATTTTTTTTTCCTTGACAGCAGTGCTCTATTTACAGGTCTCCTCGTGACCTTCCCCTTGCGGCCTGTCCCATCGTTGTAAGTTGTTCTGACTCCTACGTTTTAAACCCATGTTCCTCTCAAGTGAATATCTAACCCTTGACTGCCAGCTGTCTAACATGGGGTTTCATTCTGCTCACGTACTTCCTGTCCTCTGGTTGACAATGTTTATTCTTTACCCAGTTTTCTTCCATGCTCCTGTCCATAGCCCAGGCTTATTAATTATGCTCAACCCCGTACATCCATTTACTTTCCATTGTTTAAAGCTATGTGAAGTTGTTTTTGTATCCCAGGGGTTAATACTTGCCTATTATTGTTTGGATATTTGTGCTGCTCTCAGTTGTTTCGTCTATTCACAAATTTGTGAATAGATATTAGGGGATATTTCAACATGCTCTTCAACTGTTCTCTGAACTTGGACTGAGTAGCCACGTAAATAAATGTGTTTGTGCAAACTTAAATTTCTCAGCATATAGGCAAGCACTTCAAACATACCATCAGAACTGACTATGGAATCATCAAAATCAAAAAAGTATATAATGTAAACAAACCACAAGAGGATGAAGGTGCCCGATATGGCAAAGAGTAAAATCATCGACTTCCTTCTGCTCTCCATCTCTTGGTCAGTGTGTTTTTAGTATTTTTTGTGATGTTTCAATCCCATACGGGCTCGACTGACCATTAAAATGTGTCTAACTGTCATAATATTGAATAACAGAATTAAACTGAATGGTAATAATGGTGTTAAAACCTTTTCAAACATCCTAAATCCATTCCACCTTGGATCTCTAAAGTAGATTTGCTTATTAGAACAGCGCCATTCTACATTGTTAATTATCCACTTAGGTTTATATCTGAAGTAAATGGGAATGTTTTTTAAACACAGGAGAATGCCAGTTGTGGCTAGAACCACAGTTGCAGTTTTCTTGGTGCAATATTTCATTTTCAGTTTCCGGCAAGAAATGGCAACAAATCGATCAAAAGTGAAAGTCACGGTGAACCAGACAGAACAGTCTATGGCTACACGGATCACAACATAGAGGGGTCGACACACAGAAGTGAGCTTCACGACATTCAATGGGAAATAATAATTGTTGATTCGACGAAGTATGACCTCAGTGATAATGACCATGAGATCCATCAATGCCATGGCCACCAGGTAACGAGTGGTGCAAGTGGAAAGTCCACACTTTCCCTGGGACAGGATGACAATTGCTATTAAGTTAACTGCAATAAATAAAGAAAGACCTGGTGAGAAAACTTAATTTTTCGTAGACAAATAAATTTTTTTCTGAGAAACAGATTACATCAGTAAAGAAAAACGTGCACTGTGACCATGCCACAATTAAAAACAATCTCCAGCATTAATTTTGCTTTCTGAACCTGTTCTCTCACTGCTCTTGGGATGGATATATATCTCCAATGCATGTCATCTTGAGCAGTACATGGTCATTAACATCAAACAGACAACAAATGGCTGTTACTGAAATTCAATGCGATTTTAGATTAAGAAATAATCCGAGTAATCCTCTGCAATAGCAGCACCAGCATGGTCAGACCCACACTGCCGTCCTGCCTTCATGATCATTCCTCTGCAAACACATGACACACAACTGTTGACATTTCAGTAAATAAAAATTGACCATTCCCAATCAGGATGCATTAACTCAGGTTTTTGTCTTTCAGGTTTCTTCAGAATTCCACAAGATTCATAACAAGGTGTAAGTTTCTATTTTACATTGTGAAGGTTCCATCATTATTTTTTCTATGTGTTTAGTGCATGTTAAACAATACTTTATATGTGAATACATATGAACTCTGACACCAGGTGACCTCAACATTATTGGTTAAATTAGCTTTCACTGAGACAGATGGTAGCAATATAAATACAACTCATCTGAAGAATAGCATTTGACTTTAGCAATTCTGTACTTCAAAAATGTTTTCCGAATTTTGGAACTCCTTTTTCTGATCTACTGCTAGTTTCATGTCATCATCTAATATACGTCTCTTATATCTTCTTGAAGAGTTATGGACCGTCTCCTTAAATGTTTCCATTTCTTCTCAGCCTTTATGTTTCCACATTCAAACTTTGCCACCACGTCTTCACCCTGTTGTAATGTATTATTTCAGGTTTATCTTATTCAAGTCTTTCCAAATTGAGTCTGTATTGAATGCTTCAGCATTTTATGTTCACTTCTGCCTCTAATACGATTTTAATATTCTTCGTGCCACAATAATTTCCCAGCTCTAAAATAGCTTTTTTGCTGGTAGTTTGAAACAAGAGTTTTCATTGAAACTTTCCTCAAACAAAACTGTCAGAGTGTGGGTTAAAGGAACCCTTGTAAGTCTGAAATCACTGCATATCAGGGGACACACTTTCTGCTGGTTAGAGCCATACCTGACATATAGAAAGATGGTTGTGGTTACTGGAGGTTAGTCATCTCAGACAATATAACCACTGCCCTGTAACATCCAATGATGTTACAGTCACTGATTCTCCTGCGATCAACAGACTGGCTGTTAGTACTGAACAGAACATCAACTGGACTCGGCACATAGACACATTAGCTACATAAACAGGTCATGGCTCGGAATACTGATGCGAATAACTCACCACTTGTATCCCTAAAGCCTCTCCATCACCTGCAAGGAACAAATCAAAGTGTGGTGGAGTACTCCCACTTGCCTGAATGCTGTAGCTCCAACAACACTCAAGGAACCTGATACCATTCAGGACAAAGCAGCCGGCTTGATTAGCATTACATCAACAAGCATTCATTCCCTTCACCACAAACGCTCAGTGACAGCAATGTCTAACATCGACAAGATGGGCTGCAGAAATTCACCAAAGCTCCTCAGATAGCATCATGTAAACTCACAGTCACTTCTGTCAAGGACAAAAGCAGCAAATATACAGGAACCTCATCACTTTCAATTTCACCTCACACCGTAAAATCCTGATGCCAAGCTTCTTACCATTCTGTCTTGAAAATATATTGCCGTTCTTCCATTGTTACTGAATCAAAACATTGGACTTACCTTCCTAATGGCATTTGGCTTCATTCACTTCACATTGACTGCAGCAGTTCAAGAAGGCAACTCACTAACACCTTCTGAAGATCAACCAGGGGTGTGTTATAAATGCTGGCTAGCCAGTGACATCTATAACCCACAAAATGAATAACAGAAAGAATGGTGGTCTAAATCAGTTCTTAATTCTGCCTCTTACATTTCGATTTGTGAAGTGTTTTGTGAAGTTCAATCATCCACAATTGTTCCAAAAGCAGCACTTACAGCTCAATTATTCCCTTTGTGTTTAGTTTTTTTAAAAAAAATCATCATCTCACAGCCTTATTGTGAAGGTGTTTATTTTCTCAGAGACTTCAATTAACTCACTTTTTTTCATCTTCACATGATATCTTGGTTTCGTCTTCACTAAGAAAGACACAAATAAGACATTACAACTGTTGGCAAACACAGATTCCTTGAAGGGAGAGGAACTGACTGATTGCTAGGCAAAAGGTGGTGGGGAACCTGATGAGAATGAATCCTGATAATCCTCAGGGCCAATAAAGCGCATCACAGAACACTAAGCAATTGAAATTAGGAATAGTCAGTGCATTGATGGTTGTCTTTCAAAATTCTGACAGTCTGGAATATTTCCTACGAATTGCAAGTTGAGAAATGGTACACCACTTTCGTTTTCTAAATGCAGTCAAACGGAATTGTTGACTGGTTAGACTGACACCATTAGTGGGGAAAGTCTTGAAGTCCATTGGAAAACATTTAATAGCAGTGACAAAGATCATTTAAACTCAGCAAGAATTTAAGAAAACTAATTCATCCTTGAAAATAATTTGAATTTTTGTGTACATAACTAATAAAGTGGGTCCAAGGAACCATTGTAAGGCGTAATTGGACTTCCAGAGTGCTTTTCAGAAGTTCCACACAGGGATTAGCTTGTAAAATAAAAGGGTGTGGAATTGAGGGAAGTGTACTGACACGATGAACGTGCCAATTGGAGGATGACAGAAAGGAAGCGGAAGAAACGGGATTTCATCTGAGAGGCAGGCAGTGACTGGACAGGTAGCTCAGGGATCCATAACTGACCTCATCTGTTCACAATACATATTAATGTTTTAAATGAGGGAACTTAACCTCTTATCTCTGGCACTGTAGACAACACAAAGTTTGTTGGGCAGGTGAGCTTTGAGGAGTAAGCAGAGATGTTTCAGTGTGTTTTGTATAAGTTGAATGAATGGACAAATTTATAACAGATAACGTATAATGTGGATAATTGTGAGGTTACCAATTTCGCAAATCAGAAAGGCAGATTATTAGTCATATATTGACAGATTGATAAAGTGGGAGGTGTAATGCAGCCTCATTGCCCTTCTGTACGAAACAATGAAGGGTAACCTGCAGGTGAGCAGAAGGAGAAGAAGAGAAGTGACACGATGGCTTTCATGGCGAGAGGATTCCAGTACAAAGCACAATTATCTACCACGATTGCATTAAACCCGGCATAGCAGAACAGTGGCATGAAGAGAGTCTATCAATTAAGATTATGTTCACTGGCCTTCAAAAGAATGAGAGGGGATCTCATCAAATTTCTAAGATCGGAAATAGGCCTGGAAAGGTTAACAGACGGAGGACGTTTCTAATGACCTGTGAGTCCAGAATCATTTGTCTGAGTCTGCGGTACGGTAAGGTAATTCAGCACTGAAATAAGTGGAAATTTCTTCACGCAGAGAGTGGTGAGACAGTGAAGTTCTTCAGTAAAAAGGCTATTCAGGTGAAAATATTCATGAAGACTTCCGAAAGAGTTTATAGGTCGCAAGGCACCAAAAGATCTGAGATGGATGTAAGAGAAGTCTGCCGAGACAGACGATCAGCCAGAATGAAACTAATTGTTCAGGCACACTCAGAATGTCCTACTCCTGCTTCCATTTGTTATTTATTAGGATCTGCCAAATGGGCTGGGTTTGACAAGTGGTGTTCTGTGGCCGTGGGAAATTATTTTATCACAGTTTCCAACAATAATATCTTGCGAAATCATGGAATCTAAATTCAGATGTTGCTTGATTCAGCACAGAGGTGACCACAGAGCTAACTCTCATCCTTCCAGGGTTCCTTTCTACATTGTGCCTGGGTTTGCTGGAGCTTGGTAAGCTGTTCCTCAAAAGCCCACGATGGATCCGGCAGATCTCTTTCCCCACACCAACTCAGATGGTGCTCTCAGAGCTTCCACACTCTGTACCCTCTGCTCCATTTGATTGTGCATGTTCAAAACCAAGATATGTTGTAACTGCACTCCCAAATCTCATTCTGAATTGTGTTTTCAAACTCTGACGTCTCCCTGAAATATCTCCAGCAGTTCACACCACAACTGCCAGCAAAAACTTTCAAGTCCTTCCAGGATCTTTCCAGGAACAGAATTAATTGAAATGCCTATTTGCAGCAAGTTACTTGATGGGTCCGTTACAATACTAATTGAAGGGCTTCAGTGTATTGCTGAACATATGATCAGCTCAGAGTAACTAACACAGGTGTTCAGCGGACAGGCACAGCGCTAGTTTTAACCTGTGAATCAATGTGGGGTTGAAACCTCTTTCCAATATGGACCTGCACAGCCAGCTCCTGATGAATGGGTGATATCCCACACATTCAATTTCATTTTTTCTGAGCTTCATAACACAGCACTGCATCAGAGGAGCAAAAGAACGAGGATAGGGAAAGATACAGCAAGGAAAATCATTCACCTTATAATTGAATAGGGCCATTAATTAGTGCAGAATGGTTGCAGAAATATGGGGAACAATCCGTGTATTTGGACTAACTGGAGGAGTGCGGCCTTCAGGTGTCCAATTGCAAAATGAAACAATTAAATAATGAGACTGCGACATCATGTGAAATTATCAGTTATATAGTAATTTGAATCCACTTAGCAGAACGAGCCGAGACATAACCAAACCAGGCAGAAGACACTTTGTAGATCACGCTGATGCCCTGGTCAGTGAAGTGGACTATTTGCGGATTGTACATGGGCATAGATCACTCTCTTGCTCCATATACCTGCACTAGTGAATGGCGACAGTGAGGTCTGCAGATGGTGGTGATCAGAGTTGCTGGAAAAACACAGCAGGACAGGCAGCATCCAAGGAGCAGGAAAACTGATGTCTCAAGCCGGAACCCTTATTCAAGAATGTGATAGTGGCCGAGCATGTGGATATTTTCAGGTCCGGAAGTGGTGCTTCCATGAGTTCATGTCTCTGTATCTGTGAAACAGCAGCAAAATACAAGTACTGAGGGAGTGCAGATGTGAAAATCACTATTAGAGACGGAGCAGAGGGAAATCAGTTTCAACTTAAACAATTCTCAGAGATTTGAGAACAAGACAGAACGAGACAGAGAGCGATATCATGAACAATGTCATCACGTGTGTGAGAATTTTAAACTGGAGACACTGCAAGAGTTAACAGCAATATACATTGAAGCTCACAGGTATGACAAGGGGAATGGATTTTGGTCTAATCGTTGGAAAAGCTGTGGAATCTTTGGGTGAGCTTTGGTGATGCATTTTTATGAACAGGGAATGGGTGAGCAGAGTCCTGGGAGTAAACAAACTGGATTTCACATTTTAAACTTTAAGCAGAGGCTGGGTTGATCTGGTGATAAATGTTCTTGTGGGGTCAGTAAATAGAAGTAATAATGGTCAGGATTTGTGTCCAGGAAATCAGGCCTGGAAGAGAGGGATCACTGCATTTGTGGAAAAGCTGTTGAATCTTCATATATTGGCCAAGGATGGAATGGAGTTATATGATGGAAATGTAGTTTTTTTTGTCAGAATAGAAGACAATGATTTTTATGTTTCTAATATGTAAGGAATGATGACAGGAACGCAATGAATCGTAGTTTAAAGATGAAGCTGAGCAATGTCGCTCTTGTGTGACGACCAGAATCAAAAGGAAAACAGGCAGTTAGCAATGGTTTGCAGAGTGGAAGATATATTCAGAGTCTCATCAGCAGTAATAAGAGCGGCACGGGCAGTAGAATCAATAGAAAGAATAACGATAGAGTTAAACATGGTTTACAGAATTAACAATTGGTTAGTATGACTTACCAGGAACGCCAACAATAGCCAGGATAGGATAAAAAAAGAATTCAGTCATGTACATTATGTAATGGATTCGCAGTGATACTGGAATCTTATCATAAAAAGCAGAAAGGGCCAACAGATCCCAGTATACAGTCCTGTCCATTTCTGTAACATTCATGTCCATCATTATAAGATTCTGGTTCATTCCAGCCAACTTTATTCTCAGATTCTAATCTCTCCTTTCCTCATCTCTGGAGCTGTTGAGTGTTGAACGTGATGTAGCCTCTGACTCTATGGAATGTCACATTGAAATGAGCCTGTTTTTAACAGAAAAGCGAATTACTCCAGTGTCACAGGTCGAATCCATGGGGACTAACATTAATTGCAGTCACTAAACAAACAGGTTCATTTCAGCTGGAAAACAGAGCAGCAGGTCAGGAAGTGGAGAGATTGAAGTAAAGGTAGCTGTTAGAATCAATAAATCCAAAAGGAAGGACAGACAGAGACAGGTTAATGAACACACTTGTACTAATGGGCTGAAGTGTGTTTATTTCAACACAAAGAATACTATGGGTAAGTCAGATGAACGTAGAGCCTGGGTGAGGACAAAGGGCTATGGTATTGCGACCATTACAAAGATTTGATTGAGACAGGGACGTGACTGGCTGCTCACATTGTCAGGGTTTCATGTTTTAGATGAGTGAGACAAAAAGATGAAAGAGATGGAGTAGTTGCATTCCTAATTAGTTAGATGGTCACTGCTACACTTAGAGAGGAGACATACACTGATGAAATATGGGAAGAGCCCATAAATAAGATGGGTAAAATCACATTAATATGATGATTCCACATGACCCAAAAAGGCACCAACACATTGACGAATGCATATGTAGGCAGGTTCTGGAATGATACAATATAACAGGGTTGTCAGCGTGGTGACTTTGACTTCCCCACGATTGACTGGGACTCTATTAATGCAAGGGGCTTGGTTGAGACAGACTTTTTTAGGTCAATCCATGAGGGATCTTGAAATAGCATGCAAAAATTTCAACTAGAGGAGAGGCCTTACTGGACTTTGTACTGGCCAATGAGCTCGCCAGTTGACTGACCCACCAGGGGGAGAGCATTTTGAAAACAGTGATCAGAATTGGTTAAGGAAGAAATGGAGGGCTTGCAGACCCCGGTCATGGTGAACGAATATAAAAGGTCTGGATGTCCATGAAGAAGATGAAGTATTGGGTTCAGGGAAACATAAGCCTTGGAGGAAGTGGAGGCTGTGGTTGTTGCCCCAAACCTATGCAGGAAGCTCCTGGACCGGGGGTGGCGGGGGGGAGGGGGTGGATAGCATGGTATTGTGGTATGTGGAGATGGGTTCAGTGGGGCAGGCGCAGGCTGTGACGATGGGTTGGCTGGGGCGGTCACGATTGTGAATCTATGACGGTGGGCAGGAGTCTTGTTGGAAAAAGTATTTGCAGTCGTTCTGCGCGACTGGCTCTGTTGTTTTAATCAGTACATCTTTTCTGACACTTATAATGCTGAACTTTTATTATCTTTTATTTTACTTCCTAACATTTCACCCTTCAGTGTGGTAATTTTACACAGACTGGAGCAATTCCTGAAGATGGTGAGTGCTGAAGGACTGAGAGAGCTTACAGTGACAAGGAATGATGAAAATGTGAAGTAGGTTATAAAGATAAGGAGAATTGTGGTGTTCTGGAGAACGATGCAAAGTGTAGGAAGTTTACTGAGTCTCAAACAAGTTATAATTGTACAAAGGACTGTAAGATGTTGACAAGGTTACAAAGATAAGAAGAGTATATTTTTATGCGCAATGTCCACAAATGAGAGGGTGTGTCCAGGTTTGGAGTTCGTTACAAAAATATGAAGGACCACAGGGCCTGGGCAGCTTTACAGAGAGAGTGGAGGATTGTAAAGCATAGGGGAGATAACAAATAATGAAAAGTTTCGTGCAATTACAGAACTGGTAAAAGAAAATGCTTTTCACAAGTCAATGGTTTGCAGAGACCTTCCAGACCTCCTATGGCATGGGGATCGAGTGTTTGTCGGACTTGTGTTAAATGAGTGAGATAAAGACAAACTTTCGTGTTAGTGCTAATAAAAATAGAGAGAGAATAGTCGGAATATGGGAGGGTGGTATTCATGGGATTACTGACGATAGAACCATAAGACAGATGAGCAGAATTATACCATTCAGTCAATTGATTTTCCATTCAATTGAGTTGATCTGGTAGTCCACTTTACTGTCTTTGGCCAGATTGAAAGCAATTAATTGTAAATATGATGATGTTGATAAGCTTGAACCAATCCAAACCAAACCAATCCTGGGATAATGACAGGGCACTTGGACAGAGAGAGGAGAAGAAATTGCCATCTGAAGTGATCAGAAACCTCGATACTCTCAAAAAAAGAAACACAATTTATTCATGAAGGTAGACGGCACATTTAGCAAACATTCCTGACATCACATTTCAACCGAGAGAGGTGTTCAGAGCAGACGAATTCACAGAGAAAAGATCCCGAACAACAGAATCAGTGGAGAGGTAGAGGAATATACTGGAAGACACATTCCGTGTGAATATTGAGAGAGTGAGTTTTAAATTACTTTTTTTATTCACTGGATTTATATAAGTGGGACCTTCAGTTTTGAAGCAGTACATAAAAAGTAATTAAATCAGTGAGTGAATGGGTAGTAGTTAGGAAGTAATTGTTAAATTTATTCGGAATTCTGTTCCAGTTTCGTTCATTGTTGGAGTCAGGAAAATAAATTATTTGTTAATTTCAGAGTGAGCAAAATAATTTCATTTCATTATTCAATTATTTACAACAGATTGGGGAGTGAGAGGTAGGTTATAACCTTTCTCAGTCTTCTTTATTAGATTACAATGTGAGGTGTTGCTCTCTGGGTGTTTCGGTTTTAATTATCAGAGGGATGACAACCTCCCCTTCGTAACAGTCGGCTCACCTAGAAGATTAAGGTGCATGGGATTCACGCTGACTTAGCTGTTTGGAATCAGAATAGCTTTGCTCAGAGAAGATAGAGGGTAATATTGGAAGGGGGTGATTCAGACTGGCAGACCGTGAATGGTTGTAATCTGCAGTGATCCATTTTGGGCCTCTACTGGTTGTGATGTAAATGAATGACCTGGATGAAAATCAAGATGGTTGGGTTAGTAGGTTTGCCGCCAATACAATGATTGATGGATTTGTGGATAATGTAGAAGTATGTCAAAGGATTGATCAGTTGGACATATGGGAGGAAAAAGAGCAGGTGGAGTTTAATCTGGGTACTGCACTTCGGATAATCAAATACTAAGGAAAAGTAGCCAGTTTCTTGAGGTATAAGTTCAAACTTCCCAGGTTGTGGCCACACAGGTAGATAGGGTGGGAAGGAAGGCCCAATGTATGCTTGCCTTTATTGTTTAATGAATTGAGTGCAACTGTCAGGTTGTCATGGTGTAGTTTTATAAGGCATTACTTCGGCCACACTTCAGGTATTGCATTTAGTTCGGGTTGTCACGTTATAAGTAACAATTGAAGGCTTTGGAGAGGGTGTAGAAGAGGTTTACCAGGTTGTTGTCTGGTTTAGAATGTATGAGGAACAAGGAGAGGTGAGATAAACTCGGGTTGCTTTCTTTGATGCAGCGATGTATATGGAGAGACTTGGTAGAGGTCTCTAAAATTATGGGATGCCGGGATAAGTTTGATAGTCAGAAGGTGTTTCCCAGGGTTGAAATGTCTAATACTATGGGATATGCATTGAAGGTGAGATGGGAAAGTTCAAAGGATCCATGAGGGGCAGGTCTTTACACAGAATAAGAGAAGTCTTTGTTGGTGGTGGCATATACAGTCGGGACAATGAAAGGACTTTTGGATTATCAGATGAAAACACAAGTAATGGATGTGTGTTGATCAAAGGCATGCAGAAGGAATTAATTTATTTTGGCATCATGTTCGCCACAACATCATGTGTCAAAGGGCCCATTCCTGTTCTGTATTGTCCTATGTTTGATGCAAGATTGCAAGATTTGTTTAGATATCTGGTTGCAGGGAAGCAAGAGTAAATATTGAACCGCTGGAAATGTACCTGGAGAAGTAGCAACAGAGAACAAAGAAATACTGGGGAAACCTTGCTTCAGTTTTCCCAGTGGGCAACACCAGTAACTTGGTAAAAAAATGACTGCAGACGCTGAAAATCAAATACTGGATTAGTGGTGCTGGAAGAGCACAGCAGTTCAGGCAGCATCCAACGAGCAGCGAAATCAACGTTTCGGGCAAAGGCCCTTCATCAGGATGAAGGGCTTTTGCCCGAAACGTTGATTTCGCTGCTCGTTGGATGCTGCCTGAACTGCTGTGCTCTTCCAGCACCACTAATCGAGTCACACCAGTAACTTACCAGAACCATAAGGAGTCTGGTAGGGGGTTGCGTGCAGTGTCCACTACTTAGGAAAAGGTACTGGGAATGCTGAAAGGTTGAAGGTGGATAAATGACCCAGACTAGATGGGTTACTTCACAGGGTTCCAAAGGAGATAGCTGAGGAGATTGTAAAGGCATGAGTGACGATTCAGGAATCACTGGAATCAGGTAGCGTCGTGACAACTGAAAATCGCTAATGTTGACATCCCAGTTTAATGAGGGTGAGAGGAAGAAGACATATAAGCATTGGATGGTAAGTCTTGTCTTGTTCATTTTAAGGACTTTAGTGTTTGTTTTCGTGGTTGCGATTGGTGAGCTCATGATAAAACGGGGCAGAAATGACAAGACTTCTCAAGGTTCTGCCGAACAAATCTGTCAGAATTCTTTGAGGAGGAAATGAGCAGGTCAGACAGAGGACAGTCAGTTTATGCGTCATTGACCAGAGCCATTTAATCCACGAATAATTGCAAATTTTTCTGCCTTCGCTTTAATATACTTATTGCTCTAACTTTGACAACTCGCTGTGTTAAACAGTTGCAGATATTAACTACCCTCTGAGAGGTGAATGTCCTGTTCATCGCCATCTTAAGCATATGATTACCAGCAATAACTTGTTTGCAAAAACAATAGTCATACATTGAAAGAATATGCTGTTCACGAACCCCATTTGTTTTTATAAATGCACCAGTTTGAGACTGTAAGAGTGAAACCTGCGAGTGATTCTTATTATTCCTTCCAAACAGTCCAGTCATTCTCCTCATCACTCCAGTTCACGTCCTCTTCAACGAGTCACATTGTATGTTTCAATTATTAATTCTGTTGTTTTGTTTTCTTGACAGCAGTTATCTATTTACTGGGCTCCACATGTTTGGGTTCAAGGAGGAAAGCAATTGGTCAAACCACATAATTTGAAAGAAAACAGAATTTCCTTACAAGATTACCAAATGAAACCAAACAAAAAGAACAGAATACTGAATAATGTAACGTATCCGATAACCCAACAGATTATCCCAATTTAATGATGCTGTTCCAAATGCTTGCAACAATCCCCATAAACACGCTTCAGTATACAAGGTAAAATCAAACCCAGGGTCTTACAGGAGAGCACTCAGAGAGAGAGAGAGAGAGAGAGAGAGACAGAGAAAGAACCAGCCTGGACCTGCTTCTTTGCCCCCAGCAGCTTCAGCTGCCTGACTGCATTCAGTGAATCGCCAGACTGCCAAACCAGAGGAATCTGAGCTGGGAGAACTGACAACTCCTCTTACATTGTGCAAGTTTTTTTATATTTTAAAATTAAAACCATTTCGCCAGTGACAGTACCTGTTAGCTCTAATCAAACTAGCCCTTAAACCTTGAAATCTGAGCCTTTTATGACTTCAGCATGAAAAACACAAGACCAACATAACCTTGTTAATGCATCAGCATCGTCACACAACAACTTTCTGTGCTGCACTTTGTCAACAGTCTTCTGGAAATCCAAACAGATCACGTCCACTGGCTCTCCTCTGTCTAACTTTCTCATTCCCTCCTCAAAGAATTCTGACAAATTTGTCAGGCAGAATCTTGCAAAGTCTTGCTATTTCGGCACTACTTTATCATGAGCTCACCAATCGCATCCATAAAATCAAACTCTCATTTCCTAAAAATGACCAAGGCCATGCTAACCAGCCAATAGTTATCTGTCTTCTTCCTCTCTCCCTCCTTAAACAGAGATTTCAACATTGGCCATTTTCAGTCCTCACGATGCTACCTGACTCTAGTGATTCCTAAATCACCACCAATGCCTTTACAATCTCCTCAGCTATCTCCTTTGGAATCCTGTGATGTAACCCATCCAGTCTGGGTTATTTATCCATCTTCAAACCTTTCAGCATTCCCAGCACCTTCTCCTATATAGTGGCCACTGCACTCAATCCTCTCCCAGACCCCTCATGGTTCTGGTAAATTACTGGTGTCACCCACTGGGATAAACTGAGGCAAGGTTTCTCCAGCATTACTTTGTTCTCTATTGCTACTTCTCCAGGTACATTTCCAGTGGTTCAATATCCACTCTCGCTTCCCTGTAACCTTTATGATATCTAAAAAATCTTGCAATCTTGCGTAGAACATAGGACACAGGACAATACAGACCAGGAACGGGTCCTTTGACACATGATGTTGTGGCGAACATAACGCCAAATTAAATTAATTCCCTCTGCATGCCTTTGATCGACATACATCCATTACTTGTGTATTCATTTGATAATCCAAAAGTCCTTTCATTGTGCCAACTGTATTTGCCACCGCCAACAAAGATGTCTCTCACACTGTTTAAAAACCTGTCCCTCATGGCTCCTTTGAAATTTCCCAACTCACCTTAAATGCACGTCCCATAGTATTAGACATTTCAACTCTGGGAAACACCTTCTGATTGTCAAACATATCCCGGCATCCCATAATTTTAGAGACCTCGACCAAGTCTTACCATATCCATCGTTGCACCAGAGAAAGCATCCCGAGTTTTTCTAACCTTTCCCTGTTTCTCATACATTCTAATCCAGACAACACCCTGGTAAACCCCTTCTACACACTCTTCAAAGCCTCCAAATCCTACTTATATTGTGACAACCAGAACTGAATGCAATACTCGAAGTGTGGCCCAAGTAAAACACTATAAAACTGCAACATGACACACAATTCCTTGAACAATAAAGACAAGCCTACATTGGCCTTCTTTCCCAAACTATCTACCTGCGGGGCCACTTTCTGGGAATTATGAACTTGTACCCCAAGATCCCTTGGCACATCAACGCTGTTCAGGCTAGTTATTAACTGGATACTTTTCCTTAGCATCTGATCTTTCTAAGTGCAGGACCTATACTTACCCGGATTAAACTCCGCCTGCTGTTTTCCTCCCATATGTGCAACTGATCTATCCTTTGACAACCTTCTACATTATCCACAAATGCATCAATTAATGTATTGGCTGCAAACCTAAT
Organism: Chiloscyllium punctatum; assembly: GCF_047496795.1. Taxonomy (NCBI): domain Eukaryota; kingdom Metazoa; phylum Chordata; class Chondrichthyes; order Orectolobiformes; family Hemiscylliidae; genus Chiloscyllium; species Chiloscyllium punctatum. Next base: position 35,865,930 of record NC_092787.1, on the reverse strand, counting down.
AACCCAACCACGTAGATTTTCACCTAGGTCATTCATTTATATCACAAACAGCAGAGGTCCAATACAGATCAGTAAATCCAATTCCAAACATCCAATTCAGCGTGAATCCCATGCATCTTAATCTTCCAGCTGAGCCGACTATTACGAAGGGAAGGTTGTCATCCCTCTGATAATTAAAACTCAAACGCCCAGAACACCTCTCTCAGTTGAATTGTGATGTTAGGAATGCTCGATAAATGTGCCGTGTATCTTCACAAATACATTGTTTTTCTTTTTTCTGAGAGAATAGAGCTTTCTTATCTCTTCAGATGCCAATTGGCTCTCTTCTCTCCGTCCAAATGCCCTGTCACTTTCCTGCCAATAACATATTGATTTCTTTACAATTTGATTGGTTTAAACTTGTCAACATCATCAGATTTAAAATTAATTGCTTTCAATCTAGCCAAAGAGAGCAAAGTGGACTTGAGGATTATCAGATCAACTCATTTGGATGGAAATTCAGTTGACTGATTGGTATAAATCTGCTCCTATGTCTTATGGTTTTATCATCATTAATTCCATGAATATCACCCTCCAGTATTCCTACTCTGCTGTCTGTGTTTGTATCAGCATTAACTCGAAAGTTTGTCTTTATCTCAGTCATTTAGCACAAGTCCGACAAACACTAGATCCCGATGGCACAGGCTGTCTGGAAGGTATCTGCAAACCATTGACTTGATGCTAAAAACATTTATTTATCTTTCTGTAATTACATGAAGCATTTCATTATTTTCTATCTCACCTATGCTTTACAATCCTCTACTCTCCCTGTCAGTAACATCTTCCTGATGTAAGAACAACCTCTATCACAATGAACTGCATGATAGCAGCAACACAACGCTGCTCTCATGCAATCATCTTCAAATCAGAAAACACTCCTTATTTCGGTGATGTCCTGATTTAACTATAACTTGTACAATCTCCAGATAATTCTCCATATGCATTTTGTAAATTAATAAGCTGTCATCATTTCTACAATCCTCCATAGTGCCGTAAAGCTGTCCAGGCCCTGTGGCCCTCCATATTTTTGTAACAAACTCCAAACCCAGACACAACCTATCAGTTGAGGACATTGGCCATAAACATAAACTCTCCTTGTCTTTGTAACCCTGTCTGCATCCTACAGCTCTTTGCAACATTATAATCTGTTTGAGACTCAGTCAACCTCCTTCACTTTGCATCGTTCTCCAGAACACCACAATTCTCCGTCTTATAGAACCGACTTCAGATTTCAATATTCTCTGTATCTGTAACCTCTCTTAGTCCTTCAGCACTCACCATCTTCAAGAATTCATCCAGTCTGTGCAAGATTTCCGCACTGAAGGATGAAATGTTAGGAAGTAAAATAAAAGATAATAAAATCTCTGCGTTATAAGTGACAGAAAGGATGTACTGATTAAAGCGACATAACCCATAGCGCTAAAAGACTGCAAATACAGAGAGGACAGATGACCAAGAGCAGGAGTTGAAGACACATTGAATGGCCTTTTCCCTTCACTATACTGACAGTTATGACATCGAAGCAGACCTAAAGTTTATTGAGATCAGGTGTAATTAAACACGTAGGACTCTGAAAGTTAACATTGAATCTGCATAAACTGTTGTGATTTAATTCTGAATCCTAGTGGTAACACCCAGTGCACTGACTGGGTTAAACACCAGTGAAAATTCTTCAAGTCAGTGTTAACGCTTACATTTTCCAACCAATTAGTTCATCACATGCTCTTTAGTGACAGCTCGTTAGAAGCTTTGTTATTTAGTATACAATGTAACACCATTTGCAAAAATGCGTTGTGACATTGAACTTTTCTTTCTCAGCCTCTGCCTCTGAGCTTTCTTTTTCCACCAAGACTCCTGCCCACCCTCCAAGATTCACAAGCCTGACTGCCCCAGCCAATCCATCATCTCGGCCTGCTCCTGCCCCAGTGAACCCATCTTCTCATACCGCGATACCGCACTATCAACCCACGGTCCAGGAGCTTCCGGCATATGTTTGGGTCACCAGCCACGGCCTCCACCTCCTCCGAGACTTAAATTTCCCTGAACCCAACACCTCATCGTCATCATGGACATCCAGACCTTATATGTTAGTTCATCATGACCGTGGTCTCCAAACCCTCAATTTCTTCCTTAACCAGTTCTGATCACTGTTTTTCAAATTGCTCTCCCACTGGTGGGTCAGTCAACTGGCGAACTCATTAGCCAGTACAAAGTCCAGTATGGACCCGCATCAAGTTGGAATTTTCACATACTATTTCAAGAAGCTCTCATGGATGTACTTTAAAATTCTGTCTCATCCAAGCCTCTTGCTTTAAGGGAACCCTAGTCAAACTTGGGGAAGTCAAAGTCACCGACGCTGACAACCCTGTTATTATTGTATCATTCCAGAAACCCCCTACATAGGTGTTCATCAACGTGTTAGTGCCTGAGGGGGCTTGTGGAATCAGCATATTAGTGTGATTGTACCCATCTTATTTATGAGCCCCTCCCATATTTCCTCATTGGATATCTCATCTCTGAGTGCAGCAGTGACATTCTCCCTAATTAGGAATGCAAGTACTCCACCTCTTTATTCTTCTTGTCATCCACATCCAAAATATGAAACCCTAGAAATTTGATCAGCCAGTCGGTGTCCCTTTCTCAATCAAATCTTTGCAATGGTCGCAATACCATAGCCCCATGTCCTCACATGGGCTCTCAGTTAATCTGCCTTACTCATAGTATTTTTTGTGTTGAAATAAACACACTTCAGCTCATTAGTACAAGTGTGTTCATTAACCAGTCTCTGTCTGTCCTTCCTTTTGGATTTATTGATTCTAACACCTACCTTCACTTCAATCTCTCCACTTCCTGATCTGCTGCTGTGTTTTCCAGCTGAAATAAACCTGTTTGTTTAGTGACTGCAATTAATGTTAATCTCCATCGATTCTATCTGTGACCCTGGAGTAATTCACTTTTTTGTTATAACAGGCTCATTTCAAAGTGACATTCCATAGAGTCAGTGGCAGCATCACATCCGACACTCAACAGCTCCAGACACGGTGAAAGGAGAGATTAGAATCTGAGAATAAAGTTGGCTGGAATATTTCATCAATGAAACAGAATCTAATAATGCTGGACATGAATGTTACTGAATTGGACAGGACTGTATACTGGGATCTGTTGGCCCTTTCTGCTTTTTATGATAAGATTCCATTATCGCTGTGAATGCGATACATAGTGTACATGACTGAATTCTTTTGTTATCCTATCCTGGCTATTGTTGGCATTCCTGGTAAGTCTCACTGCCTGGTTGCTATTTCTATAAACCATGTTTAATTGTATTGTTATTCTTTCTGTTTATTCTACTGTCCGTGCTGCCATTAAGACTGCTGATGAGACTCTGAATTCATCTTCCACTCTGCAAACCCTTGCTAACTGTCTGTCTTCTCATTGATTCTGGTCGACACACAAGAGGGTGATTGCTCAGCTGTATTTGTAAACTATGAATCATTGCGTTCCTGTCATCATTCTTTACATATTAGGAACATAAAAATCACTGTCTTCTATTCTGGCAATAAAAAACGACATTTCCTTCATGTGAGTCCATTCCATCCCTGGCCAATATCTGAAAGTGCAACAGCGTTTCCACATATACAGTGATCCCTTTATCCCTGGGCTGATTTTCTGGCCACAAATCCTGACCATTATTAATTGTATTCACTAAGCCCACCGTGGGCGGCACGGTGGCACAGTGGTTAGCACTGCTGCCTCACAGCGCCTGAGACCTGGGTTCAATTCCCGCCTCAGGCGACTGACTGTGTGGAGTTTGCACGTTCTCCCCGTGTCTGCGTGGGTTTCCTCCGGGTGCTCCGGTTTCCTCCCACAGTCCAAAGATGTGCAGGCCAGGTGAATTGGCCATGCTAAATTGCCCATAGTGTTAGGTAAGGGGTAAATGTAGATGTAGGGGTATGGGTGGGTTACGCTTCGGCGGGGCGGTGTGGACTTGTTGGGCCGAAGGGCCTGTTTCCACACTGTAAGTAATCTAATCTAATCTAATCTAAACATCTTTCACTGGATCAACCCAGCCCTTGCTTAAAGCATGAAATGTGAAATCCAGTTTCTGTATTCCCAGGTCTCTGCTGACCCCGTTCCCATTCACAAAACTGCATCACCAAAGCTCACCCAAAGATTCCGCAGCTCTTCCCAGAGGTTAGACCGAAATCCGTTCCCCTTGTCATTCCTGTGAACTTCAATGTATATTGCTGTTAAATCTTGCAGTGTCTGCAGTTTAAAATTCTCACACACGTGAAGACATCTGTTCATCATATCGCTCTCTGTCTCGTTCTGTCTTTTCCCCAAATCTCTGAGAGTTGTTTATGTTTAAACTGATTTCCCTCTGCTCCGTCTCTAATCGTAATTTTCACATCTGCACTCCCTCAGTACTTGTATTTTGCTGCTGTTTCACAGATACAGAGACATGAACGCATGGAAGCACCACTTCAGTCATTTGCAGCTGGACCTGGAAATTTCCCCATGCTAGGCCACTATCACATTCCTGATGAAGGGCTCCGACTTGAAACATCAGTTTTCCTGCCCCTCCGATGTTGCCTGTCCTGTTGTGTTATTCCAGTAAAACACTCTCAACTCTGATCACCAGCATCTGCAGACCTCACTGTCTCCTCTCACCACTGCAGGTTTATGGAGCAAGAGAGTGATCTATGCCCATGTACGATCTGCAAATAGTCCACCTCATTAACCAGTGCACCAACGTGATCTACGAAGTGTCTTCTGCCTGGTTTTGTTACGCTCGACTCGTTCTGCTAGGTAGATTCAAGTTACTACATAACTGATCATTTCACATGATGTCGCAGTCTCATTATTTAACTGTTTCATTTTGCAATTGGACACCTGAAGGCCGCACTCCTCCAGTTAGTGCAAATACACGGATTGTTCCCCATATTTCTGCAACCATTCTGCAGTAATTAATGGCCCTATTCTATTATAAGGTGAATGGTTTTCCTTGCTGTATCTTTCCCTATCCTCGTTCTTTTGCTCCTGTGATGCAGTGCTGTGTTATGAAGCTCAGAAAAAAATGAAATTGAATGTGTTGTGGTATCACCCTATTCATCATGAGCTGGATGTAAAGCTCCATATTGGAAAAGGGTTTCAGCCGGACATTGATTCACAGGTTTAAAACTTGCTCTGTGCCCGTCCACTGAACGCCTGTTACTCTGAGCTGATCATGTGTTCAGCAACATGCAGAAGCCCTTCTAGTATTATTGCTATGGAACAATCAAATAAATTGCTGGAAATAGGCATTTCAATTAATTCTGTTTCTGGAAAGATACTGGAAGGACTTGAATGTTTTTGCTGGAGCTTGTGGTGTGAACCGCTGGAGATATTTCAGGGAGACCGTAGAGTTTGTAAACACCATTCAGAATGAATCTTTAGGAATGTGGTTACAATGTATCTTGGCTTTGAATATGCACAATAAAATGTAGCAGAGGCTGCAGTGTGTGGAAGCTCTGAGACCACAGCCTGAGTGGGTGTGGGGGAAGAGATCTGCCGGATCCATTTCGGGTTTGCAAGAAAGCTTACCACGCTACAGCAAACTCAGGAACAAAATAGAAAAGGACCTTGGAAAGATGGGATCTACCTCTGTGGTCACCTCTGTGCTGTAACAAACAACAAATGACTTTAGTTTCCATGATTTCACAAGAGATTATTGTTGGAAACTGTGAGAAGATCATTTCCTTGGACCATGGAACACGTCTCGTCAAACCCAGCCAATGTGGCAGATCATTACACATAGCAGTTGTGAGCAGGAGTAGGACATTCTAAGTGTGCCTGAACAATTAGTATAATTCTGGATGATTGGCCATCTCAGTAGACTGCTGTAACTTCCTTCTCAGATCCTTTGATTCCCATAGAATCATAGAGTCATAGAGATGTAGAGCATGGAAACAGACCCTTCGGTCCAACCCGTCCATGCCGACCAGATATCCCAACCCAATCTAGTCCCACCTGCCAGCACTCGCCCCCTATCCCTCCAAACCCTTCCTATTCATATCCCCATCCAAATGCCTCTTAAATGTTGCAATTGTACCAGCCTAATATGATCTATAGACTATTTCAGAAGCCTTCATGAATGTTTTCGCCTGAACGGCCTTTTTGCCGACGAATTACATAAACTCAAAACTCTCTGGGTGAAGAAATTTCCACTTATTTCAGTGTTGAATAGCCTATGCCCTAACCATCGACTGTGACAACGATTCTGGACTCACAGGTCATTAGAAACGTCCTCCATCTGTTAACCTGCCCAGGCCTATTTCCAATGTTAGAAATTTGATGAGATCCCCTCTCATCCATCTGAAGGCCAGTGAGCATAATCTTAATTGATAGCCTCTCTTCATGCTATGCCAGGGATTAATGCAATAGTGGTAGATAATTACGCTTTGGACTGGAATCCTCTTGCCATGAGAGCCAAAATGTCACTTCTCTTCTCCTCATTCTGCTCATCTGCATGTTAATCTTCATTAGGTTTCAGGTCTCATTGCACCTCCCACTTTATCAATCTGTCAATATATGACTAATAATCTGCCTTTCTAATTTGCGAAATTGGTAACCTCACAATTATCCACTTTTCCGTTATCTGTTATAAATGTCCATCCATTCAACTTATACAAAACACACTGAAACATCTCTGCTGACTCCTCAAAGCCTACAATCCCAACAAACTTTGTGTTGTCTGCAGTGCCAGAGATAAGACGTAAAGTTCCCTCTTTTAAAACATTAATATGTATTGTGAACAGATGAGGTCAATTATGGATCCCTGTGCTACCTGACCAGTCATTGCCTGCCTCTCAGATGAAATCCAATGGATTTCAAGATTTTCCCCACTAATGGTGTCAGTCTATCCAGTCAATAATTCCCTTTGACTGCATGTAGAAAACAAAAGTGGTGTCCCATTTCTCAACTTGCAATTCGTAGGAACTATTCCAGAATATCAGAATTTTAAAAGACAACCACCAATACACTGATTATTTCCAAGGTCAATTCCTTAGTGTTGCTTGATGCACCTTATTGGCCCTGAGGATTATGGGGGTTTATTCTCATCAAGTTCCCCACCACCTTTTGCCTAGCAATCAGTCAGTTCTTCTCCTTTCAAGGAATCTGTGTTTGCCAACAGTTGTATTGTCTTGTTTGTGTCTTTCTTAGTGAAGAGGAAACCTAGTTATCATGTGAAGATGAAAAAAGTGTATTAATTGAAGTCTCTGATAAAATAAACAACTTCACAATAAGCCTGTGAGATGATGATTTTTTTTAAAAAAACTAAACACAACGGGAATAATTGAGCTGTATGTGCTGCTGCTGTAACAATTGTGGATGATTTAACTTCACAAAACTTTCACAAATCGAAATGTAAAAGGCAGAATTAAGAACTGATTTAGACAACCATTCTTTCTGTTATTTATTTTGTCGAATATGGCTGTCACTGGCTCCCCAGCATTTATAGGACACCCCTGGTTGCTCTTGAGAAGATGGTGCTGAGTTGCCTTCTTGAACTGTTGCAGTCAATATGCAGTGAGTGAAGCCAAATGCCATTAGCTTCAATGTTTTGATTCAGTAACAATGGAAGAACGGCAATATATTTTCAAGACAGAATGGTAAGAAGCTTAGCATCAGGATTTTATGGTGTGAGGTGAAATTGAAAGTGTTGATGGTCCTGTGTATTTGCTGCTCTTGTCCTTGACAGAAGTGGCTGTGAGTTTAGATGATGCTATCTGAGGTGCTTTGGTGACTTTCTGTAGCCCATCTTGTGGATGTTACACTTTGTGGTCACTGAGCATTTGTGGTGGAGGGAGTGAATCCTTGTTGATGTAATGTTAATCAAGCCGGCTGCTTTGACCTGAATGGTACCAGGTTCTTTGAGTGTTTTTGGAGCTACAGCATGCAGGCAAGTAGGAGGTATTCCACCACACTTTGACTTGTTCCTTGCAGATGATGGACGGGCTGAGGGGATACAGGTGGTGAGTTACTCGCATCAGTATTCCGAGCCTTGGTCTGTTCGTGTAGCCAATGTGTCGAGTCCAGTTGACGTTCTGTTCAGTAATAACAGCCAGGCTGTTGATCGCAGGAGAATCATTGACAGTAACATCATTGAATGTCACAGGGCAGTCTGAGGTGACTGACCTGCAGTAATCAAAACCTTCTTTCTATATGTCAGGTATGACACTAATGAGCAGAACGTGTGTCTCCTGATATCTGTTGTTTTCATTTTTACAAGGGTTCCTTGATGCCACCCTCAGACAGTTTTGACTGAGCACAGTTTTCAATGTTTGGGAGAAGATTTGTAGCTCGGGTGCTCGTTGTTGTGGTTCTGTTCGCCGAGCTGGGAATTTGTCTTGCAAACGTTTCGTCCCCTGTCTAGGTGAAATCCTCATTGCTTGGGAGTCTCCTATGAAGCGCTTCTGTGCTGTTTCCTCCGGCATTTATAGTGGCCTGTCTCTGCCGCTTCCGGTTGTCAGTTCGAGCTGTCCGCTGTCGTGGCCGGTATATTGGGTCCAGGTCGATGTGTTTGTTGATAGAGTCTGTGGATGAGTGCCATGCCTCTGGGAATTCCCTGGCTGTTCTCTGTTTGGCTTGCCCTATAATGGTAGTGTTGTCCCAGTCGAATTCATGTTGCTTGTCATCTGTGTGTGTGGCTACTAAGGATAGCTGGTCGTGTTGTTTCGTGGCTAGTTGGTGTTCGTGTATAAGGATCGTTAACTGTCTTCCTGTTTGTCCGATGTAGTGTTTTGTGCAGTCCTTGCATGGGATTTTGTACACTACAATATCCTTTGTTCTGTTGAGTTGTTGTATGAGCATGGCTGTTGGTTTATGTGCTGTTATGAGTCCTCGTGGTCGCAGTAGTCTGGCTGTCAGTTCAGAAATGCTCCTGATGTATACCAGGAATAAATAGGCTGTTGATTAGTAAAGAGACCAAGAGCAACTGGGAGAAGGCAGGAGAATGAGTTTGAGGAATACATTAGCCATGATTGATTGGAAGAGGAGACTCAGTGAGGTGAATGGCTAGTTCTGCTTCTCGATCTTGTTGCCTTATTTTGCGCTTATGGATACACTGCAGTTATTGCAGAAAATTAAAGCTCAGTCCAGCGGTAACATATTGGCAATTCATCAACGATTCACTGGCTCATAAGAAGCAGTAGGCTGAGAGAAATTAGTCGTTTTCCAGTTGGCAAGATGGAATGTGGGGTGTGCCACAGGGATACAGTGGTCAGTTTCTGATCTGTTATAATTGAGAGAATGACATTAATGAAGCGACCAATGTCACGGTTGGTAATGTTACAGATGTCAAAAAGACATAAGGAAAGGAAGTTACAAAGCAAAGCTAAACATAAAGGATTATTACGGATTGAAAAGCTAATACAGAGAGTTTAATTCAGTTTGCAAGGATGTAGCAAATGAAGCATAATGTGGGAAAATAAGAAAACGTCCATTATGACTGGAAGATTAAAATAGAAATGATGGGAGATTGCAAAGCTCTGAGTTACAGAAGGATTTCGGTGTCTTCCTGCATAAACTGCAAAATGTTGAAATGAAGGTTCAGCAAATGATGAGGGAAGTTTAAAAGATGCTTTTGTTTATTATAAGAAGAATTAAATATAAAATTGGTGAGATGATATTTAATCTATAAAAGACCTTACCAATACCACATCTGGAACAGTGTAATGCATTGAGATCCTTATTTGAGGAAGGATGTAAATGCACTGAAGCAGCTTAGAGAATGTTCCAAATAATAGCTGGAATGGACAGATTGTCTTATGAGGTAAGTTTGAGCCGGTGATATTTTTATCGGCTGGAGTTTCGCCAAGTTACAGATGACTTGAATTGAACCACTATAGTGTGGAGACAGGCCATTCACCCCAAAAAGTCCACACCAAACCTTAGAACATTCCAGACCCATTCTTGTAACCTCTTACTCTATATTTCCCCTGACAAATGCACCTAACCTACACATCCCTGAACACATTAGGCAATTTTGCATGGCCAATACACCAAACCATCTTTGGATTGCAGGAGGAAGCCCATGCAGACATGGGGAAAATGTGCAATCTCCACACAAACAGTCACCCAAGGCTGGAATCAAACCCAAGTCCCGGGCGCTGTGAGCCACTGTGCTGCCCTTGATTGAAATTTACTGACTGGTCTTCACAGGGTGGACATAAAGATGGTGTTTCCTCTAGTTGGAGAATCTGGAATTAGGCAACACTGTTTAAAAATTAGGGGCCTCCTCTTTAAGGCAGAGATGAGTCTTTGGAAATCCCTTTCTCAAAAGTTGTTTGAAACAGAGTAAAATGAATCATTATAAGGCAGCCGTCGGTACATCCTGTGACACTGGATAGGGTATGCTGTTGGGGGATGGGCAAAAATGTGGAACAATAGTCCTGCTATTAATTTGCACAATCATATAAAATTACATGGAAATTCTGCTTGGCAAATAGCGATATCTGATGACATGATATAATATTGGGATGTCAGTGTGAGTGTGCAGATTTTACACGTGATATAGCAAATATGGGGAAATATGTTTTAATCCGCAGTGAATAGTGGCTCCCAGCTGTTCTCAGCAACATGAGAACAGAATACAACTGACAGATGTTTAATAACAGCAGAATGACACAACATTAGAATGATCGAGGAATTGACACTTCACGTTTCAACTGACTTTCAGACAACTCAGGCGAGAATAAAACATGTCAGTGTCGAACAGAAGCAGTAAATTTCAAGAAAGACTGGAAATATATGAAAATAACCACAAGGTGAAGGCAGGTGAACAGAAAGCTGGGTGATTTTACATTCTACACATGAACTTGAATTGAGAGAGATGATCCGCAGATGGTGGCAATGAATGAAGTCTCCAGTTATGGCATTTTAGCAGAAATGTTTTAAAATGTTTCTAAAGGACAAGTCAAGTGTTTGTGTTCCTGATTCGGATCATTTTCATGGATGTTAGTAATCTGAGATTAGAAATTGTTCAGTAAATTAGAAATCAATTGCGATAATTTATTAAGAAGATTCCTTTCTTGAGGATCAGAGATTTATAGGAAAATTGTTCTTCGATGCTTTTCCTTTCTGTCTTAACTCTCTCCCAGTCTTCCTCTGTTACTTAGACTATTTTCTCTCAATGAGTTCCGAACAAGTTAAGTTCCCATCTAGTTAAGGTCCAGTGTATGCTGAAATAACCTTCTTCATTGTCCAATAAACTGACCAATTTGTTGTAATTTGCAAACTTATTAATCATGCCCCTAATATTATCATGCAAATCATTTCTATAAATAATGAAAAGCAGTGGACCCAGCAGTGATTCTTGTGGCAAACGGCTTGTCACTGAATTCAACCTGAAAAGCAACCCTCCACCACCACCTTTCGCCTCTGACCTTCAAGCCCATTTTGTATACAATTGGCTCACTGTCTCAGGATCCCATGTGACCTCAACTTGCTAATCCGTCAGACATGCAGAACCTTGCTGCATTCCTTGCATCCATGCAGAGAACCATTACCAATCTGCCTTCATCAGTTTTCTCTGTGACGTCTTTGAAAAGTTCAATCTAGTTAGTGAGACATGATTTCCCATGCACAAAGCCATGCTGACTGTCCCAAAACAACTCTTCTCTTTCCAAATGCATGTAAATCTTTTCTCTCAAAATGCCCTCCAAAAACTTCCCCACTACTAACATCAGGCTCACCAGTCTATAGGGCTGTGGGTTTCCCAGTCATTATTTCCTTTTCTACTCCCAGTCCTCCACTGGTCGCAGCAAATTTTAAACGTAGTCAGATGACCAATAATATAGATCTCAGACTGGGTTGGGGTCAGTGTTTGGAACAAGCCAGGCAAATTTGTTTAATCTGCTAAATTAGCAAGTTTATGACCAAACTAGAGTTTCTCAAATAGTGATGGAACAATGAATGACAAGCAGTTTGGAAATTGCAAATATATGCATCGATATTTACCTTTCTAAAAAAAAACTGAGGAACACACACACAAACACACACACACACACAAACACACACACACGTACGTTTGATTAGAAACAGAAATACAAAATCTCTGCATATTGTTAACTTGAACGACCAATGGCCAAATATTAGCTGAACTCATGACAAAAGGAAAATGGAGAGATTGTCCCAGACATTAGTTTAGTTCTGACGTGATTCTTTTCACTCCAGCTGCTGGCAATGGAATTTCATCCTGGAACAGTTGGATTTTGCTGAATTCCCTTTTCTTCACGCAGTGGGGGGACTGCAATGATTCGCTGTCAGGAATACTCCACAAGTGGTAAAGATGACTAAGGGGTTTTTAGCTCGCATATGTTGCCGTGCAGAGGTACAAGGAAAGAGAAAGCGGGTAATAGGCTGTTGCTTCTTTGGCAGGTTACATTTGCTCCCTCTCTGAGCTGAATTTACAATTATGTTATCTGTCTCCAAACTAGCCCATATAAGGTCTTCATGAACATAATCTAAACCGTATGATCTAATCATATTCCCTGCTCCATGTAGATGCATCATAACTGCTGTCATACACAGAGCCATTTCCTGAGCAAATAGTGGCCGCAATTGATTTGAAGATATGTTTATATGTGTCTGCAAAATTAAAAAAAGAAAGTTTAATGGCTTCACTAAGATGTGTTAACATGAATGCATCATATCCTAAATTTCTTTCTCAGTTTTTCTTTAATCCTATATTAGAGGAAATACCTGTTCGGTGTTTACCAGCTATGCTCTCCTCAAGATCTGTTCCGTTCGATAAGGGCTTCTCTCGTTCTTAGGCCTAATCTGTTACTGCTTCATAATGAATGTCTTCATCCCAAGAATGAATAAAAATAAACATCTTTGAAATGTTTTGAAATCAGAAATGTTTTCGTTTTCAGTTTATGGGAATAAAACTGCTCATTGTCCATCTGCCATGATCTTATCAATGCCCTATACAGATTCAGAAGATCACACCCAATACCCTTTGTAAGAAACAACATCATTTTATTTATCTTCCAAAATCACTTGCTGCATCTTCAGACTAACTTTATGTGAGTCACACACCAGTACATTCCTCTGCATCCTCTCTCCATTTAAATAATTTTCTGTTGCTTTAGTCTTTCCCCAAAATACAAACTTCCCATCACTCACATTGTTCTGTGTTTTTTTAATGCTGGTTTTCTCCTTAACCTCCCCTGACTATATCCCATTGCAGATGTTCTATGTCCAGTTGACATCTTATTGAATGACTATGCTGGTTTATTAGTGAATTGACCTCTAATCTAGTTAGCTCCTTCATCCAAATCGTTCAGCTAGAATGTAAATAGTTGATGACCTCACAGCAATCCCTGAGGGATCCCCTTCATCACAGCTTTCCAACCTGAATGTCAGTATTTATCTCTACTCTGTATTCCCTGTTAGCTAACCAGGGACCCCCTGGTCCTGTGCAGAGAACTAGAAAGGTTGCATGGCCTCATCCTGTGCTGCCTAATGTTCTGAAAAGACTGAATACTTCATTCTCTTCCAGCATAACTGCTCGAAGGGGCAGAAATGTGTTGTTCTGTCTCAATGTAACAACCCTGACTGGTTGACTGTGGCCTTTCATTGTAACAGCTTTGAGGTGTTAAGTGAGAAAAAAAAATAATGGAATAGGACCTGTAGTTGGCCATTCAGACCCTCAGGACTGCTGCTCAATTTAGAAAGATCATGGTTGGTCTGATTGTGGTTGAATGCTACTTTTCTGCTAATTCCCAATAAACACTGATTCCCTCATCCATCAAAGATCAGTCAAACTCTGCCTTGAATATCTTTAATGACCCAGTCTTCACTGTTCCCTGGGGAAGAGAACATAACTGACAGTACAATATTAAAGAGAAAGAAATATCCTTTTGTTAATCTTAAATGGTGGATGACACATTTTTCATGTATTAATCTCACAATAAATTACCTCGTCTGTTGAGAAATAAGGGTGCAAAAATTAGGGACAGACACAGACCATTCAACCCCTCAAACACAATAATTCACTTCAGTAATATACTTATTCATCTCAGCATCCACTGCACTCTTGTGAAGCCAAGAGACCATAGAGCAGAAGAAATTCGAGCAGAATTCGGCCATTTGGCCAATTATTGTTCGATCCGGATGGACATGTTTCATAACAAAATTCTCTTGCATTCTCATCATAACCTTAATCCTCTTAATAATGAAAACACATCTATCTCTGTTTTGAGGAAATTATTTTGTCTGTGCCTCTGTGTTCCTGTATGTATGTGTACACTTCTGTGTGTTTCTGGGGAATGGCAGGGTGATCATGGAGGTTTGTTTATCAGCCAGGAGGTCTGTGACCATACTTACTGTACAGGGATTGGTGCTGGATATACTTTTGTTTGCCAGTTACATCAAGAACTGAGATGATAATATGGAAGTAGGTTTGCAGATGACGTAACAATTGATGGTATAATGGAGAGTGAAGAAGTCTATCGAAGATTACAAAGAGATTCTTATCAATTGGATCAATTAAGCATCAACTGGTACAGCATGGAAACAGAACCTTTGATCCAACTCGTCCATGCCAAACAGCTATCCTAAATTCATCTCTTTTAATTTGTCAGTATTTGGCCCATATCCCTCTAAACCCTTCCTATTCATAGATCTAAACAGATGCCTTTTAATTGTTGCAATTTTACCAGCCTCCTCCACTATATCTGGCAATTCATTGCATACATACACCATCCTCTGCTGAAAAAAAGTGTTCCTTCAGCCCCATTTATGTCTTTCACATCTCACGTGAATCGCATGCCATCTATTTTTGAACTCCCATACCCTTTAAAAACAGATTTCAACTTATCAATGCCACTCATGATTTTAAAGACATCGATAAAGTCTCCAGTCAATCTCCAACGCTCCAGACAAAATAGTTCTAGTCTTTTCCCCCTTAACCCAAACCCTCTAATCCAAGTGACATCCATGTAAATCTTTTATGCACCCTTTAAAGTTTAACAGTATCTTTAAGTTTTACAGCAGGGACATCGCAATTGAACGCAGTATTCCAAAAGTATCATCACTATGTCCTGTTTAGATGCGTTACAGCATCCAAACGTCTATTATCAAAACACTGAACAATAAAGGCAAATGTTCCAAATGCCTTCACCACTACCTATTAACCTGTTACTGCACTTCCAAGAATCTGTGGAACTGTACCACGATAGTTAGCACATGTGTGGAGTATGCACATTCTCCTCGTGTCTGCCTGGGCTTTGTTCAGCTGGTCCAGTTTCCTTCCCCAGTCCAAAGGTGTGCAGGTTAGGTGGATTGTGCGTACTAAATGACCCATATGTGCAGGCTTGATGGGTGAACTATGGAAATTGCATGGTTGCAAGGAAATGGTAGGAGTGTGTCTGCTAGGATGTTCTTCCGTGGGTCAGTGTGGACTCCATGCACTGAATGACATGTTTCCACGCTGTAGGTTTTCTGTGAATGGCTCTTTATTTCGCAACACTCTCCAGGATTCTATCATTAAGTCTATACGTCCTGCCATGATTTGCATTACCAAAATGTGACGTCGCATTTATCTAAAATAAACTTCACCTGTCACTCCTCAGCCCATCAATCCATTTGATCGAGGTCCCGTTGTAGATTACATTAGATTAGATTACTTACAGTGTGGAAACAGGCCCTTCGGCCCAACAAGTCCACACCGCCCTGCCGAAGCGTAACCCACCCATACCCCTACATCTACATCTACCCCTTACCTCACACTACGGGCAATTTCGCATGGCCAATTCACCTGACCTGCACATCTTTGGACTGTGGGAGGAAACCGGAGCACCCGGAGGAAACCCACGCAGACACGGGGAGAATGTGCAAACTCCACACATTCTGTCGCCTGAGACGGGAATTGAATCTGGGTCTCTGGTGCTGTGAGGCAGCAGTGCTAACCACTGAGCCACCGTGCTTCCCTATGAGATTGAAGATATAGACCCCTCCAGAGAGGTCACTTGGTCTCAAGACCTGTCAAAAGAATCAAAGAAATGCGGTCTGTACGAAGCAAGGTCATGAGTTTAATAAAGTAAGGCAACTTATGCACTTTTGTCCAGCAACACAGAGCTTAAACCTTCTGTGCTCTGTGGTGAAATTGTGCAATTACATTTGAGCAATAAGCAATTTTTATGTTTTTCATGTATCAGTACAGCCTTAATTAAAATCAACTGTAATATGGTGACATGATTGACAAAAGGTTAATCCAATGAGATTCCCTGAGAAAGGATTCGTAATTACAAGAAAAGTCCAATCAACTGTATTATGGTGAAATGATTGACAGCAGGCTAATCCAATGATATATCCTGGGAATCGGTTCTTGTCTCACATAAACCGTCATTCCATGCTCGCATATCAAGGTTACTTCGAATGGTCAATTAATGTGTCAGTATTCATTTTATGAAAACGTCATTGTTTGCTTTATCTTCTTTTTCAGCTAATTCAGTAAGCAGCAGTACAGGTTCACACTGTCAAATTATAACTTGAAGCAATTTTTTGTGTTATTTTAAATTGAAAAGTCATTTTATGGTTAATTAAAACCTACATATGTTTGTTGCTTCTGACAACAGCCTAAGTTCAAATTTTAAATCGTCAAGATAACTTTCTTCACTGTCAGCTACACCACCAATTTTGGTAACATTTGTTAACTTACTAGCCATACCTCCAATCATTTATATAAATGATGAAAACTAATCAATCCGGTAAGGATCCTTGTTGAACACTAATGGTCACGGGCTTCCAAATTGAAAAGCAATCCTCACCTCAAGCCAAATGTGTACCCAAATGGTCACCTCTCCCTTGATTTCATGTGATCTGACCTGGCTAACGGTTATCCCATGTGGAAACTTTCTGAAGCCAATTGACTTTCAGTTTCAGAATTTGGCCTCCGCATGGACTTCAGCAGTCCCTGCAGAAAAAAAACCTAATTGCAGGGAAAATAACTTTTCGTGTAGAGGGGGATCATTCAGCCTGCTGGTCAATATTTACTCTCTGCTGGTTTTGCTGATAACGATAAGATATTAACCAGAGATTGTGGTCAAGTTGGGACCAATAATGTCTATAAAAAGGATAGGGCCCTAAAAACATTCAGCTGGTCTATTCTCTATTAATTGCCTTATTAATATAAGGCACTAAGAGTAACCCTGAGATTATTACCTTTGGAGTTTTGCTTTTTAAATTTATGTTCCAGCTTTCTTTACAAGGTCTTTGCAGGAACCTCAACTCCTTCAGTTTTCTCTTGAGTTTTTGGTTTTTGCTGTGACGTGATAGTGGGATTTGGTTACTCCACATTCTGGGAAGATAACTGGATATTCCTGTTTTAACTCCTCAGTTTCTTGGTCTTCCTTGGGTTTCTCTACAACAAGGGTTGTCACTCCCACCTTGGACTTTGCCAAATCATTCCCAAGAACAAACTGAATTCCTGGAAATGACACTCTATCAATCACTCCCACTGTTAGTTTCCCAGTCTTGAGTTGGCACTCCAACCTGATCTATCCCACAAATTACCACACTGTCAGGCAACAGATCGGAAAGGGTGCATTTTTGCTCATGCCTTATTATCAGCGACTGGTTAGACCTTCATCTCTTGAAATTATAACTTTTTGCCCTACTCACCCTGTTCTTTCTGAGTCAACTTTACTCACGGAGGCAAATTCTTTAGAGAGATCTGGTACTACCTCCATACCCAGCCCTTGCCTAGGCTGTGCAACTCTTTGGCTCTTCTCCCTTAATGCTTTCACAAATGCCACCGGCTTACCTTCTTTTGCCACATCTTCTCCCACAGTGTCTTTCGTTAATTGTGTCCCACTTTACCACAGTGGAAACACCTTAGACCTTTCACCTCCTTTCCACTCTTTTGGGCTTCTTTATTAATCTGTGGTCAGCTCTTAACAGTGTTGTCTACTCTTTGTTTCATTGTGTAGGATCACCCCTTCTCCCAACCTCGATCCCTCACATGATGAAATTCTGGTCGGAAGCTTGTCTTATGCACCAACATGTACTCATCTGCCAATTCTGCTGCCCTTCTGACTTCCTGAGCTTTATGTTCCTCCACTTGAATTCTTACCATCTCTTGAGTTTTTAAATTGAGTTTTTAAACTCCTCTTGCAGAATAATCTCTCTTCGAGCCTCAAAGGTCCTACATATCATTAAGTACACACCAATCTATCAAAAAGATTATGCTTAATTCTTTCACACTCAACATTAGTCTGATCTGGTTCCTTCTTCATGTTTCTGAACGGCTGCATATGCTTCTGGTACCAATTCATAAGCACTTAAAATAGCCTGTTTGACATCTTCATTATCTCTTGAATAATTATCTGACATCATGGCAAATACCTCACGAGCTCTGCCTGCCAGTTTAGTCTGAACTCGCATTACCCATAAATCCTCAGACCACTCCATCTGCCTTGCCAATTTTTCAAATGAAATAAGGAAGGCTTCAATATCTTTCTCATCAAAATGGGGCAGTGTTTTGACATAATTGTACAAACTACTACCTTCTCTTTTACTCTGCATCCTGTTAACTTGACTTTGCTGGCTAAGTGGCAACTTCTCAAGTTCAAATTCGCTCTCTTTTCCTTTTTTCCACTCTCATTCTCCTCTCTCTCTTTTTCTCTCCCTTTCTTCT
Organism: Chiloscyllium punctatum; assembly: GCF_047496795.1. Taxonomy (NCBI): domain Eukaryota; kingdom Metazoa; phylum Chordata; class Chondrichthyes; order Orectolobiformes; family Hemiscylliidae; genus Chiloscyllium; species Chiloscyllium punctatum. The sequence goes on along the minus strand of NC_092787.1, from coordinate 35,847,209 downwards.
CTCTCTCTCTTTCTGTCTCTTTCTTTTCTCACTCCTTGCTCAGTGCAGAACCTTCTATCCCTTTTTCATCTCTCTTTTCTCTCTCTTTCGTTTTCTCTCGCCCTTTGTTTATGTTATAACTCCATTTTCCTCAATTGTAATGTACGTTTTTTCACCTCTACTGCACTTGTCTGTTTATATAAAACACCTTAAGTGTTTGACTAATTTCCTTACAATTTCAGCATTACTTCTGTCTTTGGTTAAACCCAAATCTAACGTCTTTGCTAATTCTAAAAATATGATCGTTTTCTGTCCTTCAAAATATTCTTGGCAAATTTGAGAATCAAATTCAATCCGAGAACCTGTTTAGCAAGTTTAAGAGCCATTTCTCTCTGTTTTAATTTAACAAAATACAAGTCACTGAAAGACAACAATTTGTCTCACTTTTGTTTTATTTGAATATCTAGGATACTAAACTGCAAGTTTTTAAATCTATTGAGATTTACTGTACCTCAAATCTATTCAAATCTTTTAAACCTGTTCAAATCACGAATCCGAGACCCAAACTGTACAAATCTTAATGACGAGCCCCCAATATGTTATGGTACAGGTTTAACCCCTCTGCTCATTTCTACCAGCAACACAGAAAAAAAAAAATCACCCAGTCCTGCAATTTGTTAAAATTCGAGAGTCAAAGAACTATCCCAAAAGTTACTGTATAAAGCAAAAATTAACATTTTTTGTCTAACCGACAATATTTACTAACAACTATTTACAACTCCTTTCTTTTAAGCCTGTCTTTTTCCTCCCCCTCTACTATAACAGGTTAATAAAAAATCCTGATTAAGATTTTTAAAAGAGCTTCTTATTTTTAAACCAGGCAGCTTTCGGTTCTTCTCTGTATGCCTGTCGTCGTTTCTTATTCCTGGGGATTCAGCTTCCCAGGTCTTTGATTGATAAAGGTAAATTTCAGAGAGCAGATCCTTCTGCAAGCAGTCTTGTTGGTGCCCGCTATTCGTTGCTGTCTTGGCTAAATGTCCAAAATGTTTATGTTTGCACTCCAAAACAGCGGATCATTTCATTGGTTTGACGTCATCTAAAATAGTAAGATTCAAATTCGACTGGACTTTTGTATCTGGGACATCTTTAAAAGATTGACCAAATTTTGAATTTGGTTCTCTATCCTGACAACACCACACCATATATGTGTTTCAACCCTAATGTTACATTTTAAAATATTGAACACACTTTGTGATAGCCATAAATGTCAGCTCCCTGAAATGTACACTGTTCCCACAACTTCATAACCGTACTATGAGAGTACGGGAGACAGGAGTCAGGGAATTCCAGTGGAAATAAAAGATAAGAAAGGGCAAATGAAAGCGGAGGAAAAAAGGAGGCTATCAAAGGTTTTCAATCTTTTCAGGTGTCGGGGTGTGGTGTTGTGAGGATGGAGTCAATGCAACACTGAGAACAGATACTGTAGCAAGGAAATCTCGATGGAATCAGTCTGGTGCATCCAAGAAGAGACAAGGGGCAGAAAACACTTGTGGAAATTCTTCCTGGGCCTCCAGACAGTACTGATGAGGTAGAATATTGTAGAAAATTAGAAATTCATACAACAAGGATGCTACAGTTAACATCATTTTAATGTACATAAAGACTGGCAAACTATATTCATAATAATATTGTGACAATGAATTGTTGGAGTTTGTACATGATGAGTTTTTACACCAGGACGCTGAGGAACAAACTGGGGGACAGATTATTTTAGATTTGGGTTGTTGCCACGAAGTGGAGTTAATTAATAATCTTGTTGGGACAGGTGCTTCTGGGAAAGGTCCATAACTTGTCAGAATTGTTCATTGGGATAGTACATGATGTAGTTCAGAATGAACCCATGGTCCTAAATCTAAACAAAGAAAATTACAAACAAATGAGGGGTGAGTTAGCTGTGCTGCACTTGGTGACTTCACTAAAAGGCATGACAGAAAGCGCACACACTTGATGAAGAAAAGAAATTGAGGATGATACTGACATCAAACAGGAACCATATAAAGTTATCAGAGAAACTATGAAGCCTGAGGTTTGGGAGCAGCGGAAAATTCAGCAAAAGGTGACCAAAAAGTTGATTAAGAGGGTGAACATTAAGTGTGAGAAGTAAATTTGTAAGGAATATAAAAAAACTGATGTTTTTTTCTTCATTCATTCACAGGAATTAGGTTGTCGCTGGCTGGACAGCATTTATTAACCATCCCTCATTGCCGAAAGTGCATTTAAAATTCAACTACATTGTTGTGTGTCTGGAGTCGCATGTCAACCAGAGCAGGTAAGAACAGCAGTTTCCTTCCCTGAAGGACATCAGTGAACCAGGTGGGTTTTTCCTATATTCGATAATGAATTCATGGTCATCATTAGACACTTTTCTTTCAGGCTGTAGGATCTTCCAGAAGCATGAAAAAGATTTTTCGAGACTCTTCATACTTATAGTCTGAAATCAGGTGAACAGATAATGAGAAACAAGGAAATTATAGAGCAATTAACAACTACATTAGTTCGCCTTCACAACCCTTTAAGAAAAGTGAATTCTCCTCACACTTGTTTGAAATCTGCTCTGCCTTATTCTAAACGAGGATCTCTTGTTCTAGACTTCCCACCTTATGAAATATTCACTCCACATTTTCATTGTCACTCACTTTTAGTATCGTATCGACCTCAATGAGATCTCCTCTCATTCTTCAAAACTCCAGATAGTCTACACCTGAACTGCTCAATTTATCTCCATAAGAAAAATGCCTCATCTCTGGAGTCATTCTCGTGAACAACTTCTGAACATGTCCAATGCAACGAAATCAATCCTTATGTCAGGGCTCAGAAACTGCAGAGAGTACTCCAGTTGTGATCCTATTAATTCCTTGCATACTTGCAGCAATACTATGCTACTTGCATCCAATTCCTTGAGACAGCGACACTGAAATTGCACTTCACTCTCTCATCACTTGATCGACCTGCATGCTGGTTTTTCTGTGACATGCGCAAGGGCACCCAGATCCCTCTGCACCAAACCACTCTGAGGTTTCTCCCCATTTACACAATAAGACGCCTTTCTATTCCCCTGAATAAAATGGATAACCTCATGTCCATATTAAATTTCATCTGCAAAATATTCATCCATTCCCCTATTCACACCAAATACATTTGTATATTTCTCACATTTTCATTGCAACCTATCGTTCTACCTACTTTAGTGCCATTTGAAAATGCAGGTATGGTATTTTCTTGCCCCACAGCAAGTAATAACACAGATGCAAATACTGTGGCCAGGTGGCTGAAACTTATGGCATCCAAACTTTTGCCACCAGAAAATGTCGCAGCTATTTCACCTTGCTGTGTTTTATTGGTCAGTCAATCATCTATCCAAGCTAATAAATTACACCATACCCTATATATTCTTACTTTATGAATTAATATTTTGTGCAGCATCTCGTTCAATGTCTTGTGGAAATCCAGACAGAGAACATCAACAAGGTCCCCTTATCCAGCTTGCTTGTCACATCTTTAAAGAACTCGAACAAATAATTCAAACATGTTTTATCCTTCATAAAAATATGCTAACTCTGATGGATTATGGTTTGACTTTGCAAATATCCTGTTATCATTTAATTTATTTATTGTCGCCTGTACCTCAGTACAATGAACAGCTTTGTTAATGAGCAGTACAGGCAGATTATGGTAAGCGAGGACAAGCAGATCATAGGATGAAAAAAATTTAGTCAGAGGCATACAGGTTATGTCACACTGGGAAAGATGAATATTTACAAGATTGGCATTATTTAAAGGTCGAGATTTCATTCATTAGTCTAATAATGATCGGATCGAAGCTGTTCCTGAACCTGCTGGTGCATGTTTTCAACCTTGTGTACCTTCTGCTTGATGGAAGAGGTTGTAGGAGATTATTGCCGGGGTGTGATGCATCTTTGGTGATGGCGTCAGCCTTTCTGCAGCAGCGAGCCATGTAAATATAGTGCATGAATGGAAGGTTGTTTTCTCTGATAACCTGGGCCTTGTAATCTCCTTTTTCAGTTTTTAAGGGTCCTGGGCGGAGCATTTGCTACATCAGGCCGCTATGCAGCCGGTCAAGAAGCTTTCAGTAGTCCGCATGTAGAAATCGGTGTGAGTCCTTATGGTCATGCCAAATTTCCTGACCCTACTGATGAAGAAGGCACATTGTTGTCCCTTCTTCACCATTGTATCCTCATCAGAAGTCTCGGACATGTTGTCGGTTATCGTCACTCCTCGGATCTTGACAGTCTCCACCCTCTCAACCTTAGCTCTATGCATCAAGACAAATGGCGTATTGCCATCCTTTCTTTCTGAAGTTAATCAGTTCTTTAGTTCAGTTGATATTGAGAGAGAGGTGGTTCTCACTGAACCAGGTTACCAAGTCCTCTATTTTCTTTCTGTATTTTGAATTGTCGTTGTTTGATATTTGTTCTATCACAGCCATGTCATTGGCAAGAGTGTAGATGGCGCTCATTTGGAATTTGGTAACAATGTCATGGGTATACCGGGAATAAGGTAAAAAGCTGAGAAGGCATGTTGGCGGGTTCTCCAGTATTGCATGTAATCGTGGAGGAAGTGCAACTTCTTGTACACCAGTCACTGAAAGCAATATTGCAGGAACAGAAACCAGTTAGGAAGCAAATGGCGTGCTGATCTTCATTTCAGAAGGATTTGAGTATAGTATGTCTTACTTCAGCTGTACCTCATCAGGAACATTGTGCAGTGTTGTGTGCAGCTTTGGACTCCCTATCGAATAAAGGACAAACCTGAGATTGAGGGAGTGCAGTGAAGGATGACCAGACCGATTTCTGGGCTGACAGGCTTGTTGTGGGAGCACAGTTTGGATCGACTGGGTCTGTATTCCATGGGATTTAGCAAAATAAGTGGAGATCTAAGGGAAATATACAAGACTCTGACAGGGTGTGACAGATTCGAAGCAGGAATGGTAATTCCCTGACTGGGACGTGAAAAACAAAGAACCACAGCATTCGGTACAGGCAGATCAAACTGCACTGACATGAGAATAAATGTCTGCACTCAGACACTGGTGAACATGGGGAATTTTCAATCACATAAGTCTGCTGAATCCATGCACTGAATATAAATATGGATTTGTAGACACTACAGGAATGGGGAACGATGTATTGAGGAGATGTTCGGTTATGAACGAGAAAGGGGGAGGCTCAATGAGTTGAATGGCCTATGCCTTTCCTGATGTTTCTGTGTAGTCTGTGGGAAAGTTCTGTAAATGTTGTCACAAGCTCTCAGATATCAGGAAAGAGGCCTCTGCAGGATCGACAGGAATGTGTTCACCGCCCATGTTTCTTATACCAAGGCTGGTGCGAGCTGTCCTGTTCAGGTTTGTCCTTTAAGACCTCGGAGCTGCTTCGATACAATTGAGTATCTTGCTTGGCTGTGTTAGGAACCATTGAAAAGTGTATCACAAATCCGTGTGTCTGAAGTCACTTTTAGGCCAGACCAGGAAATCACATTAGATTTGCTTCCTGAAAGCACATTGGTGAAACAAATTGGTGTTTACAATCGACATTGGCTTCAAGGTCACCGTTATTGACACCAGATTTTAGAACGCAATATTTTTTAAATTGTTTTTAATTCCCACCAGCTGCCAAGGTATAAATCTGGTCTGAATTAGTAATCCAGTGACAGTTCCACAACCATACCATCTCCACAAGGGACCCATCAGAAACCACTGTAAATAGGATTTTTCTGTGCTGCTTATCTAAAAGAAGTTGCAACAATTTGACTATCATGATGAGACAGAGCATTTGAGAAATGGTCAGATTGTGATGACTTTCCTCTTAGGGGACTGTACAGAGAAGAACAACTTTCCACATTGTCAGGTAGACGTCAGAATTGGAGCTGGAATGAAACAGCTTTCCCAGAGACTTGGCTTGATGTGCAGCACAAGTCTTCAGTCCTATTGCAGAAATGGTGTCATGGCCTATTGCCTTTTTCATATCGACTGTGTTTAGCTGCTACTTGATGTCATGTGCAGTGAATCAGATTGATTTTTTTGATTCTGTGGATATCATGATGAAAGTGAGGTGGACCACTGTCGGCTGCGGCTGGTATAGATACTACATCCTGAACTTTTGCACTGTTGTTTCGGTCTGTTCCATGATATATGGTTGAGATATTTGTGAGCACTTTCCTCCAGTGAGTTGTTTAATAGTCCATCACCATTTATGACTGGATGTGGCATAATGACAGAGCTTAGATCTATTCTGTTGTTCTTGGAGTCATTTTGCTCTCTCAATCAGATATTAGTTCTGCTGTTTGGAATGCAAGGAATCAAGTGTGGAAGCTTTAACGGCTTGTCATCAGGTTTAGATACACATGGTTCTGGACCTGGCATGTTAACCTGTACTCACCACTGAACCATAATTCGGCTTGATGGTGATGGTAGACTGAGGGATTATCGCGGGCAAAAAGTTACAGGTTGTGTTTGAATACAATTCTGCTTCTGCTGCTGCTGTGGCCTGCAACACCACATGAATGCTGAGTTTGAGCTGCAATACAAACCTTCTGCCTGTCTCCCCATTCACACCAAGACAAAGTCACCCCTCAGCCCTGTACGCATTGATCTGCTCTGGTTTCAGATGTGGTAACATTTCTATTTTAATATTACCATTTTTCTGTGGCTCTCTCCATGCTGTCATGCCTCCAATTTATCACATCCCTCAAAACCCTTTCAAATATTCATCTGAGCCTTTTCCCTTCTGTCGTGCCATTTTCGGCATTGAAAGTTAATGTGTTTCCCCCATTTCACTCACTGACGATGGTTCAGAGCTCTGTATTGTCAGAGGTGCTAGCCGTACGTAGTTTCAGAACCAATGAATTTGTACACCTCTTGGTATCATTCACTTCCTGGTGAAGAGTGCTCCACATTTGACAGGACGTTTGCGTAGTTTACCACACGATTTTGAAACTTGTTCGAGAACAGAAATTGCTGGAGAAATGGAGCAAGTCTGTGGAGTGACAAGTTCAGTAACTCTCCTTCAAAGCTCCAGTCTCTCCAGCAATTTTTGTTTTTGTTCTTGTTCCAGATTTCCAGTGTCCATGGGCCTCTGTTTTATAGAACATGTGTTCTGTGCCTATTTATCTCGAGAGAAACTGAACAGGTCTAGCAACATTAGTGGAGACAGAGAAACAGAGATATAGCGTTTCATAACTGGAGTGACTTCTTCAGAAATGAAAAGGAGTGGAAAATGGACTTTGTAATAACTTGCCAGACGTGGAAGAGGAGTGACGGGAAACAGATTGTGGAGGTGCAGTGCAAAAGACAAATGTGTTTTTAATTGTGGTGAACGAGAAGCGAATGCAGAATTAGTTTAAGTTAAGATGAGAATGTGGGAAATGGGATCTCTTAATTGCATGCAAGATAACCAAGCTACAAACAAGGCAAGGTGATATTGACACCAGGAGGCAGAACGTATGAAAAAGGGAGAACAGTCATAATGGGTTGAGGTTGTGAAGATATAGAATTGAATATGAAGGCCTACAGGTGAGGGGTTACTCGAGCTTGGGTTATGCTTCATTGGAACATTGCAGAGGCCAAGACTGAGATGTTAGCATGAGAGCCAGGTAGGTTATTGAAATGAGAAGGTCAAGTTTATTCTTAAAATGTGGAAGTATTCCTGAAAGCAGTTTGTCCTGGCTGATGTGCAGGAGACTGCATTGTAAGCAGCAATGATAGTAGACTGGACTGAACAGGTCCAAGGGAAATGCTGCTTCACCTGAGAGGTGTGTGTTGGGTTGCAAAGAAATAAGAAATAAAACATAGAACAGTACAGCACAGAACAGGCCCTTCAGCCCACAATGTTGTGCCAACCATTGATCGTCATGGAAGGTAAACCTAATGTACGAACCCTCACATTTCTGTGATCATATGCATGTCCAGCAGTCTCTTAAATATCCCCAATAACCTCGCTTCCACAACTGCTGCTGGCAACTCATTCCATGCTCTCACAGCTCTCTGCATAAAGAACCCGCCTCTGACATCCCCTCTATACTTTCCGCCAAACAACTTAAAACTATTACCCCTCATGTTAACAATTTCTGCTCAGGGCAAACGTCTCTGGCTCCCAACTCTACCATTGCCTCTCATTATCTTGTACACCTCAGTTAAGTCCCCTCTCTTCCTTCTTTTTTCCAATGAAAAATGTCCGAGCTCAATCAACCTCTATTCGGAAGATAAGCCCTCCATTCCAGGCAGCGTCCTGGTAAACTTCCTCTGAACCCTCTCCAAAGCATCCACATCTTTCCTTTAACAGGCCAACCAGAATTGGACACAGTATTCTAAGTGCAGTCTAACCAAAGTTTTATACAGTTGCAACAAGATCTCACTGCTCTTAAACTCAATCCCCCTGTTAATGAAAGCCTAAACACCATATGCTTTCTTTACAACCCTGGGTGCCAATTTTAAGGGATCTATGTACCTGCACACCAAGATACCGCTGTTCCTCCACACTGCCACGAATCCTGCCTTTAATCCTGTACTCAACCTTCAAGTTCCACCTTCCAAAATGCATCATTTCACATTTATCCAGGTTGAACTCCATCTGCCACCTCTCAGCCCATCTCTGCATCCTGTCAGTGTCACACTGCCGCCTACAGAAGTCCTCTAAACTGTCAACGATACCTCCGACCTTTGTGTCGTCTGCAAACTTGCTAACCCATCCTTCAATCTCCTTTTCCAAGGCATTAATAAAAATTGCAAAGACTAGTGGCCCAAGAACAGAGCCCTGTGGTGCACCACTCACCACTGACTTCTAGGCAGAATACTTTCCTTCCACTACCACTCGCTGTCTTCTGTTGGCCAGCCAATTATACATCCAGACTGCTAGGTTTCCCTCTATCCCATTCGTGTTGACCTTCTGAACGAGGCTACCATGGGGAACCTTATCAAATGACTTTCTGAAGTCCATATACACCACATCCACCACTCGACCCTCATCAACTTGTCTCGTAACATCCTCAAAGAACTCAATAAGATTTGTGAGGCATGACCTGCCCCTCACACAGCCATGCTGACTTCATTTAATCAAGCCATGCTCTTCCACATGGTCATTAATCCTATCCCTCAGAATCCTTTCTAACACCTTGCAGACAACAGACGTCAGACAAACTGGTCTGAAATTGTCAGGGATTTCCCTATTTCCTTTCTTGAACAGAGGAATTACATTTGCCTCCTCCAGTCCTCAGGTATGACTCTGATGGAGAGCGAGGATGCAAAGATCTTCACAAGTGGTGAAGCAATCTCATTTCTCGCTTCCCAAAGCAGCCGAGGACAAATCTGGTCTGGCCCTGGCGACTTGTCAATCTTAATGTTTGTCATCATTTTCAGCACATCAGCTTCCTCAATCTCTATCCATTCCAGCATGCCTACCTGCTCCTCAATGGTTTCATTCACGACAAGGTCCTTTTCTTTAGTAAAGACAGAAGCTAAAAACTCATTTAGGGCTTCCACTACCTCCTCAGACTCTATACACAAGTTCCCTATGCTATCCCTGATCGGCCCTACTCTTTCTTTGACCATTCTCTTATTCCTCATATACGTGTAAAATGCCTTTGGATTCTCCATAATCCTTCCTGCCAAGCCTTTTTTCCTGCCCCCTCCTGGCTCTCCTCAGAGCATTTTTGAGCTCCTTCCTCATCTGCCTGTAATCCTCTAGAGCTGAGCAAGACCCTTGCTTCGTCCACCTGATGTAAGCTGCCTTCTTTCATTTGACGAGAAGCTCCTCTGCTCTCATCATCCAAGGTTCATTTATCTTACCCCTTCTTGCCTGTCTCAGAGGAACACATTTATTCATCACTCGCAATAACTGTTCCTTAAACTGTCTCCACATGTCTATAGTGCCCTTTCCATGGAACAATTTCTCCCAGACCATGCTTCCCAACTCATGTCTGATAGCATCATAGTTTCCTTTTCCCCAATTAAATATCCTCCCATTGTACCTCCTTCTCTCCTTCTCCATAGCAATGTAGAATGTGAGGCAGTTGTGGTCACTATCACCAATATGCTCTCCCACTGCAAGATCTGACACCTGCCCCGGCTCATTGCCAAGCACCAATCCAAAATGGCCTCTCCCCTCGTCAGCCTGTCAACGTACTGAGTTAGAAAAACACCTCCTGTACACACCTTACAAAAACAGCTCCTTCCAAACCATCTGCTCTAATGAGGTTCCAATCAATATTGGGGAAGTTAAAGTCACCCATTACAACAACCCTACTACATTCACACTTTTCCAGAATCTGCCGGTAATGCTTTCTTCAATCTCCCTGCTGCTATTGCGGGGCCTGTAGTAAACCCCTAATTACATGACTGCTCCCTTACTGTTCCTAATTTTTCACCCATTCTGACTCACTTGGCAGACCCTCCTCGACAATGTAACTTCTGTAGCTGTGGTACCCTCTCTGATTAGCAGTGCTACGCCCCCTCCTATTTTACCCCTCTTCCTATTCCTTTTAAATGTTCTTAACCCTGGATCATCCAGCAACTATTCCTGCCCCTGAGAGAACCACGTCTCTGTTATGGCCACAACATCATAGCACCAGGTACTGATCCATGCTCTAAGCTCATCACTTTTATTCCTGATACTCCTTGCATTAAAGCAAACACACTTTAACCGATCCCTTGATTCTTTCCCAGGAAGTTCCTTCCCAATAGCTGCGCTACCTCTTGCTATTGCCTCATCTCCATCATCTCTTACCACCAGTAAATAGATTAGGTTCCCACCCCCTGCCATACTAGTTTAAGACCTCCTGAACCACTCGAGCAAACCTTCCACCCAGGACATTGGTCCCCTTCCAGTTCAGGTGCAACCCGTCCTTCATGTGCAGGTCCCACCTTCCCCAGAAGGCATCCCAATTATCTACATATCTGAAGCCCTCCCTCCTACATCAGCTGCGCAGCCACGTGTTAAGCTGCGCCCACTCCCTGTTCCTCACCTCACCATCTCATGGCACCAGTAGTAAACCCTAATGAGTTGGTAAATTTCAAATATTCGGCTTTATTTCTTCTTGTATGATGACGAGATAGCTGCAGAATGAGACCTTGGCAGAAACAACTTTAACTGTGTATTTTTCTTTTTTTTTCATCTCTCTCGTCACAAGTTGTTCCCCACTTCCAAACAGTAAGGTCTAGGCAACAGTCTGTGTGTCATGTATGCCCCTGTCTGCTTTGAACTGATTCCCTTTGTATCAACCATACTTGCAAGCCTGCTCTTCGCAATAGCATTTGTAGGTTTTTGGAGAGAGTGAGGGCTGCAGAAGCAGGAGATCAGAGCTGAAAATTTGTTGCTGGAAAAGCGCAGCCGGTCAGCCAACATCCTGACCTGAAGAAGGGCTCATGCCCGAAACGTCAAGTCTCCTGCTCCTTGGATGCTGCCTGACCTGCTGCACTTTTCCAGCAACACATTTTCAGCATTTGTAAGTTTTACCCTTGTTATGCTGTTGCTCAATCACACAATTTCCAATATACTCCACAACCTGCTTGCCTTTGTACTCTATACTTCTATGCACAAATGCAAGGATTCACTGAGCCTTCTTAACTCAAGTTTCAACTTGCCTGGTCACTCATATTTTCCAGTGGACATGGGGTGTGTGTGTGTGTGTGTAGTAGTTACTGTATGATTCTATGACTGTATCTGTGAACACACAGCTCAAACCCGGGAGGTAATGAGCTTGATGTTTACATGGTTCTCAGGCTGAAATAAAACTGGTGTCCACTATGAGACAGGGTGAGAGGTTGATATTTCAAAACTAATTTACTTGTTATTATCATAACTGAAGCATATGCATAGATTAATCAATCATTCTGCTTCAATGTAAGTGATGTAGCTATTAGAACTTGAATAACATTGAACACTGCTTCACCTCCCTTGGCAATCAAATGACTATGTGATGGTGAATAGAATAAAGGGGTGTGGACATTACAAGACCATTTGGAGACCTGGGTTCACTGCGTTTCCATTTCATTAAGACAGTTGGTGAGGACTTACAACCTTCAGGTTCCAATGAGTTTACATTTTCTGGCGCTAATGAACAGAAGGAGTTCCATTGAAATAAATGTTAAGTTTTGCCTTTTGTTGAGTTAAAGCAGGCCAAGACTTATACAATGAATGGGAATGCCCTTAGGAGAGTTGTCGGGAAATTGACACCAAGGGTGCAGATGAAAATTGAGTCACAGATAGACAGGATGGTGAAGAACATGTTTGACATGCATTGAATATAGTTATTGGGAGGTCACTTTGCTGCTGTACACTACATTGGTGTGGCCAGTTTGAGAATATTGCGTACAATTTGGCTCCCTCTGCCAAATAAGTATGAGGTTTTTACACATGAAAGGAGGCAGCAAAATTTCAAAAGAATGTGCCAGGCTGGAGAGTTTGAGTGAGAGGGTGGGGCTGGACAGGCTGGTGTGTTTTTTCCTGGAACATTGGAGGCTGAGAGATCATATTACAGAAGATTATGAATTTAGGAGGAGCATGAATGGTATGAATAACCAAGATTTTTTCCTCAGGATAAGGGAGCCCAAGATTTGAGGGCATAGGTTTAAGGTGAGAGGGGAAAGATTTTTAAGGGACCAAAAAGACAGTTTTTTGACACAATGGGTCATTTGTGCATGGAATGAGCTGTCAGAGGAAGTGGTGGAGGCTGATACAATCCCATGTTTAAAAGGCATCTGGATGGGGATATGAATAAGAAGAGTTCACAGGGATATGAAACAAATAATGGCAAATGAGACTAGATCGGCTATTTAACAATCTCTGGGAAAAAGAACTGGAAATGATATTACCCACTTTAACAGAACAAGACACAAGAATAGAAAACGGGACAGAACACCAGTACTTCATCGGAGGCTCCCTGATGATGTTACATAGCATAGTGACGAGACGGCTGAGAAAAAAAACCTTCCAGCTTAGCGAGCAAACCTACAACAGAAACTCAACCTGAGGTACAAATCTTCTCAAGTAATGAAATAGATCGAGATTTGCATATCTCATCCACATGGAAAAGTTGGACTAAAGTGTCTGTTTTCATGAATCTATGACAGCATTAAGAACAATTCTAATTTTTTAAAAATCCTTTCAAATGGGAATTTTCTTCCCAATACTTTTTTGGTGCCTCTCTGTTTAGATATATTCAAAGGTGATTTAGTTTAATAGTGAACAGACAAATGAGTGACAGATAACCGGATACAGATACAAAAGTGGGGCTGAAACTAAACTTTACTGCCTGATGGAGCAGGCTAAAAGCATTTAATGACCCACTCCTGCTCCTCAGTCCTGTGTTCCGATATTCATTCAGCACCTCAAATCCGCTGACAGGAGCAGTTGAAGGTCACTTACTCCAAGAACGTGATGTCCATAAACCAAGGAAACCATTCATCCCATTAAGGCTGTCATTCACGATTTGGATAGTTTGGATAATGTAATTGGAAAACCCAAGTTGGGTAGGAAAATGATCCCACATATCTCTTGACAGAGATTCCCTGTCTGCAACATGTGCTTCATTTGTTGGTCATGTTATAGACCCAGATTCACTGTGGATACAACTTCCGTACCTCACCCAGCGATGGATCACAAAATCTTCTGCTCTCCCTGACTGCAACATTTAATAACAGAGCTTCCAGGAAATTAGCACCCACAAACTTTCTGATAACAGAATATGAGTAAATAAGAACAGGACCAGGTGGTTAAGTCCCGCAATCTCAAGCCTGCCTTGCCCTACAAGAAGATCATGGCCGATCTGCTTTTTGTCTCAGATCTTCTTTAATGCCTCATTCATCATAGCCCTCAAAATTCTGGCAGATCAAAATCAATCTACCTACTCTTTAAGTACTTTCAGTGATTCGGAACCCCGAATTCTCAGACAAAGTATATTCCTGACATTCGATACCCTCTGTTTGAAACAAAAAAAACCTCGCTGCTCCTATACCATGACCTATTGATCTGAACAAAGGAGATGAACACAGAGGCTCAGTAAGAGTGACTGGTCCTGATATTAAGGAAGAACTTGACTCAGAATAGTATCACGGTGTGGGACTAACTTGCACTTAATGTCAATCAGTTGCAAACTCTACACTGGTTGAAGCGATTTAAAACACAAAGGAAGATGTTTCTGGTTAACGGTTATCAACTCTCTCAGTCTGAGATATTTCTGTGGGAGATCTCTTCCTCAGCATAAACATCTTCAGTTGCTACATCAATGTCTTTTTTCCCATCATAAGACAGGAGCGGGAATGCTCACTGAAGATCCCACAATGTTCACCTCAATGTGTCATCCTGAACCAGTCTGTGTCCATGTGCAGTAAGACCTGGACAACATTCAAGCTTCTTCTGTGAATGCGTAGGTGACGTTCATGTAACAATACTGCAAGAAACTGCACGTTTGATATGATATATTTGATTTATTTATTGTCATATGTACCGAATTTCAGTGAAAAATTCTGTTTATGAGCATAGTAAGCAAGAATGTATAGATCAGAAAGACTTCGACAGAGACACACAGATTACATTGAACAGTGGCACTAGGGCGAGAGTGACTTTCCTGAGTAAAAGAGGAGCTCATTCAGAAACTCAAGCTTGGTTCACAGGAATATGAGGAAGCCATTCAGCTCATCTTAATTATTGTGAAAAAAGAGGGAGAGACCATTCCGTCCCTTTGCAGTATTACACAGGAAGTGAAGGTGTCTAGTGTTATGGACCAGATTGGAGCCCCTCCAAAATAGTTTAAGAAAGTCACCCAGACCCTCACATTTTCTTACTTTCAAGGCCAATGTAAAATATCTGCTCCAAGTGCAATGGGCCATTCAAACTACTTGCTGTGAAGCGAAACACCATTTATTTTAACTCTGTGGATAAAATACTCCCAAAGAAAGAAGAATTTAGAATAACTACTCTACTGGAAAACTTAACAAAATAATACATACAGTAATTATTGCTAATTACCAGTTCCAATAGATGAACATCCCATAAACACACGCCTTGGCAAAAAGGAAAATTCAGACGGAGATTCTCACATGCTATTCTCCAATCCAGGAGGAAAAAGAAATCTAGAGAATGTGTAGAATGTGGCAGCCAGGAGACATTCACTGTTTTATATATATATATAAATATAAGCATACGTATGTAGCTAAAGTAATTCAGGTGTTTCACTCCATCAGTTGCGATAAGCTTTTGTATTTAACAAATAAATCGGAGACATCATCATTTTTGAACCAGCTGCTGTGTCTCTTGCAAAGATGCGAAAGAACCTCAATTCAAAGACGAGAGAAGTGAAGAAACTTTGGACACCAAAGGAACCTCGCTGTCTCGCTGTCGTATCCAGGGGACCAATGTTATTGAACAGTTTCCGTTGTATTTGTTTTTTACTTTACAAACAGAACGTCAGTGTAACAACCTGTACAAGTGTGTGCTCGAGAAATTCAGCGGACCTGCCATCATCGGCTGAGGGGGACACAGAGTTCATGATTGTAGACTGTTGTGACTGTTCTGAAGAAGAATTATACTGGATTCGAAATATGAATTCTGGCTCCACCTCGTCTGTGTCTACATTAGATATCTGACATATCCAATATTATACCTTGACGTGAATGGTGTGTGTGTGTGTGTGTGTGTGGGTGGGTGGGTGTGCTCGTGCTTGTTTGTCTCACTGGGCGTTTAAGTGTTTAAGTGAATGTTATAATTTAAAGAGTCAAGTGAAATGCTGGCTATTTGCGTTTGTTTATCTATGATTAGAATCCACCCATTTGCAGAACTCAGGTAACATTGTTAAGTACTGAAGCGCAGCCAGTGTTCTCCATTAATCTGAGTCTATTGTTTTGATATTTCAAAGAGATTTCTGTCCTTCTGATGAAGGGTCACTGGACTGAAACGTTAATGCTGCTTCCTCTCCCAAGATGCTGCCAGGCCTGCTGAATTTCTTTGGTATGTTTTGCTTTTTCCCGTGAACTTGATTTAAAAAAAAAGTGGAGGTCATTTCGGTGGGAAAATTGCTAATTCCTGATCCAAATTTCAACATTGTTGCTGTTTGTAAATATCAGCAAACAATGACATTCTTATAAATTGGAATTTTAAAATAATGCTCAGGAAAGTTGAATGTTTTGGGAAAAGGCGATGTTGAATTGTAAACTTCACTGAAAGCACATCCAGCCAAATTAACATCCTCAGCAGTTAAGAATATTTCTTTATTTTTCCTGTGAGGTGAGTTTCATTGGAAAGGTCAGCATTTACTTTCTGTGTCTGCGATCCTTTCCGAGTATTGTGGTGGCTTCCTGCTGTACTTGCTTTGCAGGGACATCAATAGTTCAGTTTCTGATAGAGATACCGAATTCTGAACACGTGATCATGAAGGTGCAACGATAGAGATCCAGGAGGCTGTGTGACCTGGGAGCTGATGGTTATCACTCAGAGATGCTCAGTCGCCTTCAAATAGTGAGAACATATTTTCTCTCTTCAAAAAAAATCTTGCATTCTCAGTGAGCTGAGCTGTCGGTTGATATTTCCTTTCACTGATTTTCTCTGCTTGAATTGAGTTCTGCGAATGCCTCACATAACTGCAAAAGCACAGAGGGTCTGGTAAAATTAAGAACAAAAATCATGTATTGTTCATGAATTATTGGAACTTCGTATTTTACATCAATGTTTTATTGAAATTATGACGTGTTTGTCTAGGCAGTAACTGCCCTCCATGAGTTACCATTGAGAAGCTGCAAACCAGTTGGAGCTGATACACTCACAGTGCTATTAGGGAGGGAATTCCAATGGTTCACCTTGGAAGTTGGTGTTTCAGGGAGTGAGTGCTGCTGGTGGTGAATATTAGGCAGTGAACTTGGATATTCCATACCCGAGAGACTGTGAAGATGGATGGAAATTTAATCCATCAGAGAGTTGAAGGATACATGGAGTTAGCATGAATGTGGCATTGTGCCCTGGTGTGGAACAGCCAAAACCAAACTGATTGCCGGAGAAGTCCTGAGCAGCTGAATGGTCACTTCTGTTCCTATTCCTTACCTTCTTATCTGTTGTTATTGGAAAGTAATTTTATTCTCCTTGATGTCTTTCTGTGAAATGTTGCATTCAGGGAGAGCAGCAGATTTGGATGAGTTAACCCAAGGTGGTTTGCAGCTTCTCAATGGTAACTCATGGAGGCAGTTACTGCCTTTACAAACACGTCATAATTTCAATACAACATTGATGTAAAATACAAAGTTCCAATAATTCATAGGGGGCTGTATTCACATTAAATTTGGATCTTCAGAATGGCCCGAAGTTACGGAGACGGGAAGGCCATAAAGTGGAATGAGTGGGCTCTCTCTGATCCAGCCTGGGTTTGTCAACTGCATTTTCCCAAACAAGACCAAACAATCAAACTGACTTCGAACTGTTCCCGCTTAGCAGATTCGATGAGCTGAATGAATTGAAAGGAACTGAAATGATTTTATTGCCACCTGTGCTGGAATAAGAGCCATGCAAAATTTGCAATATTGCCACTTTGGTGCAATTGTAGATACAGGGTACCTTGGTCCGCATACTTCAGTATTTGTTACAGAGTTGAAAGAAAAGTGAATAATAGTCCAGACTAAAATGAAAGACTTTGTTTAAAGTGTTAAAATTCGATTCCTTTTCACTGAGTCTGTGCCAGTACCTAGCCTCTGGATTGCACCGGCAAAGTCTCCAGACCACGCGAGACTTCAAAATTTGAGGCACCATTTCCATTCACCATGGACCACACCGCCCCTCCACCGGCCTCCAGTCAGGTCACCCCTACCTGGCCTTGTCTGGAACACTCCTCCAGCGCTAGCTTGGTCTGGGACTCAAACCTGCATAGGTCTGACTTGGGACTCATTCCCATGCTCACTTCCACACTGGTTAGTCTGAGATTTGCTTCTGGTCTGGGACTCGCCTCCCACACTGGCCTAGTCTGGGACCGGCGCCCGCACTGGCCTGGTCTGGGAATCTCTCCGGATGAAGGGCTTTTGCCTGAAACGTCGATTTCGAAGCTACTTGGATGCTGCCTGAACTGCTGTGCTCTTCCAGCACCACTGATCCAGGATCTGGTTTCCAGCATCTGCAGTCATTGTTTTTACCTGCACTGTATGGGTCTGGGACTGACTCCCACACTGGCCTGGTCTGGAACTCACTCCCACACATGTCTGGTCTGGGACTCCCTCCCACGCTGGCCTGGTCAGGGACTCCTCCCATTCTAGCGTTTTGTGTAATAGTGTTCCTGCACTGGCCTGGTCTTAGTCTCACTCCCACGCTGGCCTGGACTGAGACTGGCTCCCACGCTGGCCTGCTCTGAGAGTTACTGTCGTGATGGTCTTGTCGGGGATTTACTTCCTCATTGGCTTCGTCTGGGATTCTTTCCCGCACTGGCGAGGTCTGGGACACGCTCCCATGCTAGTTTGGTCTGGGCTCCACTCCCATGCTGACCTGATCTGGGACTCCACTCCCATGCCGACATGGTCTACGTCTCGTCTCTGGAACATGCATCATTCCCTGGCCTGATCTGTGATTCATTTCTGGGAGTCGCCAGCGATGGCCTCCAGTCTGAGAGTGGTCCCCTTCATTGCCCTCCCAGTGAGGTTAAGTTGTTAAAATTTCGTAAAATGAACTAGAGAGAAGAGAAACATTTCGATTATAAAGTTGAAGAAGGATGGAATCGAGGAGCTCTGAGTGGAGTGTCCTATCATGCCACTATCAGGGTAACATCAGAACATAGGACTGAACTGCACAAGTGGGTCATTCGACCCTTTTCACTACTTCCCCTTGAAATGAGATTGTGGTTCCAGCTACATCTTACCTTTCAGACCGTGTTATCCCTGATTCACTCTCTATCAAAAATCTAACTAGGTCAACCTTGATCTGATTTAATTCTCCAGCTTCCACGAACTACTGTTGAAGAGAAATCTCTCTTGAATGAACCTCTGAGAATGTCCCCTTGGCCCTCTTCAGGTTGGTGTTTGAGGATGACTGTGATCTGTTGTATTCCCGCTCTTCAACAATCATAAACATTTCACATTTGACACGGGCAATGATACAGGTCTCAGACTGGGCCAAGTTCACTGTTAAGAATCATGGAGGTGGGTTTCATGAGTCAACAACAAATAACTTGTTTATTACCAAGATAAAATTCTTTAAAACTGTCCACATCCTAACGACAATAAATCGTGTTTAAACTGTACAAGTATACTTTGGGAATCCACATGTTGGACTGTCTTCAGTATGGCTCAATATGATCACCTCTTCGAAGTTGTTAAAAGCAACAAGAAACTTTGCTAATACCTTCATACCATAACTCTGTCATCAAGGAAGGAGTGAAGTGACATATCTCTGAACTGTTTGTAATGTGGTCTCACGAATGCCCTGTACACATGAAGCAAATAATACTGAACATTTATATTCAATAAACTTCACAAGAAGTAGCAGAAAACTGTTTACCTGCAAATCAGTTGCTGTATCTGCATACTAAGTTTATGTCATTCATGTATCATCTGCACTGCTCAATTCTGCAATCTCACTCTGTTTAAAAGTGTACTGTTGATTTATCCTTCTGGCCAAAATGGATAAATTCTTATAAACCACGTCACACTGTTTCTGCAGAAAACTTCGTTCACTCACTACCCCTGTCTAATTTCCAACTTATTGAAGGATTTCCTTTGTACATTAGCTAATTGAGATCCAGTGCATTTTCAGTTTCTGATCATAGACTCAGATGGTTTATGTTCAAAGACAATTACCATTCCACTGTTTCAGACTTTCGTTAATTTCTCTAAAATTACAATTCAAACCAATGGACATTTAACATGAGGCAATCATATTATACAGAAATAAAGATTCATCCACATGTCAAAATAATATTCGAAAGTTCACTATAGCCAGAAAACGGGATTCTAATCTTGACAACTTAATAATGTAACCAATTATCTAAAACTATTTCCTTAAACTAAATGTAACACAGGAAAAGTGGGTACAAATTGCATGTTGTTTCCTAATTATCTTTTCTCCAATTGGCCTTATGCAACTAATTATAGCTGAGGGAAATTCTTACAAAAGATCTGTAAATTCTGACTTCAAATTAAAGTTTGGAATCAGTCATTTTGTGAACAGTAAAATGTCCTCACCATGAGAGAACACTGTAGCCTCTCCATCCCTTTAATCGATTTGGAATTTCCTTCTAAATTCTTCTTTCAGATCGGGAGGTCAGAATAATGCCATGAAGCCCAAGACCAAATGCAACACCCAATTCTGTAAATTAACTTGACATCTCTTTGTTTTCAGCTGATGCAGAAACAATTGATTCACATCCAACTTTCATATTTCTATGCATCTGAGAAATATGAATTCCTGTAAATTATAAATTCAATGTATCATAGTGTCCTCATGTACAGGAAATGCAGAGGGGAAGAAAAGCATGGAGATCTAAACTGTTTTCAAATATGAACCACTGTACAAATATATGTAAGGTCAGGCCATAAAGAATTAACATTTACTTCAATGAATATTAGAATTTGAGACATTCCCAATCAGACAGAAACCCTTTTTTCTCACAACAGAATAAGACCACAAGCTACTCGTCCACTTTGGTTTGGGATTCTTTCTTTTCACAGAATGAAGGGCTCTCCTTTTAGAGAAGTTCTTGTAATTTCAGACTTTAATTTTGTTTCAATCTTTCTTACTGTGGGAGTGAGAGTTATAGAGATTTCTGCGATTGTATTCAGAAGTACAATTTATTGGACATGGTCACAATGCAGGAGATTACATCCACCCCTCTTCCCAGCTTTGACTAATAAGTAACGTGTACAGAATTCCAACATCCTAAATTCAAACAGAGAATGATCTCCTTCTCCGTGAGAGTATCTCGAATTCCTGATGTGTGTTTCCTGACTTATTATTCATTCTCTTAATCATGTCTTTGTTCTGTCTAAACAGAAAGATCCAAGGATGGTTCATTATGATCCTTCTTTTCTTTGTCCTAACACATATCTTGTTACATGGGGATTGGAATTGGATTCCAGCTGTTCTTAAAACATCTGTTTTTCTCAATAGGTTCTTTATTTGTATCAGCAATCTAGTTAGTGCCATTTCTGGTGCCCATTCAAGTTCTCTTCCATTTGATCAATTAGAGAGGCCTGATGGGGTTATTTCTCTGATTCTCACCTTAGCCTTCTTAATTGCGAAACATTCACACGCGATGGATACAAAGGATATTGTTAGGATGGAATATTATTGGGGTGCCTGACAGTTCCTGGGATGGTACCAATTCTAATGTTATGCGAGTAAAATAATAGACATATGGCGACATGGGTCTCCTATGGCCTTTCTCAGGAGCAGGACAAAATGGTTGTCTGCTGAGCCACTAACAGTGGTGATTTTTAAATAAACCACATAACAGCGCACTCGATTCTTGATTATTGAACTTGGGACATGTCACATGTTATAACTGCAAACAAAATGTTTTAAATCAGCTTGTACAGGATAAAAGGTGCTTCAGATAAACATACTCTCCTTCAAAGCAGTAGCAAATTGACTGTTTTTACAAACAGGAGAATGTGAGCATCGCAGATAGTGGAGAATGTTGTGCTGGAAAAACACATCAGGTCAGGCAACATATGAGGAGCAGGAGAATGGATTTTCTGGCAAGATCCTTTCAACAGGAATGAAGCTTGAGGGTCAAAGGGGTGGAGAGATAAATGGGAGGGGGATGGAGAAGGAGGAAAGGTAGCTGAGAGTGTGATAAGTTGATGGTGTGGGGGTAATGGTGACAGGTCAGAGAGGAGGATGGAGTGAATGGGTGGGATGGAAGATGGACAGGTAGGACAGGTCATCAGGGTGGTGTTGAGATGGAAGGTTGGAACTGGGATAAAGTTGGGGGGAAGGGAAATGTGGCAAGTGATGAAATCAACATTGATCCCATGTAGTTAGAGGGCCCCAAAGCAGAAGATGAGGCATTCTGCCTCCAAGCGTCGGGTGTGAGGGAGTGGAGTTGGACGAGGCCCAGAATGTGCAAGTCCTTGGCAGAGTGGGAGGGCAGTTGAAGTGTTCAGCCACACAGTGTTGGGTTTGAAGGGTGCAGGTGTCCCAGAGATGTTCTCTGAAGCGCTCTGCAAGTAGGCGTCCTGTCTCCACAGTGTAGAGGAGACTGCATCGGAAGCAATGGATACTGTAAGTTACATGTGTGGAAGGGCAGGTGTAACTTTGATGGATGAGGAAGGCTTCTTTGAGGCCTTGAATGGACTGAGGGGGATGGTGTTGACATAGATTTTACAAATCAAGAAGTGGCAGAGGAAGGTGCCAGCATAAGCGCGTGGGTTGGCGGGGGCTGTGGACTTGAACAGAGAATCACAGATGGAATGGTCCTTCTGGGGAGCGGATAGGGTGGGGAGGAAAATATATTTCTGGTGGTAGGGTACATTTGTAGTTGGTGGAAATAGTGGAGGATAATGCAATGCATACGGAGTCTGGTGGAGTGAAAGGTAAAAATGGGGGAGGTTCTGTCCTTGTTGCAGTTGGAGGGCTGGGGTTCAAGGACTAAGGTTCAGAAAGTGCTGCTGGACACCATCGAAGATATGGAAGGGGAAATTGCAGTCTTTGACTTCGGAGGTGATCTGGTCCGTTCTGTGGTGAAAGTGGTCCTCCTGGCAGCAGATGTGGTTGAGGTGGAGGAATTGGGAATGAGCAATAGCATTTTGCAGGAGGCTGGATGGGAGCAGATGTAGTCCAGGTGGTTTTAAGTGATATGGACGAGGTGCTGTCAGGTGGGACTAGATTGGATTGGGATATCTGGTTGGCATGGACACGTTGGACCGAAGGGTCTGTTTCCATGCTGTACATCACTATGATTCTATGTCTGTGTTGAGTCAGTCATTGCTGATGGAAATGGAGTGGTCCAGGGAGAGGAGGGAGGTGTCCGAATTGGTCAAGGTGAACTTAAGTTCCGAGTAGAATGTGTTGGTGATGTGGATGAACTGTTCACCCTCCTCGTGGGAGCATAAGGTGGCGCGAACCCAGATATCAATTTAGTGGAGGAAAAGGTGGGGAATGGTGCAGGTGCAACTGCAGAAGATGGACTGCTTTACATAACCGACAAAGAGACAGGCCTAACTGGGGCTCATACGGGTGCCCATGGCTAACCTTTTCATCTGGTGGAAGAGGGAGGATTCAACCGAAAACTTATTGAGGATGAGGACCTGTTCAGCTAAACGGGTGAGAGTGTCAGTAGAGGGTGACTGTTGGGGACATTCTGAGAGGAAAAAATGGAGGGCTTGTAGACCCCGATCATTGCGAATAAATGTATATAAGGTCTGGATGTCCATGATGACGATGAGGTGTTGGGTTCAGGGAAACGTAAGTCTTGGAGGAGGTGGAGGCCGTGGGTGGTGTACCAAACATATGTGAGAAGTTCCTGGACGGGGGGATAGTATGGTGTCATGGTATGTGGTGATGCGTTCACTGGGGCATGAGCAGGCTGAGATGATCGGTTGGCTGGGGCAGTCAAGCGTGTGAATCTTAGAGGGTGGGCAGGAGTCTTGGTGGAAAAATTAAGCTTGGAGGCAGCGGCTGTGAAAGAAAAGTTCGATGGCACAACGCATTTTTGCAAGTAGTGTTAAATTGTATTCCAAATAGCAAACTTTCAAATTAGCTGTCACTAAATAGCATGTGATGCACTAATTGGTTGGAAGGTGCAAGCGTAAACACTGACTTCAAGAATTTACACTGGTGTTTAACCCAGTCGGTGCATTGGATGTTACCACTAGGATTCAGAATTAAATCACATCAGTATATGCAGATCCAATATTAACTTTCAGAGTCCTACGTGTTTAATTATACCTGATCTCAATAAACTTAGAGTGTGCTTTGCTGTCATAACTGGCGGTATAGTGAAGGGAAAAGGTCACTCATTGCTCTTCCGTTCCTGCTCTTGGTCATCTGTCCTCTCTGTATTTGCAGTCTTTCAGCACTATAGGCTCTGTTGCTTGAAACATTACATCCTTCCTGTCTCTTATAACGCTGAGCTTTTATTGTCTTTTGATTTACATCCTAGCATTTCCCCCTTCAGTGTGGAAATTTTACATGGACTGGAGCAATTCCTGAAGATGGTGAATGCTGAAGGACTGAGAGACCTTACAGTGACAGGGAATATTGAACATCCAAAGTAGGTTATAAAGAGGAGAATTGTGGTGTTCTGGAGAAAGATGCAAAGTGAAGGAGGTTTACTGAGTTTCAAACAGGTTATAATGATACAAAGGACTGTAGGATGTAGACAAAGTTACAAAGATAAGGAGAGTATATGTTTATGCACAATGTCCACAACTGATAGGGTGTGTCCATGTTTGGAGTTCATTACAAAAATATGGAGGGCCACAGGGCCTGTACAGCTTTACAGCAGTATGGAGGACTGTAGAAGTGATGGCAGCTTATTAATTAACAAAATGAATATGGAGAATTATCTGGAGATTGCACAAGTTAGAGTTGAAGCAGGAAATCACCAAAATAGAGAGTGTTTTCATGCTTGCAGATGATTGCATGAGAACAGGGTTGCGTGGCAGATAGAGGTTTTCCTTGCATCTGGAAGATATTACTGACAGGGAAAGTAGAGGACTGTAAAGCATAGGTGAGATAGCAAACAATGAAATGTTTCATGTAATTATGGAACTGGTGAAAAAAAATGTTTTTAACATCAAGTCAATGGTTTGCAGAGACCTTCCAGACATCCTATGACATTGGGATCTAGTGTTTGTCGGACTCGTGTTAAATGATTGAGATAAATACAAACTTTCAAGTTATTCATGATACAGAGACAGCAGAGTAGGAATCTAGTGGCTGGTATTCATGGAATTAATGACGATAAAACAATAAGACAGAGGATCAGAATTATACCATTCAGTCAATTGAATTTCCATTCACTTGAGTTGATCTGATAATCCTCAAGTCCACTCTGCTGTCTTTGGCCAGATTGAAAGCAATAAATTGTAAATCTGATGATGTCGACCAGCTTGAACCAATTCAATAGGAAAGAAATCAATATGTTATCGCCGGGATAATGACAGGCCACTTGGATAGGGAGAGGACAGCCAAATGTCATCTAAAGAGATAAGAAACCTCGATCCTCTCAGAAAAAAGAAACACAATTTATTCATGAAGTTAGATGGCACGTTTAGTGAACATTCCTGACATCACAATTCAACCAAGAGAGGTGTTCAGAGCAGACAAATTCACAGGGAAAAGATCCCGAACAACAGAATCAGTGGAGAGTTAGAGGAATATTCTGGAAGACACATTCCGTG
Organism: Chiloscyllium punctatum; assembly: GCF_047496795.1. Taxonomy (NCBI): domain Eukaryota; kingdom Metazoa; phylum Chordata; class Chondrichthyes; order Orectolobiformes; family Hemiscylliidae; genus Chiloscyllium; species Chiloscyllium punctatum. The sequence continues at coordinate 35,821,852 of NC_092787.1, read as the reverse complement.
TGAGTTTTGAGAGAGTAAGCTTTAAAGCATAGGTGAGATAGCAAACAATGAAATGTTTGCATGAGAACAGGGTTGCGTGGCAGATAGAGGTTTTCCTTGCATCTGGAAGATATTACTGACAGGGAAAGTAGAGGACTGTAAAGCATAGGTGAGATAGCAAACAATGAAATGTTTCATGTAATTATGGAACTGGTGAAAAAAAATGTTTTTAACATCAAGTCAATGGTTTGCAGAGACCTTCCAGACATCCTATGACATTGGGATCTAGTGTTTGTCGGACTCGTGTTAAATGATTGAGATAAATACAAACTTTCAAGTTATTCATGATACAGAGACAGCAGAGTAGGAATCTAGTGGCTGGTATTCATGGAATTAATGACGATAAAACAATAAGACAGAGGATCAGAATTATACCATTCAGTCAATTGAATTTCCATTCACTTGAGTTGATCTGATAATCCTCAAGTCCACTCTGCTGTCTTTGGCCAGATTGAAAGCAATAAATTGTAAATCTGATGATGTCGACCAGCTTGAACCAATTCAATAGGAAAGAAATCAATATGTTATCGCCGGGATAATGACAGGCCACTTGGATAGGGAGAGGACAGCCAAATGTCATCTAAAGAGATAAGAAACCTCGATCCTCTCAGAAAAAAGAAACACAATTTATTCATGAAGTTAGATGGCACGTTTAGTGAACATTCCTGACATCACAATTCAACCAAGAGAGGTGTTCAGAGCAGACAAATTCACAGGGAAAAGATCCCGAACAACAGAATCAGTGGAGAGTTAGAGGAATATTCTGGAAGACACATTCCGTGTGAGTTTTGAGAGAGTAAGCTTTAAAGCATAGGTGAGATAGCAAACAATGAAATGTTTGCATGAGAACAGGGTTGCGTGGCAGATAGAGGTTTTCCTTGCATCTGGAAGATATTACTGACAGGGAAAGTAGAGGACTGTAAAGCATAGGTGAGATAGCAAACAATGAAATGTTTCATGTAATTATGGAACTGGTGAAAAAAAATGTTTTTAACATCAAGTCAATGGTTTGCAGAGACCTTCCAGACATCCTATGACATTGGGATCTAGTGTTTGTCGGACTCGTGTTAAATGATTGAGATAAATACAAACTTTCAAGTTATTCATGATACAGAGACAGCAGAGTAGGAATCTAGTGGCTGGTATTCATGGAATTAATGACGATAAAACAATAAGACAGAGGATCAGAATTATACCATTCAGTCAATTGAATTTCCATTCACTTGAGTTGATCTGATAATCCTCAAGTCCACTCTGCTGTCTTTGGCCAGATTGAAAGCAATAAATTGTAAATCTGATGATGTCGACCAGCTTGAACCAATTCAATAGGAAAGAAATCAATATGTTATCGCCGGGATAATGACAGGCCACTTGGATAGGGAGAGGACAGCCAAATGTCATCTAAAGAGATAAGAAACCTCGATCCTCTCAGAAAAAAGAAACACAATTTATTCATGAAGTTAGATGGCACGTTTAGTGAACATTCCTGACATCACAATTCAACCAAGAGAGGTGTTCAGAGCAGACAAATTCACAGGGAAAAGATCCCGAACAACAGAATCAGTGGAGAGTTAGAGGAATATTCTGGAAGACACATTCCGTGTGAGTTTTGAGAGAGTAAGCTTTAAACTATTGTTTATTTATTCGCTGGATGTATATCAATGGGACCTGCAGTTTTGAAGCAGCATAAATATAGAGTTTAATTCAGTGAGTGAATGGGTAGAATTGAGGATGCAACTGTTAAATTTGTTCGGAATTGTGTTACAGCCTTTTTCACTGTTGGAGTCAGGAAAATATATTTCTTTTTTTATTTCAGAGTGCCCAAAATAATTTCATTTCATTACTCAATTCTTTACAACAGATTGGGGAGTTAGAGGTAGGTTATAACCCTTCGCAGTCTTCTTTATTAGATTACAAGGTGAGGTGTTGCTCTCTGGGTGTTTTGGTTTTAATTATCAGAGGGATGACAACCTTCCCTTCGTTACAGTCTGTTTATCTCAAAGATTCAGATGCATGTGATTCACGCTGACTTGGCTGGTTGGAATTAGAATTGCCTTGCTCATAGAAGATAGAGGGTAATGTTGGAAAGGGGTGATTCTTACTGGTGGACCATGAACAGTGGTATTCTGCAGTGATCTGCATGGGGCCTCTACTGTTTTTGATGTAAATGAATTACCTGTTTGAAAATCTAGATGGTTGGGTTAGTAGGTTTTCAGCCAATACAATAATTGATCGATTTGTGAATAATGTAGAAGGTTGGCAAAGGATTGTTCAGTTGGACATATGGGAGGAAAAAGAGCAGATGGAGTTTAATGTGGGTAAGTGTGGGTACAGCACTTCGGAAAATCAAGTGCTAAGGAAATGTATCCAGTTAATGGCAGGAGCCTGAGCAGCATTGATGTGGAAAGGGAACTTGGGTACAAGTTCAAAACGCCCAGGAAGTAGCACACAGGCAGATAGGTGGGAAAGAAGGCCAAATGTATGCTTGCCTTTGTTGTTCTAGGAATTGAGTGCAACTGTCAGGTTGTCATGGTGCAGTTTTATATGGTATTACTTAGGCCACACTTCAAGTATTGCATTCAGTTCTGGTTGTCACATTATTAGTAGGATTTGGAGGCTTTAGAGAGGGTGAAGAAGAGGTTTACCAGGTTGTTGTCTGGATTAGATTGTATGAGAAACAAGGAGAGATTAAAAAAAACTCGGGTTGCTTTCTCTTGTGCTGCGATGGATATGGAGAGACTTGGAAGAGGTCTCTAAAATTATGGGATGCCGGGATACGTTTGACAGTCAGAAGATGTTTCCCAGAGTTGAAATGTCTAATACTGTGGGATATGCATTGAAGGTGAGTTGGGAAAGTTCAAAGGATCCCTGATGAGCAGGCTTTTTGCACAGAGTAAGAGAGGTCTTTGTTGGTGGTGGCATATACAGTCGGGACAATGAAAGGACTTTTGGATTATCAGATGAATACACCAGTAATGGATCTATGTCGATCAAAGGCAGGCAAAAGGAATTAACTTACTTTGGCATCATGTTCACCACAGCATCATGTCTCAAAGGACCCGTTTCTGTTCTGTATTGTCCTATGTTCTATGCAAGATTGCAAGATATTTTTAGATATCATAAAGGTTACAGAGAAGCAAGAGTAAATATTGCACCACTGGAAATGTACTGAGAGAAGTAGCAATAGAGAACAAAGATATGCTGGGGAAACCCTGCATCAGTTTTCCAAGTGGGTGACACCAGTAATTTACCAGAACCATAAGGAGTCTGGGCGAGGATTGTGTGCATTAGCCACTATTTAGGAGAAGGTGCTGGGAATGCTGAAAGGTTTGAAGGTGGATAAATAACCCGGTCTGGATAGGTTATATCACAGAGTTCCAACGGAGATAGCTATGGAGATTATAAAGGCATTGGTGATGATTCAGGAATCACTGGAGTCAGGTAGCGTCGTAAGGACTGAAAATCACTAATGTCGACATCCTGTTTAAGGAAGGAAAGAGGAAGAAGACAGATAACCTTTGGCAAGTAAGCATGGCTTTGGTCATTTTGAGGAATTTAGTGTTTGTTTTCATGGTTGCACTTGGTGAGCTCATGATAAAATAGGGCAGAAATATCAAGACTTCTCAAGGTTCTGCCTGACAAATCTGTCAGAATTCTTTGAGGAGGAAATGAGCAGGTCAGACAGAGGGCAGTCAGTGGACGTGTCTTTGACCAGAGCCATTTAATCCACGAATAATTGCAAATTTTTCTGGCTTCGCTTTAATATACATATTGCTCTAACTTTGACAACCCGCTGTGTTAAACAGTTGCAGATATTAATTACCCTCTGAGAGATGAATGTCCTGTTCATCGCCATCTTAAGCATATGATTACCAGCAATAACTTGTTTGCTAAAACAATAGTCATACACTGAAAGAATATGTTGTTCACAAACCCCATTTGTTTTTATAAATACACCATTTTGAGAATATAAAAGTGAAACTTGTGAGTGATTCTTATTATTCCTTCCAAACAGTCCAGTCATTCTCCTCAGCACTCCAGTTCATGTCCTCTTCAACGAGTCACATTGTATGGTTTCCTTATTAATTCTTTTTTTTTCTTGACAGCAGTGCTCTATTTACTGGTCTCCTCGTGATCTTCCCCTTGCGGCCTGTCCCATCGTTGTAAGTTGTTCTGACTCCTATGTTTTTAACCCATGTTCCTCTCAAGTGAATATCTACCCCTTGACTGCCAGCTGTCTAACATGGGGTTTCATTCAGCTCACGTACTTCCTGTCCTCTGGTTGACAATGTTTATTCTTTACCCAGTTTTCTTCCATGCTGCTGATCCATAGCCCAGGCTTATTAACTATGCTCAACCCCGTACATCCATTTACTTTCCATTGTTTAAAGCTATGTGAAGTTGTTTTTGTATCCCAGGGGTTAATACTTGCCTATTATTGTTTGGATATTTGTGCTGCTCTCAGTTGTTTCGTCTATTCACAAATTTGTGAATAGATATTAGGGGATATTTCAACATGGTGTTCAACTGCTCTCTGAACTTGGACTGAGTAGCCACGTAAATACATGTGTTTGTGCAACAACTTAAATTTCTCAGCATATAGGCAAGCACTTCAAACATACCTTCAGAACTGACTATGGAATCATCAAAATCAAAAAAATATATAATGTAAACAAACCACAAGAGTATGAAGGTGCCCGATATGGTAAAGAGTAAAATCATCGACTTCCTTCTGCTCTCCATCCCTTGGTCAGTGTGTTTTTCGTCTTTTTTGTGATGTTTCAATCCCATACGGGCTCGACTGACCATTAAAATGTGTCTGACTGTCATAATATTGAATAACAGAATTAAACTGAATGGTAATAATGATGTTAAAACCTTTTCAAACATCCTAAATCCATTCCACCTTGGATCTCTAAAGTAGATTTGCTTATTAGAACAGCGCCATTCTACATTGTTAATTATCCACTTAGGTTTATATCTGAAGTAAATGGGAATGTTTTTTAAACACAGGAGAATGCCAGTTGTGGCTAGAACCACAGTTGCAGTTTTCTTGGTGCAATATTTCATTTTCAGTTTCCGGCAAGAAATGGCAACAAATCGATCAAAAGTGAAAGTCACGGTGAACCAGACAGAACAGTCTATGGCTACACGGATCACAACATAGAGGGGTCGACATATAGAAGTGAGCTTCACGACATTCAATGGGAAATAATAATTGTTGATTCGACGAAGTATGACCTCAGTGATAATGACCATGAGATCCATCAATGCCATGGCCACCAGGTAACGAGTGGCGCAAGTGGAAAGTCCACACTTTCCCTGGGACAGGATGACAATTGCTATTAAGTTAACTGCAATAAATAAAGAAAGACCCGGTGAGAAAACTTAATTTTTCGTAGACAAATAAATTTTTTTCTGAGAAACAGATTACTTCTGTAAAGAAAAATGTGCACTGTGACCATGCCACAATTAAAAACAATCTCCAGCATTAATTTTGCTTTCTGAACCTGTTCTCTCACTGCTCTTGGGATGGATATATATCTCCAATGCATGTCATCTTGAGCAGTACATGGTCATTAACATCAAACAGACAACAAATAGCTGTTACTGAAATTCAATGCGATTTTAGATAAAGAAATAATCATAGTAATCCTCTGCAATAGCAGCACCAGCATGGTCAGACCCACACTGCCGTCCTGCCTTCATGATCATTCCTCTGCAAACACATGACACACAACTGTTGACATTTCAGTAAATAAAAATTGACCATTCCCAATCAGGATGCATTAACTCAGGTTTTTGTCTTTCAGGTTTCTTCAGAATTCCACAAGATTCATAACAGGGTGTAAGTTTCTATTTTACATTGTGAAGGTTCCATCATTATTTTTTCTATGTGTTTAGTGCTTGTTAAACAATACTTTATATGTGAATACATATGAACTCAGACACCAGGTGACCTCAATATTATTGGTTAAATTAGCTTTCGCTGAGACAGATGGTAGCAATATAAATACAGCTCATCTGAAGAATAGCATTTGACTTTAGCAATTCTGTACTTCAAAAATGTTTTCCGAATTTTGGAACTCCTTTTTCTGATCTACTGCTAGTTTCATGTCATCATCTAATATACGTCTCTTATATCTTCTTGAAGAGTTATGGACCGTCTCCTTAAATGTTTCCATTTCTTCTCAGCCTTTATGTTTCCACATTCAAACTTTGCCACCACATCTTCACCCTGTTGTAATGTATTATTTCAGGTTTATCTTATTCAAGTCTTTCCAAATTGAGTCTGTATTGAATGCTACAGCATTTTATGTTCACTTCTGCCTCTAATACGATTTTAATATTATTCTTGCCACAATAATTTCCCAGCTCTAAAATAACTTGTTTGCTGGTAGTTTGAAACAAGAGTTTTCATTGAAACTTTCCTCAATCCACACTGTCTGAGTGTGGGATAAAGGAACCCTTGTAAATCTGAAATCACTGCATATCAGGGGACACACTTTCTGCTGGTTAGAGCCATACCTGACATATAGAAAGATGGTTGTGGTTACTGGAGGTTAGTCATCTCAGACAATATAACCACTGCCCTGTAACATCCGATGATGTTACTGTCACTGATTCTCCTGCGATCAACAGACTGGTTGTTAGTACTGAACAGAACATCAACTGGACTCGGCACATAGACACATTGGCTACATGAACAGGTCATGGCTCGGAATACTGATGCGAAAAACTCACCACTTGTATCCCTAAAGCCTATCCATCACCTGCAAGGAACAAATCAAAGTGTGGTGGAGTACTCCCACTTGCCTGAATGCTGTAGCTCCAACAACACTCAAGGAACCTGATACCATTCAGGACAAAGCAGCCGGCTTGATTAGCATTACATCAACAAGCATTCATTCCCTTCACCACAAACGCTCAGTGACAGCAAGGTATAACATTCACAAGATGGGCTGCAGAAATTCACCAAAGCTCCTCAGATAGCATCATGTAAACTCACAGCCACTTCTGTCAAGGACAAAAGCAACAAATATACAGGAACCTCATCACTTTCAATTTCACCTCACACCGTAAAATCCTGATGCCAAGCTTCTTACCATTCTGTCTTGAAAATATATTGCCGTTCTTCCATTGTTACTGAATCAAAACATTGGACTTACCTTCCTAATGGCATTTGGCTTCATTCACTTCAGAATGACTGCAGCAGTTCAAGAAGGTAACTCAATAACACCTTCTGAAGATCAACCAGGGGTGTGTTATATATGCTGGCCAGCCAGTGACATCTATATCCCACAAAATGAATAACAGAAAGAATGGTGGTCTAAATCAGTTCTTAATTCTGCCTCTTACATTTCGATTTGTGAAGTGTTTTGTGAAGTTCAATCATCCACAATTGTTCCAAAAGCAGCACTTACAGCTCAATTATTCCCTTTGTGTTTAGTTTTTTAAAAAAATCATCATTTCACAGCCTTATTGTGAAGGTGTTTATTTTATCAGAGACTTCAATTAACTCACTTTTTTTCATGTTCACATGATATCTTGGTTTCGTCTTCACTAAGAAAGACACAAATAAGACATTACAACTGTTGGCAAACACAGATTCCTTGAAGGGAGAGGAACTGACTGATTGCTAGGCAAAAGGTGGTGAGGAACCTGATGAGAATGAATCCTAATAATCCTCAGGGCCAATAAAGGGCATCACAGAACACTAAGGAATTGAAATTAGGAATAGTCAGTGCATTGATGGTTGTCTTTCAAAATTCTGACATTCTGGAACATTTCCTACGAATTGCAAGTTGAGAAATGGAACACCACTTTCGTTTTCTAAATGCAGTCAAACGGGATTGTTGACTGGTTAGACTGACACCATTAGTGGGGAAAGTCTTGAAGTCCATTGGAAAACATTTAATAGCAGTGGCAAAGATCAGGTAAACTCAGCAAGAATTTAAGAAAACTAATTCATCCTTGAAAATAATTTGAATTTTTGTGTACATAACTAATAAAGTGGGTCCAAGGAACCATTGTAAGGCTTAATTGGACTTTCAGAGTGCTTTTCAGAAGTTCCACACAGGGATTAGCTTGTAAAATAAAAGGGTGTCGAATTGAGGGAAGTGTACTGACACGATGAACGTGCCAATTGGAGGATGACAGAAAGGAAGCGGAAGAAACGGGATTTCATCTGAGAGGCAGGCAGTGACTGGACAGGTAGCACAGGGATCCATAACTGACCTCATCTGTTCACAATACATATTAATGTTTTAAATGAGGGAACTTAACCTCTTATCTCTGGCACTGTAGACAACACAAAGTTTGTTGGGCTGGTGAGCTTTGACGAGTAAGCAGAGATGTTTCAGTGTGTTTTGTATAAGTTGAATGAATGGACAAATTTATAACCGATAACGTATAATGTGGATAATTGTGAGGTTACCAATTTCGCAAATCAGAAAGGCAGATTATTAGTCATATATTGACAGACTGATAAAGTGGGAGGTGTAATGCAGCCTCATTGCCCTTCTGTACGAGACAATGAAGGGTAACCTGCAGGTGAGCAGAAAGAGAAGAAGAGAAGTGACACGATGGCTTTCATGGCGAGAGGATTCCAGTACAAAGCACAATTATCTACCACGATTGCATTAAACCCGGCATAGCAGAACAGTGGCATGAAGAGAGTCTATCAATTAAGATTATGTTCACTGGCCTTCAAAAGAATGAGAGTGGATCTCATCAAATTTCTAAGATCGGAAATAGGCCTGGACAGGTTAACAGACGGAGGACGTTTCTAATGACCTGTGAGTCCAGAATCATTTGTCTGAGTCTGCGGTACGGTAAGGTAATTAGGCACTGAAATAAGTGGAAATTTCTTCACGCAGAGAGTGGTGAGCCAGTGAAGTTCTTCAGTAAGAAGGCTATTCAGGTGAAAATATTCATGAAGGCTTCCGAAATAGTTTATAGGTCGCAAGGCATCAAAAGATCTGAGAAGAATGTAAGAGAAGTCTGCCGAGACAGACGATCAGCCAGAATGAAACTAATTGTTCAGGCACACTCAGAATGTCCTACTCCTGCTTCCATTTGTTATTTATTAGGATCTGCCAAATGGGCTGGGTTTGACAAGAGGTGTTCTGTGGCCGTGGGAAATTATTTTATCACAGTTTCCAACAATAATATCTTGCGAAATCATGGAAACTAAATTCAGATGTTGCTTGATTCAGCACAGAGGTGACCACAGAGCTAACTCCCATCCTTCCAGGGTCCCTTTCTACATTGTGCCTGGGTTTGCTGGAGCTTGGTAAGCTGTTCCTCACAAACCCACGATGGATCCGGCAGATCCCTTTCCCCACACCAACTCAGATGGTGCTCTCAGAGCTTCCACACTCTGTACCCTCTGCTCCATTTGATTGTGCATGTTCAAAACCAAGATATGTTGTAACTGCACTCCCAAATCTCATTCTGAATTGTGTTTTCAAACTCTGAGGTCTCCCTGAAATATCTCCAGCAGTTCACACCACAACTGCCAGCAAAAACTTTCAAGTCCTTCCAGGATCTTTCCAGGAACAGAATTAATTGAAATGCGTATTTGCAGCAAGTTACTTGATGGGTCCATTACAATAATAATTGAAGGGCTTCAGTGTATTGCTGAACATATGATCAGCTCAGAGTAACTAACACAGGTGTTCAGTGGACGGGCACAGTGCTAGTTTTAACCTGTGAATCAATGTGGGGTTGAAACCTCTTTCCAATATGGACCTGCACAGCCAGCTCCTGATGAATGGGTGATATCCCACACATTCAATTTCATTTTTTCTGAGCTTCATAACACAGCACTGCATCAGAGGAGCAAAAGAACGAGGATAGGGAAAGATACAGCAATTAAAATCATTCACCTTGTAATTGAATAGGGCCATTAATTAGTGCAGAATGGTTGCAGAAATATGGGGAACAATCCGTGTATTTGGACTAACTGGAGGAGTGCGGCCTTCAGGTGTCCAATTGCAAAATGAAACAATTAAATAATGAGACTGCGACATCATGTGAAATGATCAGTTATATAGTAATTTGAATCCACTTAGCAGAACGAGCCGAGACATAACCAAACCAGGCAGAAGACACTTTGTAGATCACGCTGATGCCCTGGTCAGTGAAGTGGACTATTTGCGGATTGTACATGGGCATAGATCACTCTCTTGCTCCATATACCTGCACTAGTGAATGGAGACAGTGAGGTCTGCAGATGGTGGTGATCAGAGTTGCTGGAAAAACACAGCAGGACAGGCAGCATCCAAGGAGCAGGAAAACTGATGTCTCAAGCCGGAACCCTTATTCAAGAATGTGATAGTGGCCTAACATGTGGATATTTTCAGGTCCGGAAGTGGTGCTTCCATGAGTTCATGTCTCTGTATCTGTGAAACAGCAGCAAAATACAAGTACTGAGGGAGTGCAGTTCTGAAAATCACTATTAGAGACGGAGCAGAGGGAAATCAGTTTAAACGTAAACAATTCTCAGAGATTTGAGAACAAGATAGAACGAGACAGAGAGCGATATCATGAACAATGTCATCACGTGTGTGAGAATTTTAAACTGGAGACACTGCAAGAGTTAACAGCAACATACATTGAAGCTCACAGGTATGACAAGGGAATGGATTTCGGTCTAATCGCTGGAAAAGCTGTGGAATCTTTGGGTGAGCTTTGGTGATGCAGTTTTATGAACAGGGATGGGGGTCAGCAGAGTCCTGGGAGTAAACAAAGTGGATTTCACATTTTAAACTTTAAGCAGAGGCTGGGTTGATCTGGTGATAAATGTTCTTGTGGGGTCAGTAAATAGAAGTAATAATGGTCAGGATTTGTGTCCAGGAAATCAGGCCTGGAAGAGAGGGATCACTGCATTTGTGGAAAAGCTGTTGAATCTTCACATATTGGCTTTGGATGGAATGGAGTCAAATGTTGGAAATTTAGTTTTTTTGCCAGAATAGAAGACAATGATTTTTATGTTTCTAATATGGAAAGAATGATGACAGGAACGAAATAAATCGTAGTTTACAGATGAAGCTGAGCAATGTCGCTCTTGTGTGCCGACCAGAATCAAAAAGAAAACAGGCAGTTAGCAATGGTTTGCAGAGTGGAAGATATATTCAGAGTCTCATCAGCAGTAATAAGAGTGGCATGGGCAGTAGAATAAATAGAAAGAATAACGATAGAGTTAAACATGGTTTACAGAAATAACAATTGGGTCGTATGACTTACAAGGAACGCCAACAATAGCCAGGATAGGATAATAAAAGAATTCAGTCATGCACATTATGTAATGGATTCGCAGCGATACTGGAATCTTATCATAAAAAGCAGAAAGGGCCAACAGATCCCAGTATGCAGTCCTGTCCATTTCTGTAACATTCATGTCCATCATTATTAGATTCTGGTTCATTCCAGCCAACTTTATTCTCAGATTCTAATCTCTCCTTTCCTCATCTCTGGAGCTGTTGAGTGTTGAACGTGATGTCGCCACTGACTCTATGGAATGTCACATTGAAATGAGCCTGTTTTTAACAGAAAAGCGAATTACTCCAGTGTCACAGGTCGAATCCATGGGGACTAACATTAATTGCAGTCACTAAACAAACAGGTTCATTTCAGCTGGAAAACAGAGCAGCAGGTCAGGAAGTGGAGAGATTGAAGTGAAGGTAGGTGTTAGAATCAATAAATCCAAAAGGAAGGACAGGCAGAGACAGGTTAATGAACATACTTGTACTAATGGGCTGAAGTGTGTTTATTTCAACACAAAGAATACTATGGGTAAGTCAGATGAACTTAGAGCCTGGGTGAGGACAAAGGGCTATGGTATTGCGACCATTACAAAGATTTGATTGAGACAGGGACGTGACTGGCTGCTCACATTGTCAGGGTTTCATGTTTTAGATGAGTGAGACAAAAAGATGAAAGAGATGGAGTGTTTGCATTCCTAATTAGGGAGATTGTCACTGCTACATTAACATGATGATTCCACATGACCCAAACAGTCACCAACACAATGATGAATACCTATGTAGGCAGGTTCTGGAATGATACAATATAACAGGGTTGTCAGCGTGGTGACTTTGACTTCCCCACGATTGACTGGGACTCCATTAATGCAAGGGGCTTGGTTGAGACAGAATTGTTTAGGTCAATCCATGAGGGATCTTGAAATAGCATGCAAAGATTTCAACTAGAGGAGGGGCCTTACTGGACTTTGTACTGGCTAATGAGCTCGCCAGTTGACTGACCCACCAAGGGGAGAGCATTTTGAAAACAGTGATCAGAATTGGTTAAGGAAGAAATGGAGGGCTTGCAGACCCCGGTCATGGTGAACGAATATAAAAGGTCTGGATGTCCATGAAGAAGATGAAGTATTGGGTTCAGGGAAACATAAGCCTTGGAGGAAGTGGAGGCTGTGGTTGTTGTCCCAAACATATGCAGGAAGCTCCTGGACCGGGGGTGGGGGGGAGGGGGTGGATAGCATGGTATTGTGGTATGTGGAGATGGGTTCAGTGAGGCAGGCGCAGGCTGCGGCGATGGGTTGGCTGGGGCGGTCAGGATTGTGAATCTATGAGGGTGGGCAGGAGTCTTGTTGGAAAAAGTAAGCTCGGAGGCAGAGGCTGTGAAAGAAAAGTTTGATGTCAAAACGCATTTTTGCAAATAGTGTTACATTATATTCCAAATAACAAACTTTCTCAATAGCTATCACTAAGTAGCATGTGATGCACGAAATGGTTGGAAGTTGCAAGCGTAAATGCTGACTTGAAGAATTTACACTGGTGTTTAGCCCTGTCAGCGCAATGGGTGTTATCACCAGGATTCAGAATTAAATCACAACAGTTTATGCAGATCCAATATTAACTTTCAGAGTCCTACGTGTTTCATTACACCTGATTTAAATAAACTTAGAGTGTGCTTTGCTGTCATAACTGTTGGTATAGTGAAGGTAAAAGGCCATTCAATGTGTCTTCAACTCCTGCTCTTGGTCATCTGTCTTCTCTGTATTTGCAGTCTTTCAGCGCTACGGGCTCTGTTGTTTTAATCAGTACATCCTTTCTGTCACTTATAATGCTGAGCTTTTATTATCTTTTATTTTACTTCCTAACATTTCACCCTTCAGTGTGGTAATTTGACACAGACTGGAGAAATTCCTGAAGATGGTTCGTGCTGAAGGAGACCTTACAGTGACAGGGAATGTTGAAAATGGGAAGTAGGTTATAAAGATAAGGAGAATTGTGGTGTTCTGGAGAACGATGCAAAGTGTTGGAAGTTTACTGAGTTCTCAAACAAGTTATAATTTTACAAAGGACTGTAAGATGTTGACAAGGTTACAAAGATAAGAAGAGTATATATTTATGCGCAATGTCCACAAATGAGAGGGTGTGTCCAGGTTTGGAGTTCGTTACAAAAATATGAAGGACCACAGGGCATGGGCAGCCTTACAGGGAGAGTGGAGGATTGTAAAGCATAGGGGAGATAACAAATAATGAAAAGTTTCGTGCAATTACAGAACTGGTAAAAGAAAATGCTTTTCACAAGTCAATGGTTTGCAGAGACCTTCCAGACCTCCTATGGCATTGGGATCTCGTGTTTGATGGACTTTTGTTAAATGATTGCAATAAAGACAAACTTTCAAGATGATGCTAATAAAAATAGAGAGAGAATAGTCGGAATATGGGAGGGTGATATTCATGGGATTCCTGACGATAGAACCATAAGACAGATGAGCAGAATTATACCATTCAGTCAATTGAATTTCCATTCAATTGAGTTGATCTGGTAGTCCACTTTACTGTCTTTGGCCAGATTGAAAGCAATTAATTGTAAATATGATGATGTTGATAAGCTTGAAACAATCCAAACCAAACCAATCCTGGGATAATGACAGGGCACTTGGACAGAGAGAGGAGAAGAAACTGCCATCTGAAGTGATAAGAAACGATACTCTCAAAAAAAAGAAACACAATTTATTCATGAAGGTAGACGGCACATTTAGCGAACATTCCTGACATCACAATTCAACCGAGAGAGGTGTTCAGAGCAGACGAATTCACAGAGAAAAGATCCCGAACAACAGAATCAGTGGAGAGGTTGAGGAATATACTGGAAGACACATTCCGTGTGAATATTGAGAGAGTAAGCTTTAAATTACGTTTTTTTATTCACTGGATTTATATAAGTGGGACCTTCAGTTTTGAAGCAGTACATAAATAGAGCTTAAATCAGTGAGTGAATGGGTAGTAGTTAGGAAGTAATTGTTAAATTTATTCGGAATTCTGTTACAGTTTCGTTCACTGTTGGAGTCAGGAAAATAAATTGTTATTTGTTAATTTCAGAGTGAGCAAAATAATTTCATTTCATTATTCAATTCTTTACAACAGATTGGGGAGTGAGAGGTAGGTTATAACCTTTCTTCGTCTTCTTTATCAGATTACAATGTGAGGTGTTGCTCTCTGGGTGTTTCGGTTTTAATTATCAGAGGGATGACAACCTCCCCTTCGTAACAGTCGGCTCATCTAGAAGATTAAGGTGCATGGGATTCACGCTGACTTGGCTGTTTGGAATCAGAATAGCTTTGCTCAGAGAAGATAGAGGGTAATATTGGAAGGGGGTGATTCAGGCTGGCAGACCGTGAATGGTGGTACTCTGCAGTGATCCGTTTTGGGCTTCTACTGGTTGTGATGAAAATGAATGACCTGGATGAAAATCAAGATGGTTGGGTTAGTAGGTTTGCCGCCAATACAATGATTGAAGGATTTTTGGATAATGTAGAAGTATGTCAAAGGATTGATCAGTTGGACATATGGGAGGAAAAAGAGCAGGTGGAGTTTAATCCGGGGAAGTATGGGTACTGCACTTCGGAAAATCAAATACTAAGGAAAAGTAGCCAGTTTCTTGAGGTATAAGTTCAAAATTCCCAGGTTGTGGCCACACAGGTAGATATGGTGGGAAGGAAGGCCCAATGTATGCTTGCCTTTATTGTTTAATGAATTGAGTGCAACTGTCAGGTTGTCATGGTGCAGTTTTATAGGGAATTACTTAGGCCACACTTCAAGTATTGCATTCAGTTCGGGTTGTCACATTATAAGTAACAATTGGAGGCTTTGGAGAGGGTGTAGAAGAGGTTTACCAGGGTGTTGTCTGGGTTAGAATGTATGAGGAACAAGGAGAGGTGAGATAAACTCGGGTTGCTTTCTTTGATGCAGCGATGTATATGGAGAGACTTGTTAGAGGTCTCTAAAATTATGGGATGCCGGGATAAGTTTGATAGTCAGAAGGTGTTTCCCAGAGTTGAAATGTCTAATACTATGGTTTATGCATTGAAGGTGAGATGGGAAATTTCAAAGGAGCCATGAGGGGCAGGTCATTACACAGAATAAGAGAAGTCTTTGTTGCTGGTGGCATATACAGTCGGGACAATGAAAGGACTTTTGGATTATCAGATGAAAACACAAGTAATGGATGGATGTTGATCAAAGGCATGCAGAAGAAATTAATTTATTTTGGCATCATGTTCACCACAACATCATGTGTCAAAGGGCCCATTCTTGTTCTGTATTGTCCTATGTTCGATGCAAGATTGCAAGATTTGTATAGATATCTGGTTGCAGAGAAGCAAGAGTAAATATTGAACCGCTGGAAATGTACCTAGAGAAGTAGCAATAGAGACCAAAGAAATACTGGGGAAACCTTGCATCAGTTTTCCCAGTGGGCAACACCAGTAATTTACCAGAACCATAAGGAGTCTGGGAGGGTGTTGTGTGGAGTGTCCACTACTTAGGAAAAGGTACTGGGAATGCTGAAAGGTTGAAGGTGGATAAACGACCCAGACTGGATGGGTTACATCACAGGGTTCCAAAGGAGATAGCTGAGGAGATTGTAAAGGCATTAGTGACGATTCAGGAATCACTGGAATCAGGTAGCGTCGTGACGACTGAAAATCGCTAATGTTGACATCCCAGTTTAATGAGGGAGAGAGGAAGAAGACATATATGCATTGGATGGTAAGCCTGGTCTTGTTCATTTTAAGGACTTTTGTGTTTGTTTTCGTGGTTGCGATTGGTGAGCTCATGATAAAACGGGGCAGAAATGACAAGACTTTTCAAGGTTCTGCCGAACAAATCTGTCAGAATTCTTTGAGGAGGAAATGAGCAGGTCAGACAGAGGACAGTCAGTTGATGTGTCATTGACCAGAGCCATTTAATCCTCGAATAATTGCAAATTCTTCTGGCTTCGCTTTAATATACTTATTGCTCTAACTTTGACAACCCGCTGTGTTAAACAGTTGCAGATATTAACTACCCTCTGAGAGGTGAATGTCCTGTTCATCGCCATCTTAAGCATATGATTACCAGCAATAACTTGTTTGCAAAAACAATAGTCATACACTTAAATAATATGCTGTTCACAAACCCCATTTGTTTTTATAAATGCACCATTTTGAGAATGTAAGAGTGAAACCTGTGAGTGATTCTTATTATTCCTTCCAAACAGTCCAGTCATTCTCCTCATCACTCCAGTTCATGTCCTCTTCAACGAGTCACATTGTATATTTTCATTATTAATTCTGTTGTTTTGTTTTCTTGACAGCAGTTATCTCTTTACTGGGCTCCACATGTTTGGGTTCAAGGAGGAAAGCAATTGGTCATACCACATAATTTTAAACAAAACAGGATTTCCTTACAAGATTACCAAATGAAACCAAACAAAAAGAACAGAATACTGAATAACTTAACGTATCCGATAACCCAACAGATTATCCCAATTTCATGATGCTGTTCCAAATGCTTGCAACAATCCCCATAAACACGCTTTAGTATACAAGGTAAAATCAAACCCAGGGTCTTACAGGAGAGCACTCAGAGAGAGAGAGAGAGAGAACCAGCCTGGACCTGCTTCTTTGCCCCCAGCAGCTTCAGCTGCCTGACTGCATTCAGTGAATCGCCAGATTGCCAAACCAGAGCAATCTGAGCTGGGAGAACTGACCACTCCTCTTACATTGTGCAAGTTTTTTTAATTTTAAAGTTAAACCTATTTTGCCTGAGACAGTACCTGTTAGCTCTCATCAAACTAGCCCTTAAACCTTGAAATCTGTGCCTTTTATGACTTCACGATAAAAAACACAAGACCAACGTAACCTTGTTAATGCATCAGCATCGTCACACAACAACTTTCTGTGCTGCACTTTGTCAACAGTCTTCTGGAAATCCAAACAGATCACGTCCACTGGCTCTCCTCTGTCTAACATTCTCATTCCCTCCTCAAAGAATTCTGATAAATTTGTCAGGCAGAACCTTGCAAAGTCTTGCTATTTCGGCAGTAATTTATCATGAGCTCACCAATCGCATTCATAAAATCAAACTCTAATGTCCTAAAAATGACCAAGGCCATGCTAACCAGCCAATAGTTATCTGTCTTCTTCCTCTCTCCCTCCTTAAACAGAGATGTCAACATTGGCCATTTTCAGTCCTCACGACGCTACCTGACTCCAGTGATTCCTAAATCACCACCAATGCCTTTACAATCTCCTCAGCGATCTCCTTTGGAATCCTGTGATGTAACCCATCCAGTCTGGGTTATTTATCCATCTTCAAAACTTTCAGCATTCCCAGCACCTTCTCCCATATAGTGGTCATTGCACTCTTTCCTCTCCCAGACCCCTCATGGTTCTGGTAAATTACTGGTGTCACCCTCTGGGGTAAACTGAGGCAAGGTTTCTCCAACATTATTTTGTTCTCTCTTGCTATTTCTCCAGGTACATTTCCAGTGGTTCAATATCTACTCTCGCTTCCCTGTAACCTTTATGATATCTAAAAAATCTTGCAATCTTGTGTAGAACAAAGGACACAGGACAATACAGACCAGGAACGGGTCCTTTGACACATGATGTTGTGGCAAACATAACGCCAAATTAAATTAATTCCCTCTGCATGCCTTTGATTGACATACATCCATTACTTGTGTATTCATTTGATAATCCAAAAGTCCTTTCATTATGCCAACTGTATTTGCCACCGCTAACAAAGATGTCTCTCTCACTGTTTAAAAACCTGTCCCTCATGGCTCCTTTGAAATTTCCCATCTCAACTTAAATGCACGTCCCATAGTATTAGACATTTCATCTCTGGGAAACACATTCTGATTGTCAAACATATCCCGGCATCCCATAATTTTAGAGACCTCTACCAAGTCTTACCATATCCATCGCTGCACCAGAGAAAGCATCCCAAGTTTTTCTAACCTTTCCTTGTTTCTCATACATTCTAATCCAGATAACACACTGGTAAACCCCTTCTACAAACTCTTCAAAGCCTCCAAATCCTTCTTATATTGTGACAACCAGAACTGAATGTAATACTCGAAGTGTGGCCCAAGTAAAACCCTATAAAACTGCAACATGACACACAATTCCCTGAACAATAAAGACAAGCCTACATTGGCCTTCTTTCCCAAACTATCTACCTGCGGGGCCACTTTCTGGGAATTATGAACTTGTACCCCAAGATCCCTTGGCACATCAACGCTGTTCAGGCTAGTTATTAACTGGATACTTTTCTTTAGCATCTGATCTTTCTAAGTGCAGTACCTATACTTACCCGGATTAAACTCCGCCTGCTGTTTTCCTCCCATATGTGCAACTGATCTATCCTTTGACAACCTTCTACATTATCCACAAATGCATCAATTATTGTATTGGCTGCAAACCTAATAACCCAACCACGTAGATTTTCATCTAGGTCATTCATTTATATCACAAACAGCAGAGGTCCAATACAGATCATTAAATCCAATTCCAAACATCCAATTCAGCGTGAATCCCATTCATCTTAATCTTCCAGCTGAGCCGACTGTTCCGAAGAGAAGGTTGTCATCCCTCTGACAATTAAAACCGAAACACCCAGAACACCTCTCTCAGTCGAATTGTAATGTCAGGAATGCTCGATAAATGTGCCATGTACCTTCACAAATAAATTGTGTTTCTTTTTTCTGAGAGAATAGAGGTTTCTTATCTCTTCAGATGGCATTGGCTCTCTTCCCTCCGTTCAAATGCCCTTTCACTTTCCCGCCGATAACATATTGATTTCTTTCCAATTTGATTGGTTTAAACTTGTCAACATCATCAAATTTAAAATTAATTGCTTTCAATCTAGCCAAAGAGAGCAAAGTGGACTTGAGGATTATCAGATCAACTCATTTGGATGGAAATTCAGTTGACTGATTGGTATAAATCTGCTCCTATGTCTTATGGTTTTATCATCATTCATTCCATGAATATCACCCTCCAGTATTCCTACGCTGCTGTCTCTGTTTGTATCGGCATTAACTCGAAAGTTTGTCTTTATCTCAGTCATTCAGCACAAGTCGACAAACACTCGATCCCGATGGCACAGGCTGTCTGGAAGGTCTCTGCAAACCATTGACTTGATGCTAAAAACATTTATTTATCTTTCTGTAATTACATGAAGCATTTCATTATTTTCTATCTCACCTATGCTTTACAATCCTCTACTCTCCCTGTCAGTAACATCTTCCTGATGTAAGAACAACCTCTATCACAGTGAACTGCATGATAGCAGCAACACAACACTGCTCTCATGCAATCATCGTCAAATAAGAAAATGCTCCTTATTTCGGTGATGTCCTGATTTAACTATAACTTGTACAATCTCCAGATAATTCTCCATATGCATCTTGTTAATTAATAAGCTGTCATCATTTCTACAATCCTCCATAGTGCCGTAAAGCTGTCCAGGCCCTGTGGCCCTCCATATTTTTGTAACAAACTCCAAAACCAGACACACCCTATCAGTTGAGGACATTAGCCATAAACATAAACTCTCCTTGTCTTTGTAACCCTGTCTGCATCCTACAGCTCTTTGCAACATTATAATCTGTTTGAGACTCAGTAAACCTCCTTCACTTTGCATCGTTCTCCAGAACACCCGTCTTTTATAACCTCCTTCAGATTTCAATATTCTCTGTATCTGTAACCTCTCTTAGTCATTCAGCACTCACCACCTTCAGGAATTCATCCAGTCTGTGCAAAATTTCCACACTGAAGGATGAAATGTTAGGAAGTAAAATAAAAGATAATAAAATCTCAGCGTTATAAGTGACAGAAAGGATGTACTGATTAAAGCGACATAACCCATAGTGCTAAAAGACTGCAAATACAGAGAGGACAGATGACCCAGAGCAGGAGTTGAAGACACATTGAATGGCCTTTTCCCTTCACCATACTGACAGTTATGACATCAAAGCAGACCTAAAGTTTATTGAGATCAGGTGTAATTAAACACGTAGCACTCTGAAAGTTAACATTGAATCGGCATAAACTGTTGTGATTTAATTCTGAATCCTGGTGGTAACACCCAGTGCATTGACTGGGTTAAATACCAGTGTAAATTCTTGAAGTCAGTGTTAACGCTTACACCTTCCAACCAATTAGTTCATCACATGCTCTTTAGTGACAGCTAGCTAGAAGGTTTGTTATTTAGTATACAATGTAACACCATTGGAAAAAATGCGTTGTGACATTGAACTTTTCTTTTATAGCCTCTGCCTCAGAGCTTTCTTTTTCCACCAAGACTCCTGCCCACCCTCCAAGATTCACAAGCCTCTCTGCCCCAGCCAATCCATCATCTTAGCCTGCTCCTGCCCCAGTGAACCCATCTTCACATCCCGCGATACCGCACGATCAACCCCAGGTCTAGGGGTTTCCAGCATATGTTTGGGTCACCAGCCACGGCCTCCACCTCCTCCGAGACTTATGTTTCCCTGAACCCAACACCTCATCGTCATCATGGACATCCAGACCTTATATGTTAGTTCATCATGACCGTGGTCTCCAAACCCTCAATTTCTTCCTTAACTAATTCTGATCACTGTTTTCAAATTGCTCTCCCACTCTTGGGTCAGTCAACTGGCGAGGTCATTAGCCAGTACAAAGTCCAGTATGGCCCCGCCTCAAGTTGGAAGTTTCACATACTATTTCAAGAAGCCCTCATGGATGTACTTTAAAATTCTGTCTTACCCAAGCCTCTTGCTTTAAGGGAATCCTAGTCAATCTTGGGGAAGTCAAAGACACCTACGCTGACAATCCTGTTATTATTGTATCATTCCAGAAACCCCCTACATAGGTGTTCATCAACGTGTTAGTGCCTGTGGGGGCTTGTGGAATCATCATATTAGTGTGATTGTACCCATCTTATTTATGAGCCCCTGCCATATTTCCTCATTGGATATCTCGTCTCTGAGTGCAGCAGTGACATTCTCCCTAATTAGGAATGCAAGTACTCCACCTCTTTTTTCTTCTTGTCATCCTCATCCAAAATATGAAACCCTAGAAATTTGAGCAGCCAGTCGGTGTCCCTGTCTCAATCAAATCTTTGTAATGATCGCAATACCATAGCCCCATGTCCTCACATGTGGTCTAAGTTAACCTGCCTTACTCATAGTATTCTTTGTGTTGAAATAAACTCACTTCAGCCCATTAGTACAAGTGTGTTCATTAACCTGTCTCTGTCTGTCCTTCCTTTTGGATTTATTGATTCTAACACCTACCTTCACTTCAATCTCTCCACTTCCTGACCTGCTGCTCTGTTTTCCAGCTGAAATGAACCTGTTTGTTTCGTGACTGCAATTAATGTTAATCTCCATCGATTCTATCTGTGACGCTGGAGTAATTCACTTTTTTGTTAAAACAGGCTCATTTCAAAGTGACATAGAGTCAGTGGCAGCATCACATCCGACACTCAACAGCTCCAGACACGGTGAAAGGAGAGATTAGAATCTGAGAATAAAGTTGGCTGGAATATTTCATCAATGAACCAGAATCTAATAATGCTTGACATGAATGTTACAGAAATTGACAGGACTGTATACTGGGATCTGTTGGCCCTTTCTGCTTTTTATGATAAGATTCCTTTATCGCTGTGAATGCGATACATAGTGTACATGACTGAATTCTTTTATTATCCTATCCTGGCTATTGTTGGTGTTACTGGTAAGTTTTACTGCCTAGTTGCTATTTCTATAAACCATGTGTAACTGTATTGTTATTCTTTCTGTTTATTCTACTGTCCGTGCTGCCATTAATACTGCTGATGAGACTCTGAATTCATCTTCCACTCTGCAAACCCTTGCTAACTGTCTGTCTTCTCATTGATTCTGGTCGACACACAAGAGGGTGATTGCTCAGCTGTATCTGTAAACTACGAATCATTGCGTTCCTGTCATCATTCGTTACATATTAGGAACATAATAATCACTGTCCCCTATTCTGGCAAAAAAATGACATTTCCTTCATGTGAGTCCATTCCATCCCTGGCCAATATCTGAAAGTGCAACAGCGTTTCCACATAAACAGTGATCCCTTTATCCCTGGGCTGATTTTCTGGCTACAAATCCTGACCATTATTAATTGTATTCACTAAGCCCACAAGAACATCTTTCACTGGATCAACCCAGCCCCTGCTTAAAGCATGAAATGTGAAATCCAGTTTCGGTATTCCCAGGTCTCTGCTGACCCCGTTCCCATTCACAAAACTGCATCACCAAAGCTCACCCAAAGATTCCGCAGCTCTTCCCAGAGGTTAGACCGAAATCCGTTCCCCTTGTCATTCCTGTGAGCTTCAATGGATATTGCTGTTAAATCTTGCAGTGTCTGCAGTTTAAAATTCTCACACACGTGAAGACATCTGTTCATCATATCGCTCTCTTTCTCGTTCTGTCTTTTTCCCAAATCTCTGAGAGTTGTTTATGTTTAAACTGATTTCCCTCTGCTCCGTCTCTAATAGTGATTTTCACATCTGCACTCCCTCAGTACTTGTATTTTGCTGCTGTTTCACAGATACAGAGACATGAACGCATGGAAGCACCACTTCAGTCATTTGCAGCTGGACCTGGAAATTTCCCCATGCTAGGCCACTATCACATTCCTGATGAAGGGCTCCGGCTTGAAACATCAGTTTTCCTGCCCCTCGGATGTTGCCTGTGCTGTTGTGTTTTTCCAGCAAAACAGTCTCAACTCTGATCACCACAATCTGCAGACCTCACTGTCTCCACTCACCACTGCAGGTATATGGAGCAAGAGAGTGATCTATGCCCATGTACGATCTGCAATTAGTCCACCTCATTAACCAGTGCATCAACGTGATCTACAAAGTGTCTTCTGCCTGGTTTGGTTACTCTCGACTCGTTCTGCTAGGTGGATTCAAATTACGATATAACTGCTCATTTCACATGATGTCGCAGTCTCATTATTTAATTGTTTCATTTTGCAATTGGACACCTGAAGGCCGCACTCCTCCAGTTAGTCCAAATACACGGATTGTTCCCCATATTTCTGCAACCATTCTGTAGTAATTAATGGCCCTATTCTATTATAAGGTGAATGGTTTCCCTTGCTGTATCTTTCCCTATCCTCGTTCTTTTGCTCCTGTGATGCAGTGCTATGTTATGAAGCTCAGAAAAAATGAAATTGAATGTGTTGTGGTATCACCCAATTCATCATGAGCTGGATGTAAAGCTCCATATTGGAAAAGTGTTTCAGCCGCACATTGATTGACAGGTTTAAAACTCGCTCTGTGCCTGTCCACTGAACGCCTGTTACTCTGAGCTGATCATGTGTTCAGCAACATGCTGAAGCCCTTCAAGTATTATTGCTACGGACCCATCAAATAAATTGCTGGAAATAGGCATTTCAATTAATTCTGTTTCTGGAAAGATACTGGAAGGACTTGAATGTTTTTGCTGGAGTTTGTGGTGTGAACTGCTGGAGATATTTCAGGGAGACCGTAGAGTTTGAAAACACAATTCAGAATGAATTTTTAGGAATGTGGTTACAATGTATCTTGGCTTTGAACATGCACAATAAAATGGAGCAGAGGCTGCAGAGTGTGGAAGCTCTGAGACCACAGCCTGAGTGGGTGTGGGGGAAGAGATCTGCCGGATCCATTTCGTGTTTGCGAGAAAGCTTACCACGCTACAGCAAACTCAGGAACAAAATAGAAAAGGACCCTGGAAAGATGGGATCTTCCTCTGTGGTCACCTCTGTGCTGTATCAAACAACAAATGACTTTAGTTTCCATGATTTCACAAGAGATTATTTTTGGAAACTGTGAGAAGATCATTTCCTTGGACCATGGAACACGTCTCGTCAAACCCAGCCAATGTGGCAGATCATTACACATAGCAGTTGGGAGCAGGAATAGGACATTCTAAGTGTGCTTGAACAATTAGTATAATTCTGGATGATTGGCCATCTCAGTAAACTGCTCTTACTTCCTTCTCAGATCCTTTGATTCCCATAGAATCATAGAGTCATAGAGATGTACAGCATGGAAACAGACCCTTCGGTCCAACCCGTCCATGCCGAACAGATATCCCAACACAATCTAGTCCCACCTGCCAGCACTTGGCCCCTATCCCTCCAAACTCTTCCTATTCATATCCCCATCCAAATGCCTCTTAAATGTTGCAATTGTACCAGTCTAATGTGATCTATAGACTATTTCAGAAGCCTTCATGAATGTTTTCGCCTGAACAGACGTTTTGCCGAAGAATTACATAGACTCAACACTCTCTGGGTGAAGAAATTTCCACTTATTTCAGTGTTGAATAGCCTATGCCCTAACCATCGACTGTGACAACGATTCTGGACTAACAGGTCATTAGAAACGTTCTCCATCTGTTAACCTGCCCAGGCCTATTTCCAATATTAGAAATTTGATGAGATCCCCTCTCATCCATCTGAAGGCCAGTGAGCATAATCTTAATTGATAGCCTCTCTTCATGCCACTGTTCTGCTATGCCAGGGATTAATGCAATAGTGGTAGATAATTACGCTTTGTACTGGAATCCTCTCGCCGTGAAAGCCAACATGTCACTTCCCTTCTTCTCCTTCCTCTCATCTGCATGTTAATCTTCATGAGGTTTCAGGTCTCATTGCACCTCCCACTTTATCAATCTGTCAATATATGACTAATAATCTGCCTTTCTGATTTGCGAAATTGGTAACCTCACAATTATCCACTTTTCCGTTATCTGTTATAAATGTCCATCCATTCAACTTATACAAAACACACTGAAACATCTCTGCTGACTCCTCAAAGCCTACAATCCCAACAAACTTTGTGTTGTCTGCAGTGCCAGAGATAAGACGTTAAGTTCCCTCTTTTAAAACATTAATATGTATTATGAACAGATGAGGTCAATTATGGATCCCTGTGCTACCTGACCAGTCATTGACTGCCTCTCAGATGAAATCCAATGGACTTCAAGATTTTCCCCACTAATGGTGTCAGTCTATCCAGTCAATAATTCCCTTTGACTGCATGTAGAAAACAAAAGTGGTGTCCCATTTCTCAACTTGCAATTCGTAGGAACTATTCCAGAATGTCAGAATTTTAAAAGACAACCACCAATACACTGATTATTTCCAAGCTCAATTCCTTAGTGTTCGTTGATGCACCTTATTGGCCCTGAGGATTATGGGGGTTTATTCTCATCAAGTTCCCCACCACCTTTTGCCTCGCAATCAGTCAGTTCCTCTCCCTTCAAGGAATCTGTGTTTGCCAACAGTTGTATTGTCTTGTTTGAGTCTTTCTTAGTGAGGACGAAATCAAGTTATCATGTGAAGATGAAAAAAGTGTATTAATTGAAGTCTCTGATAAAATAAACACCTTCACAATAAGCCTGTGAGGTGATGATTTTTTTTTAAAAAAAGTAAACACAAAGGGAATAATTGAGCTGTAAGTGCTGCTGCTGTAACAATTGTGGATGATTTAACTTCACAAAACTTTCACAAATCGAAATGTAAAAGGCAGAATTAAGAACTGATTTAGATAACCATTCTTTCTGTTATTTATTTTGTGGAATATAGCTGTCACTGGCTCGCCAGCATTTATAGGACACCCCTGGTTGCTCTTGAGAAGATGGTGCTGAGTTGCCTTCTTGAACTGTTGCAGTCAATATGCAGTGAGTGAAGCCAAATGCCATTAGCTTCAATGTTTTGATTCAGTTACAATGGAAGAACGGCAATATATTTTCAAGACAGAATGGTAAGAAGTTTGGCATCAGGATTTTATGGTGTGAGGTGAAATTGAAAAGTGTTGATGCTCCTGTGTATTTGCTGCTCTTGTCCTTGACAGAAGTGGCTGTGAGTTTAGATGATGCTATCTGAGGTGCTTTGGTGACTTTCTGCAGCCCATCTTGTGGATGTTACACTTTGTGGTCCCTGAGCGTTTGTGGTGGAGGGAGTGAATCCTTGTTGATGTAACGTTAATCAAGCCAGCTGCTTATTCTGAATGGTATCAGGTTCTTTGAGTGTTGTTGGAGCTACAGCATGCAGGCAAGTAGGAGGTATTCCACCACACTTTGACTTGTTCCTTGCAGATGATGGACGGGCTGAGGGGATACAGGTGGTGAGTTACTCGCATCAATATTCCGAGCCTTGGTCTGTTTGTGTAGCCAATGTGTCGAGTCCAGTTGACGTTGTGTTCAGTAATAACAGCCAGGCTGTTGATCGCAGGAGAATCATTGACAGTAACATCATTGCATGTCACAGGGCAGTCTGAGGTGACTGACCTGCAGTAACCAAAACCTTCTTTCTATATGTCAGGTATGACACTGATGAGCAGAACGTGTGTCCCCTGATATCCGTTGTTTTCATTTTTACAAGGGTTCCTTGATGCCACCCTCAGATAGTTTTCACTGAGGACAGTTTTCAAAGTTTGGGAGAAGATTTGTAGCTCGGGTGTTCGTTGTTGTGGTTGTGTTCGCCGAGCTGGGAATTTGTCTTGCAAACGTTTCATCCCCTGTCTAGGTGACATTCCTCAGTGCTTTGGAGCCTCCTGTGAAGCGCTTCTGTGCTGTTTCCTCCGGCATTTATAGTGGCCTGTCTCTGCCGCTTCCGGTTGTCAGTTCGAGCTGTCCGCTGTAGTGGCCGGTATATTGGGTCCAGGTCGATGTGTTTGTTGATAGAGTCTGTGAATGAGTGCCATGCCTCTAGGAATTCCCTGGCTGTTCTCTGTTTGGCTTGCCCTATAATGGTAGTGTTGTCCCAGTCGAATTCATGTTGCTTATCGTCTGTGTGTGTGGCTACTAAGGATACCTGGTCGTGTCGTTTCATGGCTAGTTGGTGTTCGTGTATACGGATCGTTAACTGTCTTCCTGTTTGTCCGATGTAGTGTTTTGTGCAGTCCTTGCATGGGATTTTGTACACTACATTAGTTTTGCTCATGTTGGGTATCGGGCCCTTTGTTCTGGTGAGTTGTTGTCTGAGCGTGGCTGTTGGTTTGTGTGCTGTTAGGAGTCCTCGTGGTCGCAGTAGTCTGGCTGTCAGTTCAGAAATGCTCCTGATGTATACCAGGAATAAATAGGCTGTTGATTAGTAAAGAGACCAAGAGCAACAGGGAGAAGGCAGGAGAATGAGTTTGAGGAATACATTAGCCATGATTGATTGGAAGAGGAGACTCAATGAGGTGAATGGCTAGTTCTGCTTCTCGATCTTGTTGCCTTATTTTGCGCTTATGAATACACTGCAGTTATTGCAGAAAATTAAAGCTCAGTCCAGCGGTAACATATTGGCAATGGATCGATGATTCACTGGCTCATCAGAAGCAGTAGGCTGTGAGAAATTAGTCATTTTCCAGTTGGCAAGATGGAATGGGTGGTGTGCCACCGGGATACAGTGGTCAGTTTCTGATCTGTTATAATTGTGAGAATGACATTAATGAAGCGAAAAATGTCACGGTTGGTAATGTTACAGATGTCACAAAGACATAAGGAAAGGAAGTTACAAAGCAAAGCTAAACATAAAGGATGATTACGGATTGAAAAGCTAATATAGAGAGTTTAATTCAGTTTGCAAGGATGTAGCAAATGAAGCATAATGTGGGAAAATAAGAAAACGTCCATTATGACTGGAAGAATTAAATAGAAATGATGGGAGATTGCAGAGCTCTGAGTTACAGAAGGATTTAGGTGTCTTCCTGCATAAACTGCAAAATGTTGAAATGAAGGTTCAGCAAATGACGAGGGAAGTTTAAAAGATGCTTTTTGTTTATTATAAGAGGAATTAAAGAGGTGAGATGATATTTAATCTATA
The DNA here is from genome assembly GCF_047496795.1 of Chiloscyllium punctatum. Taxonomy (NCBI): domain Eukaryota; kingdom Metazoa; phylum Chordata; class Chondrichthyes; order Orectolobiformes; family Hemiscylliidae; genus Chiloscyllium; species Chiloscyllium punctatum. The sequence goes on along the minus strand of NC_092787.1, from coordinate 35,793,681 downwards.
AAAGACATTACCAATACCACATCTGGAACAGTGTAAAGCATTGAGATCCTTATTTGAGGAAGGATGTAAATGCACTGAAGCAGCTTAGAGAATGTTCCATATAATAGCTGGAATGGACAGATTGTCTTATGAGGTAAGTTTGAGCCGGTGATGTTTTTATCGGCTGGAGTTTAGGCAAGTTACAGATGACTTGAATTGAACCACTATAGTGTGGAGACAGGCCATTCACCCCAACAAGTCCACACCAACCCTTAGAACATTCCAGACCCATTCTTGTAACCTTTTATTCTATATTTCCCCTGACAAATGCACCTAACCTACACATCCCTGAACACATTAGGCAATTTTGCATGGCCAATACACCAAACCATCTTTGGATTGCAGGAGGAAGCCCATGCAGACATGAGGATAATGTGCAAACTCCACACATACAGTCACCCAAGGCTGGAATCAAACCCAAGTCCCGGGTGCTGTGAGCCACTGTGCTGCCCTTGATTGAAACATCTAAGTTCCTGACTGGTCTTCACAGGGTGGACATGAAGATGGTGTTTCCTCTAGTTGGAGAATCTGGAATTAGGCAACACTGTTTAAAAATTAGGGGCCTCCACTTTAAGGCAGAGATGAGTCTTTGGAAATCCCTTTCTCAAAAGTTGTTTGAAACAGAGTAAAATGAATCATTATAAGGCAGCAGTCGGTACATCCTGTGACACTGGATAGGGTGTGCTGTTGGGGGATGGGCAAAAATGTGGAACAATCTGTTACGTCATGATCTTAGTGAATGATGGAACAGCTTCGACCTCGTCCTGCTATTAATTTGCACAATCATTTAAAATTACATGGAAATTCTGCTTGGCAAAAAGCGATATCTGATGACATGATATAATATTGGGATGTCAGTGTGAGTGTGCAGATTTTACACGTGATATACCAAATATGGGGAAATATGTTTTAATCCGCAGTGAATAGTGGCTCCCAGCTGTTCTCAGCAACATGAGAACAGAATACAACTGACAGATGTTTGATAACAGCAGAATGACACAACATTAGAGTCATCGAGGAATTGACACTTCACGTTTCAACTGACTTTCAGACAACTCAGGCGAGAATAAAACATGTCAGTGTCTAACAGAAGAAGTAAATTTCAAGAAAGACTGGAAATATATGAAAATAACCATAAGGTGAAGGCAGGTGAACAGAAAGCTGGGTGATTTTACATTCTACACATGAACTTGAATTGAGAGAGATGATCCGTAGATGCTGTCAATGAATGAAGTCTACAGTTATGGCATTTTAGCAGAAATGTTTTAAAATGTTTCTAAAGGACAAGTCAAGTGTTTGTGTTCCTGATTCGGATTATTTTCATGGATGTTAGTAATCTGAGATTAGAAATTGTTCAGTAAATTAGAAATCAATTGCGAGAATTTATTAAGAAGATTCCTTTCTTGAGGATCAGAGATTTATAGGAAAACTGTTCTTCGATGCTTTTCCTTTCTGTCTTAACTCTCTCTCAGTCTTCCTCTGTTAATTAGACTATTTTCTCTCAATGAGTTCCGAACAAGTTAAGTTCTCATCTAGTTCAGGTCCCAGTGTATGCTGAAATAACCTTCTTCATTGTCCAATAAACTGACCAATTTGATGTAATTTGCAAACTTATTAATCATGCCCCTAATATTATCATGCACATCATTTCTATAAATGATGAAAAGCAGTGGACCCAGCAGTGATTCTTGTGGCAAACGGCTTGTCACTGGATTCAACCTGAAAAGCAATCCTCCACCACCACCTTTCCCCTCTGACCTTCAAGCCATTTTGTATACAATTGGCTCACTCTCTCAGGATCCCATGTGACCTCAACTTGCCAATCCATCTGACATGCAGAACCTTGCTGAATGCCTTGCATTCATGCAGAGCACCATTACCAATCTGTCTTCATCAGTTTTCTCTGTGACGTCTTTGAAAAGTTCAATCTAGTTATTGAGACATGATTTCCCATGCACAAAGCCATGCTGACTGTCCCAAAACAACTCTTCTCTTTCCAAATGCATGTAAATCTTTTCTCTCAAAATACCTTCCAACAACTTCCCCACTCCTAACATCAGGCTCACCAGTCTATAGGTCTTTGGGTTTTCCAGTCATTATTTCCTTTTCTACTCCCAGTCCTCCACTGGTCGCAGCAAATTTTAAATGTAGTCAGATGACCAATAATTTTGATCTCAGACTGGGTTGGGGTCAGTGTTTGGAACAAGCCAGGCCAATTTGTTTAATCTGCTAAATTGGCAAGTTTATGACCAAAAAAAAGTTTCTCAAATAGTGATGGAACAATGAATGACAAGTAGTTTGGAAATTGCAAACATATGCATCGATATTTACCTTTCTAAAAAAAACTGAGGAACACACACACCAACACACACACACAAACACACACAAAATCACACATATACACACACAAACACACACACACACAAACACAGACACACGTACGTTTGATTAGAAACAGAAATACAAAATCTCTGCATATTGTTAACTTGAAAGACCAATGGCCAAATATTAGCTGAACTCATGACAAAAGGAAAATGGAGAGCTTGTCCCAGATATTAGTTTAGTTCTGACGTTATTCTGTTCACACAAGCGACTGGCAATGGAATTTCGTCCTGGAACAGTTGGATTTTGCTGAATTCCCTTTTCTTCACGCAGTGGGGGGACTGCAATGATTCGCTGTCAGGAATACTCCACAAGTGGTAAAGATGACTTTTTAGCTCGCATATGTTGCCGTGAGGAGGAACAAGGAAAGAGAAAGCGGACAATAGGCCGTTGCTTCTTTGGCAGGTTACATTTGCTCCCTCTCTGAGCTGAATTTACAATAATGTTATCTGTCTCCAAACTAGCCCATATAAGGTCTTCATGAACATAATCTAAACCGTATGATCCAATCATATTCCCTGCTCCATGTAGATGCATCATAACTGCTGTCATACACAGAGCCATTTCCTGAGCAAATAGTGGCCACAATTGATTTGAAGATATGTTTATATGTGCCTGCAAAATTAGAAAAAGAAAGTGTAATGGTTTCACTAAGATGTGTTAACATGAATGCATCATATCCTAAATATCTTTCCCAGTTTTTTTTTTAATCCTATACTAGAGGAAATACCTGTTAGGTGTTTACCAGCTATGCTCTGCTCAAGATCTGTTACGTTCGATAAGGGCTTCTCTCTTTCTTAGGCCTAATCTGTTACTGCTTCATAATTATTGTCTTCATCCCAAGAATGAATAAAAATAAACATCTTTGAAATGTTTTGAAATTAGAAATGTTTTCGTTTTCAGTTTATGGGAATAGAACTGCGCATTGTACATCTGCCATGATCTTATCAATGACCTGTACAGAATCAGAAGATCACACCCAATACCCTTTGTAAGAAACAACATCTTTCTGTTTAACTTCCAAAATCACTTGCTGCATCTTCAGACTAACGTTATTTGAGTCACACACCAGTACATTCCTCTGCATCCTCTCTCCATTTAAATAATTTTCTGTTGCTTTAGTCTTTCCCCAAAATACAAACTTCCCATCACTCACATTGTTCTGTGTTTTTTTAATGCTGGTTTTCTCCTTAACCTCCCCTGTCTATATCCCATTGCAGACGTTCTATGTCCAGTTGACATCTTATTGAATGACTATCCTGGTTTATTCGCGAATTGACCTCTAATCTAGTTAGCTCCTTCATCCAAATCGTTCAGCTAGAATGTAAATAGTTGATGACCTCACTGTAATCCCTGAGGGATCCCCTTCATCACAGCTTTCCAATCTGAAAGTCAGTATTTATCTCTACTCTGTATTCCCTGTTTTCTAACCAGGGATCCCCTGGTCCTGTGCAGAGAACTAGAAAGGTTGCATGGCTTCATCCTGTGCTGTCTAATGTTCTGAAAGGACTGAATACTTCATTCTCTTCCAGCATTACTCATCGGAGGGGCAGAAATGTGTTGTTCTATCTCAATGTAACAACCCTGACTGGTTGACTGTGGCCTTTCATTGTAACAGCTTTGAGGTGTTAAGTGAGAAAAAAAAATAATGGAAGAGGACCTGCAGTTGGCCATTCAGACCCTCGGGACTGCTGCTCAATTTAGAAAGATCATGGTTGGTCTGATTGTGGTTGAATGCTACTTTTCTGCTAATTCCCAATAAACACTGATTCCCTCATCCATCAAAGATCAGTCAAGCTCTGCCTTGAATATCTTTAATGACCCAGTCTTCACTGTTCCCTGGGGAAGAGAACATAACAGACAGTACAGTATTAAAGAGAAAGAAATATCCTTTTCTTAATCTTAAATGGTGGATGACACATTTTTCATGTATTAATCTCACAATAAATTACCTTGTCTGTTGAGAAATAAGGGTGCAAAAAATAGGAACAGACGTTGACCATTCAACCCCCCAAACACAATAATTCACTTCAGTAATATACTTGTTCATCTCAGCATCCACTGCACTCTTGGGAAGCCATGAGACCATAGAGCAGAAGAAATTAGAGCAGAATTCGGCCATTTGGCCAATTGTGCCTGCTCTGTTGTTCGATCCGGATGGACATGTTTTATAACAAAATTCTCTTGCATTCTCATCATAACCTTAATCCTCTTAATAATGAAAACACATCTATCTCTGTTTTGAAGAAATTATTTTGTCTGTGCCTCTGTGTTCCTGTATGTATGTGTACACTTCTGTGTGTTTCTGGGGAATGTCAGGGTGCTCATGGAGGTTTGTTTATCAGCCAGGAGGTCTGTGACCATGCTTATTGTACAGGGATTGGTGCTGGATCTACTTTTGTTTGCCAGTTACATCAAGAACTGAGATGATAATATGGAAGTAGGTTTGCAGATGACGTAACAATTGACGGTATAACGGAGAGTGAAGAAGACTATCTAAGATTACAAAGAGATCTTGATCAATTGGATCAATTAATCATCAACTGGTACATCATGGAAACAGAACCTTTGATCCAAATCGTCCATGCCAAGCAGCTATCCTAAATTAATCTCTTTTAATTTGTCAGTATTTGGCCCATATCCCTCTAAACCCTTCCTATTCATAGATCTAAACAGATGCCTTTTAATTGTTGCAATTTTACCAGCCTCCTCCACTATATCTTGCAATCCATTCCATACATACACCACCCTCTGCAGAAAAAGAGTGTTCCTTCAGCCCCATTTATGTCTTTCACCTCTCACATGAATCGCATGCCATCTATTTTTGAACTCCCATACCCTTTAAAAACAGATTTCAACCTATCAATGCCACTCATGATTTTAAAGACATCTATAAAGTCTCCAGTCAATCTCCAACGCTCCAGACAAAATAGTATGGTCTTTTCCCCCTTAACCCAAACCCTCTAATCCAAGTGACATCCATGTAAATCTTTTATGCACCCTTTAAAGTTTAACAGTATCTTTAAGTTTTACAGCAGGGAGATCACAATTGAACGCAGTATTCCAAAAGTATCATCACTATGTCCTGTTTAGATGCGTTACAGCATCCAAACGTCCATTATCAAAACACTGAACAATAAAGGCAAATGTTCCAAATGCCTTCACCACTACCTATCGACCTATTACTGCACTTCCAAGAATCTATGGAACTGTACCACGATAGTTAGCACATGTGTGGAGGATGCACATTCTCCTCGTGTCTGCCTGGGCTTTGTTCAGCTGGTCCAGTTTCCTTCCCCAGTCCAAAGGTGTGCAGGTTAGGTGGATTGTGCATCCTAAATGGCCCATTATGTGCAGGCTTGATGGGTGAGCTATGGAAAACTGCATGGTTGCAAGGAAATGGTAGGAGTGTGTCTGCTAGGATGTTCTTCAGTGGGTCAGTGTGGACTCCATGCACTGAATGACATGTTTCCACGCTGTAGGTTTTCTGTGAATGGCTCTTTATTTCGCAACACTCTCCAGGATTCTATCATTAAGTCTATAAGTCCTGCCATGATTTGCATTACCAAAATGTGACGTCGCATTTATCTAAAATAAACTTCACCTGTCACTCCTCAGCCCATCAATCCATTTGATCGATGTCCCGTTGTACTATGAGATTGAAGATATAGACCCCTCCAGAGAGGTCTCCTGGTCTCAAGATCTGTCAAAAGAATCAAAGAAATGCGGTCTGTACGAAGCAAGGTCATTAGTTTAATAAAGTAAGGCAGCCTTATGCACTTTTGCCCAGCAACACAGAGCTTAAACTTTCTGTGCTCCGTGGTGAAATTGTGCAATTACATTTGAGCAAAAAGCAATTTTTATGTTTTTCATGAATCAGTACAGCCTTAATTAAAATCAACTGTAATATGGTGACATGATTGACAAAAGGCTAATCCAATGAGATTCCCTGAGAAAGGATTCGTAATTACAAGAAAAGTCCAATCAACTGCATTATGGTGAAATGATTGACAGCAGGCTAATCCAATGATATATCCTGGGAATCGGTTCTTGTCTCACATAAATCGTCATTCCATGCTAGCATATCAAGGTTAATTCGAATTGTCAATTAATGTGTCAGTATTCATTTTATGAAAACTTCATTGTTTGCTTTATCTTCTTTTTCAGCTAATTCAGTAAGCAGCAGTACAGGTTCACACTATCAAATTATAACTTGAAGCAATTTTTTGTGTTATTTTAACTTGAAAAGTCATTTTATGGTTAATTAAAACCTACATATGTTTGTTGCTTCTGACAACAGCCTAAGTTCAAATTTTAAATCCTCAAGATAACTTTCTTCGCTGTCAGCTACACCACCAATTTTGGTAACATTTGTTAACTTACTAGCCATACCTCCAATCATTTATATAAATGATGAAAACTAATCAATCTGGTAAGGTTCCTTGTTGAACACGAATGGTCACGGGCTTCCAAATTGAAAAGCAATCCTCACCTCAAGCCAAATTTGTACCGAAATGGTCACCTCTCCCTGGATTTCATGTGATCTGACCTGGCTAACCGTTATCCCATGTGGAAACTTTCTGAAGCCAATTGACTTTCAGTTTCAGAATTTGCCCTGCGCATGGACTTCAGCAGCCCTGCAGAAGAAAAAAACCTAATTGCAGGGAAAATAACATTTCGTGTAGAGGGGGATCATTCAGCCTGCTGGTCAATATTTACTCTCTGCTGGTTTTGCTTATAACGAAAAGAGATTAACCAGAGATTGTGATCAAGTTGGGACCAATAATGTCTATAAAAAGGATAGGGCTCCACAAACATTCAGCTGGTCTATTCTCTATTCCTTTCCTTATTAATATAAGGCACTAAGAGTAACCCTGAGATTATTACCTTTGCAGTTTTGCTTTTTAAATTTATGTTCCAGCTTTCTTTACAAGGTCTTTGCAGGAACCTCATCTCCTTCAGTTTTCTCTTCAGTTTTTGGTTTTTGCTGTGACGTGATAGTGGGATTTGGTTACTACATATTCTGGGAAGATAACTGGATATTCCTGTTTTAACTCCTTAGTTTCTTGGTCTTCCTTGGGTTTCTCTACAACAAGGGTTGTCACTCCCACCTTGGACTTTGCCAAATCATTCCCAAGAACAAATTGAATTCCTGGAAATGACACTCTATCAATCACTCCCACAGTTATTTTCCCAGTCTTGAGTTGGCACTCCAACCTGATCTATCCCACAAATTACCACACTGTCAGGCAACAGATCGGAAAGGGTGCATTTTTGCTCATGCCTTATTATCAGCGACTGGTTAGATCCTGCATCTCTTGAAATTATAACTTTTTGCCCTACTCACCGTGTTCTTTCTCAGTAAACTTTACTCACGGAGGCAAATTCTTTATAGAGATCTGGTACTACCTCCATACCCGGCCCTTGCCTCGGCTGTGCAACTCTTTGGCTCTTCTCCTTTTCTGCTTTCACAAATGCCACCGGCTTACCTTCTTTTGCCACATCTTCTCCCACAGTGTGTTTCGTTAATTGTGTCCCACTTTTCCACAGTGGAAACACCTGAGACCTTTCACCTCCTTTCCACTCTTTTGGGCTTCTTTATTAATCTGTGGTCAGCTCTTAACAGTGTTGTCTACTCTTTGTTTCATTGTGTAGGATCACCCCTTCTCCCAACCTCGATCCCTCACATGATGAAATTCTGGTCGGAAGCTTGTCTTATGCACCAACACGTACTCATCTGCCAATTCTGCTGCCCTTCTCACTTCCTGAGCTTTATGTTCCTCCACTTGAATTCTTGCCATCTCTTGAGTTTTTAAATTGAGTTTTTAAACTCCTCTTGCAGAATAATCTCTCTTCGAGCCTCAAAGGTCCTACCTATCATTAAGTACACACCAATCTATCAAAAAGTTTATGCTTAATTCTTTCAGACTCAACATTCGTCTGATCTGGTTCCTTCTTTATGTTTCTGAACGGCTGCAAATGCTTCTGGTACCAATTCATTCGCACTTAAAATAGCCTGTTTGACATCTTCATTATCTCTTGAATATTTATCTGACATCATGGCAAATACCTCACGAGCTCTGCCCGCCAGTTTAGTCTGAACTCGCATTACCCATAAATCCTCAGACCACTCCATCTGCCCAGCCAATTTTTCAAATGAAATAAGGAAGGCTTCAATATCTTTCTTATCAAAATGGGGCAGTGTTTTGACATAATTGTACAAACTACTACCTTCTCTTTTACTCTGCATCCTGTTAACTTGACTTTGCTGGCTAAGTCGCAACTTCTCAAGTTCAAATTCGCTCTCTTTTCCTTTTTCCACTCTCTCTCTCCTCTTTCTCTTTTTCTCTCCCTTTCTTCTCTCTCTCTCTTTCTGTCTCTTTTTTTCTCTCACTCCTTGCTCAGTTAAGAACCTTCTATCCCTTTTCATCTCTCTTTTCTCTCTCTTTCGTTTTCTCTCGACCTTTGTTTATGTTATAACTCCATTTTCCTCAATTGTAATGTACGTTTTTTCACCTCTACTGCACTTGTCTGTTTATATAAAACACCTTAAGTTTTTGACCAATGTCCTTACAATTTCAGCATTACTTCTGTTTTTGGTTAAACCCAAATCTAACTTCTTTGCTAATTTTAAATGGATGATCTTTTTCTGTCCTTCAAAATGCTCTTGGCAAATTTGAGAAGCAAATTCAATCCGAGAACCTCTTCAGCAAATTTAAGAGCCATTTCTCTCAGTTTTAATTTAACCAAATACAAGTCACTGAAAGACAACAATTTGTCTCACTTTTGTTTTATTTGAATATCTAGGATACTAAACTGCAAGTTTTTAAATCTATTGAGATTTACTGTACCTCAAATCTATTCAAATCTGTTTAAACCTGTTGAAATCACGAATCCGAGACCCAAACTGCACAAATCTTGATGACGAGCCCCCAAACTGTTATGGTACAGGTTTAACCCCACTGCGCATTTCCACCAGCAACACAGAAAAAAAAATCACCCAGTGCTGCAATCTGTTAAAATTCGAGAGTCAAAAGTTACTGTATAAAGCAAAAATTAACAATTATTGTCTAACAGAGAATGTTTACTTACAACTATTTACAACTCCCTTCTTTTAAGCCTGTCTTTTTCCTCCCCCTCTACTATAACAGGTTAATAAAAAATCCTGATTAAGATTTTAAAAAGAACTTTTTATTTTAAAACCAGGCAGCTTTCGGTTTCTCTGTATGCCTGTCGTCGTTTCTTCTTCCTGGGGATTCAGCTTCCCAGGTCTTTGATTGATAAAGGTACATTTCAGAGAGCAGATCCTTCCGCAAGCAGTCTTGTTAGTGCCCGCTATTCGTTGCTGTCTTGGCTAAATGTCCAAAATGTTTATGTTTGCACTCCAAAACATCGGATCATTTCATTGGTTTGACGTCATCTAAAATAGTAAGATTCAAATTCGACTGGACTTTTGTATCTGGGACATCTTTAAATGATTGACCAAATTTTGAATTTGGTTCTCTATCCTGACAACACCACACCATATATGTGTTTCAACCCTAATGTTACATTTTAAAATATTGAACACACTTTGTGATAGCCATAAATGTCAGCTCCCTGAAATGTACACTGTTCCCACAACTTTATAACCGTAATATGAGAGTACGGGAGACAGGAGTCAGGGAATTCCAGTGGAAATAAAAGATAAGAAAGGGCAAATGAAAGTGGAGGAAAAAAGGAGGCTATCAAAGGTTTTCAATCTTTTCAGGTGTCGGGGTGTGGTGTTGTGAGGATGGAGTCAATACAACACTGAGAACAGATACTGTAGCAAGGAAATCTCGATGGAATCAGTCTGGTACATCCAAGAAGAGACAAGGGGCAGAAAACACTTGTGGAAGTTCTTCCTGGGCCTCCAGACAGTACTGATGAGGTAGAATATTGTAGAAAATTAGAAATTCATACAACAAGGATGCTACAGTTACCATCATTTTAATGTACATAAAGACTGGCAAACTATATTCATAATAATATTGTGACAATGAATTGTAGGAGTGTGTAGATGATGAGTTGTTACACCAGGACGCTGAGGAACAAACTTGGGGACAGATTATTTTAGATTTGGGTTGTTGCCACGATGTGGAGTTAATTAATAATCTTGTTGGGACAGGTGCTTCTGGGAAAGGTCCATAACTTGTCAGAATTGTTCATTGGGATAGTACATGATGTAGTTCAGAATGAACCCATGGTCCTAAATCTAAACAAAGAAAATTACAAACAAATGAGGGGTGAGTTGGCTGTGCTGCACTTGGTGACTTCACTAAAAGGCATGACAGAACGGGCACACACTTGACTAAGAAAAGAAATTGAGGATGATACTGACCTCAAACAGGAACCATATAAAGTTATCAGAGAAACTATGAAGCCTGAGGTTTGGGAGCAGGGGAAAATTCAGCAAAAGGTGTCCAAAAAGTTGATTAAGAGGGTGAACATTAAGTGTGAGAAGTAAATTAGTAAGGAATATAAAAAAAACTGATGTTTGTTTCTTCATTCATTCACAGGAATGAGGTCGTCACTGGCTGGACAGCATTTATTAACCATCCCTCATTGCCGAAAGTGCATTTAAAATTCAACGACATTGTTGTGTGTCTGGAGTCGCATGTCAACCAGAGCAGGTAAGAACAGCAGTTTCCTTCCCTGAAGGACATTAGTGAACCAGGTGGGTTTTTCCTTTTATCGATAATGAGTTCATGGTCATCATTAGACAGTTTTCTTTCAGGCTGTAGGATGTTCCAGAAGCATGAAAAAGATTTTTCGAGACTCTTCATACTTATAGTCTGAAATCAGGTGAACAGATAATGAGAAACAAGGAAATTATAGAGCAGTTATCAACTACATTAGTTCGCCTTCACAACCCTTTAAGAAAAGTGAATTCTCCTCACACTTGTTTGAAATCTGCTCTGCCTTATTCTAAACGATGATCTCTTGTTGTAGACTTGCCCACCTAATGAAATATTAACTCCACATTTACATTGTCACTCACCTTTAGTATCGTATCGACCTCAATGAGATCACCTCTCATTCTTCAAAACTCCAGATAGTCTACACCTGAACTGCTCAATTTCTCTTCATAAGAAAAATGCCTCATCTCTGGAGTCATTCTCGTGAACAACTTCTGAACATGTCCAATGGAACTAAATCAATCCTTACGTCAGGGCACCGAAACTGCAGAGAGTACTCCAGTTGTGATCCTATTAATTCCTTGCATACTTGCAGCAATACTATGCTACTTGCATCCAATTCCTTGAGACAGAGACACTGAATTTGCACTTCACTCTCTCATCACTTGGTCGACCTGCATGCTGGTGTTCTGTGACATGCGCAAGGACACCCAGATCCTCTGCACCAAACCACTCTGAGGTTTCTCTCCATTTACACAATAAGACGCCTTTCTATTCCCCTGAATAAAATGGATAACCTCATGTCCATATTAAATTTCATCTGCAAAATATTCATACATTCCCCTACTCACACCAAATACATTTGTATATTTCTCACATTTTCATCGCAACCTATCGTTCTACCTACTTTAGTGCCATTTGAAAATGCAGGTATGGTATTTTCTAGCCCCACAGCAAGTAATAACACAAATGCAAATATTGTGGCCAGGTGGCTGAAACATATGGCATCCAAACTTTTGCCATCAGAAAATGTTGCAGCTAATTCACCTTGCTGTGTTTTGTTGGTCAGTCAATCATCTATCCAAGCCAATGAATTACACCATACCCTATATACTCTTACGTTATGAATTAATATTTTGTGCAGCATCTCGTTCAATGTCTTGTGCAAATCCAGACATAGAACATCAACAAGATCCCCATTATCCAGCTTGCTTGTCAAATCTTTAAAGAACTCGAACAAATAATTCAAACATGTTTTATCCTTCATAAACATATGCTGACTCTGATGGGTTATGGTTTGACTTTGCAAATTTCCTGGCATCATTTAATTTATTTATTGTCGCCTGGACCTCAGTACAATAAACAGCCTTGTTAATGAGCAGTACAGGCAGATTATGATAAGCGAGGACAAGCAGATCATAGGATGAAAAAAATTTAGTCAGAGGCATACAGGTTATGTCACGCTGGGAAAGATCAATATTTAAAAGAGCGGCATTATTTAAAGGACGAGATTTCATTCATGAGTCTAATAATGATCGGAACGAAGCTGTTCCTGAACCTGCTGGTGCATGTTTTCAACCTTCTGTACCTTCTACCTAATGGAAGAGGTTGTAGGAGATTATTGCCGGGGTGTGATGCATCTTTGGTGATGGTGTCAACCTTTCTGCAGCAGCGAGCCATGTAAATATAGTGCATGAATGGAAGGCTGTTTTCTCTGATAACCTGGGCCTTGTAATCTCCTTTTTGAGTTTTTTACAGTTCTGGGCGGAGCATTTGCTACATCAGGCCGCTATGCAGCCGGACAAGAAGATTTCAATAGTCTGCATGAAGAAATCAGTGAGAGTCTTTATGGTCATGCCAAATTTCCTGACCCTCCTGATGAAGAAGGCACATTGTTGTCCCTTCTTCACCATTGTATCCTCATCAGAAGTCTCGGGCATGTTGTCGGTTATCGTCACTCCTCGGATCTTGACAGTCTCCACCCTCTCAACCACAGCTCTATGCATCAAGACAAATGGCGTATTGCCGTCCTTTCTTTCTGAAGTCAATCAGTTCTTTAGTTCAGTTGATATTGAGAGAGAGGTTGTTCTCACTGAACCAGGTTACCAAGACCTCTATTTTCTTTCTGTATTTTGAATTGTCGTTGTTTGATATTTGTTCTATCACAGCCATGTCATTGGCAAGAGTGTAGATGGCGCTCATTTGGAATTTGGTAACAATGTCATGGGTATACCGGGAATAAGGTAAAAAGCTGAGAAGGCATGTTGGCGGGTTCTCCAGTGTTGCATGTGATCGTGGAGGAAGTGCAACTTCTTGTACACCAGTCACTGAAAGCAATATTGCTGGAACAGAAAGCAGTTATGAAGCAAATGGCGTGCTGATCTTCATTTCAGAAGGATTTGAGTATAGTATGTCTTACTTCAGCTGTACCTCATCAGGAACATTGTGCAGTGTTGTGTGCAGCTTTGGACTCCCTATCGAATAAAGGACAAACCTGAGATTGAGGGAGTGCAGTGAAGGATGACCAGACCGATTTCTGGGCTGACAGGCTTGTTGTGGGAGCACAGTTTGGATCGACTGGGTCTGTATTCCATGGGATTTAGCAAAATAAGTGGAGATCTAAGGGAAATATATAAGACTCTGACAGGGAGTGACAGATTCGAAGCAGGAATGGTAATTCCCTGACTGGGACGTGAAAAACAAAGAACCACAGCATTAGGTACAGGCAGATCACCCTGCACTGAGATGAGAATAAATGTCTGCACTCAGACACTGGTGAACATGGGGAATTTTCGATCACATGTCTGCTGAATCCAAGCACTGAATATAAATATGGATTTGTAGACACTATAGGAATGGGGAACGATGTATTGAGGAGATGTTCGGTTATGAACTAGAAAGGGGGAGGCTCAATGAGTTGAATGGCCTTTGCCTTTCCTGATGTTTCTGTGTAGTCTGTGGGAAAATTCTGTAAATGTTGTCACAAGTTCTCAGATATCAGGAAAGAGGCCTCTGCAGGGTCGACAGGAATGTGTTCACCGCCCACGTTTCTGATACCGAGGCTGGTGCGAGCTGTCCTGTTCAGGTTTGTCCTTTAAGACCTCGGAGCTGCTTGACACAATTGAGTATCTTGCTTGGCTGTGTTAGGAACCATTGAAAAGTTTATCACAAATCCGTGTGTCTGAAGCCACTTTTAGGCCAGACCAGGAAATCACATTAGATTTGCTTCCTGAAAGTACATTGGTGCAACAAATTGGTGTTTACAATCGACATTGGCTTCAAGGTCACCGTTATTGACACCAGATTTTAGAACGCAATATTTTTTAAATTGTTTTTAATTCCCACCAGCTGCCAAAGCATTAATCTGGTCTGAATTAGTAATCCAGTGACAGTTCCACAACCACACCATCTCAACAAGGGACCCATCAGAAACCACTGTAAATAGGATTTTTCTGTGCTGTTTTTCAAAAAGAAGTTGCAACAATTTGACTATCATGATGAGACTGAGCGTTTGAGAAATGGTCAGATTGTGATGACTTTCCTCTTAGGGGACTGTACAGAGAAGAACAACTTTCCACATTGTCAGGTAGACTTGAGAATTGGAGCTGGAATGAAACAGCTTTCCCAGAGACTTGGCTTGATGTGCAGCACAAGTCTTCAGTCCTATTGCAGAAATGGTGTCATGGCCTATTGCCTTTGTCATATCGACTGTGTTTAGCTGCTACTTGATGTCATGTGCAGTGAATCAGATTGATTTTTTTGATTCTGTGGATATCATGATGAAAGTGAGGTGGACCACTGTCGGCTGCGGCTGGTAAAGATACTACATCCTGAACTTTTGCACTGTTGTTTCGGTCTGTTCCATGATTTATGGTTGAGATATTTGTGAGCACTTTCCTCCAATGAGTTGTTTAATAGTCCATCACCATTTATGACTGGATGTGGCATAATGACAGAGCTTAGATCTATTCTGTTGTTCTTGGAGTCATTTTGCTCTCTCAATCAGATATTAGTTCTGCTGTTTGGAATGCAAGGAATCAAGTGCGGTAGCTTTAATGGCTTGTCATCAGGTTTAGGTACACATGGTTCTGGACCTGGCATGTTAACCTGTACTCACCACTGAACCATAGTTCGGCTTGATGGTGATGGTAGACTGAGGGATTATCGTGGGCAAAAAGTTACAGGTTGTGTTTGAATACAATTCTGCTTCTGCTGCTGCTGTGGCCTGCAACACCACATGAATGCTGAGTTTGAGCTGCAATACAAACCTTCTGCCTGTCTCCCCATTCACACCAAGACCCAGTCACCCCTCAGCCCTGTACGCATTGATCTGCTCTGGTTTCAGATGTGGTAACATTTCTATTTTAATATTACCATTTTTCTGTGGCTCTCTCCATGCTGTCAAGCCTCCAATTTATCACATCCCTCAAAACCCTTTCAAATATTCATCTGAGCCTTTTCCCTTCTGTAGTGCCATTTTTGGCATTGAAAGTTAATGTGTTTCCCCCGTTTCACTCACTGACGATGGTTCAGATCTCTGTATTGTCAGAGGTGCTAGCCATACGTAGTTTCAGAACCAATGAATTTGTACACCTCTTGGTATCATTCACTTCCTGGTGAAGAGTGCTCCACATTTGACAGGACGTTTGAATAGTTTTACCACACGTTTTTGAAACTTGTTCTAGAACAGAAATTGCTGGAGAAATGGAGCAGTTCTGTGGAGTGACAGGTTCAGTGACACTCCTTCAAAGCTTCCAGTCTCACCAGCAATTTTTGTTTTTGTTCCAAATTTCCAGTGTCCATGGGCTTCTGTTTTATAGAACATGTGTTCTGTGCCTATTCATCTCGAGAGAAACTGAACAGGTCTAGCAGCATTAGTGGGGACAGAGAAACAGAGATATAGCATTTCAAGTCTGGAGTGACTTCTTCAGAAATGAAAAGGATTGTAAAATGGACTTTGTAATAACTTGCCAGAGGTGGAAGAGGAGTGACGGGAAACAGAGTGTGGAGGTGCAGTGCAAAAGACAAATGTGCTTTTAATAGTGGTGAACGAGAAGCGAATGCAGAATTAGTGTAAGTTAAGATGAGAATGGGGGAAATGGGATCTCTTAATTACATGCAAGATAACCAAGCTACAAACAAGGCAAGGTCATATTGACACCAGGAGGCAGAATGTATGAAAAAGGGAGAACAGTCATAATGGGTTGAGGTTGTGAAGATATAGAATTGAATATGAAGGCCTACAGGTGAGGGGTTACTCGAGCTTGGGTTATGCTTCATTGGAACATTGCAGAGGCCAAGACTGAGATGTTAGCATGAGAGCAAGGTAGGTTATTGAAATGAGAAGGTCAAGTTTATTCTTAAAATGTGGAAGTATTCCTGAAAGCAGTTTGGCCTGGCTAATGTGCAGGAGACTGCATTGTAAGCAGCAATGATAGTAGACTGGACTGAACAGGTCCAAGGGAAATGCTGCTTCACCTGAGAGGTGTGTGTTGGGTTGCAAAGAAATAAGAAATAAAACATAGAACAGTACAGCACAGAACAGGCCCTTCAGCCCACGATGTTGTGCCAACCATTGATCGTCATGGAAGGTAAACCTAATGTATGAACCCTCACATTTCTGTGATTATACGCATATCCAGCAGTCTCTTAAATATCCCCAAAAACCTCGCTTCCACAACTGCTGCTGGCAACTCATTCCATGCTCTCACAACTCTCTGCATAAAGAACCCGCCTCTGACATCCCCTCTACACTTTCCGCCAAACAACTTAAAACTATTATCCCTCATGTTAACAATTGGTCCCCTCTCTTCCTTCTTTTTTCCAATGAAAAATGTCCGAGCTCAATCAACCTCTCTTCGGAAGATAAGCCCTCCATTCCAGGCAGCGTCCTTGCAAACTTCCTCTGAACCCTCTCCAAAGCATCCACATCTTTCCTTTAACAGGCCAACCAGAACTGGACACAGTATTCTAATTGCGGTCTAACCAAAATTTTATAGAGCTGCAACCAGATCTCACGGCTCTTAAACTCAATCCCGCTGTTCATGAAAGCCAAAACACCATATGCTTTCTTAACAACCCTGTCCACTTGGGTGCCAATTTTAAGGCATCTATGTACCTGCACACCAAGATCCCGCTCTTCCTCCACACTGCCAAGAATCCTGCCTTTAATCCTGTACTCAACTTTCAAGTTCGACCTTCCAAAATGCATCATTTCACATTTATCCAGATTGCACTCCATCTGCCACCTCTCAGCCCATCTCTGCATCCTGTTAGTGTCACACTGCAGCCTACAGAAGTCCTCTAAACTGTCAACGACATCTCCAACCTTTGTGTCGTCTGCAAACTTGCTAACCCATCCTTCAATCTCCTCATACAAGTCATTAATAAAAATTACAAAGACTAATAGCCCAAGAACAGAGCCCTGTGGAGCACCACGCACCACTGACTTCCAGGCCGAATACTTTCCTTGCAATACCACTCGCTGTCTTCTGTTGGCCACCCAATTATACATCCAGACTGCTAGATTTCCCTCTATCTCATTCCTCTTGACCTTCTGAACGAGGCTACCATGGGGAACCTTATCAAATGACTTTCTGAAGTCCATATACACCACATACACCACTCAACCCTCATCAACTTGTCTCGTAACATTCTCAAAGAACTCAATAAGATTTGTGAGGCATGACCTGCCCCTCACACAGCCATGCTGACTTCATTTAATCAAGCCATTCTCTTCCACATGGTCATTAATCCTATCCCTCAGAATCCTTTGTAACACCTTGCAGACAGCAGACGTCAGACTAACTGGTCTGTAATTGTCAGGGATTTCCCTATTTCCTTTCTTGAAGAGAGGAATTACATTTGCCTCCCTCCAGTCCTCAGGTATGACTCTGATGGAGAGCGAGGATGCAAAGATCTTCACAAGTGGTGAAGCAATCTCATTTCTCGCTTCCCAAAGCAGCCGAGGACAAATCTGGTCTGGCCCTGGCGACTTGTCAATCTTAATGTTTGTCAAAATTTTCAGCACATCAGCTTCCTCAATCTCTATCCATTCCAGCATGACTACCTGCTCCTCAATGGTTTCATTCACTACAAGCTCCTTTTCTTCAACAAAGACTGAAGCTAAAAACTCATTTAGGGGTTCCACTACCTCCTCAGACTCTATACACATGTTCCCTATGCTATCCCTGATTGGCCCTACTCTTTCTTTGACCATTCTCTTATTCCTCATATACGTGTAAAATGCCTTTGGATTCTCCCTAATCCTTCTTGCCAAGCCTTTTCTCGTGCCCACTCCTGGCTCTCCTCAGAGCATTTTTGAGCTCCTTCCTCGTCTGCCTGTAATCCTCTAGAGCTGAGCAAGACCCTTGCTTTCTCCACCTTAGGTAAGCTGCCTTCTTTCTTTTGACGAGAAGCTCCTCTGCTCTCATCATCCAAGGTTCATTTTTCTTACCCCTTCTTGCCTGTCTCAGAGGAACACATTTATTCATCACACACAACAACTGTTCCTTCAACAGTCTCCACATGTCTATAGTACCATTTCCATGCAACAATTGATCCCAGTCCATGCTTCCTAACTCATGTCTGATAGCATCATAGTTTCCTTTTCCCCAATTAAATATCCTCCCATTGTACCTCCTTCTCTCCTTCTCCATAGCTGTGTAGAATGTGGGGCAGTTGTGGTCACTATCACCAATATGCTCTCCCACCGCAAGATCTGACACCTGCCCCGGCTCATTGCCAAGCACCAATCCAAAATGGCCTCTCCCCTCATCGGCCTGTCAACGTACTGGGTGAGAAAACCCCCTCTTGTACACACCTTACAAAAACAGCTCCTTCCAAACCATCTGCTCTAATGAGGTTCCAATCAATATTGGGGAAGTTGAAGTCACCCATTACAACAACCCTACTACATTCACACTTTTCCAGAATCTGCCGGCCTATGCTTTCTTCAATCTCCGTGCTGCTATTGGAGGGCCTGTAGCAAGCCCCTAATTACGTGACTGCTCCCTTACTGTTCCTAATTTTCACCCATTCTGACTCACTAGGTAGACCCTCCTCGACAATGGTAACTTCTGTAGCTGTGGTACCCTCTCTGATTAGCAGTGCTACTCCCCCTCCTCTTTTTCCCCTCTTCCTATTCCTTTTAAATGTTCTAAACCCTGGAACATCCAGCAACATTTCCTGCCCCTGAGAGAACCACGTGTCTGTTATGGCCAAAACATCATAGCACCAGGTACTGATCCATGCTCTAAGCTCATCACTTTTATTCCTGATACTCCTTGCATTAAAGCAAACACACTTTAACCGATCCCTTGATTCTTTCCCAGGAAGTTCCTTCCCAATAGCTGTGCTACCTCTTGCTATTGCCTCATCTCCATCATCTCTTACCAACAGTAAATAGATTAGGTTCCCACCCCCTGCCATACTAGTTTAAGCCTTCCTGAACCACTCGAGCAAACCTTCCACCCAGGATATTGGTCCCCTTCCAGTTCAGGTGCAACCCGTCCTTCATGTGCAGGTCCCACCTTCCCCAGAAGGCATCCCAATTATTTACATATCTGAAGCCCTCCCTCCTCCATCAGCTGCGCAGCCACGTATTAATCTGCGCCCACTCCCTGTTCCTCACCTCACTATCTCATGGCACCAGTAGTAAACCCTAATGAGTTGGTAAATTTCAAATATTCAGCTTTATTTCTTCTTGTATGATGACGAGATAGCTGCAGACTGAGACCTTGGCAGAAACAACTTTAATTGTGTATTTTTCTTTTTTTTCATCTATTCAGTCACAAGCTGTTCCCCACTTCCTAACAGGCAGGTCTAGGCAACAGTCTGTGTGTCATGTATGCTCCTGTCTGCTTTGAACTGATTCCCTTTGTATCAACCATACTTGCAAGCCTGCTCGTCGCAATAGCATTTGTAGGTTTTAGGAGAAAGTGAGGATTGCAGAAGCAGGAGATCAGAGCTGAAAATGTGTTGCTGGAAAAGCGCAGCTGGTCAGCCAACATCCTGACCTGAAGAAGGGCTCATGCCCGAAACGTCGATTCTCCTGCTCCTTGGATGCTGCCTGACCTGCTGCGCTTTTCCAGCAACACGTTTTCAGCATTTGTAAGTTTTACCCTTGTTATGCTGTTGCTTAATTACACAATTTTCAATATACTCCACAACTTGCTTGCCTTTGTACTCTATACTTCTATGCACAAATGCAAGGATTCACTGAGCCTTCTTAACTCAAGTTTCAACTTGCCTGTTCACTTATATTTTCCGTGTGTGTGTGTGTGTGTGTGTGTGTGTGTGTAGCAGGTACTGTATGATTCTATGACTGTATCTGTGAACATACAGCTCAAACCCGGGAGTTAGTGAGCTTGATGTTTACATGGTTCTCAGGCTGAAACAAAACTGATGTCCACTACGAGACAGGGTGAGAGGTTGATATTTCAAGACTGATTTACTTGTTATTATCATAACTGAAACATGTACATAGATTAATCAATCATTCTGCTTCAATGTAAGTGATGAAGCTATTAGAACTTGAATAACATTGAATACTGCTTCACCTCCCTTGACAATCAAATGACTATGTGATGGTGAATAGAATAAAGGGAACTCACTGGCGTGAGAAAATTTCAAGATCATTTGGAGACCTGGGTTCACTGCGTTTCCATTTCATAAAGACATTTGGTGAGGACTTACAACCTTCAAGTTCCAATGAGGTTACATTTTCTGGCGCTAATGAACAGAAGGAGTTCAATTGAAATAAATGTTAAGTTTTGCATTTTGTTTAGTTCAAGCAGGCTAAGTCTTATACAGTTAATGGGAATGCCCTTAGGAGTGTTGTGGGGAAAATGAGACCAAGGGGTCAGATGAAAATTGAGTCACAGATAGACAGAATGGTGAAGAACATGTTTGACATGCATTGAATATAGTTATTGGGAGGTCATTTTGCTGCTGTACACTGCATTGGTGGGGCCAGTTTGAGAATACTGCGTACAATTTGGCTCCCTCTGTCAAATAAGTATGAGGTTTTTACACATGAAAGGAGGCAGCAAAATTTCAAAAGAATGTGCCAGACTGGAGAGTTTGAGTTAGAGGGTCGGGCTGGACAGGCTGGTGTATTTTTTTCCTGGAACATTGGAGGCTGAGAGATCATATTACAGAAGGTTATGAATTTAGGAGGGGCATGAATGGTATGAATAACCAAGATTTTTTTCCTCAGGATAAGGGAGCCCAAGATTTGAGGGCATCGGTTTAAGGTGAGAGGGGAAAGATTTTAAAGTGACCAAAAAGACATTTTTTTGACACATTGGGTCATATGTGCATGGAATGAGCTGTGAGAGGAAGTGGTGGAGGCTGATACAATCCAATGTTTAAAAGGCATCTGGATGGGGATATGAATAAGAAGAGTTCACAGGGATATGAAACAAATAATGGCAAATGAGACTATATCGACTATTTACCAATCTCTGGGAAAAAGAATTGGAAATGATATTACCCACTTTAACAGATCAAGACACAAGAATAGAAAACGGGACAGAACACCAGTGCTTCACCGGAGGCTCACTGATGATGTTACATAGCATGGTGACGAGACGTCTGAGAAAAAAAACTTTCCAGCTTAGCGAGCAAACCTACAACCAGAAACTCAACCTGAGGTACAAATCTTCTCAAGTAATGAAATAGATCAGATTAGCATATCTCATCCGCATGGAAAAGTTGGACTAAGGTGTCTGTTTTCATGAATCTATAACAGTATTCAGAAGAATTCAAATTTCTTAAAAGATCCTTTCAAATGGGAAGTTTCTTCCCAATACTTTTTTGGTGCCTCTCTGTTTAGATATATTCAAAGGTGATTTAGTGTAATAGTCGACAGACAAATGAGTAACAGATAACCGGATACGGATACAAAAGTGGGGCTAAAACTAAACTTTAGTTCCTGATGGAGCAGGCTAAAAGCATTTAATGACCCACTCCTCCTCCTCAGTCCTGTCTTCCTATGTTCATTCAGCACCTCAAATCCACTGACAGGAGCAGTTGAAGGTCACTTACTCCAAGAACGTGATGTCCATGAACCAAGGAAACCATTCATACCATTAAGGCTGTCATTCATGCTTTGGATAGTTTGGATAATGTAATTGGAAAACTCAAGTTGGGTAGGAAAATGATCCCACATATCTCTTGACAGAGATTCCCTGTCTGCAACATGTGCTTCATTTGTTGGTCATGTTATAGACCCAGATTCACTGTGGATACAACTTCCGTACCTCACCCAGAGATAGATCACAAAATCTTCTGACTGCAACATTCAATAACAGAACTTCCAGGAAAATAGCACCCACTAACTTTCTGATAACAGAATATGAGTAAATAAGAACAGGACCAGGTGGTTAAGTCCCGCAATCTCAAGCCTGCCTTGCCCTACAATAAGATCATGGCTGATCTGCTTTTTGTCTCAGATCCTCTTTAATGCCTCATTCATCATAGCCCTCAACATGCTGGCAGATCAAAATCCATCTACCTACTCTTTAAGTACTTTCAGTGATTCAGAATCCCGAATTCTCAGACAAAGTACATTCCTGACATTCAATACCCTCTGTTTGAAACAAAAAAACCTCGCTGCTCCTATACCATGACCTATTGATCTGAACAAAGGAGGTGAACACAGAGGCTCAGTAAGAGTGACTAGTCCTGATATCAAGGAAGAACTTGACTCAGGATAGTATCACGGAGTGGGACTAACTTGCACTTAATGTCAATCAGTTGTAAACTATACACTGGTTGAAGTGATTTAAAACACAAAGGAAGATGTTTCTGGTTAACGGTTATCAACTCTCTCAGTCTGAGATATTTCTGTGGGAGATCTCTTCCTCAGCATAAACATCTTCAGTTGCTTCATCAATGTCTTTTTCCCATCATAAGACTGGAGCGGGAATGCTCACTGAAGATCCGACAATGTTCACCTCAATGTGTCATCCGGAACCAGTCTGTGTCCAATTGCAGTAAGACCTGGACAACATTCAAGCTTCTTCTGTGAATGCGTAGGTGACGTTAATGTAACAATACTGCTAGAAACTGCACGTTTGATATGATATATTTGATTTATTTATTGTCATGTGTATTGAATTACAGTGAAAAATTCTGTTTATGATCATAGTAAGCAAGGATGTACAGATCAGAAAGACTTCGACAGAGACACACAGATTACATTGAACAGTGGCACGAGGGCGAGAGTGACTTTCCTTAGTAAAAGAGGAGCTCATTCAGAAACTCAAGCTTGGTTCACAGGAATATGAGGAAGCCATTCAGCTCATCTTAATTATTGTGAAAAAAGAGGGAGAGACCATTCCGTCCCTTCACAGTATTACACAGGAAGTGAAGGTGGCGAGTGTTGTGGACCAGATTGGAGCCCCTCCAAAATAACTTAAGAAAGTCACCCAGGCCCTCACATTTTCTTACTTTCAAGGCCAATGTAAAATATCTGTTCCAAGTGGAATGGACCATTCAATCTACTTGCTGTGAAGTAAAACACCATTTATTTAAACTCTGTGGATAAAATACTCCCAAAGAAAGAGTAATTTAGAATAACTACTCTAAAGGAAAACTTAACAAAATAATACATACAGTAATTATTACTAATTAGCAGTTCCGATAGATGAACATCCCATAACTACAACCCTTGGCAAAAAGGAAAATTCAGACTGAGATTCTCACATGCTGTTCTCCAATGTAGGAGGAAAAAGAAATCCAGAGAAGGTGTAGAATGTGGCAGCCAGGAGACATTCACTGTTTTATATATATATATATATATAAATATAAGCATACGTATGTAGCTAAAGTAATTCAGGTGTTTCACTCCATCAGTTGCGATAAGCTTTTGTATTTAACAAATAAATCGGAGACATCATCATTTTTTAACCAGCTGCTGTGTCTCTTGCAAAGATGCGAAAGAACCTCAATTCAAAGACGAGAGAAGTGAAGAAATTTTGGACACCAAAGGGACCTCGCTGTCGTATCCTGGGGATCAATGTTATTGAACAGTTTCCCTTGTATTTGTTTTTGACCTTACAAACAGAATGTCAGTGTAACAACCTGTACAAATGTGTGCTCGAGAAATCCAGCGGACCTGCCATCATCGGCTGAGGGGGACACAGAATTCATGATGGGAGACTGTTGTGACTGTTCTGAAGAAGAATTATACTGGATTCAAAATATGAATACTGGCTCCACGTCGTCAGATTCCCACAGGATGGTTCTGTTTCACCAGAACTTCCAGAGTCTACATTAGATATCTGACATATCCAATGTTATACTTTGACGAGAATGGTGTGTGTGTGTGTGGGGAGGGGGGGTGGGTGGGGGAGGGGCGTAGGTGGGTGGGTGAGTTCGTGCTTGTTTGTTTCACTGGGCGTTTAAGTGTTTAAGTGAATGTTATAATTTAAAGAGTCAAGTGAAATGCTGGCTTTTTGCGTTTGTTTATCTATGATTAGAATCCACCCATTTGCAGAACTCAGGTAACATTGTTAAGTACTGAAGCGTAGCCCGTGTTCTCCATTTATCTGAGTGTATTGTTTTGTTATTTCAAAGAGATTTCTGTCCTTCTGATGAAGGGTCACTGGACTGAAACGTTAATGCTGCTTCCTCTCCCAAGATGCTGCCAGACCTGCTGAATTTCTTTGGTATTTTTTGCTTTTTCCCGTGAACTTGATTTTAAAAAAACGTTTATGAAAGCTCCAAGAATGATTTCCAGTGAGCTACTCCAATGAGGCGGAAGAACAGGGAAAGCTTGTGAATACTGAGACAATTCCACAGAACAGGCTGTAGGTACTGTTCTGGGAGGTGATCATGTTTAAAGATATCAGACATTGAGCAGCTTATGTGTGAAATAGACGCTAAAATGTTGCTCACAGCCTCCACTGTGACAGAGATCACAGCTGGTGGATGAACAGTAAAACAGGAGAATATCATTGTTAAGGTAGTGTCGAGAGATCATTTTTACTCTCTCATAGGGTCATGCTTTTGTGGAACACTCTTCCCACAGAGCTATGGAACATGAGTCATTGCATGTTGTTAAGGTAGACGGATATAGAGTATCGAATCAAGAGATGCATTAAGAGTATAATACAAAGACAGGAATGTGTGGATGAGGCCATCGTCAGATCAGCCGCAATCATATCACATGGTAGAGGTCATTTAGGTAGGAAAATTGCTAATTCCTGATCCAAATTTCAACATTGTTGCTGTTTGTAGATATCAGCAAACAATCACATTCTTATAAATTGGAATTTTAAAACAACGCTCAGGAAAGTTGACAGTTTTGGGAAAAGGGTGGGCGATGTTGAATTGTAAACCTCACTGAAAGCACAACCAGCCAAATGAACATCCTCAGCAGATAAGAATATTTCTTTATTTTTCCTGTGAAGTGAGTTTCGTTGGAAAGGTCAGCATTTACTTTCTTTGTCTGCGATCCTTTCCAAATATTGTGGTGGCCTCCTGCTGTACTTGCTTTGCAGGGACATCAACAGTTCAGTTTCTGATAGAGATACCGAATTCTGAACACGTGATCATGAAGGTGCAACGATATACATCCAGGAGGCTGTGTGACCTGGGAGCTGATGGTCATCACTCAGAGATGCTCAGTCGCCTTCAAATAGTGAGAACATATTTTCTCTCTTCAAAAAAACTCTTGCATTCTCAGTGAGCTGAGCTGTCGGTTGGTATTTCCTTTCACTAATTTTCTCTGCTTGAATTGAGTTCTGTGAATGCCTCACGTAACTTCAAAATCACAGAGGGTCTGGTAAAATTAAGAACAAAAATCATGTATTGTTCATGAATTATTGGAACTTCGTATTTTACATCAATGTTTTATTGAAATTATGACGTGTTTGTCTAGGCAGTAACTGCCCTCCATGAGTTACCATTGGGAAGCTTTAAACCCGTTGGAGCTGATGCACCCACAGTGCTATTAGGGAGGGAATTCCAATGGTTCACCTTGGAAGTTGGTGTTTCAGGGAGTGAGTGCTGCTGGTGGTGAATATTAGGCAGTGAACTTGGGAAATTCCATACCCGAGAGACTGTGAAGATGGATGGAAATTTGATCCATCAGAGAGTTGAAGGATACATTAAGTTAGCATGAATGGGGCATTGTGCCCTTGTGTGGAACACCCAAAACCTAACTGATTGCCGGAGAAGTCTTGAGCAGCTGAATGGTCACTTCTGTTCCTATTCCTTACCTTCTTATCTTTTGTTATTGGAAAGTAATTTTATTCTCTTTGATGTCTTTCTGTGAAATGTTGCATTCAGGGAGACCAGCAGATTTGGATGAGTTAACCCAAGGTGACATATGGGGAGCTGTATTCACATTAAATTTGGATCTTCAGAATGGCCCGAAGTTACAGAGACGGGAAGGCTATAAAGTGGAATGAGTGGGCTCTCTCTGATCCAGCCTGGGTTTGTCAACTGCATTTTCCCAAACAAGACCAAACAATCAAACTGGCTTCGAACTGTTCCCGCTTAGCAGATTCGATGAGCTGAATGAATTGAAAGGAACTGAAATGATTTTATTGCCACCTGTGCTGGAATAAGAGCCATGCAAAATTTGCAATATTGCCACATTGGTGCAATTGTAGATACAGGGTACCTTGGTCCGCATACTTCAGTATTTGTTATAGAGTTGAAAGAAAAGTAAATAATAGACCAGACTAAAATGAAAGACTTTGTTTAAAGTGTTAAAATTCGATTCCTTTTCACTGAGTCTGTGCCAGTACCGAGCCTCTGGATTGCACCGGCAAAGTCTCCAGACCACGCGAGACTTCAAAACTTGAGGCACCATTTCCATTCCCCATGGACGACACCGCCCCTCCACCGTCCTCCAGTCAGGTCACCTCTACCTGACCTTTTCTGGAACACTCCTCCTGTGCTAGCTTGGTCTCAGACTCTTTCCTGCATTCGTCTGACTTGGGACTCATTCCCATGCTCACTTCCACACTGGTTGGTCTGAAATTTGCTCCTGGTCTGGGACTCGCCTCCCACACTGGCCTAGTCTGGGACCGACGCCCGCACTGGCCTGGTCTGGGAATCACTCCTGATGAAGGGCTTTTGCCCAAAACGTCGATTTCGAAGCTACTTGGATGCTGCCTGAACTGCTGTGCTCTTCCAGCACCACTAATCCAGGATCTGGTTTCCAACATCTGCAGTCATTGTTTTTACCTGCACTGCATGTCTGGGACTGACTCCCACACTGGCCTGGTCTGGAACTCACTCCCACATATGTCTGGTCTGGGACTCCCTCCCACGCTGGCCTGGTCAGGGACTCCTCCCATTCTAGCATTTTGTGTAATAGTGTTCCTGCACTGGCCTGGTCTTAGTCTCACTCCCACGCTGGCCTGGACTGAGACTGGCTCCCGCGCTGGCCTGCTCTGAGAGTTACTGTCGTGATGGTCTTGTCGGGGATTTACTTCCGCATTGGCTTCGTCTGGGATTCTTTCTCACACTAGCGAGGTCTGGGACACGCTCCCATGCTAATTTAGTCTGGGCTCCACTCCCATGCTGACCTGATCTGGGACTCCACTCCCATGCTGACATGGTCTACGTCTCGTCTCTGGAACATGCATCATTCCCTGGCCTGATCTGTGATTCATTTCTGGGATTCGCAAGCGATGGCCTCCAGTCTGAGAGTCGTCCCATTCATTGCCCTCCCAGTGAGGTTAAGTTGTTAAAATTTCGTCAAATAAACTAGAGAGAAGAGAAACATTTCGATAATAAAGTTGAAGAAGGATGGAATCGAGGAGCTCTGAGTGGAGTGTCCTATCATGCCACTATCAGGGTAACATCAGAACATAGGACTGAACTGCACAAGTGGGTCATTCGACCCTTTTCACTACTTCCCCTTGAAATGAGATTGTGGTTCCAGCTACATCTTATCTTTCAGACCGTGTTATCCCTGATTCACTCTCTATCAAAAATCTAACTATTTCAACCTTGATCTGATTTAATTCTCCAGCTTCCACGAACTACTGTTGAAGAGAAATCTCTCTTGAATGAACCTCTGAGAATGTCCCCTTGGCCCTCTTCAGGTTGGTGTTTGAGGATGACTGTGATCTTTTGTATTCCCGCTCTTCAACAATCATAAATATTTCACATTTGACACGGGCAATGATACAGGTCTCAAACTGGGCCAAGTTCACTGTTAAGAATCATGGAGGTGGGTTTCATTAGTCAACAACAAATAACTTGTTTATTACCAAGATAAAATTCTTTAAAACTGTCCACATCCTAACGACAATAAATAGTGTTTAAACTGTACAAGTACACTTTGGGAATCCACATGTTGGACTGTCTTCAGTATGGCTCAATATGATCACCTCTTCGAAGTTGTTAAAAGCAACAAGAAACTTTGCTAATACCTTCATACCATAACTCCGTCATCAAGGAAGGAGTGAAGTGACATATCTCTGAACTGTTTGTAATGTGGTCTCACGAATGCCCTGTACACATGAAGCAAATAATACTGAACATTTATATTCAATAAACTTCACAAGAAGTAGCAGAAAACTGTTTACCTGCAAATCAGTTGCTGTGTCTGCATACTAAGTTTTTGTCATTCATGTATCATCTGCACTGCTCAATTCTGCAATCTCACTCTGTTTAAAAGTGTACTGTTGATTGTTGCCAAAATGGATAAATTCTTATAAACCACGTCACACTGTTTCTGCAGAAAACTTCGTTCACTCACTACCCCTGTCTAATTTCCAACTTATTGAAGGATTTCCTTGGTACATTAGCTAATTGAGATCCAGTGCATTTTCAGTTTCTGATCATAGACTCAGATGGTTTATGTTCAAAGACAATTACCATTCTACTGTTTCAGTCTTTCGTTAATTTCTCTAAAATTACAATTCAAACCAATGGACATTTAACATGAGGCAATCATATTATACAGAAATAAAGATTCATCCACATGTCAAAATAATATTCGAAAGTTCACTATAGCCAGAAAATGAGATTCTAATCTTGACAACTTAATAATGTAACCAATTATCTTAAACTATTTCCTTAAACTAAATGTAACACAGGAAAAGTGGGTACAAATTGCATGTTGTTTCCTAATTATCTTTTCTCCAGTTGGCCTTATGCAACTAATTATAGCTGAGGGAAATTCTTACAAAAGATCTGTAAATTCTGACTTCAAACTAAAGTTTGGAATCAGTCTTTTTGTGAACAGTAAAATGTCCTCACCATGAGAGAACACTGTAGCCTCTCCATCCCTTTAATCGATTTGGAATTTCCTTCTAAATTCTTCTTTCAGATCGGGAGGTCAGAATAATGCCATGAAGCCCAAGACTAAATGCAACACCCAATTCTGTAAATTAACCTGACATCTCTTTGTTTTCAGCTGATGCAGAAACAATTGATTCACATCCAACTTTCATATTTCTATGCATCTGAGAAATATGAATTCCTGTAAATTATAAATTCAATGTATCATAGTGTCCTCATGTACAGGAAATGCAGAGGGGAAGAAAAGCATGGAAATCTAAACTGTTTTCAAATATGAACCACTGTACAAATATATGTAAGGTCAGGCCATAAAGAATTAACATTTACTTCAATGAATATTAGAATTTGAGACATTCCCAATCAGACAGAAACCCTTTTTTCTCACAACAGAATAAGACCACAAGCTACTCGTCCACTTTGGTTTGGGATTCTTTCTTTTCACAGAGTGAAGGGCTCTCCTTTTAGAGAAGTTCTTGTAATTTCAGACTTTAATTTTGTTTCAATCTTTCTTACTGTGGGAGTGAGAGTTATAGAGATTTCTGCAATTGTATTCAGAAGTACAATTTATTGGACATGGTCACAATGCAGGAGATTACATCCACCCCTCTTCCCAGCTTTGACTAATAAGTAATGTGCACAGAATTCCAACATCCTAAATTCAAACAGAGAATGATCTCCTTCTCCGTGAGAGTATCTCGAATTCCTGATGTGTGTTTCCTGACTTATTATTCATACTCTTAATCATGTCTTTGTTCTGTCTAAACAGAAAGATCCAAGGATGGTTCATTATGATCCTTCTTTTCTTTGTCCTAACACATATCTTGTTACATGGGGATTGGAATTGGATTCCAGCTGTTCTTAAAACATCTGTTTTTCTCAATAGGTTCTTTATTTGTATCAGCAATCTCGTTCGTGCCATTTCTGGTGCCCATTCAAGTTCTCTTCAATTTGGTCAATTAGAGAGGCCTGATGGGGTCATTTCTCTAATTCTCACCTTAGCCTTCTTAATCGCGAAACATTCACACGCGATGGATACAAAGGATATTGTTAGGCTGGAATATTATTGGGGTGCCTGACAGTTCCTGGGATGGTACCGATTCTAACGCTATGCGAGTAAAATAATAGACATATGGCGACTTCCCATTGGGTCTCCTGTGGCCTTTCTCAGGAGCAGGACAAAATGGTTGTCCGCTGAGCCACTAACAGTGGTGATTTTTAAATAAACCACATAACAGCGCACTCGATTCTTGATTATTGAACTTGGGACATGTCACATGTTATAACTGCAAACAAAATGTTTTAAATCAGCTTGTACAGGATAAAAGGTGCTTCAGATAAACATATTCTCCTTCAAAGCAGTAGCAAATTGACTGTTTTTACAAACAGGAGAATGTGAGCATCGCAGATAGTGGAGAATGTTGTGCTGGAAAAACACATCAGGTCAGGCAACATATGAGGAGCAGGAGAATGGATTTTCTGGCAAGATCCTTTCAACAGGAATGAAGCTTGAGGGTCAAAGGGGTGGAGAGATAAATGGGAGGGGGATGGAGAAGGAGGAAAGGTATTGAGAGTGTGATAGGTAGATGGAGTGGGGGTAATGGTGACAGGTCAGAGAGGAAGATGGAGTTAATGGGTGGGATGGAAGATGGACAGGTAGGACAGGTCATCAGGGTGGTGTTGAGATGGAAGGTTGGAACTGGGATAAAGTTGGGGGGAAGGGAAATGTGGCAAGTGATGAAATCAACATTGATCCCATGTAGTTAGAGGGCCCCAAAGCAGAAGATGAGGCATTCTGCCTCCAAGCGTCGGGTGTGATGGAGTGGAGTTGGAGGAGGCCCAGAATGTGCAAGTCCTTGGCAGAGTGGGAGGGCAGTTGAAGTGTTCAGCCACACAGTGTTGGGTTTGATGGGTGCAGGTGTCCCAGAGATGTTCTCTGAAGCGCTCTGCAAGTAGGCGTCCTGTCTCCGCAGTGTAGAGGAGACTGCATCGGAAGCAATGGATACTGTAAGTTACATGTGTGGAAGGGCAGGTGTAACTTTGATGGATGAGGAAGGCTTCTTTGAGGCCTTGAATGGACTGAGGGGGAAGGTATTGACATAGGTTTTACAAATCAAGAAGTGGCAGAGGAAGGTGCCAGCATAAGCACGTGGGTTGGCAGGGGCTGTGGACTTGACCAGAGAATCGCAGATGGAATGGTCCTTCTGGGGAGCGGATAGGGTGGGGAGGAAAATATATTTCTGGTGGTAGGGTACATTTGTAGTTGGTGGAAATAGTGGAGGATAATGCAATGCATACGGAGTCTGGTGGAGTGAAAGGTAAAAATGGGGGAGGTTCTGTCCTTGTTGCAGTTGGAGGGCTGGGGTTCAAGGACTAAGGTTCAGAAAGTGCTGCTGGACACCATCGAAGATATGGAAGGGGAAATTGCAGTCTTTGACTTCGGAGGTGATCTGGTCCGTTCTGTGGTGAAAGTGGTCCTCCTGGCAGCAGATGTGTTTGAGGTGGAGGAATTGGGAATGAGCAATAGCATTTTGCAGGACGCTGGATGGGAGCAGATGTAGTCCAGGTGGTTTAAGTGATATGGACGAGGTGCTGTCAGGTGGGACTAGATTGGATTGGGATATCTGGTTGGCATGGACACGTTGGACCGAAGGGTCTGTTTCCATGCTGTACATCACTATGATTCTATGTCTGTGTTGAGTCAGTCATTGCTGATGGAAATGGAGTGGTCCAGGGAGAGGACGGAGGTGTCCGAATTGGTCAAGGTGAACTTAAGTTCCGAGTAGAATGTGTTGGTGAAGTGGATGAACTGTTCACCCTCCTCGTGGGAGCATGAGGTGGCGCGAACCCAGATATCAATTTAGTGGAGGAAAAGGTGGGGAATGGTGCAGGTGCAACTGCAGAAGATGGACTGCTTTACATAACCGACAAAGAGACAGGCCTAACTGGGGCTCATGGCTAACCTTTTCATCTGGTGGAAGTGGGAGGATTCAACAGAAAACTTATTGAGGATGAGGACCTGTTCAGCTAAACGAGTGAGAGTGTCAGTAGAGGGTGACTGTTGGGGACATTCTGAGAGGAAAAAATGGAGGGCTTGTAGACCCCGATCATTGCGAATAAATGTATATAAGGTCTGGATGTCCATGATGAAGATGAGGTGTTGGGTTCAGGGAAACGTAAGTCTTGGAGGAGGTGGAGGCCATGGGTGGTGTCCCAAACATATGCGAGAAGTTCCTGGACGGGGGGATAGTATGGTGTCATGGTATGTGGTGATGGGTTCACTGGGGCATGAGCAGGCTGAGATGATGGGTTGGCTGGGGCAGTCAAGTGTGTGAATCTTAGAGGGTGGGCAGGAGACTTGTTGGAAAAATTAAGCTCGGAGGCAGAGGCTGTGAAAGAAAAGTTCGATGTCACAACGCATTTTTGCAAGTAGTGTTAAATTGTATTGCAAATAGCAAACTTTCAAATTAGCTGTCACTGAATAGCATGTGATGCACTAATTGGTTGGAAGGTGCAAGCGTAAACACTGACTTCAAGAATTTACACTGGTGTTTAACCCAGTCAGTGCATTGGATGTTACCACTAGGATTCAGAATTAAATCACAACAGTATATGCAGATCCAATGTTAACTTTCAGAGTCCTACGTGTTTAATTATACCTGATCTCAATAAACTTAGAGTGTGCTTTGCTGTCATAACTGGCGGTATAGTGAAGGGAAAAGGTCACTCATTTTTCTTCCGTTCCTGCTCTTGGTCATCTGTCCTCTCTGTATTTGCAGTCTTTCAGCACTATAGGCTCTGTTGCTTTAAACATTACATCCTTCCTGTCTCTTATATCGCTGAGCTTTTACAGTCTTTTGATTTACATCCTAACATTTCACCCTTCAGTGTGGAAATTTTACATAGACTGGAGCAATTCCTGAAGATGGTGAATGCTGAAGGACTGAGAGACCTTACAGTGACAGGGTATATTGAACATCCAAAGGAGGTTATAAAGAGGAGAATTGTGGTGTTCTGGAGAATGATGCAAAGTGAAGGAAGTTTACTGAGTTTCAAACAGGTTATAATGATACAAAGGACTGTAGGATATAGACAAAGTTACAAAGATAAGGAGAGTATATGTTTATGCGCGATGTCCACAACTGATAGGGTGTGTCCATGTTTGGATATCATTACAAAAATGTAGAGGGCCACAGGGTCTGGACAGCTTTACAGCACTATGGAGGACTGTAGAAGTGATGACACCTTATTAATTAACAAAATGAATATGGAGAATTATCTGGAGATTGCACAAGTTATAGTTGAAGCAGGACATCACCGAAATAGAGAGCGTTTTTTATGCTTGAAGATGATTGCATGAGAACAGGGTTGCGTGGCCTCATGCAGTTCAATGCGATAGAGGTGGTTCTTGCATCTGGAAGATATTACTGACAGGGAAAGTAGAGGATTGTAAAGCATAGGTGAGATTGCAAATAATGAAATGTTTCATGTAATTATGGAACTGGTAAAAAAAATGTTTTTAACTTCAAGTCAATGGTTTGCAGAGACCTTCCAGACATCCTATGACATTGGGATCTAGTGTTTGTCGGACTCATGTTAAATGAGTGAGATAAAGACAACCTTTCAAGTTATTCATGATACAAACAGAGACAGCAGAATAGGAATACTGGCGGGTGATATTCAAGGAATTAATGACGATAAAACCATAAATCAGAGGAGCAGAATTATACCATTCAGTCAATTGAATTTCCATTCACTTGAGTTGATCTGATAATCCTCAAGTCCACTCTGCTGTCTTTGGCCAGATTGAAAGCAATTAATTGTAAATCGGATGATGTTGACCAGCTTGAACCAATCCAATAGGAAAGAAATCAATATGTTATCGCCGGGCTAATGACAGGGCACTTGGACAGGGAGAGGACAGCCAATTGACATCTGAAGAGATAAGAAACCTCGATATTCTCAGAAAAAAGAAACACAATTTATTCATGAAGTTAGACGGCACGTTTCGTGAGCATTCCTGACATCACAATTCAACCAAAAGAGGTGTTCAGAGCAGACGAATTCACAGGGAAAAGATCCCGAACAACAGAATCAGTGGAGAGTTAGAGGAATATTCTGGAAGACACATTCCGTGTGAGTTTTGAGAGAGTAAACTTTAAATTATTGTTTATTTATTCGCTGGATGTATATCAAAGGGACCTGCAGTTTTGACGCAGCATACAAATAGAGTTTAATTCAGTGAGTGAATGGGTAGCATTGAGGATGCAACTGTTAAATTTGTTCAGAATTCTGTTACAGCCTTATTCACTGTTGGAGTCAGGAAAATATATTTCTTTTTTTATTTCAGAGTGCCCAAAATAATTTCATTTCATTATTCAATTATTTACAACAGATTGAGGAGTGAGAGGTAGGTTATAACCCTTCTCAGTCTTCTCTATTAGATTACAAGGTGAGGTGTTGCTCGCTGGGTGTTTTGGTTTTAATTATCAAAGGATGACAACCTCCCCTTTGTATGCATGTGATTCACGCTGACTTGGCTGTTTGGAATTAGAATTGCCTTGCTCATAGAAGATAGACGGTAAAGTTGGAAAGGGGTGATTCTTACTGGTGGACCATGAACAGTGGTATTATGCAATGATCTGCATTGGGCCTCTACTGTTTGTGATGTAAATGAATTACCTGTTTGAAAATCTAGATGGTTGGGTTAGTAGGTTTGCAGCCAATACAATACTTGATGGATTTCTGGATAATGTAGAAGGTTGGCAAAGGATTGTTCAGTTGGACATATGGGAGGAAAAAGAGCAGATGGAGTTTCATGTGGGTAAGTGTGGGTACTGCACGTCAGAAAATCAAATACTAAGGAAATGTATCCAGTTAATGGCTGGAGCCTGAACAGCATTGATGTGGAAAGGGAACTTGAGGTACAAGTTCAAAACTCCCAGGAAGTGGCCACACAGGCAGATAGGTGGGAAAGAAGGCCAAATGTATGCTTGCCTTTATTCTTCTAGGAATTGAGTGCAACTGTCAGGTTGTCATGGTGCAGTTTTATAGGGATTTACTTAGGCCACACTTCAAGTATTGCATTCAGTTCTGGTTGTCACATTTTTAGTAGGATTTGGAGGCTTTAGAAAGTGTGAAGAAGAGGTTTACCAGGGAGTTGTCTGAATTAGATTGTATGAGGAACAAGGAGAGATTAAAAAAAACTCGGGTTGCTTTCTCTGGTGCTGCGATGGATATGGAGAGACTTGGAAGAGGTCTCTAGAATTATGGGATGCCGGGATACGTTTGACAGTCAGAAGATGTTTCCCAGAGTTGAAATGTCGAAGAATGTGGGATATGCATTGAAGGTGAGTTGGGAAAGTTCAAAGGATCCATGATGAGCAGGCTTTTTGCACAGAGTAAGAGAGGTCTTTGTTGATGGTGGCATATATAGTCGGGACAATGAAAGGACTTTTGGATTATCAGATGAATACAGCAGTAATGGATCTATGTCGATCAAAGGCAGGCAAAAGGAATTAACTTATTTGGCATCATGTTCACCACAGCATCATGTCTCAAAGGACCCGTTTCTGTTCTGTATTGTCTTATGTTCTATGCAAGATTGCAAGATATTTTTAGATATCATAAAGGTTACATAGAAGCGAGTAAATATTGCACCACTGGAAATGTATCGAGAGAAGTAGCAATAGAGAACAAAGATATGCTGGGGAAACCCTGCATTAGTTTTCCAAGTGGGTGACACCAGTAATTTACCAGAACCATAAGGAGTCTGGGCAAGGGTTGTGTGCATTAGCCACTATTTCGGAGAAGGTGCTGGGAATACTGAAAGGTTTGAAGGTGGATAAATAACCAGGTCTGGATAGGTTATATTACAGAGTTCCAACGGAGATAGCTATGGAGATTGTAAAGGCATTGGTGATGATTCAGCAATCACTGGAGTCAGGTAGCGTCGTTCGGAATGAAAATCGCGAATGTCAACATCCTGTTTAAGGAAGGAAAGAGTAAGAAGACAGATAACCTTTGGCAGGTAAGCATGGGTTTGGTCATTTTTAGGATTTTAGTGTTTGTTTTCATGGTTGCATTTGGTGAGCTCATGATAAAATAGGGCAGAAATAACAAGACTTCTCAAGGTTCTGCCTGACAAATCTATCAGAATTCTTTGAGGAGGAAATGAATAGGTCAGACAGAGGACAGTCAGTAGACGTGTCTTTGACCAGAGCCATTTAATCCTCGAAAGTTGGAAATTTTTCTGCCTTCGCTTTAATATATTTATTGCTCTAACTTTGACAAATCGCTGTGTTAAACAGTTGCAGATATTAATTACCCTCTGAAAGATGATCGCCATCTTAAGCATATGATAACCAGCAATAACTTGTTTGCTAAAACAATAGTCATACACTTAAAGAATGCTGTTCACAAACCCCATTTGTTTTTATAAATGCACTATTTTGAGAATATAAAAGTGAAACTTGTGAGTGATTCTTATTATTCCTTCCAAATAGTCCAGTCATTCTCCTCATCCTCCCCAGTTCATGTCCTCTTCAACGAGTCACATTGTATGGTTTCCTTATTAATTCTTTTTTTTCTTGACAGCAATTTTCTATTTACTGGTCTCATCGTGACCTTCCCCTTGCTGCCTGTCCCATCGTTGTAAGTTGTTCTGACTCCTATGTTTTTAACCCATGTTCCTCTCAAGTGAATATCTAACCCTTGACTGCCAGCTGTCTAACATGGGGTTTCATTCTGCTCACGTACTTCCTGTCCTCTGGTTGACAATGTTTATTCTTTACCCAGTTTTCTTTCATGCTGCAGATCCATAGCCCAGGCTTATTAACTATGCTCAACCCCATACATCCATTTACTTTCCATTGTTTAAAGCTGTGTGAAGTTTTTTTTTGTATCCCAGAGGTTTATACTTGCCTATTATTGTTTGGATATTTGCGCTGCTCTCAGTTGTTTCGTCGATTCACAAATTTGTGAATAGATATTAGGGGATATTTCAACATGCTCTTCAACTGCTCTCTGAACTTGGACTGAGTAGCCACGTAAATAAATGTGTTTGTGCAACAACTTAAATTTCGCAGCATATCGGCAAGCACTTCAAACATCCCATCAGAACTGACTATGCAGTCAACAAAATCAAAAAAATATATCATGTAAACAAACCACAAGAGGATGAAGGTGCCCGATATGGTAAAGAGTAAAATCATCGACTTCCTTCTGCTCTCCATCTCTTGGTCAGTGTGTTTTTCGTCTTTTTTGTGATGTTTCAATCCCTTACGGGCTTGACTGATGATTAAAATGTGTCTGACTGTCATAATATTGAATAACAGAATTAAACTGAATGGTAATAATGGTGTTAAAACCTTTTCAAACATCCTAAATCCATTCCACCTTGGATCTCTAAAGTAGATTTGCTTATTAGAACAGCTCCATTCTACATTGTTAATTATCCACTTAGGTTTATATCTGAAGTAAATGGGAATGTTTTTTAAATACAGGAGAATGCCAGTTGTGGCTAGAACCACAGTTGCAAGTTTTCTTGGTGCAATATTTCAATTTCAGTTTCCGGCAAGAAATGGCAACAAATCAATCAAAAGTGAAAGTCACGGTGAACCAGACAGAACAGTCTATGGCTACACGGATCACAACATAGAGGGGTCGACATATAGAAGTGAGCTTCACGACATTCAATGGGAAATAATAATTGTTGATTCGACGAAGTATGACCTCAGTGATAATGACCATGAGATCCATCAATGCTATGGCCACCAGGTAACGAGTGGTGCAAGTGGAAAGTCCGCACTTTCCCTGGGACAGGATTACAATTGCTATTAAGTTAACTGCAAAAAATAAAGAAAGACCCGGTGAGAAAACTTAATTTTTCGTAGACAAATATAATTTTTTCTGAGCTGAGAAACAGATTACATCTGTAAAGAAAAAGGTGCACTGCGACCATGTCACAATTAAACATAATCTCCAGCATTAATTTTGCTTTCTGAACCTGTTCTCTCACTGCTCTTGGGATGGATATATATCTCCAATGCATGTCATCTTGAGCAGTACATGGTCATTAACATCAAACAGACATCAAATGGCTGTTACTGAAATTCAATGCGATTTTAGATTAAGAAATAATCCTAGTAATCCTCTGCAATAGCAGCACCAGCAGGGTCAGACCCACACTGCCGTCCTGCCTTCATGACCATTCCTCTGCAAACACTTGACACACAACTGTTGGCATTTCTGGAAATAAAAATTGACCATTCCCAAACAGGATGCATTAACTCAGGTTTTCGTCTTTCAGGTTTCTTCAGAATTCCACAAAATTCATAACAAGTTGTAAGTTTCTATTTTACGTTGTGAAGGTTCCATCATTATTTTTTCTATGTGTTTAGTGCATGTTAAACAATACTTTATATGTGAATACATATGAACTCTGACACCAGGTGACCTCAACATTATTGGTTAAACTAGCTTTCGCTGAGACAGAGGGTAGCAATATATTTACAGCTCATCTGAAGAATAGCATTTGACTTTAGCAATTCTGTGCTTCAAAAATGTTTTCCGAATTTTGGAACTCCTTTTTCTGATCTACTGCTAGTTTCATGTCATCATCTAATATACGTCTCTTATATCTTCTTGAAGAGTTATGGACCGTCTCCTTAAATGTTTCCATTTCTTCTCAGCTTTTATGTTTCCACATTCAAACTTTGCCACCACGTCTTCACCCTGTTGTAATGTATTATTTCAGGTTTATCTTATTCAAGTCTTTCCAAATTGAGTCTGTATTGAATGCTTCAGCATTTTATGTTCACTTCTGCCTCTAATACGATTTTAATATTCTTCGTGCCACAATAATTTCCCAGCTCTAAAATAACTTGTTTGCTGATAGTTTGAAACAAGAGTTTTCATTGAAACTGTCCTCAATCAAAACTGTCTGAGTGTGGGATAAAGGAACCCTTGTAAATCTGAAATCACTGCATATCAGGGGACACACTTTCTGCTGGTTAGAGTCATACCTGACATATAGAAAGATGGTTGTGGCTACTGGAGGTCAGTCGTCTCAGACAATATAACCACTGCCCTGTAACATCCAACGATGTTACTGTCACTGATTCTCCTGCGATCAACAGCCTGGCTGTTAGTACTGAACAGAACATCAACTGGACTCGGCACATAGACACATTGGCTACATGAACAGGTCATGGTTCGGAATACTGACGCGAATAACTCACCACTTGTATCCCTAAAGCCTATCCGTCACCTGCAAGGAACAAATCAAAGTGTGGTGGAGTACTCCCACTTGCCTGAATGCTGTAGCTCCAACAACACTCAAGGAACCTGATACCATTCAGGACAAAGCAGCTGGCTTGATTACCATTACATCAACAAGCATTCATTCCCTTCACCACAAACGCTCAGTGACAGCAATGTATAACATCCACAAGATGGGCTGCAGAAATTCACCAAAGCTCCTCAGATCGCATCATGTAAACTCACAGCCACTTCTGTCAAGGACAAAAGCAGAAAATATACAGGAACCTCAACACTTTCAATTTCACCCCACACCGTAAAATCCTGATGCCAAGCTTCTTACCATTCTGTCTTGAAAATATATTGCCGTTCTTCCATTGTCGCTGAATCAAAACATTGGTCTTACCTTCCTAATGGCATTTGGCTTCATTCACTTCACATTGACTGCAGCAGTTCAAGAAGGCAACTCACTAACACCTTCTGAAGATCAACCAGGGGTGTGTTATAAATGCTGGCCAGCCAGTGACATCTATATCCCACAAAATGAATAACAGAAAGAATGGTGGTCTAAATCAGTTCTTAATTCTGCCTGTTACATTTCGATTTGTGAAGTGTTTTGTGAAGTTCAATCATCCACAATTGTTCCAAAAGCAGCACATACAGCTCAATTATTCCCTTTGTGTTTAGTTTTTTTAAAAAAATCATCATCTCACAGCCTTATTGTGAAGGTGTTTATTTTATCAGAGACTTCAATTAACTCACTTTTTTTCATCTTCACATGATTTCTTGGTTTCGTCTTCACTAAGAAAGACACAAATAAGACATTACAACTGTTGGCAAACACAGATTCCTTGAAGGGAGAGGAACTGACTGATTGCTGGGCAAAAGGTGGTGGGGAACCTGATGAGAATGAATCCTGATAGTCCTCAGGGCCAATAAAGGGCATCACAGAACACTAAGGAATTGAAATTAGGAATAGTCAGTGCATTGATGATTGTCTTTCAAAACTCTGACATTCTGGAATATTTCCTACGAATTGCAAGTTGAGAAATGGGACACCACGTTTGTTTTCTACATGCAGTCAAAGGGAATTATTGACTGGATAAACTGACACCATTAGTGGGGAAAGTCTTGAAGTCCATTGGAAAACATTTAATAGCAGTGACAAAGATCAGGTAAACTCAGCAAGAATTTAAGAAAACTAATTCATCCTTGAAAATAATTTGAATTTTTGTGTACATAACTAATAAAGTGGGTCCAAGGAACCATTGTAAGGCTTAATTGGACTTTCAGAGTGCTTTTCAGAAGTTCCACATAGGGATTAGCTTGTAAAATAAAAGGGTGTGGAATTGAGGGAAGTGTACTGACACGATGAACGTGCCAATTGGAGGATGACAGAAAGGAAGCGGAAGAAATGGGATTTCATCTGAGAGGCAGGTAGTGACTGGACAGGTAGCACAGGGATCCATAACTGACCTCATCTGTTCACAATACATATTAATGTTTAAAATGAGGGAACTTAACGTCTTATCTCTGGCACTTTCGACAACACAAAGTTTGTTGGGCTGGTGAGCTTTGAGGAGTAAGCAGAGATGCTTCAGTGTGTTTTGTATAAGTTGAATGAATGGACAAATTTATAACAGATAACATATAATGTGGATAATTGTGAGGTTACCAATTTCGCAAATCAGAAAGGCAGATTATTAGTCATATATTGACAGATTGTTAAAGTGGGCGGTGCAATGCAACCTCATTGCCCTTCTGTACCAGACAATGAAGGGTAACCTGCAGGTGAGCAGAAGGAGAAGAAGAGAAGTGACATGTTGGCTTTCATGGCGAGAGGATTCCAGGACAAAGCACAATTATCTACCACGATTGCATTAAACCCGGCATAGCAGAACAGTGGCATGAAGAGAGTCTATCAATTAAGATTATGTTCACTGGCCTTCAAAAGAATGAGAGTGGATCTCATCAAATTTCTAAGATCGGAAATAGGCCTGGACAGGTTAACAGACGGAGGACGTTTCTAATGACCTGTGAGTCCAAAATCATTTGTCTGAGTCTGCGGGACGGTAAGGTAATTCAGCACTGAAATAATTGGAAATTTCTTCACGCAGAAAGTGGTGAGCCAGTGTAGTTCTTCAGCAAAAAGGTTATTCAGGTGAAAATATTCATGAAGGCTTCCGAAATAGTTTATAGGTCGCAAGGCATCAAAAGTTCTGAGAAGGATGTAAGAGAAGTCTGCCGAGACAGACGATCAGCCAGAATGAAACTAATAGTTCAGGCACACTCAGAATGTCCTACTCCTGCTTCCACTTGTTATTTATTAGGGTCTGCCAAATGGGCTGGGTTTGACAAGAGGTGTTCTGTGGCCGTGGGAAATTATTTTATCACAGTTTCCAACAATAATATCTTGTGAAATCATGGAAACTAAATTCAGATGTTGCTTGATTCAGCACAGAGGTGACCACAGAGCTAACTCCCATCCTTCCAGGGTCCCTTTCTACATTGTGCCTGGGTTTGCTGGAGCTTGGTAAGCTGATCCTCACAAACCCACGATGGATCCGGCAGATCCCTTTCCCCACACCAACTCAGATGGTGCTCTCAGAGCTTCCACACTCTGTACCCTCTTCTCCATTTGATTGTGCATGTTCAAAACCAAGATATGTTGTAACTGCACTCCCAAATCTCATTCTGAATTGTGTTTTCAAACTCTGAGGTCTCCCTGAAATATCTCCAGCAGTTCACACCACAACTGCCAGCAAAAACTTTCAAGTCCTTCCAGGATCTTTCCAGGAACAGAATTAATTGAAATGCCTATTTGCAGCAAGTTACTTGATGGGTCCATTACAATAATAATTGAAGGGCTTCAGTGTATTGCTGAACATATTATCAGCTCAGAGTAACTAACACAGGTGTTCAGTGGACAGGCACAGTGCTAGTTTTAACCTGTGAATCAATGTGGGGTTGAAACCCCTTTCCAATATGGACCTGCACAGCCAGATCCTAATGAATGGGTGATATCCCACACATTCAATTTCATTTTTTCTGAGCTTCATAACACAGCACTGCATCAGAGGAGCAAAAGAACGAGGATAGGGAAAGATACACAAGGAAAATCATTCACCTTATAATAGAATAGGGCCATTAATTACTGCAGAATGGTTGCAGAAATATGGGGAACAATCCGTGTATTTGGACTAACTGGAGGAGTGCGGCCTTCAGGTGTCCAATTGCAAAATGAAACAATTAAATAATGAGACTGCGACATCATGTGAAATGATCAGTTATATAGTAATTTGAATCCACCTAGCAGAACGAGCCGAGACATAACCAAACCAGGCAGAAGACACTTTGTAGATCACGCTGATGCCCTGGTCAGTGAAGTGGACTATTTGCGGATTGTACATGGGCATAGATCACTCTCTTGCTCCATATACCTGCACTAGTGAATGGAGACAGTGAGGTCTGCAGATGGTGGTGATCAGAGTTGCTGGAAAAACACAGCAGGACAGGCAGCATCCAAGGAGCAGGAAAACTGATGTCTCAAGCCGGAACCCATATTCAAGAACGTGATAGTGGCCTATCATGGGGATATTTTCAGGTCCGGAAGTGGTGCTTCCATGCGTTCATGTCTCTGTATCTGTGAAACAGCAGCAAAATACAAGTACTGAGGGAGTGCAGATGTGAAAATCACTATTAGAGACGGAGCAGAGGGAAATCATTTTAAACTTAAACAATTCTCAGAGATTTGAGAACAAGACAGAACGAGACAGAGAGCGATATCATGAACAATGTCATCACATGTGTGAGAATTTTAAACTGG
Organism: Chiloscyllium punctatum; assembly: GCF_047496795.1. Taxonomy (NCBI): domain Eukaryota; kingdom Metazoa; phylum Chordata; class Chondrichthyes; order Orectolobiformes; family Hemiscylliidae; genus Chiloscyllium; species Chiloscyllium punctatum. The sequence continues at coordinate 35,750,241 of NC_092787.1, read as the reverse complement.
AGACACTGCAAGAGTTAACAGCAATATACATTGAAGCTCACAGGTATGACAAGGGGAATGGATTTCGGTATAATCGCTGGAAAAGCTGTGGAATCTTTGGGTGAGCTTTGGTGATGCAGTTTTATGAACAGGGATGGGGTCAGCAGAGTCCTGGGAGTAAACAAATTGGATTTCACATTTTAAACTTTAAGCAGAGGCTGGGTTGATCTGGTGATAAATGTTCTTGTGGGGTCAGTAAATAGAAGTAATAATGGTCAGGATTTGTGTCCAGGAAATCAGGCCTGGAAGATAGGGATCACTGCATTTGTGGAAAAGCTGTTGAATCTTCACATATTGGCCAAGGATGGAAATGTAGTTTTTTTGCCAGAATAGAAGACAATGATTTTTATGTTTCTAATATGTAAAGAATTATGACAGGAACGCAATGAATCGTAGTTTACAGATGAAGCTGAGCAATGTCGCTCTTGCATGCCGACCAGAATCAAAAAGAAAACAGGCAGTTAGCAATGGTTTGCAGAGTGGATGATATATTCAGAGTCTCATCAACAGTAATAAGAGCTGCACGGGCAGTAGAATAAATAGAAAGAATAACGATAGAGTTAAACATGGTTTACAGAAATAACAATTGGGTAGTATGACTTACCAGGAACGCCAACAATAGCCAGGATAGGATACTAAAAGAATTCAGTCATGTACATTATGTAATGGATTCGCAGCGATACTGGAAACTTATCATAAAAAGCAGAAAGGGCCAACAGATCCCAGTATACAGTCCTGTCCATTTCTGTAACATTCATGTTCATCATTATTTGATTCTGGTTCATTCCAGCCAACTTTATTCTCAGATTCTAATCTCTCCTTTCCTCATCTCTGGAGCTGTTGAGTGTTTAACGTGATGTCGCCACTGACTCTATGGAATGTCACATTGAAATGAGCCTGTTTTTAACAGAAAAGCGAATTACTCCAGTGTCACAGGTCGAATCCATGGGGACTAACATTAATTGCAGTCACTAAACAAACAGGTTCATTTCAGCTGGAAAACAGGCCAGCAGGTCAGGAAGTGGAGAGATTGGAGTGAAGGTAGGTGTTAGAATCAATAAATGCAAAAGGAAGAACAGACAGAGACAGGTTAATGAACACACTTGTACTAATGGGCTGAAGTGTGTTTATTTCAACACAAAGTATTCTATGGGTAAGTCAGATGAACTTAGAGCCTGGGTGAGGACAAAGGGCTATGGTATTGCGACCATTACAAAGATTTGATTGAGACAGGGACGTGACTGGCTGCTCACATTGTCAGGTTTTCATGTTTTAGATGAGTGAGACAAAAAGATGAAAGAGATGGAGTAGTTGCATTCCTAATTAGGGAGATGGTCATTGCTACACTCAGAGATGAGATATCCACTGATGAAATATGGAAGTGCCCATAAATAAGATGGGTAAAATCACGTTAACATGATGATTCCACATGACGCAAACAGGCACCAACACATTGATGAATACCAATGTAGGCAGGTTCTGGAATGATACAATATAACAGGGTTGTCAGTGTGGTGACTTTGACTTCCCCACGATTGACTGGGACTCCATTAATGCAAGGGGCTTGGTTGAGACAGAATTTTTTAGGTCAATCCATGAGAGATCTTGAAATAGCATGCAAAGATTTCAACTAGAGGAGAGGCCTTACTGGACTTTGTACTGGCCAATGAGCTCGCCAGTTGACTGACCCACCAGAGGGAGATCATTTTAAAAACAGTGATCAGAATTGGTTAAGGAAGAAATGGAGGGCTTGCAGACCCCAGTCATGGTGAATGAATATAAAAGGTCTGGATGTCCATGAAGAAGATGAAGTATTGGGTTCAGGGAAACATAAGCCTTGGAGGAAGTGGAGGCTGTGGTTATTGTCCCAAACATATGCAGGAAGCTCCTGGACCGGGGGTGGGGGGGAGGGGGAGGGGGTTCATAGCATGGTATTGTGGTATGTGGAGATGGGTGCAGTGGGGCAGGCGCAGACTGAGACGATGGGTTGGCTGGGGCGGTCAGGATTGTGAATGTATGAGGGTGGGCAGGAGTCTTGTTGGAAAAAGTATTTGCAGTCTTTCAGCGCTACGGGCTCTGTTGTTTTAATCAGTACATCCTTTCTGACGCTTATAATGCTGAGCTTTTGTTATCTTTTATTTTACTTCCTAACATTTCACCCTTCAGTGTGGTAATTTGACACAGACTGGAGCAATTCCTGAAGATGGTTCGTGCTGAAGGAGAGCTTACAGTGACAGGGAATGTTGAAAATGGGAAGTAGGTTATAAAGATAAGGAGAATTGTGGTGTTCTGGAGAACGATGCAAAGTGTAGGAAGTTTACTGAGTCTCAAACAAGTTATAATTTCACAAAGGACTGTAAGATGTTGACAAGGTTACAAAGATAAGAAGAGTATTTTTTTTGTGCAATGTCCACAAATGAGAGGGTGTGTCCAGGTTTGGAGTTCGTTACAAAAATATGAAGGACCACAGGGCCTGGGCAGCTTTACAGAGAGAGTGGAGGATTGTAAAGCATAGGGGAGATAACAAATAATGAAATGTTTCGTGCAATTACAGAACTGGTAAAAGAAAATGCTTTTCACAAGTCAATGGTTTGCAGAGACCTTCCAGACCTCCTATGGCATGGGGATCTAGTGTTTGTTGGAGTTGTGTTAAACGAGTGAGATAAAGACAAACTTTCGAGTTAATGCTAATAAAAATAGAGAGAGAATAGTCGGAATATGGGAGGGTGGTATTCATGGGATTACTGACGATAGAACCATAAGACAGATGAGCAGAATTATACCATTCAGTCAATTGAATTTCCATTCAATTTAGTTGATCTGGTAGTCCACTTTACTGTCTTTGGCCAGATTGAAAGCAATTAATTGTAAATATGATGATGTTGATAAGCTTGAACCAATCCAAACCAAACCAATCCTGGGATAATGACAGGGCACTTGGACAGAGAGAGGAGAATAAATTGCCATCTGAAGTGATAAGAAACCTCGATACTCTCAAAAAAAAGAAACACAATTTATTCATGAAGGCAGACGGCACATTTAGCGAACATTCCTGACATCACAATTCAACCGAGAGAGGTGTTCAGAGCAGACGAATTCACAGAGAAAAGATCCCGAACAACAGAATCAGTGGAGAGGTAGAGGAATATTCTGGAAGACACATTCCGTGTGAATATTGAGAGAGTAAGCTTTAAATTACGTTTTTTTATTCACTGGATTTATATAAGTGGGACCTTCAGTTTTGATGCAGTACATAAATAGAGCTTAAATCAGTGAGTGAATGGGTAGTAGTTAGGAAGTAATTGTTAAATTTATTCAGAATTCTGTTACAGTTTCGTTCACTGTTGGAGTCAGGCAAATAAATTGTTATTTTTTAATTTGAGAGTGAGCAAAATAATTTCATTTCATTATTCAATTCTTTACAACAGATTGTACCTGGAGAAGTAGCAATTGAGACCAAAGAAATACTGGGGAAACCTTGCATCAGTTTTCCCAGTGGGCAACACCAGTAACTTACCAGAACCATAAGGAGTCTGGGAGGGTGTTGCGTGGAGTGTCCACTACTTAGGAAAAGGTACTGGGAATGCTGAAAGTTTGACGGTGGATAAACGACCCAGACTGGATGGGTTACATCACAGATTTCCAAAGGAGATAGCTGAGGAGATTGTAAAGGCATTAGTGACAATTCAGGAATCACTGGAATCAGGTAGCGTCGTGACGACTGAAAATCGCTAATGTTGACATCCCAGTTTAATGAGGGAGAGAGGAAGAAGACATATAAGCATTGGATGGTAAGCCTGGTCTTGTTCATTTTAAGGACTTTAGTGTTTGTTTTCGTGGTTGCGATTGGTGAGCTCATGATAAAACGGGGCAGAAATTACAAGACTTCTCAAGGTTCTGCCGAACAAACCTGTCAGAATTCTTTGAGGAGGAAATGAGCAGGTCAGACAGAGGACAGTCAGTTGATGTGTCATTGACCAGAGCCATTTAATCCACGAATAATTGCAACTTTTTCTGCCTTCGCTTTAATATACTTATTGCTCTAACTTTGACAACCCGCTGTGTTAAACAGTTGCAGATATTAACTACCCTCTGAGAGGTGAATGTCCTGTTCATCGCCATCTTAAGCACATGATTACCAGCAATAACTTGTTTGCAAAAACAATAGTCATACACTTAAAGAATATGCTGTTCACAAACCCCATTTGTTTTTATAAATGCACCATTTTGAGAATGTAAGAGTGAAACCTGTGAGTGATTCTTATTGTTCCTTCCAAACAGTCCAGTCATTCTCCTCATCACTCCAGTTCATGTCCTCTTCAACGAGTCACATTGTATATTTTCATTATTAATTCTGTTGTTTTGTTTTCTTGACAGCAGTTATCTATTTACTGGGCTCCACATGTTTGGGTTCAAGGAGGAAAGCAATTGGTCAAACCACATAATTTTAAACAAAACAGAATTTCATTACAAGATTATCAAATGAAACCAAACAAAAAGAACAGAATACTGAATAACTTAACGTATCCGATAACCCAACAGATTATCCCAATTTAATGGTGCTGTTCCAAATGCTTGCAACAATCCCCATAAACACGCTTCAGTATACAAGGTAAAATCAAACCCAGGGTCTTCCAGGAGAGCAATCAGAGAGAGAGAGAGAGAGAGAGAGAGAGAGAGAGAGAGAGAGAACCAGCCTGGACCTGCTTCTTTGCCCCCAGCAGCTTCAGCTGCCTGACTGCATTCAGTGAATCGCCAGACTGCCAAACCATAGATATCTGAGCTGGGAGAACTGACCACTCCTCTTACATTGTGCAAATTTTTTTTTATTTTAAAGTTAAAACCATTTTGCCTGTGACAGTACCTGTTCGCTCTAATCAAAGTAGCCCTTAAACCTTGAAATCTGTGCCTTTTATGACTTCACTATAAAAAACACAAGACCAACATAACCTTGTTAATGCATCAGCATCGTCACACAACAACTTTCTGTGCTGCACTTTGTCAACAGTCTTCTGGAAATCCAAACAGATCACGTCCACTGGCTCTCCTCTGTCTAACGTTCTCATTCCCTCCTCAAAGAATTCTGACAAATTTGTCAGGCAGAACCTTGCAAAGTCTTGCTATTTCGGCACTAATTTATCATGAGCTCATCAATCGCATCCATAAAATCAAACTCTAATGTCCTAAAAATGACCAAGGCCATGCTAACCAGCCAATAGTTATCTGTCTTCTTCCTCTATCCCTCCTTAAACAGAGATGTCAACAGTGGCCATTTTCAGTCCTCACGATGCTACCTGACTCTCGTGATTCCTAAATCACTACCAATGCCTTTACAATCTCCTCAGGTGTCTCCTTTGGAATCCTGTGATGTAACCCATCCAGTCTGGGTTATTTATACATCTTCAAACCTTTCAGCATTCCCAGCACCTTCTCCTATATAGTGGCTACTGCACTCAATGCTCTCCCAGACCCCTCATGGTCCTGATAAATTAATGGTGTCACCCACTGGGATAAACTGAGGCAAGGTTTCTCCAGCAATGCTTTGTTCCCTATTGCTCCTTCTCCGGGTATATTTCCAGTGGTTCAATATCCACTCTCGCTTCCCTGTAACCTTTAGATATCTAAAAAATCTTGCAATCTTGCGTAGAACATAGGACACAGGACAATACAGACCAGGAACGGGTCCTTTGAAACATGATGATGTGGCGAACATAACGCCAAATTAAAGTAAATCCTTCTGCATGCCTTTGATCGACATACATCCATGACTTGTGTATTCATTTGATAATCCAAAAGTCCTTTCATTGTGCCAACTGTATTTGCCACCGTCAACAAAGTTGTCTCTCACACTGTTTAAAAACCTGTCCCACATAGCTCCTTTGAAATTTCCCATCTCACCTTAAATGCACGTCCCATAGTATTAGACATTTCAACTCTGGGAAACACCTTCTGATTGTCAAACATATCCTGGCATCCCATAATTTTAGAGACCTCTACCAAGTCTTACCATATCCATCGCTGCACCAAAGAAAGCATCCCGAGTTTTTCTAAGCTTTCCTTGTTTCTCATACATTCTAATCCAGACAACACACTGGTAACCCACTTCTACAACTCTTCAAAGCCTCCAAATCCTACTTATATTGTGACAACCAGAACTGAATGCAATACTCGAAGTGTGGCCCAAGTAAAATACTATAAAACTGCAACATGACACACAATTCCCTGAACATTAAAGACAAGCCTACATTGGCCTTCTTTCCCAAACTATCTACCTGCGGGGCCACTTTCTGGGAATTATGAACTTGTACTCCAAAATCCCTTGGCACATCAACGCTGTTCAGGCGAGTTATTAACTGGATACTTTTCCTTAGCATCTGATCTTTCTAAGTGCAGGACCTATACTTACCCGGATTAAACTCCGCCTGCTGTTTTCCTCCCATATGTGCAACTGATCTATCCTTTGACAATCTTCTACATTATCCACAAATGCATCAATTATTGTATTGGCTGCAAACCGAATAACCCAACCACGTAGATTTTCACCTAGGTCATTCATTTATATCACAAACAGCAGAGGTCCAATACAGATCGGTAAATCCAATTCCAAACATCCAAGTCAGCGTGAATCCCATTCATCTTAATCTTCCAGATGAGCCGACTGTTACGAAGAGGAGGTTGTCATCCCTCTGACAATTAAAACCGAAACACCCAGAACACCTCTCTCAGTCGAATTGTGATGTCAGGAATGCTTGATAAATGTGCCGTGTACCTTCACAAATAAATTGTGTTTCTTTTTTCTGAGAGAATAGAGGTTTCTTATCTCTTCAGATGGCAATTGGCTCTCTTCTCTCCGTCCAAATGCCCTGTCACTTTCCCGCCGATAACATATTGATTTCTTTACAATTTGATTGGTTTAAACTTGTCAACATCATCAGATTTAAAATTAATTGCTTTCAATCTAGCCAAAGAGAGCAAAGTGGACTGGAGGATTATCAGATCAACTCATTTGGATGGAAATTCAATTGACTGATTGGTATAAATCTGCTCCTATGTCTTATGGTTTTATCATCATTAATTCCATGAATATCACCCTCCAGTATTCCTACACTGCTGTCTCTGTTTGTATCAGCATTAACTCGAAAGTTTGTCGTTATCTCAGTCATTTAGCACAAGTCCGACAAACACTAGATCCCGATGGCACAGGCTGTCTGGAAGGTCTCTGCAAACCATTGACTTGATGCTAAAAACATTTATTTATCTTTCTGTAATTACATGAAGCATTTCATTATTTTCTATCTCACCTATGATTTACAATCCTCTACTCTCCCTGTCAGTAACATCTTCCTGATGTAAGAACAACCTCTATCACAGTGAACTGCATGATAGCAGCAACACAACGCTGCTCTCATGCAATCATCTTCAAATAAGAAAACTCTCCTTATTTCGGTGATGTCCTGATTTAACGATAACTTGTACAATCTCCAGATAATTCTCCATATGCATCATGTTAATTAATAAGCTGTCATCATTTCTACAATCCTCCATAGTGCCGTAAAGCTGTCCAGGCTTTGTGGCCCTCCATATTTTTGTAACAAACTCCAAACCCAGACACACCCTATCAGTTGAGGACATTAGCCATAAACATAAACTCTCCTTGTCTTTGTAACCCTGTCTGCATCCTACAGCTCTTTGCAACATTATAATCTGTTTGAGACTCAGTAAACCTCCTTCACTTTGCATCGTTCTCCAGAACACCCGTCTTTTATAACCTCCTTCAGATTTCAATATTCTCTGTATCTGTAACCTCTCTTAGTCCTTCAGCACTCACCATCTTCAGGAATTCATCCAGTCTGTGCAAAATTTCCACACTGAAGGATGAAATGTTAGGAAGTAAAATAAAAGATAATAAGATCTCAGCGTTATAAGTGACAGAAAGGATGTACTGATTAAAGCGACATAACCCATAGCGCTAAAAGATTGAAAATACAGAGAGGACAGATGACCAAGAGCAGGAGTTGAAGACACATTGAATGGCCTTTTCCCTTCACTAGACTGACAGTTATGTCATCAAAGCAGACCTAAAGTTTATTGAGATCAGGTGTAATTAAACACGTAGGACTCTGAAAGTTAACATTGAATCTGCATAAACTGTTGTGATTTAATTCTGAATCCTGGTGGTAACACCCAGTGCACTGACTGGGTTAAACACCAGTGTAAATTCTTGAAGTCAGTGTTAACGCTTACACCTTCCAACCAATTAGTTCATCACATGCTCTTCAGTGACAGCTAGTTAGAAAGTTTGTTATTTATTACACAATGTAACACCATTTTCAAAAATGCGTTGTGACATTGAACTTTTCTTTCACAGCCTCTGCCTCTGAGCTTTCTTTTTCCACCAAGACTCCTGCCCACCCTCCAAGATTCACAAGCCTGACTGCCCCAGCCAATCCATCATCTCAGCCTGCTCCTGCCCCAGTGAACCCATCTTCACATACCGCGATACCGCACTATCAACCCCCGTTCCAGGAGCTTCTAGCATATGTTTGGGTCACCAGCCACGGCCTCCACCTCCTCCGAGACTTATGTTTCCCTGAACCCAACACTTCATCGTCATCATGGACATCCAGACCTTATATGTTAGTTCGTCATGACCGCGGTCTCCAAACCCTCAATTTCTTCCTTAACCAGTTCTAATCACTGTTTTCAAATTGCTCTCCCACTGGTGGGTCAGTCAACTGGTGAGCTCATTAGCCAGTACAAAGTCCAGTATGGCCCCACCTCAAGTTGGAATTTTCACATACTATTTCAAGAAGCTCTCATGGATGTACTTTAAAATTCTGTCTCATCCAAGCCTCTTGCTTTAAGGGAACCCTAGTCAAACTTGGGGAAGTCAAAGTCACCTACGCTGACAATCCTGTTATTATTGTATCATTCCGGAAATCCCCTACATAGGTGTTCATCAACGTGTTAGTGCCTGAGGGGGCTTGTGGAATCATCATATTAGTGTGATCGTACCCATCTTATTTCTGAGCCCCTCCCATATTTCCTCATTGGATATCTCGTCTCTGAGTGCAGCAGTGACATTCTCCCTAATTAGGAATGCAAGTACTCCACCTCTTTATTCTTCTTGTCATCCTCATCCAAAATATGAAACCCTAGAAATTTGAGCAGCCAGTCGGTGTCCCTGTCTCAATCAAATCTTTGTAATGGTCGCAATACCATAGCCCTTTGTCCTCACATGGGCTCTAATTTAATCTGCCTTACTCATAGTATTCTTTGTGTTGAAATAAACACACTTCAGCCCATTAATACAAGTGTGTTCATTAACCTGTCTCTGTCTGTCCTTCCTTTTGGATTTATTGATTCTAACACCTACCTGCACTTCAATCTCTCCACTTCCTGATCTGCTGCTCTGTTTTCCAGCTGAAATGAACCTGTTTGTTTAGTGACTGCAATTAATGTTAATCTCCATCGATTCTATCTGTGACCCTGGAGTAATTCACTTTTTTGTTAAAACAGGCTCATTTCAAAGTGACATTCCATAGAGTCAGTGGCAGCATCACATCCGACACTCAACAGCTCCAGACACGGTGAAAGGAGAGATTAGAATCTCAGAATAAAGTTGGCTGGAATATTTCATCAATGAACCAGAATCTCATAATGCTGGACATGAATGTTACAGAAATGGACAGGACTGTATACTGGGATCTGTTGGCCCTTTCTGCTTTTTATGATAAGATTCCATTGTTGCTGTGAATACGATACATAGTTTACATGACTGAATTCTTTTATTACTGGATTAGTGGTGCTGGAAGAGCACAGCAGTTCAGGCAGCATCCAACGAGTAGCGAAATCAACGTTTCGGGCAAAAGCCCTTCATCAGGAATAAAGGCAGTGAGCCTGAAGCATGGAGAGATAAGCTAGACGAGGGTGGGGGTGGGGAGAGAGTAGCATAGAGTACAATGGGTGAGTGGGGGAGGAGATGAAGGTGATAGGTCAAGGAGGAGAGGGTGGAGTGGATATGTGGAAAAGAAGATAGGCAGGTCGGACAAGTCAAGGAGGCAGTAACTGAGCTGGAAGTTTGAAACTAGGATGAGGTGGGGGAAGGGGAAATGAGGAAGGTGTTGAAGTCCACATTGATGCCCTGGGGTTGAAGTGTTCCGAGGCGGAAGATGAGGCGTTCTTCCTCCAGGCGTCTGGTGGTGAGGGAGCGGCAGTGAAGGAGGCCCAGGACCTCCATGTCCTCGGCAGAGTGGGAGGGGGAGTTGAAATGTTGGGCCACGGGGCGGTTTGGTTGATTGGTACGGGTGTCTCGGAGATGTTCCCTAAAGCGCTCTGCTAGGAGGCGCCCAGTCTCCCCAATGTAGAGGAGACTACATCGGGAGCAACGGATACAATAAATGATATTGGTGGATGTGCAGGTGAAACTTTGATGGATGTGGAAGGCTCCTTTAGGGCCTTGGATAGAGGTAAGGGAGGAGGTGTGGGCACAGGTTTTACAGTTCCTGCGGTGGCAGGGGAAAGTGCCAGAATGGGAGGGTGGGTCGTAGGGGGGGTGTGGACCTGACCAGGTAGTCACGGAGGGAACGGTCTTTGCGGAAGGCAGAAAGGGGTGGGGAGGGAAATATATCCCTGGTGGTGGGGTCTTTTTGGAGGTGGCGGAAATGTCGGTGGATGATTTGGTTGATGCGAATGTTTGTAGGGTGGAAGGTGAGCACCAGGGGCGTTCTGTCCTTGTTACGGTTGGAGGGGTCGGGTCTGAGGGCGGAGGTGCGGGATGTGGACGAGATGCGTTGGAGGGCATCTTTAACCACGTGGGAAGGGAAATTGCGGTCTCTAAAGAAGGAGGCTATCTGGTGTGTCCTATGGTGGAACTGGTCCTCCTGGGAGCAGATACGGCGGATGCGGAGAAATTGGGATTACGGGATGGCACTTCTGCAAGAGATAGGGTGGGAAGAGGTCTAATCCAGGTAGCTATGGGAGTCAGTGGGTTTGTAAAAAATGTCAGTGTCAAGTCGGTCGTCACTAATGGAGATGGAGAGGTCCAGGAAGGGGAGCGAGGTGTCAGAGATGGTCCAGGTAAATTTAAGGTCAGGGTGGAATGTGTTGGTGAAGTTGATGAATTGCTCAACCTCCTCGCGGGAGCACGAGGTGGCGCCAATGCAGTCATCAATGTAGCGGAGGAAGAGGTGGGGAGTGGTGCCGGTGTAATTACGGAACTGTTCTACATAGCCAACAAAGCGACAGGCATAGCTTGGGCCCATACGTGTGCCCATGGCTACGCCTTTGGTCTGGAGGAAGTGGGAGGATTCAAAGGAGAAATTGTTAAGGGTGAGGACCAGTTCGGCCAAACGAATGAGTGTGTCAGTGGAAGGGTACTGTTGGGACGTCTGGAGAGGAAAAAACGGAGGGCTTGGAGGCCCTGGTCATGGCGAATGGAGGTGTAGAGGGATTGGATATCCATGGTGAAGATAAGGCGTTGGGTGCCGGGGAAACGGAAGTCTTGGAGGAGGTGGAGCGTGTGGGTGGTGTCTCGAACGTATGTGGGGAGTTCCTGGATGAGGGGGGATAGGACAGTGTCAAGGTAGGTAGAGATGAGTTCAGTGGGGCAGGAGCATGCTGAGACAATGTGTCGGCCAGGGTGGTCAGGTTTGTGGATCTTGGGAAGGAGGTAGAACCGGGCAGTGCGGGGTTCCCGGACTATGAGTTTGGAAGCTGTGGGTGGGAGATCTCCTGAGGTGATGAGGTTCTGTATGGTCTGGGAGATGATGGTTTGGTGATGGGGGGTGGGGTCATGGTCAAGGGAGCAGACGGAAGAGGTGTCCTCGAGTTGGCGTTTGGCTTCAGCGGTGAGAGGTCAGTGCGCCAGACTACCACTGCGCCCCCTTTATCCGCTGGCTTGATGGTGAGGATGGGATTGGAGCAGAGGGATTGGAGGGCTGCGCGTTGTGAGGGTGAGAGGTTGGAGTGGGGGAGGAGGGCGACAGGTTGAGGCGGTTAATGTCCCGGCGGCAGTTGGAAATGAAGAGGTCGAGGGCAGGTAATAGGCCAGCGCGGTGTGTCCAGGTGGATGCAGTGTGTTGGAGGTGGGCGAAGGGGTCCTCGGAAGGTGGGCGGGAGTCCTGATTGTAAAAGTAAGCTCGGAGGCGGAGGCGACAGAAGAATTGTTCGATGTCACGTCGTGTATTAAATTCATTGATGCGTGGACGGAGGGGGATGAAGGTGAGTCCTTTGCTGAGGACTGATCGTTCATCCTCAGTGAGTGGGAGGTCTGGGGGGATGGTGAAAACTCGGCAGGGCTGGGAGCTGGGATCTGGTGTGGGTGTGGAGCTGGGAGTGGGGTCGGAGCCAGTACCTGGAGTGGGTGTGATGGTGGGGGGAATGGGGGTGGAGGCATGAGCAGGGGTAATGTTGCCCTCGGGGTTCTGGGGTGTGGGGCTAGTGACAGTGGGGTCTGTGGGGGCCGTGTCAGCAGAGTGCAGGTGAGTGGCGCTGGTGGGGGTGGAAGTGGTGGTGATCATGGCAGTAGGGGTGGTGGAGGTCACTGAGCGTGACCTTGAATTCTTTTATTATCCTATCCTGGCTATTGTTGGCATTCCTGGTAAGTCTCACTGCCTGGTTGCTATTTCTATAAACCATGGTTAATTGTATTGTTATTCTTTCTGTTTATTCTACTGTCCGTGCTGCCATTAGTACTGCTGATGAGACTCTGAATTCATCTTCCACTCTGCAAACCCTTGCTAACTGTCTGTCTTCTCATTGATTCTGGTCGACACACAAGAGGGTGATTGCTCAGCTGTATCTGTAAACTACGAATCATTGCGTTCCTGTCATCATTCTTTACATATTAGGAACATAAAAATCAATGTCTTCCATTCTGGCAAAAAAAAGTCATTTCCTCATGTGAGTCCATTCCATCCCTGGCCAATATCTGAAAGTGCAACAGCGTTTCCACATATACAGTGATCCCTTTATCCCTGGGCTGATTTTCTGGCCACAAATCCTGACCATTATTAATTGTATTCACTAAGCCCACAAGAACATCTTTCACTGGATCAACCCAGCCCTTGCTTAAAGCATGAAATGTGAAATCCAGTTTCGGTATTCCCAGGTCTCTGCTGACCCCGTTCCCATTCACTAAACTGCATCAACAAAGCTCACCCAAAGATCCCGCAGCTCTTCCCAGAGGTGAGACCGAAATCCGTTCCACTTGTCATTCCTGTGAGCTTCAATGTATATTGCTGTTAAATCTTGCAGAGTCTGCAGTTTAAAATTCTCACACATGTGAAGACATCTGTTCATCATATCGCTCTCTGTCTCGTTCTGTCTTTTTCCCAAATCTCTGAGAGTTGTTTATGTTTAAACTGATTTCCCTCTGCTCCGTCTCTAATAGTGATTTTCACATCTGCACTCCCTCAGTACTTGTATTTTGCTGCTGTTTCACAGATACAGAGACATGAACGCATGGAAGCACCACTTCAGTCATTTGCAGCTGGACCTGGAAATTTCCCCATGCTAGGCCACTATCACATTCCTGATGAAGGGCTCCGGCTTGAAACATCAGTTTTCCTGCCCCTCGGATGTTGCCTGTCCTGTTGTGTTTTTCCAGCAAAACAGTCTCAACTCTGATCACCAGCATCTGCAGACCTCACTGTCTCCACTCACCACTGCAGGTATATGGAGCAAGAGAGTGATCTATGCCCATGTACGATCTGCAAATAGTCCACCTCATTAACCAGTGCATCAACGTGATCTACAAAGTGTCTTCTGCCTGGTTTGGTTACTCTCGACTCGTTCTGCTAGGTGGATTAAAGTTACGACATAACTGATCATTTCACATGATGTCGAAATCTCATTATTTAATTGTTTCATTTTGCAATTGGACACCTGAAGGCTGCACTCCTCCAGTTAGTCCAAATACACGGATTGTTCCCCATATTTCTGCAACCATTCTGCAGTAATTAATGGCCCAATTCTATTATAAGGTGAATGGTTTTCCTTGCTGTATCTTTCCCTATCCTCGTTCTTTTGCTCCTGTGATGCAGTGCTGTGTTATGAAGCTCAGAAAAAATGAAATTGAATGTGTTGTGGTATCACCCAATTCATCATGAGCTGGATGTAAAGCTCCATATTGGAAAAGGGTTTCAGCCGCACATTGATTCACAGGTTCAAAACTAGCTCTGTGCCTGTCCACTGAACGCCTGTTACTCTGAGCTGATCATGTGTTCAGCAACATGCTGAAGCCCTTCAAGTATTATTGCTACGGACGCATCAAATAAATTGCTGGAAATAGGCATTTCAATTAATTCTGTTTCTGGAAAGATACTGGAAGGACTTGAATGTTTTTGCTGGTGTTTGTGGTGTGAACTGCTGGGGATATTTCAGGGAGACCGTAGAGTTTGAAAACACAATTCAGAATGAAGATTTAGGAATGTGGTTCCAATGTATCTTGGCTTTGAATATGCACAATTAAATTGGAGCAAAGGCTAGAGCTCTGAGACCACAGCCTGAGTGGGTGCGGGGGAAGAGATCTGCCGGATCCATTTCAGGTTTGCGAGAAAGCTTACCACGCTTCAGCAAACTCAGGAACAAAATAGAAAAGGACCCTGGAAAGATGTGATCTACCTCTGTGGTCACCTCTGTGCTGTATCAAACAACAAATGACTTTAGTTTCCATGATTTCACAAGAGATTATTGTTGGAAACTGTGAGAAGATCATTTCCTTGGACCATGGAACACGTCTCGTCAAACCCAGCCAATGTTGCAGATCATTGCACATAGCAGTTGGGAGCAGGAGTAGGACATTCTAAGTGTGCCTGAACAATTAGTATAATTCTGGATGATTGGCCATCTCAGTCGACTGCTCTTACTTCCTTCTCAGATCCTTTGATTCCCATAGAATCACAGAGACATAGAGATGTACAGCATGGAAACAGACCCTTCGGTCCAACCCGTCCATGCCGACCAGATATCCCAACCCAATCTAGTCCCACCTGCCAGCACTCGGTCCCTATCCCTCCAAACTCTTCCTATTCATATCCCCATCCAAATGCCTCTTAAATGTTGCAATTGTACCAGCCTAATGTGATCTATAGACTATTTCAGAAGCCTTCATGAATGTTTTCGCCTGAACAGCCTTTTTGCCGAAGAATTACATAGACTCAACACTCTCTGGGTGAAGAAATTTCCAATTATTTCAGTGTTGAATAGCCTATGCCCTAACCATCGACTGTGACAACGATTCTGGACTCACAGGTCATTAGAAACGTCCTCCATTTGTTAACCTGCCCAGGCCGATTTACAATGTTAGAAATTTGATGAGATCCCCTCTCATCCATCTGAAGGCCAGTGAGCATAATCTTAATTGATAGCCTCTCTTCATGCCACTGTTCTGCTATGCCAGGGATTAATGCAATAGTGGTAGATAATTATGCTTTGTACTGGAATCCTCTGGCCGTGAAAGCCAACATGTCACTTCTCTTCTTCTCCTTCCGCTCATCTGCATGTTAATCTTCATGAGGTTTCAGGTCTCATTGCACCTCCCACTTTATCAATCTGTCAATATATGACTAATAATCTGCCTTTCTGATTTGCGAAATTGGTAACCTCACAATTATCCACATTTTACAGTATCTGTTATAAATTTCTCCATCCATTCAACATATACAAAACACACTGAAACATCTCTGCTGAATCCTCACAGCCTACAATCCCAACAAACTTTGTGTTGTCTGCAGTGCCAGAGATAAGACGTTAAGTTCCCTCTTTTAAAACATTAATATGTATTGTGAACAGATGAGGTCAATTATGGATCCCTGTGCTACCTGACCAGTCATTGCCTGCCTCTCAGATGAAATCCAATGGACTTCAAGATTTTCCCCACTAATGGTGTCAGTCTATCCAGTCAATAATTCCCTTTGACTGCATGTAGAAAACAAAAGTGGTGTCCCATTTCTCAACTTGCAATTCGTAGGAAATATTCCAGAATGTCAGAATTTTAAGAGACAACCACCAATGCACTGATTATTTCCAAGGTCAATTCCTTAGTGTTCCTTGATGCACCTTATTGGGCCTGAGGATTATGGGGGTTTATTCTCATCAAGTTCCCCACCACCTATTGCCTAGCAATCAGTCAGTTCCTCTCCCTTCAAGGAATCTGTGTTTGCCAACAGTTGTATTGTCTTGTTTGTGTCTTTCTTAGTGAAGACGAAACCAAGTTATCATGTGAAGATGAAAAGAGTGTATTAATTGAAGTCTCTGATAAAATAAACACCTTCACAATAAGCCTGTGAGATGATGATTTTTTTTAAAAAAACTAAACACAAAGGGAATAATTGAGCTGTATGTGCTGCTGCTGTAACAATTGTGGATGACTTAACTTCACAAAACTTTCACAAATCGAAATGTAAAAGGCAGAATTAAGAACTGATTTAGACAACCATTCTTTCTGTTATTTATTTTGTGGAATATAGCTGTCACTGGCTCGCCAGCAGTTATAGGACACCCCTGGTTGCTCTTGAGAAGATGGTGTTGAGTTGCCTTCTTGCACTGTTGCAGTCAATATGCAGTGAGTGAAGCCAAATGCCATTAGCTTCAATGTTTTGATTCAGTAACAATGGAAGAACGGCAATATATTTTCAAGACAGAATGGTAAGAAGCTTGGCATCAGGATTTTATCGTGTGAGGTGAAATTGAAAGTGTTGATGGTCCTGTGTATTTGCTGCTCTTGTCCTTGACAGAAGTGGCTGTGAGTTTAGATGATGCTATCTGAGGTGCTTTGGTGACTTTCTGCAGCCCATCTTGTGGATGTTACACTTTGTGGTCATTGAGCGTTTGTGGTGGAGGGAGTGAATCCTTGTTGATGTAACGTTAATCAAGCCGGCTGCTTTGACCTGAATGGTATCAGGTTTTTTGAGTGTTGTTGGAGCTACAGCATGCAGGCAAGTAGGAGGTATTCCACCACACTTTGACTTGTTCCTTGCAGATGATAGACGGGCTGAGGGGATACAGGTGGTGAGTTACTCGCATCAGTATTCCGAGCCTTGGTCTGTTCGTGTAGCCAATGTGTCGAGTCCAGTTGACGTTCTGTTCAGTAATAACAGCCAGGCTGTTGATCGCAGGAGAATCATTGACAGTAACATCATTGAATGTCACAGGGCAGTCTGAGGTGACTGACCTGCAGTAACCACAACCTTCTTTCTATATGTCAGGTATGACACTAATGAGCAGAACGTGTGTCCCCTGATATCATTTTTACAAGGGTTCCTTGATGCCACCCTCAGATAGTTTTGACTGAGGACAGTTTTCAAAGTTTGGGAGAAGATTTGTAGCTCGGGTGCTCGTTGTTGTGGTTCTGTTCGCCGAGCTGGGAATTTGTCTTGCAAACGTTTCGTCCCCTGTCTCGGTGACATCCTCATTGCTTGGGAGCCTCCTATGAAGCGCTTCTGAGCGGTTTCCTCCTTCATTTATCGTGGCCTGTCTCTGCCGCTTCTGGTTGTCAGTTCGAGCTGTCCGCTGTAGTGGCCGGTATATTGGGTCCAGGTTGATGTGTTTGTTGATAGAGTCTGTGGATGAGTGCCATGCCTCTAGGAAATTCCCTGGCTGTTCTCTGTTTGGCTTGCCCTATAACGGTAGTGTTATCCCAGTCGAATTCATGTTGCTTGTCGTCTGTGTGTGTAGCTACTAAGGATACCTGGTCGTGTCGTTTCGTGGCTAGTTGGTGCCCGTGTATACGGATCGTTAACTGTCTTCCTGTTTGTCCGATGTAGTGTTTTGTGCAGTCCTTGCATGGGATTTTGTACACTACATTCGTTTTGCTCATGTTGGGTATCGGATCCTTTGTTCTGGTGAGTTGTTGTCTGAGCGTGGCTGTTTGTTTGTGTGCTGTTATGAGTCCTAGTGGACGCAGTAGTCTGGCTGTCATTTCAGAAATGCTCCTGATGTATACCAGGAATAAATAGGCTGTTGATTAGTAAAGAGACCAAGAGCAACAGGGAGATGGCAGGAGAATGAGTTTGAGGAATACATTAGCCATGATTGATTGGAAGAGGAGACTCAATGAGGTGAATGGCTAGTTCTGCTTCTCGATCTTGTTGCCTTATTTTGCGCTTATGGATACACTGCAGTTATTGCAGAAAATTAAAGCTCAGTCCAACGGTAACATATTGTCAATGAATCGACGATTCACTGGCTCATAAGAAGGAGTCGGCTGAGAGAAATTAGTCATTTTCCAATTGGCAAGATGGAATGGGTGGTGTGTCACAGGGATACAGTGGTCAATTTCTGATCTGTTAAAATTGAGGGAATGACATTAATGAAGCGACCAATGTCACGGTTGGTAATGTTACAGATGTCACAAAGACATAAGGAAAGGAAGTTACAAAGCAAAGCTAAACATAAAGGATGATTACGGATTGAAAAACTAATATAGAGAGTTTAATTCAGTTTGCAAGGATGTAGCAAATGAAGCATAATGTGGGAAAATAAGAAAATGTCCATTATGACTGGAAGAATAAAATAGAAATGATGGGAGATTGCAGAGCTCTGATTTACAGAAGGATTTCGGTGTCTTCCTGCATAAACTGCAAAATTTTGAAATGAAGGTTCAGCAAATAACGAGGGAAGTTTAAAAGATGCTTTTGTTTATTATAAGAGGAATTAAATACAAAATTGGTGAAATGATATTTAATCTATAAAAGACATTACCAATACCGCATCTGGAACAGTGTAAAGCATTGAGATCCTTATTTGAGGAAGGATGTAAATGCACTGAAGCAGCTTAGAGAATGTTCCAAATATAAGCTGGAATGGACAGATTGTCTTATGAGGTAAGTTTGAGCCGGTGATGTTTTTATCGGCTGGAGTTTAGGCAAGTTACAGATGACTTGAATTGAACCACTATAGTGAGGAGACAGGCCATTCACCCCAACAAGTCCACACCAACCCTCAGAACATTCCAGACCCATTCTTGTAACCTTTTACTCTATATTTCCCCTGACAAATGCACCTAACCTACACATCCCTGAACACATTAGGCAATTTTGCATGGCCAATACACCAAACCATCTTTGGATTGCAGGAGGAAGCCCATGCAGACATGGGGAGAATGTGCAAACTCCACACAAACAGTCACCCAAGGCTGGAATCAAACCCAAGTCCCGGGCGCTGTGAGCCACTGTGCTGCCATTGATTGAAACATCTAAGTTCCTGACTGGTTTTCACAGGGTGGACATGAAGATGGTGTTTCCTCTCGTTGGAGAATCTGGAATTAGGCAACACTGTTTAAAAATTCGGGGCCTCCTCTTTAAGGCAGAGATGAGTCTTTGGAAATCCCTTTCTCAAAAGTTGGTTGAAACAGAGTAAAATGAATCATTATAAGGTAGCAGTCGGTACATCCTGTGACACTGGATAGGGTGTGCTGTTGGGGGATGGGCAAAAATGTGGAACAATCTGATACTTCATGATCTTAGTGAATGATGGAACAGCTACGACCTAGTCCTGCTATTAATTTGCACAATCATATAAAATTACATGGAAATTATGCTTGGCTAAAAGCTCTATCTGATGACATGATATAATGTTGGGATGTCAGTGTGAGTGTGCAGATTTTACACGTGAAATAGCAAATATGGGGAAATATGTTTTAATCCGCAGTGAATAGTGGCTCCCAGCTGTTCTCAGCAACATGAGAACAGAATACAACTGTCAGATGTTTGATAACAGCAGAATGACACAACATAAGAGTGATCTAGGAATTGACACTTCACGTTTCAACTGACTTTCAGACAACTCAGGCGAGAATAAAACATGTCAGTGTCTAACAGAAGCAGTAAATTTCAGGAAAGACTGGAAATATATGAAAATAACCACAAGGTGAAGGCAGGTGATCAGAAAGCTGGGTGATTTTACATTCTACACATGAACTTGAATTGAGAGAGATGATCCGTAGATGGTGGCAATGAATGAAGTCTACAGTTATGGCATTTTAGCAGAAATGTTTTAAACTGTTTCTAAAGGACAAGTCAAGTGTTTGTGTTCCTGATTCGGATCATTTTCATGGATGTTAGTAATCTGAGATTAGGAATTGTTCAGTAAATTAGAAATCAATTGCGAGAATTTATGAAGAAGATTCCTTTATAGGAAAATTGTTCTTCGATGCTTTTCCTTTCTGTCTTAACTCGCTCTCAGTCTTCCTCTGTTAATTAGACTATTTTCACTCAATGAGTTCCGAACAAGTTAAGTTCCCATCTAGTTCAGGTCCCAGTGTTTGCTGAAATAACCTTCTTCATTGTCCAATAAACTGACCAATTTGATGTAATTTGCAAACTTATTAATCATGCCCCTAATATTATCATGCAAATCATTTCTATAAATGATGAAAAGCAGTGGACCAGCAGTGATTCTTGTGGCAAACGACTTGTCACTGGATTCAACCTGAAAAGCAACCCTCCACCACCACCTTTCGCCTCTGACCTTCAAGCCCATTTTGTGTACAATTGGCTCACTGTCTCTGGATCCCAAGTGACCTCAACTTGCTAATCCGTCTGACATGCAGAACCTTGCTGAATGCCTTGCATCCATGCAGAGAACCATTACCAATCTGCCTTCATCAGTTTTCTCTGTGACGTCTTTGAAAAGTTCAATCTAGTTAGTGAGACATGATTTCCCATGCACAAAGCCATGCTGACTGTCCCAAAACAACTCTTCTCTTTCCAAATGCATGTAAATCTTTTCTCTCAAAATGCCCTCCAAAAATTTCCCCACTACTAACATCAGGCTTACCAGTCTATAGGTGTGTGGGTTTTCCAGTCATTGAATGACAAGCAGTTTGGAAATTGCAAATATATGCACCTTTCTAAAAAAAAACTGAGGAACACACACACAAACACACACACACAAACACACACACACACACACACAATCACACATATACACACACAAACACACACACACAAACACAGACACACGTACGTTTGATTAGAAACAGAAATACAAAATCTCTGCATATTGTTAACTTTTAAGACCAATGGCCAAATATTAGCTGAACTCATGACAAAAGGAAAATGGAGAGATTGTCCCAGATATTATTTTAGTTCTGACGTGATTCTGTTCACTCAAGCTGCTGGCAATGGAATTTCATCCTGGAACAGTTGGATTTTGCTGAATTCCCTTTTCCTCACGCAGTGGGGGGACTGCAATGATTCGCTGTCAGGAATACTCCACAAGTGGTAAAGATGACTAAGGGGTTTTTAGCTCGCATATGTTGCCGTGAGGAGGAACAAGGAAAGAGAAAGCGGACAATAGGCCATTGCTTCTTTGGCAGGTTACATTTGCTCCCTCTCTGAGCTGAATTTACAATAATGTTATCTGTCTCCAAACTAGCCCATATAAGGTCTTCATGAACATAATATAAACCGTATGATCCAATCATATTCCCTGCTCCATGTAGATGCATCATAACTGCTGTCATACACAGAGCCATTTCCTGAGCAAATAGTGGCCGCAATTGATTTGAAGATATATTTATATGTGCCTGCAAAATTAAAAAAAAGAAAGTTTAATGGCTTCACTAAGATGTGTTAACATCAATGCATCATATCCTAAATTTCATTCCCAGTTTTTTTTCATCCTATAGTCGAGGACGTACCTGTTAGGTGTTTACCAGCTATGCTGTCCTCAAGATCTGTTCCGTTCGATAAGGGCTTCTCTCTTTCTTAGGCCTAATCTGTTACTGCTTCATAATTATTGTCTTCATCCCAAGAATGAATAAAAATAAACACCTTTGAAATGTTTTGAAATCAGAAATGTTTTCGTTTTCAGTTTATGGGAATAAAACTGCTCATTGTTCATCTGCCATGATCTTATCAATGCCCTGTACAGATTCAGAAGATCACACCCAATACCCTTTGTAAGAAACAATATCATTCTATTTATCTTCCAAAATCACTTGCTGCATCTTCAGACTAACTTTATGTGAATCACACACCAGTACATTCCTCTGCATCCTCTCTCCATTTAAAATATTTTCTGTTGCTTTAGTCTTTCCCCAAAATACAAACTTCCCATCACTCTCATTGTTCTGTTTTTTTTTAATGCTGGATTTCTCCTTAACCTCCCCTGTCTATATCCCATTGCAGACGTTCTTTGTCCAGTTGACATCTTATTGAATGACTATGCTGGTTTATTCGTGAATTGACCTCTAATCTAGTTAGCTCCTTCATCCAAATCGTTCAGCTAGAATGTAAATAGTTGATGACCTCACTGTAATCCCTGAGGGATCCCCTTCATCACAGCTTTCCAACCTGAATGTCAGTATTTATCTCTACTCTGTATTCCCTGTTAGCTAACCAGGGATCCCCTGGTCCTGTGCAGAGAACGAGAAAGGTTGCATGGCCTCATCCTGTGCTGTCAAATGTTCTGAAAGGACTGAATACTTCATTCTCTTCAAGCATAACTGCTCGGAGGTGCAGAAATGTGTTGTTCTGACTCAATGTAACAACCCTGACTGGTTGACTGTGGCCTTTCATTGTAACAGCTTTGAGGTGTTATGTGAGAAAAAAAAATAATGGAATAGGACCTGTAGTTGGCCATTCAGACCCTCGGGACTGCTGCTCAATTTAGAAAGATCATGGTTGGTCTGATTGTGGTTGAATGCTACCTTTATGCGAATTCCCAATAAACACGGATTCCCTCATCCATCAAAAATCAGTCAAGCTCTGCCTTGAATATCTTTAATGACCCAGTCTTCACTGTTCCCTGGGGAAGAGAACATAACTGACAGTACAATATTAAAGAGAAAGAAATATCCTTTTCTTAATCTTAAATGGTGAATGACACATTTTTCATGCATTCATCTCACAATAAATTACCTTGTCTGTTGAGAAATAAAGGTGCAAAAAATAGGAACAGACATAGACCATTCAACCCCCCAAACACAATAATTCACTTCAGTAATATACTTATTCATCTCAGCATCCACTGCACTCTTGGAAAGCCATGACACCATAGAGCAGAAGAAATTAGAGCAGAATTCGGCAATTTGGCCAATTGTGCCTGCTCTGTTGTTCGATCCGGATGGACATGTTTCATAAAAAAATTCTCTTGCATTATCATCATAACCTTAATCCTCTTAATAATGAAAACACATCTATCTCTGTTTTGAAGAAATTATTTTGTCTGTGCCTCTGTGTTTCTGTATGTATGTGTATACTTCTGTGTGTTTCTGGGGAATGGCAGGGTGCTCATGGAGGGTTTTTTTTTCAGCCAGGAGGTCTGTGACCATACTTATTGTACAGGGATTGGTGCTGGATCTACTTTTGTTTGCTAGTTACATCAAGAACTGAGATGATAAATAGGAAGTAGGTTTGCAGATGACGTAACAATTGATGGTATAATGGAGAGTGAAGAAGACAGCAGGGAGATCACAATTGAACGCAGTATTCCAAAAGTATCATCACTATGTCCTGTTTAGATGCGTTACAGCATCCAAACGTCTATTATCAAAACACTGAACAATAAAGGCAAATGTTCCAAATGCCTTCACCATTACCTATCGACTTATTACTGCACTTCCAAGAATCTGTGGAACTGTACCACGATAGTTAGCACATGTGTGGAGTATGCACATTCTCCTCGTGTCTGCCTGGGCTTTGTTCAGCTAGTCCAGTTTCCTTCCCCAGTCCAAAGGTGTGCAGGTTAGGTGGATTGTGCGTAATAAATGACCCATTATGTGCAGGCTTGAAGGGTGAGCTATGGAAATTGCATGGTTGCGAGGAAATGGTAGGAGTGTGTCTGCTAGGATGTTCTTCAGTGGGTCAGTGTGGACTCCATGCACTGAATGACATGTTTCCACGCTGTAGGTTTTCTGTGAATGGCTCTTTATTTCGCAACACTCTCCAGGATTCTATCATTAAGTCTATAAGTCCTGCCATGATTTGCATTACCAAAATGTGACGTCGCATTTATCTAAAATAAACTTCACCCATCAATCCATTTGATCGAGGTCCCGTTGTACTGTGAGATTGAAGATATAGAACCCTCCAGAGGGGTCTCTTGGTCTCATGATCTGTCAAAGGAATCAAAGAAATGCGGTCTGTACGAAGCAAGGTCATTGGTTTAATAAAGTAAGGCAGCCTTATGCACTTTCGTCCAGCAACACAGAGATTAAACCTTCTGTGCTCCGTGGTGAAATTGTGCAATTACATTTGAGCAATAAGCAATTTTTATGTTTTTCATGAATCAGTACAGCCTTAAATAAAATCAACTGTAATATGGTGACATGATCGACAAAAGGCTAATCCAATGAGATTCCCTGGGAAAGGACTCGTGATTACCAGAAAGGTCCAATCAATTGTATTATGGTGAAATGATTGACAGCAGGCTAATCCAATGATATATCCTGGGAATTGGTTCTTGTCTCACATAAATCGTCACTCCATGCTAGCATATCAAGGTTACTTCGAATGGTCAATTAATGTGTCAGTATTCATTTTATGAAAACGTCATTGTTTGCCTTATCTTCTTTTTCAGCTAATTCAGCAAAGCAGCAGTACAGGTTCACACTGTCAAAGTATAACTTGAAGCAATTTTTTGTGTTATTTTAAATTGAAAAGTCATTTTATGGTTAATTAAAACCTACATATGTTTGTTGCTTCTGACAACAGCCGAAGTTCAAATTTTAAATCCTCAAGATAACTTTCTTCGCTGTCAGCTACACCACCAATTTTGGTAACATTTGTTAACTTACTAGCCATACCTCCAATCATTTATATAAATGATGAAAACTAATCAATCCGGTAAGGATCCTTGTTGAACATTAATGGTCACGGGCTTCCAAATTGAAAAGCAGTCCTTCACCTCAAGCCAAATTTGTACCCAAATGGTCACCTCTCCCTGGATTTCATGTGATCTGACCTGGCTAACCGTTATCCCATGTGGAAACTTTCTGAAGCCGATTGACTTTCAGTTTCAGAATTTGCCCTGTGCATGGACTTCAGCGGTCCCTGCAGAAGAATAAAACATAATTGCAGGGAAAATAACATATCGTGTAGGGGGAGATCATTCAGCCTGCTGGTCAATATTTACTCTCTGCTGATCTTGCTTATAACGAAAAGAGATTAACCAGAGATTGTGGTCAAGTTGGGACCAATAATGTCTATAAAAAGGACGGGGCCCTACAAACATTCAGCTGGTCTATTCTCTATTCCTTGCCTTATTAATATAAGGCAGGAAGAGTAACCCTGAGATTATTACCTTTGGAGTTTTACTTTTTAAATTTATGTTCCAGCTTTCTTTACAAGGTCTTTGCAGGAACCTCAACTCCTTCAGTTTTCTCTTTAGTTTTTGGTTTTTGCTGTGACTTGTGATAGTGGGATTTGGTTACTACACATTCTGGGAAGATAACAGGATATTCCTGTTTTAACTCCTCAGTTTCTTGGTTTTCCTTGGGTTTCTCTACAACAAGGGTTGTCACTCCCACCTTGGACTTTGCAAAATCATTCCCAAGGACAAACTGAATTCCTGGAAATGACACTCTATCAATCACTCCCACAGTTAGTTTCCCAGTCTTGAGTTGGCACTCCAACCTGATCTATTCCACAAATTACCACACTGTCAGGCAAAAGATCAGAAAGGGTGCATTTTTGCTCATGCCTTATGATCAGCGACTGGTTAGATCCTGCATCTCTCGAAATTATAACTTTTTGCCCTACTCACCCTGTTCTTTCTCAGTAAACTTTACTCACGGAGGCAAATTCTTTATAGAGATCTGGTAGTACCTCCATACCCGGCCCTTGCCTCGGCTGTGCACTCTCCTGCAACTCTTTGGCTCTTCTCCTTTACTGCTTTCACTAATGCCACCGGCTTACCTTCTTTTGCCACATCTTCTCCCACAGTGTCTTTCGTTAATTGTGTCCCACTTTACCACAGTGGAAACACCTGAGACCTTTCACCTCCTTTCCACTCTTTTGGGCTTCTTTATTAATCTGTGGTCAGCTCTTAACAGTGTTGTCTACTCTTTGTTTCATTGTGTAGGATCACCCCTTCTCCCAACCTCGATCCCTCACATGATGAATTTCTGGTCGGAAGCTTGTCTTATGCACCAACACGTACTCATCTGCCAATTCTGCTGCCCTTCTCACTTCCTGAGCTTTATGTTTCTCCACTTGAATTCTTACCATCTCTTGAGTTTTTAAATTGAGTTTTTAAACTCCTCTTGCAGAATAATCTCTCTTCGAGCCTCAAAGGTCCTACCTATCATTAAGTACACACCAATCTATCAAAAAGATTATGCTTAATTCTTTCAGACTCAACATAAGTCTGATCTGGTTCCTTCTTTATGTTTCTGAACGGCTGCATATGCTTCTGGTATCAATTCATAAGCACTTAAAATAGCCTGTTTGACATCTTCATTATCTCTTGAATATTTATCTGACATCATGGCAAATACCTCACGAGCTGTGCCTGCCAGTTTAGTCTGAACTCGCATTACCCATAAATCCTCAGACCACTCCATCTGCCTAGCCAATTTTTCAATTGAAATAAGGAAGGCTTCAACATCTTTCTCATCAAAATGGGACAGTGTTTTGACATAATTGTACAAACTACTACCTTCTCTTTTACTCTGCATCCTGTTAACTTGACTTTGCTGGCTAAGTCGCAACTTCTCAAGTTGAAATTCGCTCTCTTTTCCTTTTTTTCCTCTCTCTCTCTCTCCTCTCTCTCTTTCTCTCCTCTCTCTCTTTTTCTCTCCTTTCTTCTCTCTCTCTCTTTCTGTCTCTTTCTTCTCTCACTCCTTGCTCAGTGCAGAACCTTCTATCCCTTTTTCATCTCTTTTTTATCTCTCTTTCGTTTTCTCTCGCCCTTTGATTATGTTATAACTCCATTTTCCTGAAATGTAATGTACGTTTTTTCACCTCTGCTGCACTCGTCTGTTTATATAAAACACCTTAAGTGTTTGACTAATTTCCTTACAATTTCAGCATTACTTCTGACTTTGGTTAAACTCAAATCTAACGTCTTTGCTAAGTCTACATGGTTGATCCTTTTCTGTCCTTCAAAATACTCTTGGCAAATTTGAGAATCAAATTCAATCCGAGAACCTCTTTAGCAAGTTTAAGTGCCATTTCTCTCAGTTTTAATTTAACCAAATACAAGTCACTGAAAGACAACAATTTGTCTCACTTTTGTTTTATTTGAATATCTAGGATACTAAACTGCAAGTTTTTAAATCTATTGAGCT
Organism: Chiloscyllium punctatum; assembly: GCF_047496795.1. Taxonomy (NCBI): domain Eukaryota; kingdom Metazoa; phylum Chordata; class Chondrichthyes; order Orectolobiformes; family Hemiscylliidae; genus Chiloscyllium; species Chiloscyllium punctatum. Next base: position 35,722,964 of record NC_092787.1, on the reverse strand, counting down.
TTACTGTACCTCAAATCTATTCAAATCTTTTAAACCTGTTCATATCATGAATCCGAGACCCAAATTGTACAAATCTTGATGACGAGCCCCCAAACTGTTGTGGTACAGGTTTAACCGCTCTGCTCATTTCTACCAGCAACACAGAAAAAAAAATCAGCCAGTGCTGCAATCTGTTAAAATTCGAGAGGCAAAGACTATCCCAAAAGTTACTGTATAAAGCAAAAATTAACAATTTTTGTCTAACAGACAATATTTACTAACAACTATTTACAACTCCTTTCTTGTCAGCCTGTCTTTTTCCTCCCCCTCTACTATAACAGGTTAATAAAAAATCCTGATTAAGAATTTAAAAAGAGCTTCTTATTTTAAAACCAGGCAGCTTTCGGTTCTTCTCTGTATGCCTGTCGTCATTTCTTCTTCCTGGGGATTCAGCTTCCCAGGTCTTTGATAGATAAAGGTACATTTCAGAGAGCAGATCCTTCTGCAAGCAGTCTTGCTGGTGCCCGCTATTCATTGCTGCCTTGGCTAAATGTCCAAACTGTTTGATATTTGTACTCCAAAACATCGGATCATTTCATTGGTTTGACGTCATCTAAAATAGTAAGATTCAAATTCGACTGGACTTTTGTATCTGGGACATCTTTAAAAGATTGACCAAATTTTGAATTTGGTTCTCTATCCTGACAACATCACACCAGATGTGTGTTTCAACCCTAATGTTACATTTTTAAATATTTAACACACTTTGTGATAGCCATAAATATCAGCTCCCTGAAATGTACACTGTTCCCACAACTTCATAACCGTACTATGAGAGTACGGGAGACAGGAGTCAGGGAATTCAACGTGGAAATAAAAGATAAGAAAATGAAAGCGGAGGAAAAAAGGAGGCTATCAAAGGTTTTCAATCTTTTCAGGTGTCGGGGTGTGGTGTTGTGAGGATGGAGTCAATGCAACACTGAGAACAGATACTGTAGCAAGGAAATCTCGATGGAATCAGTCTGGTGCATCCAAGAAGAGACAAGGGGCAGAAAACACTTGTGGAAGTTCTTCCTGGGCCTCCAGACAGTACTGATGAGGTAGAATATTGTTGAAAATTAGAAATTCATACAACAAGGATGCTACAGTTACCATCATTTTAATGTACATAAATACTGGCAAACTATATTCATACTAATATTGTGATACTGAATTGTTGGCGTTTGTACATGATGAGTTTTTACACCAGGACGCTGAGGAACAAACTTGGGGACAGATTATTTTAGATTTGGGTTGTTGCCACGATGTGGAGTTAATTAATAATCTTGTTGGGACAGATGGGAAAAGTCCATAATATGTCAGAATTGTTCATTGGGATAGTACATGATGTAGTTCAGAATGAACCCATGGTCCTAAATCTAAACAAAGAAAATTACAAACAAATGAGGCGTGAGTTGGCTGTGCTGCACTTGGTGACTTCACTAAAAGGCATGACAGAAAGGGCACACACTTGGCTAAGAAAAGAAATTGAGGATGATACTGACCTCAAACAGGAACCATATAAAGTTATCAGAGAAACTATGAAGCCTGAGATTTGGGAGCAGGGGAAAATTCAGCAAAGGATGTCCAAAAAGTTGATTAAGAGGGTGAACATTAAGTGTGAGAAGTAAATTTGTAAGGAATATAAAAAAACTGATGTTTTTTTCTTCATTCATTCATAGGAATGAGGCCGTCGCTGGCAGGACGGCATTTATTAACCATCCCTCATTGCAAAAAGTGCGTTTAAAATTCAACTACATTGTTGTGTGTCTGGAGTCGCATGTAAACCAGAGCAGGTAAGAACAGCAGTTTCCTTCCCTGAAGGACATTAGTGAACCAGGTGGGTTTTTCATATAATCGATAATGAATTCATGATCATCATTAGACACTTTTTTTTCAGGCTGTAGGATCTTCCAGAAGCATGAAAAAGATTTTTCGAGACTCTTCATGCTTATAGTCTGAAATCAGGTGAACAGATAATGAGAAACAAGGAAATTATAGAGCAATTAACAACTACATTAGTTCGCCTTCACAACCCTTTCAGAAAAGTGAATTCTCCACTTGTTTGAAATCTGCTCTGCCTTATTCTAAACGATGATCTCTTGTTCTAGACTTGCCCACCTAAGGAAATATTCACTCCACATTTACATTGTCACTCACCTTTAATATCGTATCGACCTCAATGAGATCTCCTCTCATTCTTCTGAACTCCAGATAGTCTACACCTGAACTGCTCAATTTTTCTTCATAAGAAAAATGCCTCATCTCTGGAGTCATTCTCGTGAATAACTTCTGAACATGTCCAATGCAACTAAATCAATCCTTACGTCAGGGCAGTGAAACTGCAGAGAGTACTCCAGTTGTGATCCTATTAATTCTTTGCATACTTGCAGCAATACTATGCTATTTGCATCAAATTCCTAGAGACAGAGACACTGAAATTGCACTTCACTCTCTCATTACCTGGTCGACCTGCATGCTGGTTTTCTGTGACATGCGCAAGGGCACCCAGATCCCTCTGCACCTAACCACTTTGAGGTTTATCTCCATTTACACAATAAGACGCCTTTCTATTCCTCTGAATAAAATGGATAACCTCATGTCCATGTTAAATTTCATCTGCAAAATATTCATCCATTCCCCTATTCACACCAAATACATTTGTATATTTCTCAAATTTTCATTGCAACCTATCGTTCTACTTACTTTAGTGCCATTTGAAAATGCAGGTATGGTATTTTCTAGCCCAACAGCAAGTAATAACACAGATGCAAATACTGTGGCCAGGTTGCTGAAACTTATGGCATCCAAACTTTTGGCACCAGAAAATGTCGCAGCTATTTCACCTTGCTGTGTTTTATTGGTCAGTCAATCATCTATCCAAGCTACTAGATTAGACCATACCCTATATATTCTTACTTTATGAATTAATATTTTGTGCCGCATCTCGTTCAATGTCTTGTGCAAATCCAGACATAGAACATCAACAAGATCCCCATTATCCAGCTTGCTTGTCACATCTTTAAAGAACTCAAACAAATAATTCAAACATGTTTTATCCTTCATAAAAATGTGCTGACTCTGATGGATTATGGTTTGACTTCGCAAATATCCTGTTATCTTTTAATTTATTTATTGTCGCCTGTACCTCAGTTCAATGAACAGCTTTGTTACTGAGCAGTACAGGCAGATTATGGTAAGCGAGGACAAGCAGATCATAGGATGAAAAAAATTTAGTCAGAGGCATACAGGTTATGTCACACTGGGAAAGATTAATATTTACAAGATTGGCATTATTTAAAGGTCGAGATTTCATTCATTAGTCTAATAATGATCGGAATGAAGCTGTTCCTGAACCTGCTGATGCATGTTTTCAACCTTCTGTACCTTCTCCCTGATGGAAGAGGTTGTCGGAGATTATTGCCGGGGTGTGATGCATCTTTGGTGATGGCGTCAGCCTTTCTGCAGCAGCGAGCCATGTAAATATAGTGCATGAATGGAAGGTTGTTTTCTCTGATAACCTGGGCCTTGTAATCTCCTTTTTCAGTTTTTAACGGTCCTGGGCGGAGCATTTGCAACATCAGGCCGCTATGCAGCCGGACAAGAAGCTTTCAGTAGTCCGCATGTAGAAATCGGTGAGAGTCCTTATGGTCATGCCAAATTTCCTGACCCTCCTGATGAAGAAGGCACATTGTTGTCCCTTCTTCACCATTGTATCCTCATCAGAAGTCTCGGGCATGTTGTCGGTTATCGTCACTCCTCGGATCTTGACAGTCTCCACCCTCTCAACCTCAGCTCGAAGCATCAAGACAAATGGCGTATTGCCGTCCTTTCTTTCTGAAGTCAATCAGTTCTTTAGTTCAGTTGATATTGAGAGAGAGGTTGTTCTCACTGAACCAGGTTGCCACGTCCTCTATTTTCTTTCTGTATTTTGAATTGTCGTTGTTTGATATTTGTTCTATCACAGCCATGTCATTGGCAAGAGTGTAGATGGCGCTCATTTGGAATTTGGTAACAATGTCATGGGTATAACGGGAATAAGGTAAAAAGCTGAGAAGGCATGTTGGCGGGTTCTCCAGTGCTGCATGTAATCGTGGAGGAAGTGCAACTTCTTGTACACCAGTCACTGAAAGCAATATTGCAGGAACAGAAAGCAGTTAGGAAGCAAATGGCGTGCTGATCTTCATTTCAGAAGGATTTGAGTATAGTATGTCTTACTTCAGCTGTACCTCATCAGGTACATTGTGCAGTGTTGTGTGCAGCTTTGGACTCCCTATCGAATAAAGGACAAACCTGAGATTGAGGGAGTGCAGTGAAGGATGACCAGACCGATTTCTGGGCTGACAGGCTTGTTGTGGGAGCACAGTTTGGATCGACTGGGTCTGTATTCCATGGGATTTCGCAAAATAAGTGGAGATCTAAGGGAAATATACAAGACTCTGACAGGGTGTGACAGATTCGAAGCAGGAATGGTAATTCCCTGACTGGGACGTGAAAAACAAAGAACCACAGCATTAGGTACAGGCAGATCACCCTGCACTGAGATGAGAATAAATGTCTGCATTCAGACACTGGTGAACATGGGGAATTTTCGATCACAGACGTCTGCTGAATCCAAGCACTGAATATAAATATGGATTTGTAGACACTATAGGAATGGGGAACGATGTATTGAGGAGATGTTCGGTTATGAACTAGAAAGGGGGAGGCTCAATGAGTTGAATGGCCTATGCCTTTCCTGATGTTTCTGTGTAGTGTGTGGGAAAGTTCTGTAAATGTTGTCACAAGCTCTATGATATCAGGAAAGAGGCCTCTGCAGGATCGACAGGAATGTGTTCACCGCCCACGTTTCTGATACCGAGGCTGGTGCGAGCTGTCCTGTTCAGGTTTGTCCTTTAAGACCTCGGAGCTGCTTGACACAATTGAGTATCTTGCTTGGCTGTGTTAGGAACCATTGAAAAGTTTACCACAAATCCGTGTGTCTGAAGTCACTTTTAGGCCAGACCAGGAAATCACATTAGATTTGCTTCCTGAAAGTACATTGGTGAAACAAATTGGTGCTTACAATCGACATTGGCTTCAAGGTCACAGTAATTGACACCAGATTTTAGAACGCAATATTTTTTAAATTGTTTTCAATTCCCACCAGCTGCCAAAGCATTAATCTGGTCTGAATTAGTAATCCAGTGACAGTTCCACAACCACACCATCTCCACAAGGGACCCATCAGAAACCACTGTAAATAGGATTTTTCTGTGCTGCTTATCAAAAAGAAGTTGCAACAATTTGACTATCATGATGAGACTGAGCGTTTGAGAAATGGTCAGATTGTGATGACTTTCATGTTAGGGGACTGTACAGAGAAGAACAACTTTCCACATTGTCAGGTAGACGTCAGAATTGGAGCTGGAATGAAACAGCTTTCCCACAGACTTGGCTTGATGTGCAGCACAAGTCTTCAGTCCTATTGCAGAAATGGTGTCATGGCCTATTGCCTTTGTCATATCGACTGTGTTTAGCTGCTACTTGATGTCATGTGCAGTGAATCAGATTGATTTTTTTGATTCTGTGGATATCATGATGAAAGTGAGGGGGACCACTGTCGGCTGCGGCTGGTATAGATACTACATCCTGAACTTTTGCACTGTTGTTTCGGTCTGTTCCATGATTTATGGTTGAGATATTTGTGAGCACTTTCCTCCAGTGAGTTGTTTAATAGTCCATCACCATTTATGACTGGATGTGGCATAATGACAGAGCTTCTGTTGTTCTTGGAGTCATTTTGCTCTCTTAATCAGATATTAGTTCTGCTGTTTGGAATGCAAGGAATCAAGTGCGGTAGCTTTAATCAGGCTTGTCATCAGGTTTAGGTACACATGGTTCTGGACCTGGCATGTTAACCTGTACTCACCACTGAACCATAGTTCGGCTTGATGATAATGGTAGACTGAGGGATTATCCCGGGCAAAAAGTTACAGGTTGTGTTTGAATACAATTCTGCTTCTGCTGCTGCTGTGGCCTGCAACACCACATGAATGCTGAGTTTGAGCTGCAATACAAACCTTCTGCCTGTCTCCCCAATCAAACCAAGACAAAGTCACCCCTCAGCCCTGTACGCATTGATCTGCTCTGGTTTCAGATGTGGTAACATTTCTATTTTAATATTACCATTTTTCTGTGGCTCTCTCCATGCTGTCATGCCTCCAATTTATCACATCCCTCAAAACCCTTTCAAATATTCATCTGAGCCTTTTCCCTGTAGTGCCATTTTCGGCATTGAAAGTTAATGTGTTTCCCCCGTTTCACTCACTGACGATGGTTCAGAGCTCTGTATTGTCAGAGGTGCTAGCCGTACGTAGTTTCAGAACCAATGAATTTGTACACCTCTTGTTATCATTCACTTCCTGGTGAAGAGTGCTCCACATTTGACAGGACGTTTGAGTAGTTTTACCACACGTTTTTGAAACTTGTTCGAGAACAGAAATTGCTGGAGAAATGGAGCAGGTCTGTGGAGTGACAAGTTCAGTAACTCTCCTTCAAAGCTTCAAGTCTCTCCAGCAATTTTTGTTTTTGTTCTTGTTCCAGATTTCCAGTGTCCATGGGCCTCTGTTTTATAGAACATGTGTTCTGTGCCTATTCATCACGAGAGAAACTGAACAGGTCTAGCAGCATTAGTGGAGACAGAGAAACAGAGATATAGCGTTTCAAGTCTGGAGTGACTTCTTCAGAAATGAAAAGGATAGGAAAATGGACTTTGTAATAACTTGCCAGAGGTGGAAGAGGAGTGACGGGAAACAGAGTGTGGAGGTGCAGTGCAAAAGACAAATGTGCTTTTAATAGTGGTGAACGAGAAGCGAATGCAGAATTAGTGTAAGTTAAGATGAGAATGGGGGAAATGGGATCTCTTAATTACATGCAAGATAACCAAGCTACAAACAAGGCAAGGTCATATTGACACCAGGAGGCAGAATGTATGAAAAAGGGAGAACAGTCATAATGGGTTGAGGTTGTGAAGATATAGAATTGAATATGAAGGCCTACAGGTGAGGGGTTACTCGAGCTTGGGTTATGCTTCATTGGAACATTGCAGAGGCCAAGACTGAGATGTTAGCATGAGAGCAAGGTAGGTTATTGAAATGAGAAGGTCAAGTTTATTCTTAAAATGTGGAAGTATTCCTGAAAGCAGTTTGGCCTGGCTAATGTGCAGGAGACTGCATTGTAAGCAGCAATGATAGTAGACTGGACTGAACAGGTCCAAGGGAAATGCTGCTTCACCTGAGAGGTGTGTGTTGGGTTGCAAAGAAATAAGAAATAAAACATAGAACAGTACAGCACAGAACAGGCCCTTCAGCCCACGATGTTGTGCCAACCATTGATCCTCATGGAAGGTAAACCTAATGTATGAACCCTCACATTTCTGTGATCATACGCATGTCCAGCAGTCTCTTAAATATCCCCAATAACCTCGCTTCCACAACTGCTGCTGGCAACTCATTCCATGCTCTCACAACTCTCTGCATAAAGAACCCGCCTCTGACATCCCCTCTATACTTTCCGCCAAACAACTTAAAACTATTACCCCTCATGTTAACAATTTCTGCTCTGGGCAAACATCTCTGGCTACCAACTCTACCTATGCCTCTCATTATCTTGTACACCTCAATTAGGTCCCCTCTCTTCTTTCTTTTTTCCAATGAAAAATGTCCGAGCTCAATCAACCTCTATTCGGAAGATAAGCCCTCCATTCCAGGCAGCGTCCTGGTAAACTTCCTCTGAACCCTCTCCAAAGCATCCACATCTTTCCTTTAACAGGCCAACCAGAATTGGACACAGTATTCTAAGTGCGGTCTAACCAAAGTTTAATAGAGCTGCAACAAGATCTCACGGCTCTTAAACTCTATCCCCCTGTTAATGAAAGCCAAAACACCATATGCTTTCTTAACAACCCTGTCCACTTGGGTGCCAATTTTAAGGCATCTATGTACCTGCACAGCAAGATCCCGCTGTTCCTCCACACTGCCACGAATCCTGTCTTTAATCCTGTACTCAACTTTCAAGTTCGACCTTCCAAAATGCATCATTTTACATTTATCCAGGTTGAACTCCACCTGCCACCTCTCAGCCCATCTCTGCATCCTGTCAGTGTCACACTGCAGCCTAAAGAAGTCCTCTAAACTGTCAACGGTACCTCCGACCTTTGTGTCGTCTGCAAACTTGCTAACCCATCCTTCAAACTCCTCATCCAAGGCATTAATAAAAATTGCAAAGACTAGTGGCCCAAGAACAGAGCCCTGTGGAGCACCACTCACCACTGACTTCTAGGCAGAATACTTTCCTTCCACTACCACTCGCTGTCTTCTGTTGGCCAGCCAATTATACATCCAGACTGCTAGGTTTCCCTTTATCCCATTCGTCTTGACCTTCTGAACGAGGCTACCATGGGGAACCTTATCAAATGACTTTCTGAAGTCCATATACACCACATCCACCGCTCGACCCTCATCAACTTGTCTCGTAACATCCTCAAAGAACTCAATAAGATTTGTGAGGCATGACCTGCCCCTCACACAGCCATGCTGACTTCATTTAATCAAGCCATGCTCTTCCACATGGTCATTAATCCTATCCCTCAGAATCCTTTCTAATACATTGCAGACAACAGACGTCAGACAAACTGGTCTGTAATTGTCAGGGATTTCCCTATTTCCTTTCTTGAAGAGAGGAATTACATTTGCCTCCTCCAGTCCTCAGGTATGACTCTGATGGAGAGCGAGGATGCAAAGATCTTCACAAGTGGCGAAGCAATCTCATTTCTCGCTTCCCAAAGCAGCCGAGGACACATATGGTCTGGCCCTGGCGACTTGTCAATCTTAATGTTTGTCAAAATTTTCAGCAAATCAGCTTCCTCAATCTCTATCCATTCCAGCATGCCTACCTGCTCCTCAATGGTTTCATTCACTACAAGGTCCTTTTCTTTCGGAAAGACAGAAGCTAAAAACTCATTTAGGGCTTCCACTACCTCCTCAGACTCTATACACAAGTTCCCTATGCAATCCCTGATCGGCCCTACTCTTTCTTTGACCATTCTCTTATTCCTCATATACGTGTAAAATGCCTTTGGATTCTCCCTAATCCTTCCTGCCAAGCCTTTTTTCGTGCCCCCTCCTGGCTCTCCTCAGAGCATTTTTGAGCTCCTTCCTCGTCTGCCTGTAATCCTCTCGAGCTGAGCAAGACCCTTGCTTTCTCCACCTTATGTAAGCTGCCTTCTTTCTTTTGACGAGAAGCTCCTCTGCTCTCATCATTCAAGGTTCATTTATCTTACCCCTTCTTGCCTGTCTCAGAGGAACACATTTATTCATCACTCGCAACAGCTGTTCCTTAAACAGTCTCCACATGTCTATAGTGCCCTTTCCATGGAACAATTGCTTCCAGTCCATGCTTCCCAACTCATGTCTGATAGCATCATAGTTTCCTTTTCCCCAATTAAATATCCTCCCTTTGTACCTCCTTCTCTCCTTCTCCATAGCTGTGTAGAATGTGAGGCAGTTGTGGTCACTATCACCAATATGCTCTCCCACCGCAAGATCTGACACCTGCCCCAGCTCTTTGCCAAGCACCAATCCAAAATGGCCTCTCCCCTCGTTGGCCTGTCAACGTACTGAGTTAGAAAAAACCCTCCTGTACACACCTTACAAAACAGCTCCTTCAATACCATCTGCTCTTATGAGGTTCCAATCAATATTGGGGAAGTTAAAGTCACCCATTACAACAACCCTACTACATTCACACTTTTCCAGAATCTGCCGGTCTCTGTTTCTTCAATCTCCCTGCTGCTATTTGGGGGCCTGTAGTAAACCCCTAATTACGTGACTGCTCCCTTACTGTTCCTAATTTTTCACCCATTCTGACTCACTTGGCAGACCCTCCTCGACAATGGTAACTTCTGTAGCTGTGGTACCCTCTCTGATTAGCAGTGCTAATCCCCGTCCCCTTTTTCCCCCTCTTCCTATTCCTTTTAAATGTTCTAAACCCTGGAACATCCAGCAACTATTCCTGCCCCTGAGAGAACCACATCTCTGTTATGGCCACAACATCATAGCACCAGGTACTGATCCATGCTCTAAGCTCATCACTTTTATTCCTCATACTCCTTGCATTAAAGCAAACACACTTTAACCGATCCCTTGATTCTTTCCCAGGAAATTCCTTCCCAATAGCTGTGCTACCTCTTGCTATTGCCTCATCTCCATCATCTCTTACCACCAGTAAATAGATTAGGTTCCCACCCCCTGCCATACTCGTTTAAGACCTCCTGAACCACTCGAGCAAACCTTCCACCCAGGACATTGGTCCCCTTCCAGTTCAGGTGCAACCCGTCCTTCATGTGCAGGTCCCACCTTCCCCAGAAGGCATCCCAATTATCTACATATCTGAAGCCCTCCCTCCTACATCAGCTGCGCAGCCACGTGTTAAGCTGCGCCCACTCCCTGTTCCTCACCTCACTATCTCATGGCACCAGTAGTAAACCCTGATGAGTTGGTAAATTTCAAATATTCAGCTTTATTTCTTCTTGTATGATGACGAGATAGCTGCAGACTGAGACCTTGGCAGAAACAACTTTAATTTTGTATTTTTCTTTTTATTTCATCTCTCTCGTCACAAGCTGTTCCCCACTTCCTAACAGTAAGGTCTAGGCAACAGTCTGTGTGTCATGTATGCCCCTGTCTGCTTTGAACTGATTCCCTTTGTATCAACCATACTTGCAAGCCTGCTCTTCACAATAGCACTTGTAGGTTTTAGGAGAGAGTGAGGACTGCAGAAGCAGGAGATCAGAGCTGAAAATGTGTTGCTGGAAAAGCGCAGCCGGTCAGCCAACATCCTGACCTGAAGAAGGGCTCATGCCCGAAACGTCAAGTCTCCTGCTCCTTGGATGCTGCCTGACCTGCTGCACTTTTCCAGCAACACATTTTCAGCATTTGTAAGTTTTACCCTTGTTATGCTGTTGCTCAATCACACAATTTTCAATATACTCCACAACTTGCTTGCCTTTGTACTCTATACTTCTATGCACAAATGCAAGGATTCACTGAGCCTTCTTAACTCAAGTTTCAACTTGCCTGGTCACTTATATATTTTCCAGTGGGACTGTGTGTGTGTGTGTGTGTGTGTGTGTGTGTGTGTGTGTGTGTGTGTGTGTGTCGTAGTTACTGTATGATTCTATGACTGTATCTGTGAACATACGGCTCAAACCCGGGAGGTAATGAGTTTGATGTTTACATGGTTCTCAGGCTGAAACAAAACTGGTGTCCACTATGAGACAGGATGAGAGGTTGATATTTCAAGACTAATTTACTTGTTATTATCATAACTGAAGCATATGCATAGATTAATCAATCATTCTGCTTCAATGTAAGTGATGTAGCTATTAGAAATTGAATAACATTGAACACTGCTTCACCTCCCTTGCCAATCAAATGACTATGTGATGGTGAATAGAATAAAGGGGTGTGAACATTACAAGACCATTTGGAGACCTGGGTTCACTGCGTTTCCATTTCATAAAGACAGGTGGTGAGGACTTACAACCTTCAGGTTCCAATGAGTTTACATTTTCTGGCGCTAATGAACAGAAGGAGTTCAATTGAAATAAATGTTAAGTTTTGCATTTTGTTTAGTTAAAGCAGGCCAAGACTTATACAATTAATGGGAATGCCCTTAGGAGTGTTGTCGGGAAAATGAAACCAAGGGTGCAGATGAAAATTGAGTCACAGATAGACAGGATGGTGAAGAACATGTTTGACATGCATTGAATATAGTTATTGGGAGGTCACTTTGCTGCTGTACATTACATTGGTGTGGCCAGTTTGAGAATATTGCGTACAATTTGGCTCCCTCTGCCAAATAAGTATGAGGTTTTTACACATGAAAGGAGGCAGCAAAATTTCAAAAGAATGTGCCAGGCTGGGGAGTTTGAGTAAGAGGGTGGGGCTGGACAGGCTGGTGTGTTTTTTCCTGGAACATTGGAGGATGAGAGATCATATTACAGAAGATTATGAATTTAGGAAGAGCATGAATGGTATGAATAACCAAGATTTTTTCCTCAGGATAAGGGAGCCCAAGATTTGAGGGCATAGGTTTAAGGTGAGAGGGGAAAGATTTTAAAGTGACCAAAAAGACAGTTTTTTGACACATTGGGTCATATGTGCATGGAATGAGCTGTCAGAGGAAGTGGTGGAGGCTGATACAATCCCATGTTTAAAAGGCATCTGGATGTGGATATGAATAAGAAGAGTTCACAGGGATATGAAACAAATAATGGCAAATGAGACGAGATCGGCTATTTACCAATCTCTGGGAAAAAGAACTGGAAATGATATTACCCACTTTAACAGACCAAGACACAAGAACAGAAAACGGGACAGAACACCAGTGCTTCATCGGAGGCTCCCTGATGATGTTACATAGCATGGTGACGAGACGTCTGAGAAAAAAAAAACTTCCAGCTTAGCGAGAAAACTCATAACCAGAAACTCAACCTGAGGTCCAAATCTTCTCAAGTAATGAAATAGATCGACTTTAGCATATCTCATCCACAAGGAAAAGTTGGACTAAAGTGTCTGTTTTCATGAATCTATGACAGCATTAAGAACAATTCTAATTTCTTAAAAAAATCCTTTCAAATGGGAATTTTCTTCCAAATACTTTTTTGTTGCCTCTCTGTTTCGATATATTCAAAGGTGATTTAGTTTAATAGTCGACAGACAAATGAGTGACAGATAACCGGATACAGATACAAAAGTGGGGCTGAAACTAAACTTTAGTGCCTGGTGGAGCAGGCTAAAAGCATTTAATGACCCACTCCTGCTCCTCAGTCCTGTGTTCCTATATTCATTCAGCACCTCAACTCCACTGACAGGAGCAGTTGAAGGTCACTTACTCCAAGAACGTGATGTCTATAAACCAAGGAAACCATTCATCCCATTAAAGCTGTCATTCACGATTTGGATAGTTTGGATAATGTAATTGGAAAACCCAAGTTGGGTAGGAAAATGATCCCACATATCTCTTGATAAAGATTCCCTGTCTGCAACATGTGCTTCATTTGTTGGTCATGTTATAGATCCAGATTCACTGTGGATACAACTTCCGTACCTCACCCAGCGATGGATCACAAAATCTTCTGCTTTCCCTGACTGCGACATTCAATAACAGAGCTTCCAGGAAAATAGCACCCACTAACTTTCTGATAACAGAATATGAGTAAATAAGAACAGGACCAGGTGGTTAAGTCCCGCAATCTCAAGCCTGCCTTGCCCTACAATAAGATCATGGCTGATCTGCTTTTTGTCTCAGATCCTCTTTAATGACTCATTCATCATAGCCCTCAACATGCTGGCAGATCAAAATCCATCTACCTACTCTTTAAGTACTTTCAGTGATTCAGAACCCCGAATTCTCAGACAAAGTACATTCCTGACATTCAATACCCTCTGTTTGAAACAAAAAAAACCTCGCTGCTCCTATACCATGACCGATTGATCTGAACAAAGGAGGAGAACACAGAGACTCAGTAAGAGTGACTGGTCCTGATATCAAGGAAGAACTTGACTCAGGATAGTATCACGGTGTGGGACTAACTTGCACTTAATGTCAATCAGTTGCAAACTCTACACTTGTTGAAGCGATTTAAAACACAAAGGAAGATGTTTCTGGTTAACGGTTATCAACTCTCTCAGTCTGAGATATTTCTGTGGGAGATCTCTTCCTCAGCATAAACATCTTCTGTTGCTACATCAATGTCTTTTTCCCATCATAAGACAGAGCGGGAATGCTCACTGAAGATCCCACAATGTTCACCTCAATGTGTCATCCTGAACCAGTCTGTGTCCATGTGCAGTAAGACCTGGACAACATTCAAGCTTCTTCTGTGAATGCGTAGGTGACGTTCATGTAACAATACTGCTAGAAACTGCACGTTTGATATGATATATTTGATTTATTTATTGTCATGTGTACCGAATTACAGTGAAAAATTCTGTTTATGAGCATAGTAAGCAAGGATGTACAGATCAGAAAGTCTTCAACAGAGACACACAGATTACATTGAACAATGGCACTAGGGCGAGAGTGACTTTCCTTAGTAAAAGAGGAGCTCATTCAGAAACTCAAGCTTGGTTCACAGGAATATGAGGAAGCCATTCAGCTCATCTTAATTATTGTGAAAAAAGAGGGAGAGACCATTCCGTCCCTTCACAGTATTACACAGGAAGTGAAGGTGGCGAGTGTTATGGACCAGATTGGAGCCCCTCCAAAATAATTTAAGAAAGTCACCCAGACCCTCACATTTTCTTACTTTCAAGGCCAATGTAAAATATCTGTTCCAAGTGCAATGGACCATTCAAACTACTTGCTGTGAAGCGAAACACCATTTATTTAAACTATGTGGATAAAATACTCCCAAAGAAAGAAGAATTTAGAATAACTATTCTACTGGAAAACTTAACAAAATAATACATACAGTAATTATTGCTAATTACCAGTTCCAATAGATGAACATCCCATAAACACACCCCTTGGCAAAAAGGAAAATTCAGACGGAGATTCTCACATGCTGTTCTCCAATCCAGGAGGAAAAAGAAATCTAGAGAATGTGTAGAATGTGGCAGCCAGGAGACATTCACTGTTTTATATATACATATAAAAATAAGCATACATATGTAGCTAAAGCAATTCAGGTGTTTCACTCCATCAGTTGCGATAAGCTTTTGTATTTAACAAATAAATCGGAGACATCATCATTTTTGAACCAGCTGCTGTGTCTCTTGCAAAGATGCGAAAGAACCTCAATTCAAAGACGAGAGAAGTGAAGAAATTTTGGACACCAAAGGAACCTCGCTGTCGTATCCTGGGGACCAATGTTATTGAACAGTTTCCGTTGTATTTGTTTTTTACTTTACAAACAGAACGTCAGTGTAACAACCTGTACAAATGTGTGCTCGAGAAATTCAGCGGACCTGCCATCATCGGCTGAGGGGGACACAGAGTTCATGATTGTAGACTGTTGTGACTGTTCTGAAGAAGAATTATACTGGATTCGAAATATGAATTTTGGCTCCACCTCGTCTGAGTCTACATTAGATATCTGACATATCCAATATTATACTTTGACGTGAATGGTGTGTGTGTGTGTGCTCGTGCTTGTTTGTCTCACTGGGCGTTTTTGTGTTTAATTGAATGTTATAATTTAAAGAGTCAAGTGAAATGATGGCTTTTTGCGTTTGTTGATCTGTGATTAGAATCCACCCATTTGCAGAACTCAGGTAACATTGTTAAGTACTGAAGCGTAGCCCGTGTTCTCCATTAATCTGAGTCTATTGTTTTGATATTTCAAAGAGATTTGTATCCTTCTGATGAAGGGTCACTGCACTGAAACGTTAATGCTGCTTCCTCTCCCAAGATGCTGCTAGGCCTGCTGAATTTCTTTGGTATTTTTTGCTTTTTCCCGTGAACTTGATTTGAAAAAAAGTTTATGAAAACTCCAAGAATGTTTTCCAGTGAGCTACTCCAATGAGGCGGAAGAACAGGGAAAGGTTGTGAATACTGAGACAATTCCCCAGAACAGGCTGTAGGTACTGTTCTGGGAGGTGATCATGTTTAAAGACATCATACATTGAGCAGCGTATGTGTGAAATAGACGTTAAAATATTGCTCACAGCCTCCACTGTGACAGAGATCACAGCTGGTGGATGAACAGTAAAACAGGAGAATAGTGTCGAGAAATCATTTTTACTCTGTCATAGGGTCATGCTTTTGTGGAACACTCTTCCCACAGAGCTCTGGAACATGAGTCATTGCATGTTGTTAAGGTAGACGTAGATAGAGTATCGATTCAACAGATGCATTAAGAGTATAATACAAAGACAGGAATGTGTGGATGAGGCCATCGTCAGATCAGCCGCAATCATATCACATGTTAGAGGTCATTTAGGTGGGAAAATTGCTAATTCCTGATCCAAATTTCAACATTGTTGCTGTTTGTAAATATCAGCAAACAATGATATTCTTATAAATTGGAATTTTAAAACAATGCTCAGGAAAGTTGAGTGTTTTGGGAAAAGGCGATGTTGGATTGTAAACCTCACTGAAAGCACATGCAGCCAAATGAACATCCACAGCAGTTAAGAATATTTCTTTATTTTTCCTGTGAGGTGAGTTTCTTTGGAAAGGTCAGCATTTACTTTCTGTGTCTGCGATCCTTTCCGAGTATTGTGGTGGCCTCCTGCTGTACTTGCTTTGCAGGGACATCAATAGTTCAGTTTCTGATAGAGATACCGAATTCTGAACACGTGATCATGAAGGTGCAACGATATAGATCCAGGAGGCTGTGTGACCTGGGAGCTGATGGTCATCACTCAGAGATGCTCAGTCGCCTTCAAATAGTGAGAACATATTTTCTCTCTTCAAAAAAAATCTTGCATTCTCAGTGTGCTGAGCTGTCGGTTGGTATTTCCTTTCACTAATTTTCTCTGCTTGAATTGAGTTCTGCGAATGCCTCACATAACTTCAAAAGCACAGAGGGTCTGGTAAAATTAAGAACAAAATCATGTATTGTTTATGAATTATTGGAACTTCGTATTTTACATCAATGTTTTATTGAAATTATGACGTGTTTGTCTAGGCAGTAACTGCCCTCCATGAGTTACCATTGAGAAGCTGCAAACCAGTTGGAGCTTATACACTCACAGTGCTATTAGGGAGGGAATTCCAATGGTTCACCTTGGAAGTTGGTGTTTCAGGGAGTGAGTGCTGCTGGTGGTGAATATTAGGCAGTGAACTTGGGAAATTCCTTACCCGAGAGACTGTGAAGATGGATGGAAATTTAATCCATCAGAGAGTTGAAGGATACATGGAGTTAGCATGAATGTGGCATTGTGCCCTGGTGTGGAACACCCAAAACCTAACTGATTGCCGGAGAAGTCTTGAGCAGCTGAATGGTCACTTCTGTTCCTATTCCTTACCTTCTTATCTTTTGTTATTGGAAAGTAACTTTATTCTCCTTGATGTCTTTCTGTGAAATGTTGCATTCAGGGAGACCAGCAGATTTGGATGAGTTAACCCAAGGTGACATATAAGGGGCTGTATTCACATTAAATTTGGATCTTCAGAATGGCCCGAAGTTACAGAGACGGGAAGGCCATAAAGTGGAATGAGTGGGCTCTCTCTGATCCAGCCTGGGTTTCTCAACTGCATTTTCCCAAACAAGACCAAACAATCAAACTGGCTTCAAACTGTTCCCGCTTAGCAGATTCGATGAGCTGAATGAATTGAAAGGAACTGAAATGATTTTATTGCCACCTGTGCTGGAATAAGAGCCATGCAAAATTTGCAATATTGCCACATTGGTGCAATTGTAGATACAGGGTACCTTGGTCCGCATACTTCAGTATTTGTTGTAGAGTTGAAAGAAAAGTGAATAATAGTCCAGACTAAAATGAAAGTCTTTGTTTAAAGGGTTAAAATTCGATTCCTTTTCACTGAGTCTGTGCCAGTACCTAGCCTCTGCATTGCACCGGCAAAGTCTCCAGACCATGCGAGACTTCAAAACTTGAGGCACCATTTCCATTCCCCATGGACCATACCGCCCCTCCACCGGCCTCCAGTCAGGTCACCCCTACCGTGCTAGCCTTGTCTGGAACACTCCTCCTGCGCTAGCTTGGTCTGGGACTCAATCCTGCATTGGTCTGACTTGGGACTCATTCCCATGCTCACTTCCACACTGGTTAGTTTGAGATTTGCTCCTGGTCTTGGACTCGCCTCCCACACTGGCCTAGTCTGGGACTGACGCCCGCACTGGCCAGGTCTGGGAATCAATCCTGATGAAGGGCTTTTGCCCGAAACGTCGATTTCGAAGCTGCTTGGATGCTGCCTGAACTGCTGTGCTCTTCCAGCACCACTAATCCAGGATCTGGTTTCCAGCATCTGCAGTTATTGTTTTTACCTGCACTGTATGGGTCTGGGACTGACTCCCACACTGGCCTGGTCAGGGACTCCTCCCATGCTAGCTTTTTGTGTAATATTGTTCCTGCACTGGCCTGGTCTTAGTCTCACTCCCACGCTGGCCTGGACTGAGACTGGCTCCCGCGCTGGCCTGCTCTGAGAGTTACTCTCGTGATGGTCTTGTCAGGGATTTACTTCCGCATTGGCTTCGTCTGGGATTCTTTCCCGCACTGGCGAGGTCTAGGACACGCTCCCATGCTAGTTTAGTCTGGGCTCCACTCCCATGCTGACCTGATCTGGGACTCCACTCCCATGCTGACATGGTCTACGTCTCGTCTCTGGAACATGCATCATTCCCTGGCCTGATCTGTGATTCATTTCTGGGACTCGCCAGCGATGGCCTCCAGTCTGAGAGTCGTCCCCTTCATTGCCGTCCCAGTGAGGTTAAGTTGTTAAAATTTTGTAAAATAAACAAGGGAGAAGAGAAACATTTCGATTAAAAAGTTGAAGAAGGATGGAATAGAGGAGCTGTGAGTGGAGCGTCCTATCATGCCACTATTAGGGTAACATCAGAACAAAGGACTGAACTGCACAAGTGGGTCATTCGACCCTTTTCACTACTTCCCCTTGAAATTAGATTGTGGTTCTAGCTACACTCATCCTTTCAGAACGTGTTATCCCTGATTCACTCCCTATCGAAAATCTAACTAGGTCAACCTTGATATGATTTAATTCTCCAGCTTCCACGAACTCCTGTTGAAGAGAAAGCTCTCTAAAATGAACCTCTGAGAATGTCCGCTTGGCCCTCTTCAGGTTGGTGTTCGAGGATGACTGTGATCTTTTGTATTCCCGCTCTTCAACCAATCATAACACATTTCAAATTTGACATGGTCAATGATACAGGTCTCAGCCAAGTTCACTGTTAAGAATAACGGAGGTGGACTTCATTAGTCAACAACAAATAACTTGTTTATTACCAAGATAAAATTCTTTAAAACTGTCCACATCCTAACGACAATAAATAATGTTTAAACTGTACAAGTATACTTTGGGAATCCACATGTTGGACTGTCTTCAGTATGGCTCAATATGATCACCTCTTCGAAGTTGTTAAAAGCAACAAGAAACTTTGCTAATACCTTCATACCATAACTCCGTCATCAAGGAAGGAGTGAAGTGACATATCTCTGAACTGTTTGTAATGTGGTCTCACTAATGCCCTGTACACATGAAGCAAATAATACTGAACATTTATATTCAATAACCTTCACAAGAAATAGCTGAAAACTGTTTACCTGCAAATCAGTTGCTGTATCTGCATACTAAGTTTATGTCATTCATGTATCATGTGCACTGCTCAATTCTGCAATCTCACTCTGTTTAAAAGTGTACTGTTGATTTATCCTTCTGGCCAAAATGGATAAATTCTTATAAACCACGTCACACTGTTTCTGCAGAAAACTTCGTTCACTCACTACCCCTGTCCAATTTCCAACTTATTGAAGGATTTCCTTGGTACATTAGCTAATTGAGATCCAGTGCATTCTCAGTTTCAGATCATAGACTCAGATGGTTTATGTTCAAAGACAATTACCATTCTACTGTTTCAGTCTTTCATTAATTTCTCTGAAATAACAATTCAATCCAATGGATATTTAACATGAGGCACTCATATTATACAGAAATAAAGATTCATCCACATGTCAAAATAATATTCGAAAGTTCACTATAGCCAGAAAATGAGATTCTAATCTTGACAACTTAATAATGTAACCAATTATTTAAAACTATTTCCTTAAACTAAATGTAACACAGGAAAAGTGGGTACAAATTGCATGTTGTTTCCTAATTATCTTTTCTCCAATTGGCCTTATGCAACTAATTATACCTGAGGGAAATTCTTACAAAAGATTTGTAAATTCTGACTTCAAATTAAAGTTTGGAATCAGTCTTTTTGTGAACATTAAAATGTCCTAACCATGAGGGAACACTATAGCCTTTCCATCCCTTTAATCGATTTGGAATTTCCTTCTAAATTCTTCTTTCAGATCGGGAGGTCAGAATAATACCATGAAGCCCAACACTAAATGCAAAACCCAATTCTGTAAATTAACCTGACATCTCTTTGTTTTCAGCTGATGCAGAAACAGTAGATTCACATCCAACTTTCATATTTCTATGCATCTGAGAAAAATGAATTCCTGTAAATTATAAATTCAATGTATCATAGTGTCCTCATATACAGGAATTGCAGAGGGGAAGAAAAGCATGGAAATCTAAACTGTTTTCAAATATGAACCACTGTACAAATATATGTAAGATCAGGCCACAAAGAATTTACATTTATTTCAATGAATATGAGAATTTGAGACATTCCCAATCAGGCAGAAACCCTCTTTTCTCACAACAGAATAAGACCACAAGCTACTCTTCCACTTCGGTTTGGGATTCTTTCTTTTCACAGAGCGAAGTGCTCTCCTTTTAGATAAATTCTTGTAATTTCAGAATTTAATTTTGTTTCAATCTTTCTTACTGTGGGAGTGAGAGCTATGGAGATTTCTGCGATTGTATTAAGAAGTACAATTTATTGGACATGGTCACAATGCAGGAGATTACATCCACTCCTCTTCCCAGCTTTGACTAATATGTAATGTGTACAGAATTCCAACATCCTAAATTCAAACAGAGAATGATCTCCTTCTCCATGAGAGTATCTCGAATTCCTGATGTGTGTTTCCTGACTTATTATTCATTCGCTTAGTCATGTCTTTGTTCTGTCTAAACAGAAAGATCCAGGATGGTTCATTATGATCCTTCTTTTCTTTGTCCTAACACATATCTTGTTACATGGGGATTGGAATTGGATTCCAGCTGTTCTTAAACCATTTGTTTTTCTCAATAGGTTCTTTATTTGTATCAGCAATCTAGTTTGAGCCATTTCTGGTGCCCATTCAAGTTCTCTTCCATTTGGTCAATTCGAGAGGCCTGATGGGGTTATTTCTCTGATTCTCACCTTAGCCTTCTTAATAGCGAAACATTCACACGCGATGGATGCAAAGGATATTGTTAGGCTGGAATATTATTGGGGTGCCTGACAGTTCCTGGGATGGTACCGATTCTAACGCTATACGAGTAAAATAATAGACATATGGCGACTTCCCATTGGGTCTCCTGTGGCCTTTCTCAGGGGCAGGACAAAATGGTTGTCCGCTGAGCCACTAACAGTGGTGATTTTTAAATAAACCACATAACAGCGCACTCGATTCTTGCTTATTGAACTTGGGACATGTCACATGTTATAACTGCAAACAAAATGTTTTAAATCAGCTTGTACAGGATAAAAGGTGCTTCAGATAAACAGACTCTCCTTCAAAGCAGTAGCAAATTGACTGTTTTTACAATTAGGAGAATATGAGCACCGCAGATAGTGGAGAATGTTGTGCTGGAAAAACACAGCAGGTCAGGCAGCATATGAGGAGCAGGACAATGGATTTTCTGGCAAGATCCCTTCAACAGGAATGAAGCTTGATGGTCAACGGGGTGGAGAGATTAATGGGAGGGGGATGGAGAAGGAGGAAAGGTAGTTGAGCTCGTGATAGGTAGATGGAGTGGGGGTAATGATGACAGGTCAGAGAGGAGGATGGAGTGAATGGGTGGGATGGAAGATGGACAGGCAGGACAGGTCATCAAGGTGGTGTTGAGATGGAAGGTTGGAACTGAGGTAAAGTTGGGGGGAAGGGAAATGTGGCAAGTGATGAAATCAACATTGATCCCATGTAGTTAGAGGGCCCCAAAGCAGAAGATGAGGCATTCTGCCTCCAAGCGTCGGGTGTGAGGGAGTGGAGTTGGAGGAGGCCAAGTATGTGCTGTCCTTGGCAGAGTGGGAGGGCAGTTGAAGTGTTCAGCCACACAGTGTTGGGGTTGATTGGTGCAGGTGTCCCAGAGATGTTCTCTGAAGCGCTCTGCAAGTAGGTGTCCTGTCTCCCCAGTGTAGAGGAGACTGCATCGGAAGCAATGGATACATTAAGTTACATATGTGGCAGGGCAGGTGAAACTTTGATGGATGAGGAAGGCTTCTTTGGGGCTTTGAACGGACTGAAGGGAAAGGTGTTGGCGTAGGTTTTACAAATCAAGACATGGCAGAGGAAGGTGCCAGCATAAGAGGGTGGGTTGGCGGGAGCTGTGGACTTGACCAGAGAATCGCAGATGGAATGGTCTTTCTGGGAAGCGGATAGGGTGGGGAGGAAAATATATTTCTGATGGTAGGGTCCATTTGAAGTTGGCGGAAATGGTGGAGTATAATGCAATGCATACGGCGTCTGGTGGAGTGAAAGGTCAAAATGGGGGAGGTTCTGTCCTTGTTGCAGTTGGAGGGCTGGGGTTCAAGGGCAAAGGTTCAGAAAGTGCTGCTGGACACCATCGACCATGTGGAAGGGGAAATTGCAGTCTTTGACTTTGGAGGTGATCTGGTCCATTCTGTAGTGAAAGTGGTACTCCTGGCAGCAGATGTGGTTGAGGTGGAAAAATTGGGAATAAGCAATAGCATTTTGCAGGAGGCTGGATGGGAGCAGATGTAGTCCAGGTAGCGATGAGCATCGGTGGTTTTAAGTGATATGGACTAGATGCTGTCAGGTGGGACTAGATTGGATTGGGATATCTGGTCGGCATGAACACGTTGGACCGAAGGGTCTGTTTCCATGCTGTACATCACTATGATTCTATGTCTGTGTTGAGTCGGTCACTGGTGATGGAAATGGAGTGGTCCAGGGAGAGGAGGGAGGTGTCCGAAATGGTCAAGGTGAACTTAAGTTCTGAGTAGAATGTGTTGGTGAAGTGGATGAACTGTTCACCATCGTCGTGGGAGCATGAGGAGGCGCGAACACAAATCTCAATTTAGTGGAGGAAAAGGTGGGGAATGGTGCAGGTGCAACTGCAGAAGATGGACTGCTTTACATAACCGACAAAGAGACAGGCCTAACTGGGGCTCATACGGGTGCCCATGTCTAACCTTTTCATATGGTGGAAGAGGGAGGATTCAACCGAAAACTTATTGAGGATGAGGACCTGTTCAGCTAAACGGATGAGAGTGTCAGTAGAGGGTGACGGGTGGGGACATTCTGAGAGGAAGAAATGGAGGGCTTGGAGACCCTGGTCATTGCGAATAAATGTATATAATGTCTGAATGTCCATGATGAAGATGAGGTGTTGGGTTCAGGGAAACGTCAGTCTTGGAGGAGGTGGAGGCCGTGGGTGGTGTCCCAAACATATGCGAGAAGTTCCTGGATGGGGGATAGTATGGTGTCACGGTATGTGTTGATAGGTTCACTGGGGCAGGAGCAGGCTGAGATGATGGGTTGGCTGGGGCAGTCAAGCGAGTGAATCCTGGAGGGTGGGCAGGAGTCTTGGTGGAAAAATTAAGCTCGGAGGCAGCGGCTGTGAAAGAAAAGTTCGATGTCACAACACATTTTTGCAAGTAGTGTTAAATTGTATTCCCAATAGCAAACTTTCAAATTAGCTGTCACTGAATAGCATGTGATGCACTAATTGGTTGGAAGGTGCAAGCGTAAAACACTGACTTCAAGAATTTACACTGGTGTTTAACCCAGTCAGTGCATTGGATGTTATCACCAGGATTCAGAATTAAATCACAACAGTTTATGCAGATCCAATGTTAACTTTCAGAGTCCTACGTGTTTAATTACACCTGATTTCAATAAACTTAGAGTATGCTTTTCTGTCATAACTGTTGGTATAGTGAAGGTAAAAGGCCATTCAATGTGTCTTCAACTCCTGCTCTTGGTCATCTGTCTCCTCTGTATTTGCAGTCTTTCAGCGCTACGGGCTCTGTTGTTTTAATCATTACATCCTTTCTGACACTTATAATGCTGAGCTTTTTATTATCTTTTATTTTACTTCCTAACATTTCACCCTTCAGTGTGGTAATTTGACACAGACTGGAGAAATTCCTGAAGATGGTTCGTGCTGAAGGAGAGCTTACAGTGACAGGGAATGTTGAAAATGTGAAGTAGGTTATAAAGATAAGGAGAATTGTGGTGTTCTGGAGAACGATGCAAAGTGGAGGAAGTTTACTGAGTTCTCAAACAAGTTATAATTTTACAAAGGACTGTAAGATGTTGACAAGGTTACAAAGATAAGAGGAGTATATATTTATGCGCAATGTCCACAAATGAGAGGGTGTGTCCAGGTTTGGAGTTCGTTACAAAAATTTGAAGGACCACAGGGCCTGGGCAGCTTTACAGGGAGAGTGGAGGATTGTAAAGCATAGGGGAGATAACAAATAATGAAATCTTTCGTGCAATTACAGAACTGGTAAAAGAAAATGCTTTTCACAAGTCAATGGTTTGCAGAGACCTTCCAGACCTTTATGGCATTGGGATCTAATGTTTGTCGGACTTGTGTTAAATGAATTAGATAAAGACAAACATTCGAGTTAATGCTAATAAAAATAGAGAGAGAATAGTCGGAATATGGGAGGGTGGTATTCATGGGATTACTGATGATAGAACCATAAGGCAGATGAGCAGAATTATACCATTCAGTCAATTGAATTTCCATTCAATTTAGTTGATCTGGTAGTCCACTTTACTGTCTTTGGCCAGATTGACAGCAATTAATTGTAAATATGATGATGTTAATAAGCTTGAACCAATCCAACCCAAACCAATCCTGGGATAATGACAGGGCACTTGGACAGAGATAGGAGAAGAAATTGCCATCTGAAGTGATAAGAAACCTCGATACTCTCAAAAAAAAGAAACACAATTTATTCATGAAGGTAGACGGCACATTTAGCGAATATTCCTGACATCACAATTCAACCGAGAGAGGTGTTCAGAGCAGACGAATTCACAGAGAAAAGATCCCGAACAACAGAATCAGTGGAGAGGTAGAGGAATATACTGGAAGGCACATTCCGTGTGAATATTGAGAGAGTAAGCTTTAAATTACGTTTTTTTATTCACTGGATTTATATAAGTGGGACCTTCAGTTTTGATGCAGTACATAAATAGAGCTTAAATCAGTGAGTGAATGGGTAGTAGTTAGGAAGTAATTGTTAAATTTATTCAGAATTCTGTTACAGTTTCGTTCACTGTTGGAGTCAGGAAAATAAATTGTTATTTGTTAATTTCAGAGTGAGCAAAATAATTTCATTTCATTGTTCAATTCTTTACAACAGATTGGAGAGTGAGAGGTAGGTTATAACCTTTCTCCGTCTTCTTTATTAGATTACAATGTGAGGTGTTGCTCTCTGGGTGTTTCGGTTTTAATTATCAGAGGGATGACAACCTCCCCTTCGTAACAGTCGGCTCATCTAGAAGATTAAGGTGCATGGGATTCACGCTGACTTGGCTGTTTGGAAGCAGAATAGCTTTGCTCAGAGAAGATAGAGGGTAATATTGGACGGGGTGATTCAGATTGGCAGACCGTGAATGGTGGTACTCTGCAGTGATCCGTTTTGGGCTTCTTCTGGTTGTGATGTAAATGAATGACCTGGATGAAAATCAAGATGGTTGGGTTAGTAGGTTTGCCACCAATACAATGATTGATGGATTTATGGATAATGTAGAAGTATGTCAAAGGATTGATCAATTGGACATATGGGAGGATAAAGAGCAGGTGGAGTTTAATCCGGGTAAGTATGGGTACTGCACTTCGGAAAATCAAATACTAAGGAAAAGTAGCAAGTTTCTTGAGGTATAAGTTCAAAATTCCCAGGTTGTGGCCACACAGGTAGATATGGTGGGAAGGTAGGCCCAATGTATGCTTGCCTTTATTGTTTAATGAATTGAGTGCAACTGTCAGGTTGTCATGGTGCAGTTTTATAGGGCATTACTTAGGCCACACTTCAAGTATTGCATTCAGTTCGGGTTGTCACATTATAAGTAACAATTGAGGCTTTGGAGAGGGTGTAGAAGAGGTTTACCAGGGTGTTGTCTGGGTTAGAATGTATGAGGAACAAGGAGAGGTGAGATAAACTCGGGTTGCTTTATTTGATGCAGCGATGTATATGGAGAGACTTGTTAGAGGTCTCTAAAATTATGGGATGCCGGGATAAGTTTGATAGTCAGAAGGTGTTTCCCAGGGTTGA
The DNA here is from genome assembly GCF_047496795.1 of Chiloscyllium punctatum. Taxonomy (NCBI): domain Eukaryota; kingdom Metazoa; phylum Chordata; class Chondrichthyes; order Orectolobiformes; family Hemiscylliidae; genus Chiloscyllium; species Chiloscyllium punctatum. Next base: position 35,696,839 of record NC_092787.1, on the reverse strand, counting down.
AATGTCTAATACTATGGGATATGCATTGAAGGTGAGATGGGAAAGTTCAAAGGAGCCATGAGGGGCAGGTTTTTACACAGAATAAGAGAAGTCTTTGTTGGTGGTGGCATATACAGTTGGGACAATGGAAGGACTTTTGGATTATCAGCTGAAAACACAAGTAATGGATGTATGTTGATCAAAGGTATGCAGAAGGAATTAATTTATTTTGGCATCATGTTCGCCACAAATCATTTGTCAAAGGGCCCATTCCTATGTTCGATGCAAGATTGTAAGATTTGTTTAGATATCTGGTTGCAGAGAAGCAAAAGTAAATATTGAACCGCTGGAAATGTACCTGGAGAAGTAACAATTGAGAACAAAGAAATACTGGGGAAACCTTGCATCAGTTTTCCCAGTGGGCAACACCAGTAACTTACCAGAAACATAAGGAGTCTGGGAGGGGGTTGCGTGGAGTTTCCACTACTTAGGAAAAGGTACTGGGAATGCTGAAAGTTTGAAGGTGGATAAATGACCCAGACTGGGTGGGTTCTGCCTGACAAATTTGTCAGAATTCTTTGAGGAGGGAATGAGAAAGTTAGACAGAGGAGAGCCAGTGGACGTGATCTGTTTGGATTTCCAGAAGACTGTTGACAAAGTGCAGCACAGAAAGTTGTTGTGTGATGATGCTGATGCATTAACAAGCTTATGTTGGTTTTGTGTTTTTTATAGTGAAGTCATAAAAGGCACAGATTTCAAGGTTTAAGGGCTACTTTGATTAGAGCGAACAGGTACTGTCACAGGCAAAATGGTTTTAACTTTAAAATAAAAAAAATTTTGCACAATGTAAGAGGAGTGGTCAGTTCTCCCAGCTCAGATATCTATGGTTTAGCAGTCTGGCGATTCACTGAATGCAGTCAGGCAGCTGAAGCTGCTGGGGGCAAAGAAGCAGGCTGGTCCTCTCTCTCTCGCTCTCTCTCTAAGTGCTCTCCTGTAAGACCCTGGGTTTGATTTTACCTTGTATACTAAAGCGTGTTTATGGGGATTGTTGCAAGCATTTGGAACAGCATCATGAAATTGGGATAAGCTGTTGGGTTATCGGATACGTTAAGTTATTCAGTATTCTGTTCTTTTTGTTTGGTTTCATTTGGTAATCTTGTAAGGAAATTCTGTTTTGTTTAAAATTATGTGGTTTGACCAATTGCTTTCCTCCTTGAACCCAAACATGTGGAGCCCAGTAAATAGATAACTGCCGTCAAGAAAACAAAACAACAGAATTAATAATGAAAATATACAATGTGACTCGTTGAAGTGGACATGAACTGGAGTGATGAGGAGAATGACTGGACTGTTTGGAAGGAAAAATAAGAATCACTCACATGTTTCACTCTTACATTCTCAAAATGGTGCATTTATAAAAACAAATGGGGTTTGTGAACAGCATATTCTTTAAGTGTATGACTATTGTTTTTGCAAACAAGTTATTGCTGGTAATCATATGCTTAAGATGGCGATGAACAGGAAATTCACCTCTCAGAGGGTAGTTAATATCTGCAATTGTTTAACACAGCGGGTTGTCAAAGTTAGAGCAATAAGTATATTAAAGCGAAGCCAGAAAAATTTGCAATTATTCGTGGATTAAATGGCTCTGATTAATGACACATCAACTGACTGTCCTCTGTCTGACCTGCTCATTTCCTCCTCAAAGAATTCTGACAGATTTGTTAGGCAGAACCTTGAGAAGTCTTGTCATTTCTGCCCCGTTTTATCATGAGCTCACCAATCGCAACCACGAAAACAAACACTAAAGTCCTTAAAATGAACAAGACCAGGCTTACCATCCAATGCTTATATGTCTTCTTCCTCTCTCCCTCCTTAAACAGAGATGTCAACATTGGCCATTTTCAGTCCTCACGATGCTACCTGACTCCAGTGATTCCTAAATCACCACCAATGCCTTCACAATCTCCTCAGCTATCTCCTTTGGAATCCTGTGATGTAACCCATCCAGTCTGGGTTATTTCATCTTCAAACCTTTCAGCATTCCCAGCACCTTCTCCTATATAGTGGTCACTGCACTCAATCCTCTCCCAGACCCCTCATGGTTCTGGTAAATTACTGGTGTCACCCACTGGGATAAACTGGGTTTCTCCAGCAATGCTTTGTTCCCTATTGCTACTTCTCCAGGTACATTTCCAGTGGTTCAATATCCACTCTCGCTTCCCTGTAACCTTTAGGATATCTAAAAAATCTTGCAATCTTGCGTAGAACATAGGACACAGGACAATACAGACCAGGAACGGGTCCTTTGACACATGATGTTGTGGCGAACATAACGCCAAATTAAATTAATTCCTTCTGCATGCCTTTGATCGACATACATCCATTACTTGTGTATTCATTTGATAATCCAAAAGTCCTTTCATTGTTCCAACTGTATTTGCCACCGCCAACAAAGATGTCTCTCACACTGTTTAAAAACCTGTCCCTCATGACTCCTTTGAAATTTCCCATCTCACCTTAAATGCACGTCCCACAGTATGAGACATTTCAACTCTGGGAAACACCTTCTGATTGTCAAACATATCCCGGCATCCCATAATTTTAGAGACCTCTACCAAGTCTTACCATATCCATCGCTGCACCAAAGAAAGCATCCCGAGTTTTTCTAACCTTTCCTTGTTTCTCATACATTCTAATCCAGACCACACACTGGTAAACTGCTTCTACACACTCTACAAAGCCTCCAAATCCTACTTATATTGTGACAACCAGAACTGAATGCAATACTCGAAGTGTGGCCCAAGTAAAATACTATAAAACTGCAACATGACACACAATTCCCTGAACAATAAAGACAAGCTTACATTGGCCTTCTTTCCCAAACTATCTACCTGCGGGGCCAATTTCTAGGAAATATGAACTTGTACCCCAAGATCCCTTGGCACATCAACGCTGTTCAGGCTAGTTATTAACTGGATACTTTTCCTTAGCATCTGATCTTTCTAAGTGCAGGACCTATACTTACCTGGATTAAACTCCGCCTGCTGTTTTCCTCCCATATGTGCAACTGATCTATCCTTTGACAATCTTCTACATTATACACAAATGCATCAATTATTGTATTGGCTGCAAACCTAATAATCCAACCACGTAGATTTTCACCTAGGTCATTCATTTATATCACAAACAGCAGAGGTCCAATACAGATCGGTAAATCCAATTCCAAACATCCAAGTCAGCGTGAATCCCATGCATCTTAATCTTCCAGATGAGCCGACTGTTACGAAGAGAAGGTTGTCATCCCTCTGACAATTAAAACTGAAACACCCAGAACACCTCTCTCAGTCGAATTGTGATGTTAGGAATGCTCGATAAATGTACCGTGTACCTTCACAAATAAATTGTGTTTCTTTTTTCTGAGAGAATAGAGGTTTCTTATCTCTTCAGATGGCAATTGGCTCTCTTCTCTCCGTCCAAATGCCCTGTCACTTTCCCGCCGATAACATATTGATTTCTTTACAATTTGATTGGTTTAAACTTGTCAACATCATCAGATTTAAAATTAATTGCTTTCAATCTAGCCAAAGAGAGCAAAGTGGACTGGAGGATTATCAGATCAACTCATTTGGATGGAAATTCAATTGACTGATTGGTGTAAATCTGCTCCTATGTCTTATGGTTTTATCATCATTAATTCCATGAATATCACCCTCCAGTATTCCTACTCTGCTGTCTCTGTTTGTATCAGCATTAACTCGAAAGTTTTTCTTTATCTCAGTCATTTCGCACAAGTCCGACAAACACTAGATCCCGATGGCACAGGCTGTCTGTAAGGTCTCTGCAAACCATTGACTTGATGCTAAAAACATTTATTTATCTTTCTGTAATTACATGAAGCATTTCATTATTTTCTATCTCACCTATGCTTTACAATCCTCTACTCTCCCTGTCAGTAACATCTTCCTGATGTAAGAACAACCTCTATCACAGTGAACTGCATGATAGCAGCAACACAACGCTGCTCTCATGCAATCATCTTCAAATAAGAAAACGCTCCTTATTTCGGTGATGTCCTGATTTAACTATAACTTGTACAATCTCCAGATAATTCTCCATATGCATCTTGTTAATTAATAAGCTGTCATCATTTCTACAATCCTCCATAGTGCCGTAAAGCTGTCCAGGCCCTGTGGCCCTCCATATTTTTGTCACAATCTCCAAACACAGACACACCCTATCAGTTGAGGACATTGGCCATAAACATAAACTCTCCTTGTCTTTGTAACCCTGTCTGCATCCTACAGCTCTTTGCAACATTATAATCTGTTTGAGACTCAGTCAACCTCCTTCACTTTGCATCGTTCTCCAGAACACCACAATTCTCCGTCTGATATAACCGACTTCAGATTTCAATATTCTCTGTATCTGTAACCTCTCTTAGTCCTTCAGCACTCACCATCTTCAGGAATTCATCCAGTCTGTGCAAGATTTCCACACTGAAGGATGAAATGTTAGGAAGTAAAATAAAAGATAATAAAATCTCTGCGTTATAAGTGACAGAAAGGATGTACTGATTAAAGCGACATAACCCATCGTGCTAAAAGACTGCAAATACAGAGAGGACAGATCACCAAGAGCAGGAGTTGAAGTCACAGTGAATGGCCTTTTCCCTTCACTATACTGACAGTTATGACATCAAAGCAGACCTAAAGTTTATTGAGATCAGGTGTAATTAAACACGTAGGACTCTGAAAGTTAACATTGAATCTGCATAAACTGTTGTGATTTAATTCTGAATCCTGGTGGTAACACCCAGTGCACTGACTGGGTTAAACACCAGTGAAAATTCTTCAAGTCAGTGTTAACGCTTACATTTTCCAACCAATTAGTTCATCACATGCTCTTTAGTGATAGCTAGTTACAAGGTTTGTTATTTAGTATACAATGTAACACCGTTTGCAAAAATGCGTTGTGACATTGAACTTTTCTTTCACAGCCTCTGCCTCTGAGCTTTCTTTTTCCACCAAGACTCCTGCCCACCCTCCAAGATTCACAAGCCTGACTGCCCCAGCCAATCCATCATCTCAGCCTGCTCCTGCCCCAGTGAACCCATCTTCTCAAACCGTGATCCCGCACTATCAACCCCCGGTCCAGGAGCTTCCGGCATATGTTTGGGTCACCAGCCACGGCCTCCACCTCCTCCGAGACTTATATTTCCCTGAACCCAACACCTCATCGTCATCATGGACATCCAGACCTTATATGTTAGTTCATCATGACCGTGGTCTCCAAACCCTCAATTTCTTCCTTAACCAGTTCTGATCACTGTTTTCAAATTGCTCTCCCACTCTTGGGTCAGTCAACTGGCGAGCTTATTAGCCAGTACAAAGTCCAGTATGGCCCCGCCTCAAGTTGGAATTTTCACATACTATTTCAAGAAGCTCTCATGGATGTACTTCAAAATTCTGCCTCATCCAAGTCTCTTGCTTTAAGGGAACCCTAGTCAAACTTGGGGAAGTCAAAGTCACCTACGCTGACAACCCTGTTGTTATTGTATCATTCCAGAAACCCCCTACATAGGTGTTCATCAACGTGTTAGTGCCTGAGGGGGCTTGTGGAATCATCATATTAGTGTGATTGTACCCATCTTATTTATGAGCCCCTCCCATATTTCCTCATTGGATATCTCGTCTCTGAGTGCAGCAGTGACATTCTCCCTAATTAGGAATGCAAGTACTCCATCACTTTATTCTTCTTGTCATCCTCATCCAAAATATGAAACCCTAGAAATTTGAGCAGCCAGTCTGTGACCCTGTCTCAATCAAATCCTTGTAATGGTCGCAATACCATAGCCCCATGTCCTCACATGGGCTCTACTCATAGTATTCTTTGTGTTGAAATAAACACACTTCAGCCCATTAGTACAAGTGTGTTCATTAACCTGTCTCTGTCTGTCCTTCCTTTTGGATTTATTGATTCTAACACCTACCTTCACTTCAATCTCTCCACTTCCTGATCTGCTGCTCTGTTTTCCAGCTGAAATAAACCTGTTTGTTTAGTGACTGCAATTAATGTTAATCTCCATCGATTCTATCTGTGACCCTGGAGTAATTCACTTTTTTGTTAAAACAGGCTCATTTCAAAGTGACATAGAGTCAGTGGCAGCATCATATCCGACACTCAACAGCTCCAGACACGGTGAAAGGAGAGATTAGAATCTGAGAATAAAGTTGGCTGGAATATTTCATCAATGAAACAGAATCTAATAATGCTGGACATGAATGTTACAGAAATGGACAGGACTGTATACTGGGATCTGTTGGCCCTTTCTGCTTTTTATGATAAGATTCCATTATCGCTATGAATGCGATACATAGTGTACATGACTGAATTCTTTTATTATCCTATCCTGGCTATTGTTGGCATTCCTGGTAAGTCTCACTGCCTGGTTGGTTTTTCTATAAACCATGTTTAATTGTATTGTTATTCTTTCTGATTATTCTACTGTCCGTGCTGCCATTAATACTGCTGATGAGACTCTGAATTCATCTTCCACTCTGCAAACCCTTGCTAACTGTCTGTCTTCTCATTGATTCTGGTGGACACACAAGAGGGTGATTGCTCAACTGTATCTGTAAACTATGAATCATTGCGTTTTTGACATCATTCTTTACATATTCGGAACATAAAAATCACTGTCTTCTGTTTTGGCAAAAAAAACCGACATTTCCTTCATGTGAGTCCATTCCATCCCTGGCCAATATCTGAAAGCGCAACAGCGTTTCCACTTATACCGTGATCCCTTTTTCCCTGGGCTGATTTTTTGGCCACTAATCCTGACCATTATTAATTGTATTCACTAAGCCCACAAGAACATCTTTCACTGGATCAACCCAGCCCTTGCTTAAAGCATGAAATGTGAAATCCAGTTTCGGTATTCCCAGGTCTCTGCTGACCCCGTTCCCATTCACAAAACTGCATCACCAAAGCTCACCCAAAGATTCCGCAGCTCCTCCCAGAGGTTAGACCGAAATCCGTTCCCCTTGTCATTCCTGTGAACTTCAATGTATATTGCTGTTAAATCTTGCAGTGTCTGCAGTTTAAAATTCTCACACACGTGAAGACATCTGTTCATCATATCGCTCTCTGTCTCGTTCTGTCTTTTCCCCAAATCTCTGAGAGTTGTTTATGTTTAAACTGATTTCCCTCTGCTCCGTCTCTCATGGTGATTTTCACATCTGCACTCCCTCAGTACTTGTATTTTGCTGCTGTTTCACAGATACAGAGACATGAACGCATGGAAGCACCACTTCAGTCATTTGCAGCTGGACCTGGAAATTTCCCCATGCTAGGCCACTATCACATTCCGGATGAAGGGCTCCGACTTGAAACATCAGTTTTCCTGCCCCTCGGATGTTGCCTGTCCTGTTGTGTTTTTCCAGCAAAACATTCTCAACTCTGATCACCAGCATCTGCAGACCTCACTGTCTCCACTCACCACTGCAGGTATATGGAGCAAGAGAGTGATCTATGCCCATGTACGATCTGCAAATAGTCCACCTCATTAACCAGTGCATCAAAGCGATCTACAAAGTGTCTTCTGCCTGGTTTTGTTACTCTCGACTCGTTCTGCTAGGTAGATTCAAGTTACTACATAACTGATCATTTCACATGATGTCGCAGTCTCATTATTTAATTGTTTCATTTTGCAACTGGACACCTGAAGGCCGCACTCCCCCAGTTAGTCCAAATGCACGAATTGTTCCCCATATTTCTGCAACCATTCTGCAGTAATTCATGGCCCTATTCCATTATAAGGTGAATGGTTTTCCTTGCTGTATCTTTCCCTATCCTCGTTCTTTTGCTCCTGTGATGCAGTGCTGTGTTATGAAGCTCAGAAAAAATGAAATTGAATGTGTTGTGGTATCACCCTATTCATCATGAGCTGGATGTAAAGCTCCATATTGGAAAAGGGTTTCAGCCGCACATTGATTCACAGGTTTAAAACTAGCTCTGTGCCTGTCCACTGAACGCCTGTTACTCTGAGCTGATCATGTGTTCAGCAACATGCAGAAGCCCTTCAAGTATTATTGCTACGGACCCATCAAATAAATTGCTGGAAATAGGCATTTCAATTAATTCTGTTTCTGGAAAGATACTGGAAGGACTTGAATGTTTTTGCTGGAGTTTGTGTTGTGAACTGCGGGAGATTTTTCAGGGAGACCGTAGAGTTTAAAAACACAATTCAGAATGAAGATTTAGGAATGTGGTTACAATGTATCTTGGCTTTGAATATGCAAAATAAAATGGAGCAGAGGCTGCAGTGTGTGGAAGCTCTGAGACCACAGCCTGAGTGGGTGTGGGGGAAGAGATCTGCCGGATCCATTTCGGGTTTGCGAGAAAGCTTACCACGCTACAGCAAACTCAGGAACAAAACAGAAAAGGACCCTGGAAAGATGGGATCTACCTCTGTGGTCACCTCTGTGCTGTATCAAACTACAAATGACTTTATTTTCCATGATTTCACAAGAGATTATTGTTGGAAACTGTGAGAAGATCATTTCCTTGGACCATGGAACACGTCTCGTCAAACCCAGCCAATGTGGCAGATCATTGCACATAGCAGTTGGGAACAGGAGTAGGACATTCTAAGTGTGCCTGAACAATTAGTATAATTCTGGATGATTGGCCATCTCAGTAGACTGCTCTAATTTCCTTCTCAGATCCTTTGATTCCCATAGAATCATAGAGTCATAGAGATGTACAGCATGGAAACAGACGCTTCGGTCAAACCCGTCCATGCCGACCAGATATCCCAACCCAATCCAGTCCCACCTGCCAGCACTCGGCCCCTATCCCTCCAAACCCTTCCTATTCATATCCCCATCCAAATGCCTCTTAAATGTTGCAATTGTACCAGCCTAATGTGATCTATAGACTATTTCAGAAGCTTTCATGAATGTTTTCGCCTGAACAGCCTTTTTGCCGACAAATTACATAAACTCAAATCTCTCTGGGTGAAGAAATTTCCACTTATTTCAGTGTTGAATAGCCTATGCCCGAACCATCGAATGTGACAACGATTCTGGACTCACAGGTCATTAGAAACGTCCTCCATGTGTTAAACTGCCCAGGCCTATTTCCAATGTTAGAAATTTGATGCGATCCCCTCTCATCCATCTGAAGGCCAGTGAGCATAATCTTAATTGATAGCCTCTCTTCATGCCACTGTTCTGCTATGCCAGGGATTAATGCAATAGTGGTAGATAAATACGCTTTGTACTGGAATCCTCTCGCCATGAGAGCCAACATGTCACTCCTCATCTTCTCCTTCTGCTCATCTGCATGTTAATCTTCATTAGGTTTCAGGTCTCATTGCACCTCCCACTTTATCAATCTGTCAATATATGACTAATAATCTGCCTTTCTGATTTGCGAAATTGGTAACCTCACAATTATCCACATTATATGGTATCTGTTATAAATTTGTCCATCCATTCAACTGATACAAAACACTCTGAAACATCTCTGCTGACTCCTCAAAGCCTACAATCCCAACAAACTTTGTGTTGTCTGCAGTGCCAGAGATAAGACGTTAAGTTCCCTCTTTTAAAACATTAATATGTATTGTGAACAGATGAGGTCAATTATGGATCCCTGTGCTACCTGACCAGTCATTGCCTGCCTCTCAGATGAAATCCAATGGACTTCAAGATTTTCCCCACTAATGGTGTCAGTCTATCCAGTCAATAATTCCCTTTGACTGCATGTAGAAAACAAAAGTGGTGTCCCATTTCTCAACTTGCAATTCGTAGGAACTATTCCAGAATGTCAGAATTTTAAAAGACAACCACCAATACACTGATTATTTCTAAGGTCAATTCCTTAGTGTCCTTGATGCACCTTATTGGCCCTGAGGATTATGGGGGTTTATTCTCATCAAGTTCCCCACCACCTTTTGCCTCCCAATCAGTCAGTTCTTCTCCTTTCAAGGAATCTGTGTTTGCCAACAGTTGTATTGTCTTGTTTGTGTCTTTCTTAGTGAAGAGGAAACCAAGTTATCATGTGAAGATGAAAAAAGTGTATTAATTGAAGTCTCTGATAAAATAAACAACTTCACAATAAGCCTGTGAGATCATGATTTTTTTTAAAAAAACTAAACACAACGGGAATAATTGAGCTGTATGTGCTGCTGCTGTAACAATTGTGGATGATTTAACTTCACAAAACTTTCACAAATCGAAATGTAAAAGGCAGAATTAAGAACTGATTTAGACAGCCATTCTTTCTGTTATTTATTTTGTGGAATATAGCTGTCACTGGCTGGCCAGCATTTATAGCACACCCCTGGTTGCTCTTGAGAAGATGGTGCTGAGTTGCCTTCTTGAACTGTTGCAGTCAATATGCAGTGAGTGAAGCCAAATGCCATTCGCTTCAATGTTTTGATTCAGTAACAATGGAAGAACGGCAATATATTTTCAAGACAGAATGGTAAGAAGCTTGGCATCAGGATTTTATGGTGTGAGGTGAAATTGAAAGTGTTGATGGTCCTGTGTATTTGCTGCTCTTGTCCTTGACAGAAGTGGCTGTGAGTTTAGATGATGCTATCTGAGGTGCTTTGGTGACTTTGTGTAGCCCATCTTGTGGATGTTACACTTTGTGGTCACTGAGCGTTTGTGGTGGAGGGAGTGAATCCTTGTTGATGTAATGTTAATCAAGCCGGCTGCTTTGACCTGAATGGTACCAGGTTCTTTGAGTGTTGTTGGAGCTACAGCATGCAGGCAAGTAGAAGGTATTCCACCACACTTTGACTTGTTCCTTGCAGATGATGGACGGGCTGAGGGGATACAGTTGGTGAGTTACTCGCATCAGTATTCCGAGCCTTGGTCTGTTCGTGTAGCCAATGTGTCGAGTCCAGTTGACGTTCTGTTCAGTAATAACAGCGAGGCTGTTGATCGCAGAAGAATCATTGACAGTAACATCATTGAATGTCACAGGGCAGTCTGAGGTGACTGACCTGCAGTAATCAAAACCTTCTTTCTATATGTCAGGTATGACACTAATGAACAGAACGTGTGTCCCCTGATATCCGTTGTTTTCATTTTTACAAGGGTTCCTTGATGCCACCCTCAGATAGATTTCACTGATCACAGTTTTCAATGTTTGGGAGAAGATTTGTAGCTCGGGTGCTCGTTATTGTGGTTCTGTTCGCCGAGCTGGGAATTTGTCTTGCAAACGTTTCGTCCCCTGTCTAGGTTTAAATCCTCATTGCTTGGGAGCCTCCTATGAAGCGCTTCTGTGCTGTTTCCTCCAGCATTTATTGTGGCCTGTCTCTGCCGCATCCAGTTGTCAGTTCGAGCTGTCCGCTGTAGTGGCCGGTATATTGGGTCCAGGTCGATGTGTTTGTTGATAGAGTCTGTGGATGAGTGCCATGCCTCTAGGAATTCCCTGGCTGTTCTCTGTTTGTCTTGCCCTATAATGGTAGTGTTGTCCCAGTCGAATTCATGTTGCTTGTCGTCTGTGTGTGTGGCTCCTAAGGATAGCTGGTCGTGTTTTTTCGTGGCTAGTTGGTGTTCGTGTATACGGATCGTTAACTGTCTTCCTGTTTGTCCGATGTAGTGTTTTGTGCAGTCCTTGCATGGGATTTTGTACACTACATTAGTTTTGCTCATGTTAGGTATCAGGTCCTTTGTTCTGGTGAGTTGTTGTCTGAGCATGGCTGTTGGTTTGTGTGCTGTTATGAGTCCTAGTGGTCGCAGTCGTCTGGCTGTCAGTTCAGAAATGCTCCTGATGTACACCAGGAATAAATAGGCTGTTGATTCGTAAAGAGACCAAGAGCAACAGGGAGAAGGCAGGAGAATGCGTTTGAGGAATACATTAGCCATGATTGATTGGAAGAGGAGACTCAATGAGGTGAATGGCTAGTTCTGCTTCTCGATCTTTTTGCCTTATTTTGCGCTGATGGATACACTGCAGTTATTGCAAAAATTAAAGCTCAGTCCAGCGGTAACATATTGGCAATGGATCGACGATTCACTGGCTCATAAGAAGCAGTAGGCTGAGAGAAATTAGTCGTTTTCCAGTTGGCAAGATGGAATGGGTGGTGTGCCACAGGGATACAGTGGTCAGTTTCTGATCTGTTAAAATTGAGAGAATGACATTAATGAAGCGACCAATGTCACGGTTAGTAATGTTACAGATGTCACAAAGACCTAAGGAAAGGAAGTTACAAAGCAAAGCTAAACATAAAGGATGATTACGGATTGAAAAGCTAAAATAGAGAGTTTAATTCAGTTTGCAAGAATGTAGCAAATGAAGCATAACGTGGGAAAATGAGAAAACGTCCATTATGACTGGAAGATTAAAATAGAAATGATGGGAGATTGCAGAGCTCTGAGTTACAGAAGGATTTCGGTGTCTTCCTGCATAAACTGCAAAATGTTGAAATGAAGGTTCAGCAAATGACGAGGGAAGTTTAAAAGATGCTTTTGTTTATAATAAGAAGAATTAAATACAAAATTGGTGAGATGATATTTAATCTATAAAAGACCTTACCAATACCACATCTGGAACAGTGCAAAGCATTGATATCCTTATTTGAGGAAGGATGTAAATGCACTGAAGCAGCTTAGAGAATGTTCCAAATAATAGCTGGAATGGACAGATTGTCTTATGAGGTAAGTTTGAGCCGGTGATATTTTTATCGGCTGGAGTTTCGGCAAGTTACAGATGACTTGAATTGAACCACTATAGTGTGGAGACAGGCCATTCACCCCAAAAAGTCCACACCAAACCTTAGAATATTCCAGACCCATTCTTGTAACCTCTTACTCTATATTTCCCCTGACAAATGCACCTAACCTACACATCCCTGAACACATTAGGCAATTTTGCATGGCCAATACACCAAACCATCTTTGGATTGCAGGAGGAAGCCCATGCAGACATGGGGAGAATGTGCAAACTCCACACAAACAGTCACCCAAGGCTGCAATCAAACCCAAGTCCCGGGCGCTGTGAGCCACTGTGCTGCCCTTGATTGAAAGTTACTGGCTGGTCTTCACAGGGTGGACATAAAGATGGTGTTTCCTCTAGTTGGAGAATCTGGAATTAGGCAACACTGTTTAAAAATTAGGGGCCTCCTCTTTAAGGCAGAGATGAGTCTTTGGAAATCCCTTTCTCAAAAGTTGTTTGAAACAGAGTAAAATGAATCATTATAAGGCAGCAGTCGGTACATCCTGTGACACTGGATACGGTATGCTGTTGGGGGATGGGCAAAAATGTGGAACAATCTGATACGTCATGATCTTAGTGAATGATGGAACAGCTTCGACCTAGTCCTGCTATTAATTTGCCCAATCATATAAAATGACAAGGAAATTATGATTGGCTAAAAGTTATATCTGATGACATGATATAATATTGGGATGTCAGTGTGAGTGTGCAGATTTTACACGTGATATAGCAAATATGGGGAAATATGTTTTAATCCGCAGTGAATAGTGGCTCCCAGCTGTTCTCAGCAACATGAGAACAGAATACAACTGACAGATGTTTGATAACAGCAGAATGACACAACATTAGAGTGATCGAGGAATTGACACTTCACGTTTCAACTGACTTTCAGACAACTCAGGCGAGAATAAAACATGTCAGTGTCGAACAAAAGCAGTAAATTTCAAGAAAGACTGGAAATATATGAAAATAACCACAAGGTGAAGGCAGGTGAACAGAAAGCTGGGTGATTTTACATTCTACACATGAACTTGAATTGAGAGAGATGATCCGCAGATGGTTACAATGAATGAAGTCTGCAGTTATGGAATTTTAGCAGAAATGTTTTAAAATGTTTCTAAAGGGCAAGTCAAGTGTTTGTGTTCCTAATTCGGATCATTTTCATGGATGTTAGTAATCTGAGATTAGAAATTGTTCAGTAAATTAGAAATCAATTGCGAAAATTTATTAAGAAGATTCCTTTCTTGAGGATCAGAGATTTATCGGAAAATTGTTCTTCAATGCTTTTCCTTTCTGTCTTAACTCTCTCCCAGTCTTCCTCTGTTAATTAGACTATTTTCTCTCAATGAGTTGCGAACAAGTTAAGTTCCCATCTAGTTAAGGTCCAGTGTATGCTGAAATAACCTTCTTCATTGTCCAATAAACTGACCAATTTGATGTAATTTGCAAACTTATTAATCATGCCCCTAATATTATCATGCAAATCATTTCTATAAATGATGAAAAGCAGTGGACCCAGCAGTGATTCTTGTGGCAAACGGCTTGTCACTGGATTCAACCTGAAAAGCAACCCTCCACAACCACCTTTCGCCTCTGACCTTCAAGCCCATTTTGTATACAATTGGCTCACTGTCTCAGGATCCCATGTGACCTCAACTTGCTAATCCGTCTGACATGCAGAACCTTGTTGCATTCCTTGCATCCATGCAGAGAACCATTACCAATCTGCCTTCATCAGTTTTCTCTGTGACGTCTTTGAAAAGTTCAATCTAGTTAGTGAGACATGATTTCCCATGCACAAAGCCATGCTGACTGTCCCAAAACAACTCTTCTCTTTCCAAATGCATGTAAATCTTTTCTCTCAAAATGCCCTCCAAAAACTTCCACACTACTAACATCAGGCTCACCAGTCTATAGGTCTTTGGGTTTTCCAGTCATTATTTCCTTTTCTTCTCCCAGTCCTCCACTGGTCGCAGCAAATTTTAAACGTAGTCAGATGACCAATAATATAGATCTCAGACTGGGTTGGGGTCAGTGTTTGGAACAAGCCAGGCCAATTTGTTTAATCTGCTAAATTAGCAAGTTTATGACCAAACTAGAGTTTCTCAAATGTGATGGAACAATGAATGACAAGCAGTTTGGAAATTGCAAATATATGCATCGATATTTACCTTTCTAAAAAAAAACTGAGGAACACACACACAAACACACACACAAAATCACACATATACACACACAAACACACACACACAAACACAGACACACGTACGTTTGATTAGAAACAGAAATACAAAATCTCTGCATATTGTTAACTTGAAAGACCAATGGCCAAATATTAGCTGAACTCATGACAACAGGAAAATGGAGAGATTGTCCCAGATATTATTTTAGTTCTGACGTGATTCTGTTCACTCCAGCTGCTGGAGTGAACAGAATTTCATCCTGGAACAGTTGGATTTTGCTGAATTCCCTTTTCTTCACGCAGTGGGGGGACTGCAATGATTCGCTGTCAGGAATACTCCTCAAGTGGTAAAGATGACTAAGGGGTTTTTAGCTCGCATATGTTGCCGTGCAGAGGAACAAGGAAAGAGAAAGCGGGCAATAGGCTGTTGCTTCTTTGGCAGGTTACATTTGCTCCCTCTCTGAGCTGAATTTACAATAATGTTATCTGTCTCCAAACTAGCCCATATAAGGTCTTCATGAACATAATCTAAACTGTATGATCCAATCATATTCCCTGCTCCATGTAGATGCATCATAACTGCTGTCATACACAGAGCCATTTCCTGAGCAAATAGTGGCCGCAATTGATTTGAAGATATGTTTATATGTGCCTGCAAAATTAAAAAAAGAAAGTTTAATGGCTTCACTAAGATGTGTTAACATGAATGCATCATATCCTAAATTTCTTTCTCAGTTTTTCTTTAATCCTATACTAGAGGAAATAACTGTTCGGTGTTTACCAGCTATGCTCTCCTCAAGATCTGTTACGTTCGATAAGGGCTTCTCTCTTTCTTAGGCCTAATCTGTTACTGCTTCATAATTAATGTCTTCATCCCAAGAATGAATAAAAATAAACATCTTTGAAATGTTTTGAAATCAGAAATGTTTTCGTTTTCAGTTTATGGGAATAAAACTGCTCATTGTTCATCTGCCATGATCTTATCAATGCCCTGTACAGATTCAGAAGATCACACCCAATACCCTTTGTAAGAAAGAACATCATTCTATTTATCTTCCAAAATCACTTGCTGCATCTTCAGACTAACTTTATGTGAGTCACACACCAGTACATTCCTCTGCATCCTCTCTCCATTTAAATAATTTTCTGTTGCTTTCGTCTTTCCCCAAAATACAAACTTCCCATCACTCACATTGATCTGTGTTTTTTTAATGCTGGTTTTCTCCTGAACCTCCCCTGTCTGTATCCCATTGCAGACTTTCTATGTCCAGTTGACATCTTATTGAATGACTATGCTGGTTTATTAGCGAATTGACCTCTAATCTAGTTAGCTCCTTCATCCAAATCGTTCAGCTAGAATGTAAATAGTTGATGACCTCACAGCAATCCCTGAGGGATCCCCTTCATCACAGCTTTCCAACCTGAATGTCAGTATTTATCTCTACTCTGTATTCCCTGTTAGCTAACCAGGGATCCCCTGGTCCTGTGCAGAGAACTAGAAAGGTTGCATGGCCTCATCCTGTGCTGTCTAATGTTCTGAAAGGACTGAATACTTCATTCTCTTCCAGCATAACTGCTCGGAGGGGCAGAAAAGTGTTGTTCTGTCTCAATGTAACAACCCTGACTGGTTGACTGTGGCCTTTCATTGTAAAAGCTTTGAGGTGTTAAGTGAGAAAAAACCTAATGGAATAGGACCTGTAGTTGGCCATTCAGACCCTCAGGACTGCTGCTCAATTTAGAAAGATCATGGTTGGTCTGATTGTGGTTGAATGCTACTTTTCAGCTAATTCCCAATAAACACTGATTCCCTCATCCATCAAAGATCAGTCAAGCTCTGCCTTGAATATCTTTAATGACCCAGTCTTCACTGTTCCCTGGGAAAGAGAACATAACTGACAGTACAATATTAAAGAGAAAAAAATATCCTTTTCTTAATCTTAAATGGTGGATGACACATTTTTCATGGATTAATCTCACAATAAATTACCTCGCCTGTTGAGAAATAAGGGTGCAAAAAATAGGAACAGACACAGACCATTCAACCCCTCAAACACAATAATTCACTTCAGTAATATACTTATTCATCTCAGCATCCACTGCACTCTTGGGAAGCCATGAGACCATAAAGCAGAAGAAATTCGAGCAGAATTCGGCCATTTGGCCAATTGTTGTTCGATCCGGATGGACATGTTTCATAACAAAATTCTCTTGCATTCTCATCATAACCTTAATCCTCTTAATAATGAAAACACATCTATCTCTGTTTTGAAGAAATTATTTTGTCTGTGCCTCTGTGTTCCTGTATGTATGTGTACACTTCTATGTGTTTCTGGGGAATGGCAGGGTGATCATGGAGGTTTTATTTTTTAACAGCCAGGAGGTCTGTGACCATACTTACTGTACAGGGATTGGTACTGGATATACTTTTGTTTGCCAGTTACATCAAGAACTGAGATGATAATATGGAAGTAGATTTGCAGATGACGTAACAATTGATGGTATAATGGAGAGTGAAGAAGTCTATCTAAGATTACAAAGAGATCCTTATCAATTGGATCAATTAAGCATCAACTGGTACAGCATGGAAACAGAACCTTTGATCCAACTCGTCCATGCCAAACAGCTATCCTAAATTAATCTCTTTTAATTTGTCAGTATTTGGCCCATATCCCTCTAACCCCTTCCTATTCATAGATCTAAACAGATGCCTTTTAATTGTTGCAATTTTACCAGCCTCCTCCACTATATCTGGCAATTCATTCCATACATACACCACCCCCTGCTGAAAAAAAGTGTTCCTTCAGCCCCATTTATGTCTTTCACATCTCACGTGAATCGCTACCATCTATCTTTGAACTCCCATACCCTTTAAAAACAGATTTCAACTTATCAATGCCACTCATGATTTTAAAGACATCTATAACGTCACCAATCAATCTCCAACGCTCCAGACAAAATAGTTCTAGTCTTTTCCCCCTTAACCCAAACCCTCTAATCCAAGTGACATCCATGTAAATCTATTATGCACCCTTTAAAGTTCAACATTATCTTTAAGTTTTACAGCAGGGAGATCGCAATTGAACGCAGTATTCCAAAAGTATCATCACTATGTCGTGTTTAGATGCGTTACAGCATCCAAACATCTATTATCAAAACACTGAACAAGAAAGGCAAATGTTCCAAATGCCTTCACCACTACCTATCGACCTATTACTGCACTTCCAAGAATCTCTGGAACTGTACCACGATAGTTAGCACATGTGTGGAGTATGCACATTCTCCTCGTGTCTGCCTGGGCTTTGTTCAGCTGGTCCAGTTTCCTTCCCCAGTCCAAAGGTGTGCAGGTTAGGTGGATTGTGCGTACTAAATGACCCATTATGTGCAGGCTTGATGGGTGAGCTATGGAAATTGCATGGTTGCAATGAAATGGTAGGAGTGTGTCTGCTAGGATGTTCTTCAGTGGGTCAGTGTGGACTCCATGCACTGAATGACATGTTTCCACGCTGTGGGTTTTCTGTGAATGGCTCTTTATTTCGCAACACTCTCCAGGATTCTATCATTAAGTCTATAAGTCCTGCCATGATTTGCATTACCAAAATGTGACGTCGCATTTATCTAAAATAAACTCCACCTGTCACTCCTCAGCCCATCAATCCATTTAATCGAAGTCCCGTTGTACTATGAGATTGAAGATATAGACCCCTCCAGAGAGGTCTCTTGGTCTCAAGATCTGTCAAAAGATTCAAAGAAATGCGGTCTGTACGAAGCAAGGTCATTAGTTTAATAAAGTAAGGCAGCCTTATGCACTTTTGTCCAGCAACACAGAGCTTAAATCTTCTGTGCTCCGTGGTGAAATTGTGCAATTACATTTGAGCAATAAGCAATTTTTATGTTTTTCATGAATCAGTACAGCCTTAATTAAAATCAACTGTAATATGGTGACATGATTGACGAAAGGCTAATCCAATGAGATTCCCTGAGAAAGGATTCGTAATTACAAGAAAAGTCCAATCAACTGTATTATGGTGAAATGATTGACAGCAGGCAAATCCAATGATATTTCCTGGGAATCGGTTCTTGCCTCACATAAATCGTCATTCCATGCTAGCATATCAAGGTTACTTCGAATTGTCAATTAATGTGTCAGTATTCATTTTATGAAAAAGTCATTGTTTGCCTTATCTTCTTTTTCAGCTAATTCAGTAAGCAGCAGTACAGGTTCACACTGTCAAATTATAACTTGAAGCATTTTTTTGTGTTATTTTAAATTGAAAAGTCATTTTATGGTTAATTAAAACCTACATATGTTTGTTGCTTCTGACAACAGCCTAAGTTCAAATTTTAAATCCTCAAGATAACTTTCTTCGCTGTCAGCTACACCACCAATTTTGGTAACATTTGTTAACTTACTAGCCATACCTCCAATCATTAATATAAATGATGAAAACTAATCAATCCGGTAAGGATCGTTGTTGAACACTAATGGTCACGGGCTTCCAAATTGAAAAGCTACCTCACCTCAAGCCAAATTTGTACCGAAATGGTCACCTCTCCCTGGATTTCATGTGATCTGACCTGGCTAACCGTTATCCCATGTGGAAACTTTCTGAAGCCGATTGACTTTCAGTTTCAGAATTTGCCCTGCGCATGGACTTCAGCAGTCCCTGCAGAAGAAATAAACATAATTGCAAGGAAAATAACATTTCGTGTAGAGGGGGATCATTCAGCCTGCTGGTCAATATTTACTCTCTGCTGGTTTTGCTTATAACGAAAAGAGATTAACCAGAGATAGTGTACAAGTTGGGACCAATAATGTCTATAAAAAGGACGGGGCCCTACAAATATTCAGCTGGTCTATTCTCTATTTCTTGCCTTATTAATATAAGGCACTAAGAGTAACCCTGAGATTATTACCTTTGGAGTTTTGCTTTTTAAATTTATGTTCCAGCTTTCTTTACAAGGTCTTTGCAGAAACATCAACTCCTTCAGTTTTCTCTTTGGTTTTTGGTTTTTGCTGTGACGTGATAGTGGGATTTGGTTACTACACATTCTGGGAAGATAACTGGATATTCCTGTTTTAACTCCTCAGTTGCTTGGTCTTCCTTGGGTTTCTCTACAACAAGGGTTGTCACTCCCACCTTGGACTTTGCCAAATCATTCCCAAGAACAAACTGAATTCCTGGAAATGACACTCTATCAATCACTCCCACTGTTAGTTTCCCAGTCTTGAGTTGGCACTCCAACCTGATCTATCCCACAAATTACCACACTGTCAGGCAACAGATCGGAAAGGGTGCATTTTTGCTCATGCCTTATTATCAGCGACTGGTTAGATCCTGCATCTCTTGAAATTATAACTTTTTGCCCTACTCACCCTGTTCTTTCTCAGTAAACTTTACTCACGGAGTCAAATTCTTTATAGAGATCTGGTACTACCTCCATACCCGGCCCTTGCCTAGGCTGTGCAACTCTTTGGCTCTTCTCCTTTACTGCTTTCACAAATGCCACCGGCTTACCTTCTTTTGCACCATCTTCTCCCACAGTGTCTTTCGTTAATTGTGTCCCACTTTACCACAGTGGAAACACCTGAGACCTTTCACCTCCTTTCCACTCTTTTGGGCTTCTTTATTAATCTGTGGTCAGCTCTTAACAGTGTTGTCTACTCTTTGTTTCATTGTGTAGGATCACCCCTTCTCCCAACCTCGATCCCTCACATGATGAAATTCTGGTCGGAAGCTTGTCTTATGCACCAACACGTACTCATCTGCCAATTCTGCTGCCCTTCTCACTTCCTGAGCTTTATGTTCCTCCACTTGAATTCTTACCATCTCTTGAGTTTTAAAATTGAGTTTTTAAACTCCTCTTGCAGAATAATCTCTCTTCGAGCCTCAAAGGTCATACCTATCATTAAGTACACACCAATCTATCAAAAAGATTATGCTTAATTCTTTCAGACTCAACATTAGTCTGATCTGGTTCCTTCTTCATGTTTGTGAAAGGCTGCATATGCTTCTGGTACCAATTCATAAGCACTTAAAATAGCCTGTTTGACATCTTCATTATCTCTTGAATACTTATCTGACATCATGGCAAATACCTCACGAGCTCTGCCTGCCAGTTTAGTCTGAACTCGCATTACCCATAAATCCTCAGACCACTCCATCTGCCTAGCCAATTTTTCAAATGAAATAAGGAAGGCTTCAACATCTTTCTCATCAAAATGGGGCAGTGTTTTGACATAATTGTACAAACGACTACCTTCTCTTTTACTCTGCATCCTGTTAACTTGACTTTGCTGGCTAAGTTGCAACTTCTCAAGTTCAAATTTGCTCTCTTTTCCTTTTATCCACTCTCGCTCTCCTCTCTCTCTTTTTCTCTCCCTTTTTTCTCTCTCTCTCTTTCTGTCTCTTTCTTCTCTCACTCCTTGCTCAGTTAAGAACCTTCTATCCCTTTTCATCTCTCTTTTCTCTCTCTTTCGTTTTCTCTCGCCCTTTGTTTATGTTATAACTCAATTTTCCTCAATTGTAATGTACGTTTTTTCACATCTACTGCACTTGTCTGTTTATATAAAACACCTTAAGTGTTTGACTAATTTCCTTACAATTTCAGCATTACTTCTGTCTTTGGTTTAACCCAAATCTAACTTCTTTGCTAATTCTAAATGGATGATCTTTTTCTGTCCTTCAAAATGCTCTTGGCAAATTTGCAAATCAAATTCAATCCGAGAACCTCTTTAGCAAGTTTAAGAGCCATTTCTCTCAGTTTTATTTTAACCAAATACAAGTCACTGAAAGACAACAATTTGTCTCACTTTTGTTTTATTTGAATATCTAGGATACTAAACTGCAAGTTTTTAAATCTATTGAGCTTTACTGTACTTCAAATCTATTCAAATCTGTTTAAACCTGTTCAAATCACGAATCCGAGACCCAAACTGTACAAATCTTGATGACGAGTCCCCAAACTGTTATGGTACAGGTTTAACCCCACTGCGCATTTCCACCAGCAACACAGAAAAAAACATCACCCAGTGCTGCAATCTGTTAAAATTCGAGAGTCAAAGAACGATCCCAAAATTTACTGTATAAAGCAAAAATTAACTATTTTTGTCTAACAGAGAAGATTTACTTACAACTATTTACAACTCCTTTCTTTTAAGCCTGTCTTTTTCCTCCCCCTCCACTATAACAGGTTAATAAAAAATCCTGATTAAGATTTTAAAAAGAGCTTTTTATTTTAAAACCTGGCAGCTTTCCGTTCTTCTCTGCATGCCTGTCGTCGTTTCTTCTTCCTGGGGATTCAGCTTCCCAGGTCTTTGATTGATAAAGGTACATTTCAGAGAGCAGATCCTTCTGCAAGCAGTCTTGTTGGTGCCCACTATTCGTTGCTGTCTTGGCTAAATGTCCAAAATGTTTATGTTTGCACTCCAAAACATCGGATCATTTCATTGTTTTGACGTCATCTAAAATAGTAAGATTCAAATTCGACTGGACTTTTGTATCTGGGACATCTTTAAATGATTGACCAAATTTTGAATTTGGTTCTCTATCCTGACAACACCACACCATATATGTGTTTCAACCCTAATGTTACATTTTAAAATATTTAACACACTTTGTGATAACCATAAATGTCAGCTCCCTGAAATGTACACTGTTCCCACAACTTCATAACCGTACTATGAGAGTATGGGAGACAGGAGTCAGGGAATTCCAGTGGAAATAAAAGATAAGAAAGGGCAAATGAAAGCAGAGGGAAAAAGGAGGCTATCAAAGGTTTTCAATCTTTTCAGGTGTCGGGGTGTGGTGTTGTGAGGATGGAGTCAATACAACACTGAGAACAGAT
The DNA here is from genome assembly GCF_047496795.1 of Chiloscyllium punctatum. Lineage (NCBI taxonomy): Eukaryota > Metazoa > Chordata > Chondrichthyes > Orectolobiformes > Hemiscylliidae > Chiloscyllium > Chiloscyllium punctatum. The sequence goes on along the minus strand of NC_092787.1, from coordinate 35,674,095 downwards.
ACTGTAGCAAGGAAATCTTGATGGAATCAGTCTGGTGCATCCAAGAAGAGACAAGGGGCAGAAAACACTTGTGGAAGTTCTTCCTGGGCCTCCAGACAGTACTGATGAGGTAGAATATTGTAGAAAATTAGAAATTCATACAACAAGGATGCTACAGTTAACATCATTTTAATGTACATAAAGACTGGCAAACTATATTCATAATAATATTGTGACAATGAATTGTTGGAGTTTGTTCATGATGGGTTTTTACACCAGGACGCTGAGGAACAAACTTGGGGACAGATTATTTTAGATTTGGGTTATTGCCACGATGTGGAGTTAATTAATAATCTTGTTGGGACAGGTGCTTATGGGAAAGGTGCATAACTTGTCAGAATTGTTCATTGGGATAGTACATGATGTAGTTCAGAATGAACCCATGGTCCTAATTCTAAACAAAGAAAATTACAAACAAATGAGGGGTGAGTTGGCTGTGCTGCACTTGCTGACTTCACTAAAAGGCATGAGAAAAAGGGCACACACTTGACTAAGAAAAGAAATTGAGGATGATACTGACCTCACACAGGAACCATATAAATTTATCAGAGAAACTATGAAGCCTGAGGTTTGGGAGCAGGGGAAAATTCAGCAAAAGGTGCCCAAAACGTTGATTGAGAGGGTGAACATTAAGTGTGAGAAGTAAATTTGTAAGGAATATAAAAAAACTGATGTTTTTTTCTTCATTCATTCACAGGAATGAGGCCGTCGCTGGCTGGACAGCATTTATTAACCACCCCTAATTGCCGAAAGTGCATTTAAAATTCAACTACATTGTTGTGTGTCTGGAGACGCATATAAACCAGAGCAGGTAAGAACAGCAGTTTCCTTCCCTGAAGGACATTAGTGAACCAGGTGGGTTTTTCCTATAATCGATAATGAGTTCATGGTCATCATTAGACACTTGTCTTTCAGGCTGTAGGATCTTCCAGAAGCATGAAAAAGATTTTTCGAGACTCTTCATACTTACAGTCTGAAATCAGGTGAACAGATAATGAGAAACAAGGAAATTATAGAGCAATTAACAACTGCATTAGTTCGCCTTCACAACCCTTTAAGAAAAGTGAATTCTCCTCACACTTGTTTGAAATCTGCTCTGCCTTATTCTAAACGATGATCTCTTGTTCTAGACTTGCCCACCTAATGAAATATTCACTCCACATTTACATTGTCACTCACATTTAGTATCGTATCGACCTCAATGAGATCTCCTCTCATTCTTCAAAACTCCAGATAGTCTTCACCTGAACTGCTCAATTTCTCTTCATAAGAAAAATGCCTCATCTCTGGAGTCATTCTCATGAACAACTTCTGAACATGTCCAGTGCAACTAAATGAAACCTTATGTCAGGGCACCGAAACTGCAGAGAGTACTCCAGTTCTGATCCTATTAATTCCTTGCATACTTGCAGCAATACTATGCTACTTGCATCCAATTCCTTGAGACAGAGACACTGAAATTGCACTTCCCTCTCTCATCACTTGATCGACTTGCATGCTGGTTTTTCTGTGACATGCGCAAGGCCATCCAGATCCCTCTGCACAAAACCACTCTGAGGTTTCTCTCCATTTACACAATAAGACGCCTTTCTATTCCCCTGAATGAAATGGATAACCTCATGTCCATATTAAATTTCATCTGCAAAATATTCATCCATTCCCCTATTCACACCAAATACATTTGTATATTTCTCACATTTTCATTGCAACCTATCGTTCTACATACTTTAGTGCCATTTGAAAATGCAGGTATGGTATTTTCTAGCCCCACAGCAAGTAATAACACAGATGCAATTACTATGGCCAGGTGGCTGAAACTTATGGCATCCAAACTTTTGCCATCAGAAAATGTTGCAGCTATTTCACCTTGCTGTGTTTTGTTGGTCAGTCAATCTTCTATCCAAGCCAATAAATTACACCATACCCTATATACTCTTACTTTATGAATTAATATTTTGTGCAGCATCTCGTTCAATGTCTTGTGCAAATCCAGACATAGAACATCAACAAGATCCCCATTATCCAGCTTGCTTGTCACATCTTTAAAGAACTCGAGCAAATAATTCAAACATGTTTTATCCTTCATAAACATATGCTGACTCTGATGGGTTATAGTTTGATTTTGCAAATTTCCTGTCATCATTTAATTTATTTATTGTCGCCTGTACCTCAGTACAATGAACAGCTTTGTTAATGAGCAGTACAGGGAGATTATGGTAAGCGAGGACAAGCAGATCATAGGATGAAAAAAATTTAGTCAGAGGCATACAGGTTATGTCACGCTGGGAAAGATCAATATTTAAATGAGCGGCATTATTTAAAGGACGAAATTTCATTCATTAGTCTAATAATGATCGGAACGAAGCTGTTCCTGAACCTGATGGTGCATGTTTTCAACCTTCTGTACCTTTTGACTGATGGAAGAGGTTGTAGGAGATTATTGCCGGGGTGTGATGCATCTTTGGTGATGGTGTCAGCCTTTCTGCAGCAGCGAGCCATGTAAATATAGTGCATGAATGGAAGGTTATTTTCTCTGAGAACCTGGGCCTTGTAATCTCCTTTTTGAGTTTTTTACAGTCCTGGGCGAAGCATTTGCTACATCAGGCCGCTATGCAGCCGGACAATAAGCTTTCAGTTGTCCGCATGGAGAAATCGGTGAGAGTCCTTATGGTCATGCCAAATTTCCTGATCCTCCTGATGAAGAAGGCACATTGTTGTCCCTTCTTCACCATTGTATCCTCATCAGAAGTCTCGGGCATGTTGTCGGTTATCGTCACTCGTCGGATCCTGACAGTCTGCACCCTCTCAACCTCAGCTCTATGCATCAAGACAAATGGCGTATTGCCGTCCTTTCTTTCTGAAGTCAATCAGTTCTTTAGTTCAGTTGATATTGAGAGAGAGGTGGTTCTCACTGAACCAGGTTACCAAGCCCTCTATTTTCTTTCTGTATTTTGAATTGTCGTTGTTTGCTATTTGTTCTATCACAGCCATGTCATTGGCAAGAGTAGATGGCGCTCATTTGGAATTTGGTAACAATGTCATGGGTATACCGGGAATAAGGTAAAAAGCTGAGAAGGCATGTTACCGGGTTCTCCAGTGTTGCATGTAATCGTGGAGGAAGTGCAACTACTTGTACACCAGTCACTGAAAGCAATATTGCAGGAACTGAACGCAGTTATGAAGCAAATGGCGTGCTGATCTTCATTTCTGAAGGATTTGAGTATAGTATGTCTTACTTCAGCTGTACCTCATCAGGAACATTGTGCAGTCTTGTGTGCAGCTTTGGACTCCCTATCGAATAAAGGACAAACCTGAGATTGAGGGAGTGCAGTGAAGGATGACCAGACCGATTTCTGGGCTGACAGGCTTGTTGTGGGAGCACAGTTTGGATCGACTGGGTCTGTATTCCATGGGATTTAGCAAAATAGGTGGAGATCCAAGGGAAATATATAAGACTCTGACAGGGAGTGACAGATTCGAAGCAGGAATGGTAATTCCCTGACTGGGACGTGAAAAACAAAGAACCACAGCATTAGGTACAGGCAGATCACCCTGCACTGAGATGAGAATTAATGTCTGCACTCAGACACTGGTGAACATGGGGAATTTTCGATCACATACGTCTGCTGAATCCAAGCACTGAATATAAATATGGATTTGTAGGCACTATAGGAATGGGGAACGATGTATTGAGGAGATGTTCGGTTATGAACTAGAAAGGGGGAGGCTCAATGAGTTGAATGGCCTATGCCTTTCCTGATGTTTCTGTGTAGTCTGTGGGAAAGTTCTGTAAATGTTGTCACAAGCTCTCAGATATCAGGAAAGAGGCCTCTGCAGGGTCGACAGGAATGTGTTCACCGCCCACGTTTCATATACCGAGGCTGGTGCGAGCTGTCCTGTTCAGGTTTGTCTTTTAAGACCTCGGAGCTGCTTGATACAATTGAGTATCTTGCTTGACTGTGTTAGGAACCATTGAAAAGTTTACCACAAATCCGTGTGTCTGAAGTCACTTTTAGGCCAGACCAGGAAATCACATTAGATTTGCTTCCTGAAAGAAAATTGGTACAACAAATTGGTGTTTACAATCGACATTGGCTTCAAGGTAACCGTTATTGACACCAGATTTTAGAACGCAATATTTTTAAAATTGTTTTTAATTCCCACCAGCTGCCAAAGCATTAGGCTGGTCTGAATTAGTAATCCAGTGACAGTTCCACAACCACACCATCTCCACAAGGGACCCATCAGAAACCACTGTAAATAGGATTTTTCTGTGCTGCTTATCAAAAAGAAGTTGCAACAATTTGACTATCATGATGAGACTGAGCGTTTGAGAAATGGTCAGATTGTGATGACTTTCATGTTAGGGGACTGTACAGAGAAGAACAACTTTCCACATTGTCAGGTAGACGTCAGAATTGGAGCTGGAATGAAACAGCTTTCCCACAGACTTGGCTTGATGTGCAGCACAAGTCTTCAGTCCTATTGCAGAAATGGTGTCATGGCCTATTGCCTTTGTCATATCTACTGTGTTTAGCTGCTACTTGATGTCATGTGCAGTGAATCAGATTGATTTTTTTGATTCTGTGGATATCATGATGAAAGTGAGGGGGACCACTGTCGGCTGCGGCTGGTATAGATACTACATCCTGAACTTTTGCACTGTTGTTTCGGTCTGTTCCATGATTTATGGTTGAGATATTTCTGAGCACTTTCCTCCAGTGAGTTGTGTAATACTCCATTACCATTTATGACTGGATGTGGCATAATGAGAGAGCTTAGATCTATTCTGTTGTTCTTGGAGTCATTTTGCTCTCTCAATCAGATATTAGTTCTGCTGTTTGGAATGCAAGGAATCAAGTGCGGAAGCTTTAACGGCTTGTCATCAGGTTTAGGTACACATGGTTCTGGACCTGGCATGTTAACCTGTACTCACCACAGAACCATAGTTCGGCTTGATGGTGATGGTAGACTGAGGGATTATCCCGGGCAAAAAGTTACAGGTTGTGTTTGAATACAATTCTGCTTCTGCTGCTGCTATGTCCTGCAACACCACATGAATGCTGAGTTTGAGCTGCAATACACACCTTCTGCCTGTCTCCCCATTCACACCAAGACAAAGTTACCCCTCAGCCCTGTACGCATTGCTCTGCTCTGGTTTCAGATGTGGTAACATTTCTATTTCAATATTTCCATTTTTCTGTGGCTCTCTCCATGCTGTCATGCCTCCAATTTATCACATCCCTCAAAACCCTTTCAAATATTCATCTGAGCCTTTTCCCTTCTGTAGTGCCATTTTCGGCATTGAAAGTTAATGTGTTTTCCCCATTTCACTCACTGACGATGGTTCAGAGCTCTGTATTGTCAGAGGTGCTAGCCGTACGTAGTTTCAGAACCAATGAATTTGTACACCTCTCGGTATCATTCACTTCCTGGTGAAGAGTGCTCCACATTTGACAGGACGTTTGAGTAGGTTTACCACACGTTTTTGAAACTTGTTCTAGAACAGAAATTGCTGGAGAAATGGAGCAGTTTTGTGGAGTGACAGGTTCAGTGACTCTCCTTCAAAGCTTCCAGTCTCTCCAGCAATTTTTGTTTTTGTTCCAGATTTCCAGTGTCCATGGTCCTCTGTTTTATAGAACATGTGTTCTGTGCCTATTCATCTCGAGAGAAACTGAACAGGTCTAGCAGCATTAGTGGGGACAGAGAAACAGAGATATAGCGTTTCAAGTCTGGAGTGACTTCTTCAGAAATGAAAAGGATTGGAAAATGGACTTTGTAATAACTTGCCAGAGGTGGAAGAGGAGTGACGGGAAACAGAGTGTGGAGGTGCAGTGCAAAAGACAAATGTGCTTTTAATTGTGGTGAACGAGAAGCGAATGCAGAATTAGTGTAAGTTAAGATGAGAATGGGGGAAATGCATTGAGAAATGGTCAGATTGTGATGACTTTCCTGTTAGGGGACTGTACAGAGAAGAACAACTTTCCACATTGTCAGGTAGACGTCAGAATTGGAGCTGGAATGAAACATGCATTAATTGCAAGCAAGATAACCAAGCTACAAACAAGGCAAGGTCATATTGACACCAGGAGGCAGAATGTATGAAAACGGGAGAACTGTCATAATGGGTTGAGGTTGTGAAGATATAGAATTGAATATGAAGGCCTACAGGTGAGGGGTTACTCGAGCTTGGGTTATGCTTCATTGGAACATTGCAGAGGCCAAGACTGAGATGTTAGCATGAGAGCAAGGTAGGTTATTGAAATGAGAAGGTCAAGTTTATTCTTAAAATGTGGAAGTATTCCTGAAAGCAGTTTGGCCTGGCTAATGTGCAGGAGACTGCATTGTTAGCAGCAATGATAGTAGACTGGACTGAACAGGTCCAAGGGAAATGCTGCTTCACCTGAGAGGTGTGTGTTGGGTTTCAAAGAAATAAGAAATAAATCATAGAACAGTACAGCACAGAACAGGCCCTTCAGCCCACGATGTTGTGCCAAACATTGATCCTCATGGATGGTAAACCTAATGTATGAACACTCACGTTTCTGTGATTATACGCATGTCCAGCAGTCTCTTAAATATTCCCAAAAACCTCGCTTCCACAACTGCTGCTGGCAACTCATTCCATGTTCTCACAGCTCTCTGCATAAAGAACCCGCCTCTGACATCCCCTCTACACTTTCCGCCAAACAACTTAAAACTAATACCCCTCATATTAACAATTTCTGCTCTGGGCAAACGTCTCTGGCTACCAACTCTATCTATGCCTCTCATTATCTTGTACACCTCAATTAGGTCCCCTCTCTTCCTTCTTTTTTCCAATGAAAAATGTCCGAGCTCAATCAACCTCTCTTGGGAAGATAAGCCCTCCATTCCAGGCAGCGTCCTGGTAAACTTCCTCTGAACCCTCTCCAAAGCATCCACATCTTTCCTTTAACAAGCCAACCAGAACTGGACACAGTATTCTAAGTGCAGTCGAACCAAAGTTTTATACAGTTGCAACAAGATCTCATGGCTCTTAAACTCAATCTCCCTGTTCATGAAAGCCAAAACACCATATGCTTTCTTAACAACCCTGTCCACTTGGGTGCCAATTTTAAGGCATCTATGTACCTGCACACCAAGATCCCGCTGTTCCTCCACACTGCCAAGAGTCCTTTCTTTAATCCTGGACTCAACTTTCAAGTTCGACCTTCCAAAATGCATCATTTCACATTTATCCAGATTGAACTCCATCTGCCACCTCTCAGCCCATCTCTGCATCCTGTCAGTGTCACACTGCAGCCTAAAGAAGTCCTCTAAACTGTCAAGGACATCTCCGACCTTTGTGTCGTCTGCAAACTTGCTAACCCATCCTTCAATCTCCTCATCCAAGTCATTAATAAAAATTACAAAGACTAATGGCCCAGGAACAGAGCCCTGTGGAGCACCATGCACCACTGACTTCCAGGCAGAATACTTTCCTTGCACTACCACTCGCTGTCTTCTGTTGGCCAGCCAATTATACATCCAGACTGCTAGATTTCCCTCTATCTCATTCCTCTTGACCGTCTGAACGAGGCTACCATGGGGAACCTTATCAAATGACTTTCTGAAGTCCATATGCACCACATCCCCCACTCGAACCTCATCAACTTGTCTAGTAACATACTCAAAGAGCTCAATAAGATTTGTGTGGCATGACCTGCCCCTCACACAGCCATGCTGACTTCATTTAATCAAGCCATTCTCTTCCACATGGTCATTAATCCTATTCCTCAGAATCCTTTGTAACACCTTGCAGACAACAGACGTCAGACTAACTGGTCTGTAATTGTCAGGGATTTCCCTATTTCCTTTTTTGAACAGAGGAATTACATTTGCCTCCCTCCAGTCCACAGGTATGACTCTGATGGAGAGCGAGGATGCAAAGACCTTCACAAGTGGCGAAGCAATCTCATTTCTCACTTCCCAAAGCAGCCGAGGACAAATCTGGTCTGGCCCTGGCGACTTGTCAATCTTAATGTTTGTCAAAATTTTCAGCACATCAGCTTCCTCAATCTCTATCCATTCCAGCATGCCTTCCTGCTCCTCAATGGTTTCATTCACTACAAGGTCCTTTTCTTTCGTAAAGACCGAAGCTAAAAACTCATTTAGGGCTTCCACTACCTCCTCAGACTCTATACACAAGTTCCCTATGCTATCCCTGATCGGCCCTACTCTTTCTTTGACCATTCTCTTATTCCTCATATACGTGTAAAATGCCTTTGGATTCTCCCTAATCCTTCCTGCCAAGCCTTTTCTCGTGCCCCCTCCTGGCTCTCCTCAGAGCATTTTTGAGTTCCTTCCTCGTCTGCCTGTAATCCTCTAGAGCTGAGCAAGACCCTTGCTTTCTCCACCTTAGGTAAGCTGCCTTCTTTCTTTTGATGAGAAGCTCCTCTGCTCTCATCATCCAAGGTTCATTTATCTTACCCCTTCTTGCCTGTCTCAGAGGAACACATTTATTCATCACACACAACAACTGTTCCTTAAACAGTCTCCACATGTCTATAGTGCCCTTTCCATGGAACAATTTCTCCCAGTCCATGCTTCCTAACTCATGTCTGACAGCATCATAGTTTCCTTTTCCCCAATTAAATATCCTCCCATTGTACCTCCTTCTCTCCTTCTCCATAGCTGTGTAGAATGTGAGGCAGTTGTGGTCACTATCACCAATACGCTCTCCCACAGCAAGATCTGACACCTGCCCCGGCTCATTGCCAAGCACCAATCCAAAATGGCCTCTCCCCTCATCGGCCTGTCAACGTACTGAGTTAGAAAAACCCCTCCTGTACACACCTTACAAAAACAGCTCCTTCCAAACCATCTGCTCTAATGAGGTTCCATTCAATATTGGGGAAGTTAAAGTCACCCATTACAACAACCCTACTACATTCACACTTTTCCAGAATCTGCCGGCCTATGCTTTTTTCAATCTCCGTGCTGCTATTGGGGGGCCTGTAGTAAACCCCTAATTATGTGACTGCTCCCTTACTGTTCCTAATTTTCACCCATACTGACTCACTAGGTAGACCCTCCTCGACAATGGTAACTTCTGTAGCTGTGGTACCCTCTCTGATTAGCAGTGCTGCACCCCCTCCTCTTTTTCCCCTCTTCCTATTCCTTTTAAATGTTCAAAACCCTGGAACATCCAGCAACATTTCCTGCCCCTGAGAGAACCACGTGTCTGTTATGGCTAAAACATCATAGCACCAGGTACTGATCCATGCTCTAAGCTCATCACTTTTATTCCTGATACTCCTTGCATTAAAGCAAACACACTTCAACCGATCCCTTGATTCTTTCCCAGGAAGTTCCTTCCCAATGGCTGCGCTACCTCTTGCTATTGCCTCATCTCCATCATCTCTTACCAACAGTAAATAGATTAGGTTCCCACCCCCTGCCATACTAGTTTAAGACCTCCTGAACCACTCGAGCAAACCTTCCACCCAGGACATTGGTCCCCTTCCAGTTCAGGTGCAACCTGTCCTTCATGTGCAGGTCCCACCTTCCCCAGAAGGCATCCCAATTATCTACATATCTGAAGCCCTCCCTCCTACATCAGCTGCGCAGCCACGCGTTAAGCTGCGCCCACTCCCTGTTCCTCACCTCACTATCTCATGGCACCAGTAGTAAACCCTAATGAGTTGGTAAATTTCAAATATTCAGCTTTATTTCTTCTTGTATGATGACGAGATAGCTGCAGACTGAGACATTGGCAGAAACAACTTTAATTGTGTATTTTTCTTTTTTTTCATCTATTCAGTCACAAGCTGTTCCCCACTTCCTAACAGTAAGGTCTAAGCAACAGTCTGTGTGTCATGTATGCTCCTGTCTGCTTTGAACTGATTCCCTTTGTATCAACCATACTTGCAAGCCTGCTCTTCGCAATAGCATTTGTAGGTTTTAGGAGAAAGTGAGGACTGCAGAAGCAGGAGATCAGAGCTGAAAATGTGTTGCTGGAAAAGCGCAGCTGGTCAGCTAACATCCTGACCTGAAGAAGGGCTCATGCCCGAAACGTCGATTCTCCTGCTCCTTGGATGCTGCCTGACCTGCTGCGTTTTTCCAGCAACACATTTTCAGCATTTGTAAGTTTTACCCTTGTTATGCTGTTGCCTAATCACACAATTTTCAATATACTCCACAACTTGCTTGCCTTTGTACTCTATACTTCTATGCACAAATGCAAGGATTCACTGAGCCTTCTTAACTCAAGTTTCAACTTGCCTGTTCACTTATATTTTCCAGTGTTCTTGGTGTATGTTTGTGTGTGTTATGTATTGTATGGTTCTATGACTGTATCTGTGAACATACAGCTCAAACCCGGGAGGTAATGAGCTTGATGTTTACATGGTTCTCAGGCTGAAACAAAACTGATGTCCACTACGAGACAGGGTGAGAGGTTGATATTTCAAGACTGATTTACTTGTTATTATCATTACTGAAACATGTACATAGATTAATCAATCATTCTGCTTCAATGTAAGTGATGTAGCTATTAGAACTTGAATAACATTGAATACTGCTTCACCTCCCTTGACAATCCAATGACTATGTGATGGTGAATAGAATAAAGGGAACTCACTGGCGTGAGAAAATTTCAAGATCATTTGGAGACCTGGGTTCACTGCGTTTCCATTTCATAAAGACATTTGGTGAGGACTTACAACCTTCAAGTTCCAATGAGGTTACATTTTCTGGCGCTAATGAACAGAAGGAGTTCAATTGAAATAAATGTTAAGTTTTGCATTTTGTTTAGTTCAAGCAGGCTAAGACTTATACAGTTAATGGGAATGCCCTTAGGAGTGTTGTCGGGAAAACGAGAGCAAGGGGTCAGATGAAAATTGAGTCACAGATAGACAGAATGGTGAAGAACATGTTTGACATGCATTGAATATAGTTATTGGGAGGTCACTTTGCTTCTGTACACTGCATTGGTGGGGCCAGTTTGAGAATATTGCGTACAATTTGGCTCCCTCTGCCAAATAAGTATGAGGTTTTTACACATGAAAGGAGGCAGCAAAATTTCAAAAGAATGTGCCAGACTGGAGAGTTTGAGTGAGAGGGTCGGGCTGGACAGGCTGGTGTGTTTTTTTTCCTGGAACATTGGAGGCTGAGAGATCATATTACAGAAGGTTATGAATTTAGGAGGGGCATGAATGGCATGAATAACCAAGATTTTTTTCCTCAGGATAAGGGAGCCCAAGATTTGAGGGCATCAGTTCAAGGTGAGAGGGGAAAGATTTTAAAGTGGCCAAAAATACATTTTTTTGACACATTGCTTCATATGTGCATGGAATGAGCTGTCAGAGGAAGTGGTGGAGGCTGATACAATCCCATGTTTAAAAAGCATCTGGATGGGGATATGAATAAGAAGAGTTCACAGGGATATGAAACAAATAATGGCAAATGAGACTATATCGACTATTTACCAATCTCTGGGAAAAAGAACTGGAAATGATATTACCCACTTTAACAGATCAAGACACAACAATAGAAAACGGGACAGAACACCAGTGCTTCACCGGAGGCTCACTGATGATGTTACATAGGATGGTGAAGAGACATCTGAGAAAAAAACCTTCCAGGTTAGCGAGCAAACCTACAACCAGAAACTCAACCTGAGGTACAAATCTTCTCAAGTAATGAAATAGATCAGATTAGCATATCTCATCCGCATGGAAAAGTTGGACTAAAGTGTCTGTTTTCATGAATCTATGACAGTATTAAGAAGAATTCTAATTTCTGAAAAGATCCTTTCAAATGGGAAGTTTCTTCCCAATACTTTTTTGGTGCCTCTCTGTTTAGATATATTCAAAGGAGATTTAGTGTAATAGTCGACAGACAAATGAGTGACAGATAACCGGATATGGATACAAAAGTGGGGCTAAAACTAAACTTTAGTTCCTGATGGAGCAGGCTAAAAGCATTTAATGACCCACTCCTCCTCCTCAGTCCTGTCTTCCTATGTTCATTCAGCACATCAAATCCGCTGAGAGGAGCAGTTGAAGGTCACTTACTCCAAGAACGTGATGTCCATAAACCAAGGAAACCATTCATCCCATTAAGGCTGTCATTCACGCTTTGGATAGTTTGGATAATGTAATTGGAAAACTCAAGTTGGGTAGGAAAATGATCCCACATATCTCTTGACAGAGATTCCCTGTCTGCAACATGTGCTTCATTTGTTGGTCATGTTATAGACCCAGATTGACAGTGGATACAACTTCCGTACCTCACCCAGAGATGGATCACAAAATCTTCTGACTGCAACATTCAATAACAGAACTTCCAGGAAAATAGCACACACTAACTTTCTGATAACAGAATATGAGTAAATAAGAACAGGACCAGGTGGTTAAGTCCCGCAATCTCAAGCCTGCCTTGCCCTACAATAAGATCATGGCTGATCTGCTTTTTGTCTCAGATCCTCTTTAATGCCTCATTCATCATAGCCCTCAACATGCTGGCAGATCAAAATCCATCTACCTACTCTTTAAGTACTTTCAGTGATTCAGAACCCCGAATTCTCAGATAAAGTACATTCCTGACATTCAATACCCTCTGTTTGAACCAAAAAAACCTCGCTGCTCCTATACCATGACCTATTGATCTGAACAAAGGAGGTGAACACAGAGGCTCAGTAAGAGTGACTAGTCCTGATATCAAGGAAGAACTTGACTCAGGATACCATCACCGAGTGGGACTAACTTGCACTTAATGTCAATCAGTTGTAAACTATACACTGGTTGAAGCGATTTAAAACACAAAGGAGGATGTTTCTGGTTAACGGTTATCAACTCTCTCAGTCTGAGATATTTCTGTGGGAGATCTCTTCCTCAGCATAAACATCTTCAGTTGCTTCATCAATGTCTTTTTCCCATCATAAGACTGGAGCGGGAATGCTCACTGAAGATCCGACAATGTTCACCTCAATGTGTCATCCTGAACCAGTCTGTGTCCATGTGCAGTAAGACCTGGACAACATTCAAGCTTCTTCTGTGAATGCGTAGGTGACGTTAAAGTAACAATACTGCTAGAAACTGCACGTTTGATATAATATATTTGATTTATTTATTGTCATGTGTACCGAATCACAGTGAAAAATTCTGTTTACGAGCATAGTAAGCAAGGATGTACAGATCAGAAAGACTTCGACAGAGACACACAGATTACATTGAACAGTGGCACGAGGGCGAGAGTGACTTTCCTTAGTAAAAGAGGAGCTCATTCAGAAACTCAAACTTGGTTCACAGGAATATGAGGAAGCCATTCAGCTCATCTTAATTATTGTGAAAAAAGAGGGAGAGACCATTCCGTCCCTTCACAGTATTACACAGGAAGTGAAGGTGGCGAGTGTTGTGGACCAGATTGGAGCCCCTCCAAAATAATTTAAGAAAGTCACCCAGACCCTCACATTTTCTTACTTTCAAGGCCAATGTAAAATATCTGTTCCAAGTGGAATGGACCATTGAAACTACTTGCTGTGAAGTAAAACACCATTTATTTAAACTCTGTGGATAAAATACTCCCAAATAAAGAGTAATTTAGAATAACTACTCTGAAGGAAAACTTAACAAAATAATACATACAGTAATTATTACTAATTAGCAGTTCCAATAAATGAACATCCCATAACCACAACCCTTGGCAAAAAGGAAAATTCAGACGGAGAATCTCACATGCTGTTCTCCAGTGTAGGAGGAAAAAGAAATCCAGAGAAGATGTAGAATGTGGCAGCCAGGAGACATTCACTTTTATATATATATGTATATATATATAAATATAAGCATACGTATGTAGCAAAAGTAATTCAGGTGTTTCACTCCATCAGTTGCGATAAGCTTTTGTATTTAACAAATAAATCGGAGACATCATCATTTTTGAATCAGCTGCTGTGTCTCTTGCAAAGATGCGAAAGAACCTCAATTCAAAGACGAGAGAAGTGAAGAAACTTTGGACACCAAAGGAACCTCGCTGTCGTATCAAGGGGACCAATGTTATTGAACAGTTTCCGTTGTATTTGTTTTTTCCCTGAAAAACAGAACGTCAGTGTAACAAGCTGTACAAGTGTGTGCTCGAGAAATTCAGCGGACCTGCCATCATCGGCTGAGGGGGACACAGAGTTCATGATGGGAGACTGTTGTGACTGTTCTGAAGAAGAATTATGCTGGATTCAAAATATGAATTCTGGCTTCACCTCGTCAGATTCCCACAGGATGGTTCTGTTTCACCAGAACTTCCAGACTCTACATTGGATATCTGACATATCCAATATTATACTTTGACGAGAATGGTGTGTGTGTGTGGGGGGGGAGGGGGGGGTGGGGGGCGTAGGTGGGTGGGTGAGTTCGTGCTTGTTTGTTTCACTGGGCGTTTAAGTGTTTTTGTGAATGTTATAATTTAAAGAGTCGAGTGAAATGCTGGCTTTTTGCGTTTGTTTATCTGTGATTAGAATCCACCCATTTGCAGAACTCAGGTAACATTGTTAAGTACTGAAGCGCAGCCCGTGTTATCCATTTATCTGAGTGTATTGTTTTGTTATTTCAAAGAGATTTCTGTCCTTCTGATGAAGGGTCACTGGACTGAAACGTTAATGCTGCTTCCTCTCCCAAGATGCTGCCAGACCTGCTGAATTTCTTTGGTATTTTTTGCTTTTTCCGTGAACTTGATTTAAAAAAAAACGTTTATGAAAGCTCCAAGAATGATTTCCAGTGAGCTACTCCAATGAGGCGGAAGAACAGGGAAAGGTTGTGAATACTGAGACAATTCCCCACAACAGGCTGTAGGTACAGTTCTGGGAGGTGATCATGTTTAAAGATATCAGACATTGAGCAGCTTATGTGTGAAATAGACGCTAAAATGTTGCTCACAGCCTCCACTGTGACAGAGATCACAGCTGGTGGATGAACAGTAAAACAGGAGAATATCATTGTTAAGGTAGTGTCGAGAGATCATTTTTACTCTCTCATAGGGTCATGCTTTTGTGGAACACTCTTCCCACAGAGCTCTGGAACATGAGTCATTGCATGTTGTTAAGGTAGATGTAGATAGAGTATCGATTCAACAGATGCATTAAGAGTATAATACAAAGACAGGAATGTGTGGGTGAGGCCATCGTCAGATCAGCCGCAATCATATCACATGGTGGAGGTCATTTAGGTGGGAAAATTGCTAATTCCTGATCCAAATTTCAACATTGTTGCTATTTGTAGATATCAGCAAACAATGACATTCTTATAAATTGGAATTTTAAAACAACGCTCAGGAAAGTTGAGAGTTTTGTGAAAAGGGTGGGCGATGTTGAATTGTAAATCTCACTGAAAGCACAACCAACCAAATTAACATCCTCAGCAGATAAGAATATTTCTTAATTTTTCCTGTGAGGTGAGTTTCGTTGGAAAGGTCAGCATTTACTTTCTGTGTCTGCGATCCTTTCCGAGTATTGTGGTGGCCTCCTGCTGTACTTGCTTTGCAGGGACATCAGTCGTTCAGTTTCTGATAGAGATACCGAATTCTGAACACGTGATCATGAAGGTGCAACGATAGAGATCCAGGAGGCTGTGTGAACTGGGAGCTGATGGTTATCACTCAGAGATGCTCAGTCGCCTTCAAATAGTGAGAACATATTTTCTCTCTTCAAAAAAAATCTTGCATTCTCAGTGAGCTGAGCTGTCGGTTGGTATTTCCCTTCACTAATTTTCTCTGCTTGAATTGAGTTCTGCGAATGCCTCACATAACTTCAAAATCACAGAGGGTCTGGTAAAATTAAGAACAAAAATCATGTATTGTTCATGAATTATTGGAACTTCGTATTTTACATCAATGTTTTATTGAAATTATGACGTGTTTGTCTAGACAGTAGAGAGACCAGGGAGACCAGCAGATTTGGATGAGTTAACCCAAGGTGACATATGGGGAGCTGTATTCACATTAAATTTGGATCTTCAGAATGGCCCGAAGTTACAGAGATGGGAAGGCTATAAAGTGGAATGAGTGGGCTCTCTCTGATCCAGCCTGGGTTTGTCAACTGCATTTTCCCAAATAAGACCAAACAATCAAACTGGCTTTGAACTGTTCCCGCTTAGCAGATTCGATGAGCTGAATGAATTGAAAGGAACTGAAATGATTTTATTGCCAACTGTGCTGGAATAAGAGCCATGCAAAATTTGCAATATTGCCACATTGGTGCAATTGTAGATACAGGGTACCTTGGTCCGCATACTTCAGTATTTGTTATAGAGTTGAAAGAAAAGTGAATAATAGTCCAGACTAAAATGAAAGACTTTGTTTAAAGTGTTAAAATTCGATTCCTTTTCACTGAGTCTTGCCAGTACCTAGCCTCTGGAATGCACCGGCAAAGTCTCCAGACCACGCGAGACTTCAAAACTTGAGGCACCATTTCCATTCCCCATGGACGACACCGCCCCTCCACCGGCCTCCAGTCAGGTCACCTCTACCTGACCTTGTCTGGAACACTCCTCCTGTGCTAGCTTGGTCTCAGACTCTTTCCTGCATTCGTCTGACTTGGGACTCATTCCCATGCTCACTTCCACACTGGTTGGTCTGAGATTTGCTCCTGGTCTGGGACTCGCCTCCCACACTGGCCTTGTCTGGGACCGACGCCCGCACTGGCCTGGTCTGGGAATAACTCCTGATGAAGGGCTTTTGCCCGAAACGTCGATTTCGAAGCTACTTGGATGCTGCCTGAACTGCTGTGCTCTTCCAGCACCCACTAATCCAGGATCTGGTTTCCAACATCTGCAGTCATTGTTTTAACCTGCGCTGCATGTCTGGGACTGACTCCCACACTGGCCTGGTCTGGAACTCACTCCCACACATGTCTGGTCTGGGACTCCATCCCACGCTGGCCTGGTCAGGGACTCCTCCCATTCTAGCGTTTTGTGTAATAGTGTTCCTGCACTGGCCTGGTCTTAGTCTCACTCCCACGCTGGCCTGGACTGAGACTGGCTCCCGCGCTGGCCTGCTCTGAGAGTTACTGTCGTGATGGTCTTGTCGGGGATTTACTTCCGCATTGGCTTCGTCTGGGATTCTTTCCCACACTGGCGAGGTCTGGGACACGCTCCCATGCTAGTTTAGTCTGGGCTCCACTCCCATGCTGACCTGATCTGGGACTCCACTCCCATGCTGACATGGTCTACGTCTCGTCTCTGGAACATGCATCATTCCCTGGCCTGATCTCTGATTCATTTCTGGGAGTCGCCAGCGATGGCCTCAAGTCTGAGAGTGGTCCCCTTCATTGCCCTCCCAGTGAGGTTAAGTTGTTAAAAGTTTGTAAAATAAACTAGAGAGAAGAGAACCATTTCGATAATAAAGTTGAAGAAGGATGGAATCGAGGAGCTCTGAGTGGAGTGTCGTATCATGCCACTATCAGGGTAACATCAGAACATAGGACTGAACTGCACAAGTGGGTCATTCGACCCTTTTCACTACTACCCCTTGAAATGAGATTGTGGTTCCAGCTACATCTTATCTTTCAGACCATGTTATCCCTGATTCACTCTCTATCGAAAACCGAACTATGTCAACCTTGATCTGATTTAATTCTCCAGCTTCCACGAACTACTGTTGAAGAGAAATCTCTCTTGAATGAACCTCTGAGAATGTCCCCTTGGCCCTCTTCAGGTTGGTGTTTGAGGATGACTGTGATCTTTTGTATTCCCGCTCTTCAACCAATCATAAACATTTCACATTTGACACAGTCAATGATACAGATCTCAGACTGGGCTAAGTTCACTGTTAAGAATAACGGAGGTGGGTTTCATTAGTCAACAACAAAGAACTTGTTTATTACCAAGATAAAATTCTTTAAAACTGTCCACATCCTAACGACAATAAATAGTGTTTAAACTGTACAAGTATACTTTGGGAATCCACGTGTTGGACTGTCTTCAGTATGGCTCAATATGATCACCTCTTCGAAGTTGTTAAAAGCAACAAGAAACGTTGCTAATACCTTCATACCATAACTCCGTCATCAAGGAAGGAGTGAAGTGACATATCTCTGAACTGTTTGTAATGTGGTCTCACTCATGCCCTGTACACATGAAGCAAATAATACTGAACATTTATATTCAATAAACTTCACAAGAAGTAGCAGAAAACTGTTTACCTGCAAATCAGTTGCTGTGTCTGCATACTAAGTTTATGTCATTCATGTATCATCTGCACTGCTCAATTCTGCAATCTCACTCTGTTTAAAAGTGTACTGTTGATTTATCCTTCTGGCCAAAATGGATAAATTCTTATAAAACACGTCACACTGTTTCTGCAGAAAACTTCGTTCACTCACTACCCCTGTCTAATTTTCAACTTATTGAAGGATTTCCTTGGTACATTAGCTAATTGAGATCCAGTGCATTTTCAGATTCAGATCATAGACTCAGATGGTTTATGTTCAAAGACAATTACCATTCTACTGTTTCAGTCTTTCGTTAATTTCTCTAAAATTACAATTCAAACCAATGGACATTTAACATGAGGCAATCATATTATACAGAAATAAAGATTCATCCACATGTCAAAATAATATTCGAAAGTTCACTATAGCCAGAAAACGAGATTCTAATCTTGACAACTTAATAATGTAACCAATTATCTAAAACTATTTCCTTAACTTAAATGTAACACAGGAAAAGTGGGTACAAATTGCATGTAGTTTCCTAATTATCGTTTCTACAATTGGCCTTATGCAACTAATTATAGCTGAGGGAAATTCTTACAAAAGATCTGTAAATTCTGACTTCAAATTAAAGTTTGGAATCAGTCTTTTTGTGAACAGTAAAATGTCCTCACCATGAGAGAACACTGTAGCCTCTCCAAATCTTTAATCGATTTGGAATTTCCTTCTAAATTCTTCTTTCAGATCGGGAGGTCAGAATAATGCCATGAAGCCCAACACTAAATGCAACACCCAATTCTGTAAATTAACCTGACATCTCTTTGTTTTCAGCTGATGCAGAAACAATTGATCCACATCCAACTTTCATATTTCTATGCATCTGAGAAATATGAATTCCTGTAAATTATAAATTCAATGTATCATAGTGTCCTCATGTACAGGAAATGCAGAGGGGAAGAAAAGCATGGAAATCTAAACTGTTTTCAAATATGAACCACTGTACAAATATATGTAAGGTCAGGCCATAAAGAATTAACATTTATTTCAATGAATATTAGAATTTGAGACATTCCCAATCAGATAGAAACCATTTTTTCTCACAACAGAATAAGACCACAAGCTACTCGTCCACTTTGGTTTGGGATTCTTTCTTTTCACAGAATGAAGTGCTCTCCTTTTAGATAAGTTCTTGTAATTTCAGACTTTAATTTTATTTCAATCTTTCTTACTGTGGGAGTGAGAGTTATAGAGATTTCTGCGATTGTATTCAGAAGTACAATTTATTGGACATGGTCACAATGCAGGAGATTACATTCACCCCTCTTCCCAGCTTTGACTAATAAGTAATGTGTACAGAATTCCAACATCCTAAATTCAAACAGAGAATGATCTCCTTCTCCGTGAGAGTATCTCGAATTCCTGATGTGTGTTTCCTGACTTATTATTCATTCTCTTAATCATGTCTTTGTTCTGTCTAAACAGAAAGATCCAAGGATGGTTCATTATGATCCTTCTTTTCTTTGTCCTAACACATATCTTGTTACATGGGGATTGGAATTGGATTCCAGCTGTTCTTAAAACATCTGTTTTTCTCAATAGGTTCTTTATTTGTATCAGCAATCTAGTTAGTGCCATTTCTGGTGCCCATTCAAGTTCTCTTCCATTTGGTCAATTCGAGAGGCCTGATGGGGTTATTTCTCTGATTCTCATCTTGGCCTTCTTAATCGCGAAACATTCACACGCGATGGATACAAAGGATATTGTTAGGCTGGAATATTATTGGGGTGTCTGACAGTTCCTGGGATGGTACCGATTCTAACGCTATGCGAGTAAAATAATAGACATATGGCGACTTCCCATTGGGTCTCCTGTGGCCTTTCTCAGGGGCAGGACAAAATGGTTGTCCGCTGAGCCACTAACAGTGGTGATTTTTAAATAAACCACATAACAGCGCACTCGATTCTTGATTATTGAACTTGGGACATGTCACATGTTATAACTGCAAACAAAATGTTTTAAATCAGCCTGCACAGGATAAAAGGTGCTTCAGATAAACAGACTCTCCTTCAAAGCAGTAGCAAATTGACTGTTTTTACAAACAGGAGAATGTGAGCATCGCAGATAGTGGAGAATGTTGTGCTGGAAAAACACATCAGGTCAGGCAACATATGAGGAGCAGGAGAATGGATTTTCTGGCATGATACCTTCAACAGGAATGAAGCTTGAGGGTCAAAGGTGTGCAGAGATAAATGGAAGGGGGATGGAGAAGGAGGAAAGGTAGCTGAGAGTGTGATAGGTAGATGGAGTGGGGGTAATGATGACAGGTCAGAGAGGAGGATGGAGTGAATGGGTGGGATGGAAGATGGACAGGTAGGACAGGTCATCAGGGTGGTGTTGAGATGGAAGGTTGTAACTGAGATAAAGCTGGGGGGAAGGGAAATGTGGCAAGTGATGAAATCAACATTGATCCCATGTAGTTAGAGGGCCCCAAAGCAGAACATGAGGCATTCTGCCTCCAAGCGTCGGGTGTGAGGGAGTGGAGTTGGAGGAGGCCCAGAATGTGCATGCCCTTGGCAGAGTGGGAGGGCAGTTGAAGTGTTCAGCCACACAGTGTTGGGGTTGATTGGTGCAGGTGTCCCAGAGATGTTCTCTGAAGCGCTCTGCAAGTAGGCGTCCTGTCTCTCCAGTGTAGAGGAGACTGCATCGGAAGCAATGGATACAGTAAGTTACATATGTGGAAGGGCAGGTGAAACTTTGATGGATGAGGAAGGTTTCTTTGCGGCCTTGAATGGACTGAGGGGGAAGGTGTTGGCGTAGGTTTTACAAATCAAGAAGTGGCAGAGGAAGGTGCCAGCATAAGAGCGTGGGTTGGCGGGGGCTGTGGACTTGACCAGAGAATCACAGATGGAATGGTCTTTTTGGGGAGCGGATAGGGTGGGGAGGAAAATATATTTCTGGTGGTAGGGTACATTTGTAGTTTGGCGGAAATAGTGGAGGATAATGCAATGCATAAGGAGTCTGGTGGAGTGAAAGGTAAAAATGGGGGAGGTTCTGTCCTTGTTGCAGTTGGAGGGCTGGGGTTCAAGGACAAAGGTTCAGAAAGTGCTGCTGGACACCATCGAACATGTGGAAGGGGAAATTGCTGTCTTTGACTTCGGAGGTGATCTGGTCCGTTCTGTGGTGAAAGTGGTCCTCCTGGCAGCAGCTGTGGTTGAAGTGGAGGAATTGGGAATGAGCAATAGCATTTTGCAGGAGGCTGGATGGGAGCAGATGTAGTCCAGGTGGTTTTAAGTGATATGGACTAGGTGCTGTCAGGTGGGACTAGATTGGATTGGGATATCTGGTCGGCATGGACATGTTGGACTGAAGGGTCTGTTTCCATGCTGTACATCACTATGATTCTATGTCTGTGTTGAGTCTGCCACTGCTGATGGAAATGGAGTGGTCCAGGGAGAGGAGGGAGGTGTCCGAATTGGTCGAGGTGAACTTAAGTTCCGAGTAGAATGTGTTGGTGATGTGGATGAACTGTTCACCCTCCTCGTGGGAGCATGAGGTGGCGCGAACCCAGATATCAATTTAGTGGAGGAAAAGGTGGGGAATGGTGCAGGTGCAACTGCAGAAGATGGACTGCTTTACAAAACCGACAAAGAGACAGGCCTAACGGGTGCCCATGGCTAACCTTTTCATCTGGTGGAATTGGGAGGATTCAACCGAAAACTTATTGAAGATGAGGACCTGTTCAGCTAAACGAGTGAGAGTGTCAGTAGAGGGTGACTGGTGGGGACATACTGAGAGGAAGAAATGGAGGGCTTGGAGACCCCGGTCATCGCGAATAAATGTATATAAGGTCTGAAT
The DNA here is from genome assembly GCF_047496795.1 of Chiloscyllium punctatum. Taxonomy (NCBI): domain Eukaryota; kingdom Metazoa; phylum Chordata; class Chondrichthyes; order Orectolobiformes; family Hemiscylliidae; genus Chiloscyllium; species Chiloscyllium punctatum. Next base: position 35,652,041 of record NC_092787.1, on the reverse strand, counting down.
GTCCATGATGAAGATGAGGTGTTGGGTTCAGGGAAACGTAAGTCTTGGAGGAGGTGGAGGCCGTGGGTGGTGTCACAAACATATGCGAGAAGTTCCTGGATGGGGGGATAGTCTGGTATCGTGGTATGTGGAGATGGGTTCACTGGGGCATGAGCAGGCTGAGATAATGGGTTGGCTGGGGCAGTCAACCGTGTGAATCTGAGAGGGTGGGCAGGAGACTTGGTGGAAAAATTAAACTCGGAGGCAGAGGCTGTGAAAGAAAAGTTCGATGTCACAACGCATTTTTACAAGTAGTGTTAAATTGTATTCCAAAAAGCAAACTTTCAAATTAGCTGTCACTAAATAGCATGTGATGCACTAATTGGTTGGAAGGTGCAAGCGTAAACACTGACTTCAAGAATTTACACTGGTGTTTAACCCAGTCAGTGCATTGGATGTTACCACTAGGATTCAGAATTAAATCACATCAGTATATGCAGATCCAATGTTAACTTTCAGAGTCCTACGTGTTTAATTATACCTGATCTCAATAAACTTATAGTGTGCTTTGCTGTCATAACTGGCGGTATAGTGAAGGGAATAGGTCACTCATTGCTCTTCCGTTACTGCTCTTGGTCATCTGCCCTCTCTGTATTTGCAGTCTTTCAGCACTATAGGCTCTGTTGCTTTAAACATTACATCCTTCCTGTCTCTTATTACGCTGAGCTTTTATTGTCTTTTGATTTACATCCTAGCATTTCACCCTTCAGTGTGGAAATTTTACATGGACTGGAGCAATTCCTGAAGATGGTGAGTGCTGAAGGACTGAGAGACCTTACAGTGACAGGGAATATTGAACATCCAAAGTAGGTTATAAAGAGGAGAATTGTGGTGTTCTGGAGAATGATGCAAAGTGAAGGACGTTTACTGAATTTCAAACTGGTTATAATGATACAAAGGACTGTAGGATATAGACAAAGTTACAAAGATAAGGAGAGTATATGTTTATGCGCGATGTCCACAACTGATAGGGTGTGTCCATGTTTGGATTTCATTACAAAAATATGGAGGGCCACAGGGCCTGGACAGCTTTACAGCAGTATGGAGGACTGTAGAAGTGATGACAGCTTATTAATTAATAAAATGAATATGGAGAATTATCTGGAGATTGCACAAGTTATAGTTGAAGCAGGAAATCACCGAAATAGAGAGTGTTTTCATGCTTGAAGATGATTGCATGAGAACAGGGTTGCGTGGCCTCATGCAGTTCAATGTGATAGAGGTTGTTCTTGCATCTGGAAGATATTACTGATCGGGAAAGTAGAGGATTGTAAAGCATAGGTGAGATAGCAAACAATGAAATGTTTCATGTAATTATGGAACTGGTGAAAAAATATGTTTTTAACATCAAGTCAATGGTTTGCAGAGACCTTCCAGACATCCTATGACATTGGGATCTAGTGTTTGTCGGACTCGTGTTAAATGAGTGAGATAAATACAAACTTTCAAGTTATTCATGAAACAAACAGAGACAGCAGAGTCGGAATCTGGTGGGTGGTATTCATGGAAATAATGACGATAAAACAATAAGACAGAGTAGCAGAATTATACCATTCAGTCAATTGATTTTCCATTCACTTGAGTTGATCTGATAATCCTCAAGTCCACTCTGCTGTCTTTGGCCAAATTGAAAGCAATTAATTGTAAATCTGATGATGTTGACCAGCTTGAACCAATCCAATAGGAAAGAAATCAATATGTTATCGCCGGGCTAATGACACGGCACTTGGATAGGGAGAGGACAGCCAATTGCCATCTGAAGAGATAAGAAACCTTGATCCTCTCAGAAAAAAGAAACACAATTTATTCATGAAGTTAGACGGCACGTTTCGTGAACATTCCTGACATCACAATTCAACCAAGAGAGGTGTTCAGAGCAGACAAATTCACAGGGAAAAGATCCCGAACAACAGAATCAGTGGAGAGTTAGAGGAATATTCTGGAAGATACATTCCGTGTGAGTTTTGAGAGAGTAAGCTTTAAATTATTGTTTATTTATTCACTGGATGTATATCAATGGGACCTGCAGTTTTTAAGCAGCATACAAATAGAGTTTAATTCAGTGAGTGAATGGGTAGTATTGAGGATGCAACTGTTAAATTTGTTCGGAATTCTGTTACAGCCTTTTTCACTGTTGGAGTCAGGAAAATATATTTCTTTTTTTATTTCAGAGTGCCCAAAATAATTTCATTTCATTACTTAATTCTTTACAACAGATTGGCGAGTTAGAGGTAGGTTATAACCCTTCGCAGTCTTCTTTATTAGATTACAAGGTGAGGTGTTGCTCTCTGGGTGTTTTGGTTTTAATTATCAGAGGGATGACAACCTTCCCTTCGTTACAGTCTGTTTATCTCAAAGATTCAGATGCATGTGATTCACGCTGACTTGGCTGGTTGGAATTAGAATTGCCTTGCTCATAGAAGATAGAGGGTAATGTTGGAAAGGGGTGATTCTTACTGGTGGACCATGAACAGTGGTATTCTGCAGTGATCTGCATTGGGCCTCTACTGTTTTTGATGTAAATGAATTATCTGTTTGAAAATCTAGATGGTTGGGTTAGTAGGTTTGCAGCCAATACAATAATTGATCGATTTGTGAATAATGTGGAAGGTTGGCAAAGGATTGTTCAGTTGGACATATGGGAGGAAAAAGAGCAGATGGAGTTTAATGTGGGTAAGTATGGGTACAGCACTTCGGAAAATCAAGTGCTAAGGAAATGTATCCAGTTAATGGCAGGAGCCTTAGCAGGATTGATGTGGAACGGGATCTTGGGTACAAGTTCAAAACGCCCAGGAAGTAGCCACACAGGCAGATAGGTGGGAAAGAAGGCCAAATGTATGCTTGCCTTTATTGTTCTAGGAATTGAGTGCAACTGTCAGGTTGTCATGGTACAGTTTTATAGGGTTTTACTTAGGCCACACTTCAAGTATTGCATTCAGTTCTGGTTGTGACATTATTAGTAGGATTTGGAGGCTTTAGAGAGGGTGAAGAAGAGGTTTACCAGGGTGTTGTCTGGATTAGATTGTATGAGAAATAAGGAGAGATTAAAAAAAACTCGGGTTGCTTTCTATTGTGCTGCGATGGATATGGAGAGACTTGGAAGAGGTCTCTAAAATTATGGGATGCCGGGTTACGTTTGACAGTCAGAAGATGTTTCCCAGAGTTGAAATGTCTAATACTGTGGGATATGCATTGAAGGTGAGTTGGGAAAGTTCAAAGGATCCCTGATGAGCAGTCATTTTGCACAGAGTAAGAGAGGTCTTTGTGGGTGGTGGCATATACAGTCGGGACAATGAAAGGACTTTTGGATTATCAGATGAATACACCAGTAATGGATCTATGTCGATCAAAGGCAGGCAAAAGGAATTAACTTACTTTGGCATCATGTTCACCACAGCATCATGTCTCAAAGGACCCGTTTCTGTTCTGTAATGTCCTATGTTCTATGCAAGATTGCAAGATATTTTTAGATATCATAAAGGTTACAGAGAAGCAAGAGTAAATATTGCACCACTGGAAATGTACCGAGAGAAGTAGCAATAGAGAACAAAGATATGCTGGGGAAACCCTGCATCAGTTTTCCAAGTGGGTGACTCCAGTAATTTACCAGAACCATAAGGAGTTTGGGCAAGGATTGTGTGCATGAGCCACTATTTAGGAGAAGGTGCTGGGAATGCTGAAAGGTTTGAAGGTGGATAAATAACCCGGTCTGGATAGGTTATATCACAGAGTTCCAACGGAGATAGCTATGGAGATTATAAAGGCATTGGTGATGATTCAGGAATCACTGGAGTCAGGTAGCGTCATAAGGACTGAAAATCACTAATGTCGACATCCTGTTTAAGGAAGGAAAGAGGAAAAAGACAGATAACCTTTGACTGGTGAGCATGGCTTTTGTCATTTTGAGGACTTTAGTGTTTGTTTTCATGGTTGCACTTGGTGAGCTCATGATAAAATAGGGCAGAAATATCAAGACTTCTCAAGGTTCTGCCTGACAAATCTATCAGAATTCTTTGAGGAGGAAATGAGCAGGTCAGACAGAGGGCAGTCAGTGGACGTGTCTTTGACCAGAGCCATTTAATCCTCGAAAGTTGGAAATTTTTCTGCCTTCGTTTAAATATACTTATTGCTCTAACTTTGACAACCCGCTGTGTTAAACAGTTGCAGATATTAATTACCCTCTGAGAGATGAATGTCCTGTTCATCGCCATCTTAAGCATATGATTACCAGCAATAACTTGTTTGCTAAAAAAATAGTCATACACTGAAAGAATATGTTGTTCACAAACCCCATTTGTTTTTATAAATGCACTATTTTGAGAATATAAAAGTGAAACTTGTGAGTGATTCTTATTATTCCTTCCAAACAGTCCAGTCATTCTCCTCAGCACTCCAGTTCATGTCCTCTTCAACGAGTCACATTGTATGGTTTCCTTATGAATTTTTTTTTCCTTGACAGGTCTCCTCGTGACCTTCCCCTTGCGGCCTGTCCCATCGTTGTAAGTTGTTCTTACTCCAATGTTTTTAATCCATGTTCCTCTCAAGTGAATATCTAACCCTTGACTACCAGCTGTCTAACATGGGGTTTCATTCTGCTCACGTACTTCCTGTCCTCGGGTTGACAATGTTTATTCTTTACCCAGTTTTCTTCCATGCTCCTGTCCATAGCCCAGGCTTATTAACTATGCTCAACCCCGTACATCCATTTACTTTCCATTCTTTAAAACTATGTGAAGTTGTTTTTGTATCCCAGGAGTTAATACTTGCCTATTATTGTTTGGATATTTGTGCTGCTCTCAGTTGTTTCGTCTATTCACAAATTTGTGAATAGATATTAGGGGATATTTCAACATGCTCTTCAACTGCTCTCTGAACTTGGACTGAGTAGCCACGTAAATAAATGTGTTTGTGCAACAACTTAAATTTCTCAGCATATAGGCAAGCACTTCAAACATACCATCAGAACTGACTATGGAATCAACGAAATCAAAAAAATATATAATGTAAACAAACCACAAGAGGATGAAGGTGCCCGATATGGTAAAGAGTAAAATCATCGACTTCCTTCTGCTCTCCATCTCTTGGTCACTGTGTTTTTCGTCTTTTTTGTGATGTTTCAATCCCATACGGGCTCGACTGACCATTAAAATGTGTCTAACTGTCATAATATTGAATAACAGAATTAAACTGAATGGTAATAATGGTGTTAAAACCTTTTCAAACATCCTAAATCCATTCCACCTTGGATCTCTAAAGTAGATTTGCTTATTAGAACAGCGCCATTCTACATTGTTAATTATCCACTTAGGTTTATATCTGAAGTAAATGGGAATGTTTTTTAAACACAGGAGAATGCCAGTTGTGGCTGGAACAACAGTTGCAGTTTTCTTGGTGCAATATTTCATTTTCAGTTTCCGGCAAGAAATGGCAACAAATCGATCAAAAGTGAAAGTCACGGTGAACCAGACAGAACAGTCTATGGCTACACGGATCACAACATAGAGGGGTCGACATATAGAAGTGAGCTTCACGACATTCAATGGGAAATAATAATTGTTGATTCGACGAAGTATGACCTCAGTGATAATGACCATGAGATCCATCAATGCCATGGCCACCAGGTAACGAGTGGTGCAAGTGGAAAGTCCACACTTTTCCTGGGACAGGATGACAATTGCTATTAAGTTAACTGCAATAAATAAAGAAAGACCTGGTGAGAAAACTTAATTTTTCGTAGACAAATAAATGTTTTTCTGAGAAACGGATTACATCTGTAAAGAAAAACGTGCACTGTGACCATGCCACAATTAAAAACAATCTCCAGCATTAATTTTGCTTTCTGAACCTGTTCTCTCACTGCTCTTTGGATGGATATATATCTCCAATGCATGTCATCTTGAGCAGTACATGGTCATTAACATCAAACAGACAACAAATGGCTGTTACTGAAATTCAATGCGATTTTAGATTAAGAAATAATCCTAGTAATCCTCTGCAATAGCAGCACCAGCATGGTCAGACCCACACTGCCATCCTGCCTTCATGAACATTCCTCTGCAAACACATGACACACAACTGTTGACATTTCAGGAAATAAAAATTGACCATTCCCAATCAGGATGCATTAACTCAGGTTTTTGTCTTTCAGGTTTCTTCAGAATTCCACAAGATTCATAACAAGGTGTAAGTTTCTAATTTACATTGTGAAGGTTCCATCATTATTTTTTCGATGTGTTTAGTGCATGTTAAACAATACTTTATATGTGAATACATATGAACTCTGACACCAGGTGACCTCAACGTTATTGGTTAAATTAGCTTTCGCTGAGACAGATGGTAGCAATATATTTACAGCTCATCTGAAGAATAGCATTTGACTTTTGCAATTCTGAACTTCAAAAATGTTTTCCGAATTTTGGAACTCCTTTTTCTGATCTACTGCTAGTTTCATGTCATCATCTAATATACGTCTCTTATATCTTCTTGAAGAGTTATGGACCGTCTCCTTAAATGTTTCCATTTCTTCTCAGCCCTTATGTTTCCACATTCAAACTTTGCCACCACGTCTTCACCCTGTTGTAATGTATTATTTCAGGTTTATCTTATTCAAGTCTTTCCAAATTGAGTCTGTATTGAATGCTACAGCATTTTATGTTCACTTCTGCCTCTAATACGATTTTAATATTATTCTTGCCACAATAATTTCCCAGCGGAAAAATAACTTGTTTGCTGGTAGTTTGAAACAAGAGTTTTCATTGAAACTTTCCTCAATCAAAACCTTCTGAGTGTGGGATAAAGGAACCCTTGTAAATCTGAAATCACTGCATATCAGGGGACACACTTTCTGCTGGTTAGAGCCATACCTGACATATAGAAAGATGGTTGTGGTTACTGGAAGTTAGTCATCTCAGACAATATAACCACTGCCCTGTAACATCCAATGATGTTACTGTCACTGATTCTCCTGCGATCAACAGACTGGTTGTTAGTACTGAACAGAACATCAACTGGACTCGGCACATAGACACATTGGCTACATAAACAGGTCATGGCTCGGAATACTGATGCGAATAACTCACCACTTGTATCCCTAAAGCCTATCCATCACCTGCAAGGAACAAATCAAAGTGTGGTGGAGTACTCCCACTTGCCTGAATGCTGTAGCTCCAACAACACTCAAGGAACCTGATACCATTCAGGACAAAGCAGCCGGCTTGATTAGCATTACATCAACAAGCATTCATTCCCTTCACCACAAACGCTCAGTGACAGCAATGTATAACATCCACAAGATGGGCTGCAGAAATTCACCAAAGCTCCTCAGATAGCATCATGTAAACTCACAGCCACTTCTGTCAAGGACAAAAGCTGCAAATATACAGGAACCTCATCACTTTCAATTTCACCTCACACCGTAAAATCCTGATGCCAAGCTTCTTACCATTCTGTCTTGAAAATATATTGCCGTTCTTCCATTGTTACTGAATCAAAACATTGGACTTACCTTCCTAATGGCATTTGGCTTCATTCACTTCACATGGACTGCAGCAGTTCAAGAAGGCAACTCACTAACACCTTCTGAAGATCAACCAGGGGTGTGTTATAAATGCTGGCCAGCCAGTGACATCTATATCCCACAAAATGAATAACAGAAAGAATGGTGGTCTAAATCAGTTCTTAATTCTGCCTCTTACATTTCGATTTGTGAAGTGTTTTGTGAAGTTCAATCATCCACAATTGTTCCAAAAGCAGTACTTACAGCTCAATTATTCCCTTTGTGTTTATTTTTTTAAAAAAAATCATCATCTCACAGCCTTATTGTGAAGGTGTTTATTTTATCAGAGACTTCAATTAACTCACTTTTTTTCATCTTCACATGATATCTTGGTTTCGTCTTCACTAAGAAAGACACAAACAAGACATTACAACTGTTGGCAAACACAGATTCCTTGAAGGGAGAGGAACTGACTGATTGCTAGGCAAAAGGTGGTGGGGAACCTGATGAGAATGAATCCTGATAATCCTCAGGGCCAATAAAGCGCATCACAGAACACTAAGGAATTAAAATTAGGAATAGTCAGTGCATTGATGGTTGTCTTTCAAAATTCTGACATTCTGGAATATTTCCTACGAATTGCAAGTTGAGAAATGGTACACCACTTTCGTTTTCTAAATGCAGTCAAACGGAATTGTTGACTGGTTTGACTGACACCATTAGTGGGGAAAGTCTTGAAGTCCATTGGAAAACATTTAATAGCAGTGACAAAGATCAGGTAAACTCAGCAAGAATTTAAGAAAACTAATTCATCCTTGAAAATAATTTGAATTTTTGTGTACATAACTAATAAAGTGGGTCCAAGGAACCATTGTAAGGCGTAATTGGACTTCCAGAGTGCTTTTCAGAAGTTCCACACAGGGATTAGCTTGTAAAATAAAAGGGTGTGGAATTGAGGGAAGTGTACTGACACGATGAACGTGCCAATTGGAGGATGACAGAAAGGAAGCGGAAGAAACGGGATTTCATCTGAGAGGCAGGCAGTGACTGGACAGGTAGCTCAGGGATCCATAACTGACCTCATCTGTTCACAATACATATTAATGTTTTAAATGAGGGAACTTAACCTCTTATCTCTGGCACTGTAGACAACACAAAGTTTGTTGGGCAGGTGAGCTTTGAGGAGTAAGCAGAGATGTTTCAGTGTGTTTTGTATAAGTTGAATGAATGGACAAATTTATAACCGATAACGTATAATGTGGATAATTGTGAGGTTACCAATTTCGCAAATCAGAAAGGCAGATTATTAGTCATATATTGACAGATTGATAAAGTGGGAGGTGTAATGCAGCCTCATTGCCCTTCTGTACGAAACAATGAAGGGTAACCTGCAGGTGAGCAGAAGGAGAAGAAGAGAAGTGACACGATGGCTTTCATGGCGAGAGGATTCCAGTACAAAGCACAATTATCTACCACGATTGCATTAAACCCGGCATAGCAGAACAGTGGCATGAAGAGAGTCTATCAATTAAGATTATGTTCACTGGCCTTCAAAAGAATGAGAGGGGATCTCATCAAATTTCTAAGATCGGAAATAGGCCTGGACAGGTTAACAGACGGAGGACGTTTCTAATGACCTGTGAGTCCAGAATCATTTGTCTGAGTCTGCGGTACGGTAAGGTAATTCAGCACTGAAATAAGTGGAAATTTCTTCACGCAGAGAGTGATGAGACAGTGAAGTTCTTCAGTAAAAAGGCTATTCAGGTGAAAATATTCATGACGGCTTCCGAAAGAGTTTATAGGTCGCAAGGCATCAAAAGATCTGAGAAGGATGTAAGAAAAGTCTGCCGAGACAGACGATCAGCCAGAATGAAACTAATTGTTCAGGCACACTCAGAATGTCCTATTCCTGCTTCCATTTGTTATTTATTAGGATCTGCCAAATGGGCTGGGTTTGAGAAGTGGTGTTCTGTGGCCGTGGGAAATTATTTTATCACAGTTTCCAACAATAATATCTTGCGAAATCATGGAAACTAAATTCAGATGTTGCTTGATTCAGCACAGAGGTGACCACAGAGCTAACTCCCATCCTTCCAGGGTCCCTTTCTACATTGTGCCTGGGTTTGCTGGAGCTTGGTAAGCTGTTCCTCACAAGCCCACGATGGATCCGGCAGATCTCTTTCCCCACACCAACTCAGATGGTGCTCTCAGAGCTTCCACACTCTGTACCCTCTGCTCCATTTGATTGTGCATGTTCAAAACCAAGATATGTTGTAACTGCACTCCCAAATCTCATTCTGAATTGTGTTTTCAAACTCTGAGGTCTCCCTGAAATATCTCCAGCAGTTCACACCACAACTGCCAGCAAAAACTTTCAAGTCCTTCCAGGATCTTTCCAGGAACAGAATTAATTGAAATGCCTATTTGCAGCAAGTTACTTGATGGGTCCGTTACAATACTAATTGAAGGGCTTCAGTGTATTGCTGAACATATGATCAGCTCAGAGTAACTAACACAGGTGTTCAGCGGACAGGCACAGCGCTAGTTTTAACCTGTGAATCAATGTGGGGTTGAAACCTCTTTCCAATATGGACCTGCACAGCCAGCTCCTGATGAATGGGTGATATCCCACACATTCAATTTCATTTTTTCTGAGCTTCATAACACAGCACTGCATCAGAGGAGCAAAAGAACGAGGATAGGGAAAGATACAGCAAGGAAAATCATTCACCTTATAATTGAATAGGGCCATTAATTACTGCAGAATGGTTGCAGAAATAGGGGGAACAATCCGTGTATTTGGACTAACTGGAGGAGTGCGGCCGTCAGGTGTCCAATTGCAAAATGAAACAATTAAATAATGAGACTGCGACATCTTGTGAACTGATCAGTTATATAGTAATTTGAATCCACTTAGCAGAACGAGCCGAGACATAACCAAACCAGGCAGAAGACACTTTGTAGATCACGCTGATGCCCTGGTCAGTGAAGTGGACTATTTGCGGATTGTACATGGGCATAGATCACTCTCTTGCTCCATATACCTGCAGTGGTGAATGGAGACAGTGAGGTCTGCAGATGGTGGTGATCAGAGTTGCTGGAAAAACACAGCAGGACAGGCAGCATCCAAGGAGCAGGAAAACTGATGTTTCAAGCCGGAACCCTTATTCAAGAATGTGATAGTGGCCTAGCATGTGGATATTTTCAGGTCCGGAAGTGGTGCTTCCATGCGTTCATGTCTCTGTATCTGTGAAACAGCAGCAAAATGCAAGTACTGAGGGAGTGCAGATGTGAAAATCACTATTAGAGACGGAGCAGAGGGAAATCAGTTTCAACATAAACAATTCTCAGAGATTTGAGAACAAGACAGAACGAGACAGAGAGTGATATCATGAACAATGTCATCACGTGTGTGAGAATTTTAAACTGGAGACACTGCAAGAGTTAACAGGAATATATATTGAAGCTCACAGGTATGACAAGGGGAATGGATTTCGGTCTAATTGCTGGAAAAGCTGTGGAATCTTTGGGTGAGCTTTGGTGATGCAGTTTTATGAACAGGGATGGGGTCAGCAGAGTCCTGGGAGTAAATAAACTGGATTTCACATTTTAAACTTTAAGCAGAGGCTGGGTTGATCTGGTGATAAATGTTCTTGTGGGGTCAGTAAATAGAAGTAATAATGGTCAGGATTTGTGTCCAGGAAATCAGGCCTGGAAGAGAGGGATCACTGCATTTGTGGAAAAGCTGTTGAATCTTCATATATTGGCCAAGGATGGAATGGAGTTATATGATGGAAATGTAGTTTTTTTGTCAGAATAGAAGACAAGGATTTTTATGTTTCTAGTATGTAAGGAATGATGACAGGAACGCAATGAATCGTAGTTTAAAGATGAAGCTGAGCAATGTCGCTCTTGTGTGCCGACCAGAATCAAAAGGAAAACAGGCAGTTAGCAATGGTTTGCAGAGTGGAAGATATATTCAGAGTCTCATCAGCAGTAATAAGAGCGGCACAGGCAGTAGAATCAATAGAAAGAATAACGATAGAGTTAAACATGGTTTACAGAATTAACAATTTGTTAGTATGACTTACGAGGAACGCCAACAATAGCCAGGATAGGATAAAAAAAGAATTCAGTCATGTACATTATGTAATGGATTCGCAGTGATACTGGAATCTTATCATAAAAAGCAGAAAGGGCCAACAGATCCCAGTATACAGTCCTGTCCATTTCTGTAACATTCATGTCCATCATTATAAGATTCTGGTTCATTCCAGCCAACTTTATTCTCAGATTCTAATCTCTCCTTTCCTCATCTCTGGAGCTGTTGACTGTTGAACGTGATGTACCTCTGACTCTATGGAATGTCACATTGAAATGAGCCTGTTTTTGACAGAAAAGCGAATTACTCCAGTGTCACAGGTCGAATCTTTGGGGGCTAACATTAATTGCAGTCACTTAACAAACAGGTTCATTTCAGCTGGAAAACAGAGCAGCAGGTCAGGAAGTGGAGAGATTGAAGTAAAGGTAGCTGTTAGAATCAATAAATCCAAAAGGAAGGACAGACAGAGACAGGTTAATGAACACACTTGTACTAATGGGCTGAAGTGTGTTTATTTCAACACAAAGAATACTATGGGTAAGTCAGATGAACTTAGAGCCTGGGTGAGGGCAAAGGGCTATGGTATTGCGACCATTACAAAGATTTGATTGAGACAGGGACGTGACTGGCTGCTCACATTGTCAGGGTTTCATGTTTTAGATGAGTGAGACAAAAAGATGAAAGAAATGGAGTAGTTGCATTCCTAATTAGTTAGATGGTCACTGCTACACTCAGAGAGGAGATATACACTGATGAAATATGGGAAGAGCCCATAAATAAGATGGGTAAACTCACATTAATATGATGATTCCACATGACCCAAACAGGCACCAACACATTGATGAATACCTATGTAGGCAGGTTCTGCAATGATACAATATAACAGGGTTGTCAGCGTGGTGACTTTGACTTCCCCACGATTGACTGGAACTCTATTAATGCAAGGGGCTTGGTTGAGACAGACTTTTTTAGGTCAATCCATGAGGGATCTTGAAATAGCATGCAAAAATTTCAACTAGAGGAGAGGCCTTGCTGGACTTTGTACTGGCTAATGAGCTCGCCAGTTGACTGACCCACCAGGGGGAGAGCATTTTGAAAACAGTGATCAGAATTGGTTAAGGAAGAAATGGAGGGCTTGCAGACCCCGGTCATGGTGAACGAATATAAAAGGTCTGGATGTCCATGAAGAAGATGAAGTATTGGGTTCAGGGAAACATAAGCCTTGGAGGAAGTGGAGGCTGTGGTTGTTGTCCCAAACATATGCAGGAAGCTCCTGGACAGGGGGTGGCGGGGGGGAGGGGGTGGATAGCATGGTATTGTGGTATGTGGAGATGGGTTCAGTGGGGCAGGCGCAGGCTGAGACGATGGGTTGGCTGGGGTGGTCAGGATTGTGAATCTATGACGGTGGGCAGGAGTCTTGTTGGAAAAAGTATTTGCAGTCGTTCAGCGCTACGGGCTCTGTTGTTTTAATCAGTACATCTTTTCTGACACTTATAATGCTGAACTTTTATTATCTTTTATTTTACTTCCTAACATTTCACCCTTCAGTGTGGTAATTTTACACAGACTGGAGTAATTCCTGAAGATGGTGAGTGCTGAAGGACTGAGAGAGCTTACATTGACAAGGAATGATGAAAATGTGAAGTAGGTTATAAAGATAAGGAGAATTGTGGTGTTCTGGAGAACGATGCAAAGTGTAGGAAGTTTACTGAGTCTCAAACAAGTTATAATTGTACAAACGACTGTAAGATGTTGACAAGGTTACAAAGATAAGAAGAGTATATTTTTATGCGCAATGTCCACAAATGAGAGGGTGTGTCCAGGTTTGGAGTTCGTTACAAAAATATGAAGGACCACAGGGCCTGGGCAGCTTTACAGAGAGAGTGGAGGATTGTAAAGCATAGGGGAGATAAAAAATAATGAAATGTTTCGTGCAATTACAGAACTGGTAAAAGAAAATGCTTTTCACAAGTCAATGGTTTGCAGAGACCTTCCAGACCTCCTATGGCATGGGGATCGAGTGTTTGTCTAACTTGTGTTAAACGAGTGAGATAAAGACAAACTTTCGTGTTAATGCTAATAAAAATAGAGAGAGAATAGTCGGAATATGGGAGGGTGGTATTCATGGGATTACTGATGATAGAACCATAAGACAGATGAGCAGAGTTATACCATTCAGTCAATTGAATTTCCATTCAATTGAGTTGATCTGGTTGTCCACTTTACTGTCTTTGGCCAGATTGAAAGCAATTAATTGTAAATATGATGATGTTGATAAGCTTGAACCAATCCAACCCAAACCAATCCTGGGATAATGACAGGGCACTTGGACAGAGAGAGGAGAAGAAATTGCCATCTGAAGTGATCAGAAACCTTGATACGCTCAAAAAAAGAAACACAATTTATTCATGAAGGTAGACGGCACATTTAGCGAACATTCCTGACATCACAATTCAACCGAGAGAGGTGTTCAGAGCAGACGAATTCACAGAGAAAAGATCCCGAACAACCGAATCAGTGGAGAGGTAGAGCAATATACTGGAAGACACATTCCGTGTGAATATTGAGAGAGTAAGTTTTAAATTACTTTTTTTATTCACTGGATTTATATAAGTGGGACATTCAGTTTTGATGCAGTACATAAATAGAGCTTAAATCAGTGAGTGAATGGGTAGTAGTTAGGAAGTAATTGTTAAATTTAATCAGAATTCTGTTCCAGTTTCGTTCACTGTTGGAGTCAGGAAAATAAATTGTTATTTGTTAATTTCAGAGTGAGCAAAATAATTTCATTTCATTATTCAATTCTTTACAACAGATTGGGGAGTGAGAGGTAGGTTATAACCTTTCTCAGTCTTCTTTATTTGATTACAATGTGAGGTGTCGCTCTCTGGGTGTTTCAGTTTTAATTATCAGAGGGATGACAACCTCCCCTTCGTAACAGTCGGCTCATCTAGAAGATTAAGGTGCATGGGATTCACGCTGACTTGGCTGTTTGGAATCAGAATAGCTTTGCTCAGAGAAGATAGAGGGTAATGTTGGAAGGGGGTGATTCAGACTGGCAGACCGTGAATGGTGGTACTCTGCAGTGATCCATTTTGGGCCTCTACTGGTTGTGATGTAAATGAATGACCTGGCTGAAAATCAAGATGGTTGGGTTAGTAGCTTTGCCGCCAATACAATGATTGATGGATTTATGGATAATGTAGAAGTATGTCAAAGGATTGATCAGTTGGACATATGGGAGGAAAAAGAGCAGGTGGAGTTTAATCCGGGTAAGTATGTGTACTGCACTTCGGATAATCAAATACTAAGGAAAAGTAGCCAGTTTCTTGAGGTATAAGTTCAAACTTCCCAGGTTGTAGCCACACAGGTAGATATGGTTGGAAGAAAGGCCCAATGTATACTTGCCTTTATTGTTTAAAGAATTGAGTGCAACTGTCAGGTTGTCATGGTGTAGTTTTATAAGGCATGACTTCGGCCACACTTCAGGTAATGCATTCAGTTTGGGTTGTCACATTATAAGTAACATTTGGAGGCTTTGGAGAAGGTGTAGAAGAGGTTTACCAGGGTGTTGTCTGGTTTAGAATGTATGAGGAACAAGGAGAGGTGAGATAAACTCGGGTTGCTTTCTTTGATGCAGCGATGTATATGGAGAGACTTGGTAGAGGTCTCTAAAATTATGGGATGCCGGGATAAGTTTGATAGTCAGAAGGTGTTTCCCAGGGTTGAAATGTCTAATACTATGGGATATGCATTGAAGGTGAGATGGGAAATTTGAAAGGAGCCATGAGGGGCAGGTTTTTACACAGAATAAGAGAAGTCTTTGTTGTTGGTGGCATATCCAGTCGGGACAATGAAAGGACTTTTGGATTATCAGATGAAAACACAAGTAATGGATGTATGTTGATCAAAGGCATGCAGAAGGAATTAATTTATTTTGGCATCATGTTCGCCATAACATCATGTGTCAAAAGGGCCCATTCCTGTTCTGTATTGTCCTATGTTCGATGCAAGATTGCAAGATTTGTTTAGATATCTGGTTGCAGAGAAGCAAGAGTAAATATTGAACCGCTGGAAATGTACCTGGAGAAGTAGCAATAGAGAACAAAGAAATACTGGGGAAACCTTGCTTCAGTTTTCCCAGTGGGCAACACCAGTAACTTACCAGAACCATAAGGAGTCTGGTAGGGGGTTGCCTGCAGTGTCCACTACTTAGGAAAAGGTACTGGGAATGCTGAAAGGTTGAAGGTGGATAAATGACCCAGACTGGATGGGTTACTTCACAGGGTTCCAAAGGAGATAGCTGAGGAGATTGTAAAGGCATTAGTGACGATTCAGGAATCACTGGAATCAGGTAGCGTCGTGACGAGTGAAAATCGCTCATGTTGACATCCCAGTTTAATGAGGGAGAGAGGAAGAAGACATATAAGCATTGGATGGTAAGCCTGGTCTTGTTCATTTTAAGGACTTTAGTGTTTGTTTTCGTGGTTGCGATTGGTGAGCTCATGATAAAACGGGGCAGAAATGACAAGACTTCTCAAGGTTCTGCCGAACAAATCTGTCAGAATTCTTTGAGGAGGAAATGAGCAGGTCAGACAGAGGACAGTCAGTTTATGTGTCATTGACCAGAGCCATTTAATCCACGAATAATTGCAAATTTTTCTGCCTTCGCTTTAATATACTTATTGCTCTAACTTTGACAACCCGCTGTGTTAAACAGTTGCAGATATTAACTACCCTCTGAGAGGTGAATGTCCTGTTCATCGCCATCTTAAGCATATGATTACCAGCAATAACTTGTTTGCAAAAACAATAGTCATACACTTAAAGAATATGCTGTTCACAAACCCCATTTGTTTTTATAAATGCACCAGTTTGAGAATGTAAGAGTGAAACCTGTGACTGATTCTTATTATTCCTTCCAAACAGTCCAGTCATTCTCCTCATCACTCCAGTTCACGTCCTCTTCAACGAGTCACATTGTATGTTTTAATTATTAATTCTGTTGTTTTGTTTTCTTGACAGCAGTTATCTCTTTACTGGGCTCCACATGTTTGGGTTCAAGGAGGAAAGCAATTGGTCAAACCACATAATTTGAAAGAAAACAGAATTTCCTTACAAGATTTCCAAATGAAACCAAACAACAAGAACAGAATACTGAATAACTTAACGGATCCGATAACCCAACAGATTATCCCAATTTAATGATGCTGTTCCAAATGCTTGCAACAATCCCCATAAACACGCTTTATTATACAAGGTAAAATCAAACCCAGGGTCTTACAGCAGAGCACTCAGAGAGAGAGAGAGAGAGAGAGAGAGAGAGAGAGAGAGAGAGAGAGAGAACCAGCCTGGACCTGCTTCTTTGCCCCCAGCAGCTTCAGCTGCCTGACTGCATTCAGTGAATCGCCAGACTGCCAAACCAGAGCAATCTGAGCTGGGAGAACTGACCACTCCTCTTACATTGTGCAAGTTTTTTTTTTATTTTAAAATTAAAACCATTTCGCCAGTGACAGTAGCTGTTAGCTCTAATCAACCTAGCCCTTAAACCTTGAAATCTGTGCCTCTTATAACATCAGCATGAAAAACACAAGACCAACATAACCTTGTTAATGCATCAGCATCGTCACACAACAACTTTCTGTGCTGCACTTTGTCAACAGTCTTCTGGAAATCCAAACAGATCACGTCCACTGGCTCTCCTCTGTCTAACGTTCTCATTCCCTCCTCAAAGAATTCTGACAAATTTGTCAGGCAGAATCTTGCTAAGTCTTGCTATTTCGGCACTACTTTATCATGAGCTCACCAATTGCATCCATAAAATCAAACTCTCATTTCCTAAAAATGACCAAGGCCATGCTGACCAGCCAATAGTTATCTGTCTTCTTCCTCTCTCTCTCCTTAAACAGAGATGTCAACATTGGCCATTTTCAGTCCTCACGATGCTACCTGACTCTAGTGATTCCTAAATCACCACCAATGACTTTACAATCTACTCAGCTATCTCCTTTGGAATCCTGTGATGTAACCCATCCAGTCTGGGTTATTTATCCATCTTCAAACCTTTCAGCATTCCCAGCACCTTCTCCTATATAGTGGCCACTGCACTCAATCCTCTCCCAGACCCCTCATGGTTCTGGTAAATTACTGGTGTCACCCACTGGGATAAACTGAGGTAAGGTTTCTCCAGCATTACTTTGTTCTCTATTGCTACTTCTCCAGGTGCATTTCCAGTGGTTCAATATCCACTCTCGCTTCCCTGTAACCTTTATGATATCTAAAAAATCTTGCAATCTTGCGTCAGAACAAAGGACACAGGACAATACAGACCAGGAACGGGTCCTTTGACACATGATGTTGTGGCGAACATAATGCCAAATTAAATTAATTCCCTCTGCATGCCTTTGATCGACATACATCCAAACTTGTGTATTCATTTGATAATCCAAAAGTCCTTTCATTGTGCCAACTGTATTTGCCACCGTCAACAAAGATGTCTCTCACACTGTTTAAAACCCTGTCCCTCATGGCTCCTTTGATATTTCCCATCTCACCTTAAATGCACGTCCCATATTATTAGACATTTCAACTCTGGGAAACACCTTCTGATTGTCAAACATATCCCGGCATCCCATAATTTTAGAGACCTCTACCAAGTCTTACCATATCCATCGCTGCACCAGAGAAAGCATCCCGAGTTTTTCTAACCGTTCCTTGTTTCTCATACATTCTAATCCAGACAACACCCTGGTAAACCCCTTCTACACACTCTTCAAAGCCTCCAAATCCTACTTATATTGTGACAACCAGAACTGAATGCCATACTCGAAGTGTGGCCCAAGTAAAACACTATAAAACTGCAACATGATACACAATTCCCTGAACAATAAAGACAAGCCTACATTGGCCTTCTTTCCCAAACTATCTACCTGCGGGGCCACTTTCTGGGAATTATGAACTTGTACCCCAAGATCCCTTGGCACATCAACGCTGTTCAGGCAAGTTCTTAACTGGATACTTTTCCTTAGCATCTGATCTTTCTAAGTGCAGTACCTATACTTACCCGGATTAAACTCCGCCTGCTGTTTTCCTCCCATATGTGCAACTGATCTATCCTTTGACAAAGTTCTACATTATCCACAAATGCATCAATTATTGCATTGGCTGCAAACCTAATAACCCAACTACGTAGATTTTCACCTAGGTCATTCATTTATATCACAAACAGCAGAGGTCCAATACCGATCAGTAAATCCAATTCCAAACATCCAATTCAGCGTGAATCCCATGCATCTTAATCTTCCAGATGAGCCGACTGTTACGAAGGGAAGGTTGTCATCCCTCTGACAATTAAAACTGAAACGCCCAGAACACCTCTCTCAGTCGAATTGTGATGTTAGGAATGCTCGATAAATGTGCCGTGTACCTTCACAAATAAATTGTTTTTCTTTTTTCTGAGAGAATAGAGCTTTCTTATCTCTTCAGATGCCAATTGGCTCTCTTCTCTCCGTCCAAATGCCCTGTCACTTTCCCGCCAATAACATATTGATTTCTTTACAATTTGATTGGTTTAAACTCGTCAACATCATCAGATTTAAAATTAATTGCTTTCAATCTAGCCAAAGAGAGCAAAGTGGGCTTGAGGATTATCAGATCAACTCATTTGGGTGGAAATTCAATTGACTGATTGGTGTAAATCTGCTCCTATGTCTTATGGTTTTATCATCATTAATTCCATGAATATCACCCTCCAGTATTCCTACTCTGCTGTCTGTGTTTGTATCAGCATTAACTCGAAAGTTTGTCTTTATCTCAGTCATTTAGCAAAAGTCCGACAAACACTAGATCCCGATGGCACAGGCTGTCTGGAAGGTCTCTGCAAACCATTGACTTGATGCTAAAAACATTGATTTATCTTTCTGTAATTACATGAAGCATTTCATTATTTTCTATCTCACCTATGCTTTACAATCCTCTACTCTCCCTGTCAGTAACATCTTCCTGATGTAAGAACAACCTCTATCACAGTGAACTGCATGATAGCAGCAACACAACGCTGCTCTCATGCAATCATCTTCAAATAAGAAAACGCTCCTTATTTCGGTGATGTCCTGATTTAACTATAACTTGTACAATCTCCAGATAATTCTCCATATGCATCTTGTTAATTAATAAGCTGTCATCATTTCTACAATCCTCCATAGTGCCGTAAAGCTGTCCAGGCCCTGTGGCCCTCCATATTTTTGTCACAATCTCCAAACCCAGACACACCCTATCAGTTGAGGACATTGGCCATAAACATAAACTCTCCTTGTCTTTGTAACCCTGTCTGCATCCTACAGCTCGTTGCAACATTATAATCTGTTTGAGACTCAGTCAACCTCCTTCACTTTGCATCGTTCTCCAGAACACCACAATTCTCCGTCTGATATAACCGACTTCAGATTTCAATATTCTCTGTATCTGTAACCTCTCTTAGTCCTTCAGCACTCACCATCTTCAGGAATTCATCCAGTCTGTGCAAGATTTCCACACTGAAGGATGAAATGTTAGGAAGTAAAATAAAAGATAATAAAATCTCTGCGTTATAAGTGACAGAAAGGATGTACTGATTAAAGCGACATAACCCATAGTGCTAAAAGACTGCAAATACAGAGAGGACAGATGACCAAGAGCAGGAGTTGAAGTCACATTGAATGGCCTTTTCCATTCACTATACTGACAGTTATGACATCAAAGCAGACCTAAAGTTTATTGAGATCAGGTGTAATTAAACACGTAGGACTCTGAAAGTTAACATTGAATCTGCATAAACTGTTGTGATTTAATTCTGAATCCTGGTGGTAACACCCAGTGCACTGACTGGGTTAAACACCAGTGAAAATTCTTCAAGTCAGTGTTAACGCTTACATTTTCCAACCAATTAGTTCATCACATGCTCTTTAGTGATAGCTAGTTAGAAGGTTTGTTATTTAGTATACAATGTAACACCGTTTGCAAAAATGCGTTGTGACATTGAACTTTTCTTTCACAGCCTCTGCCTCTGAGCTTTCTTTTTCCACCAAGACTCCTGCCCACCCTCCAAGATTCACAAGCCTGACTGCCCCAGCCAATCCATCATCTCAGCCTGCTCCTGCCCCAGTGAACCCATCTTCTCAGACCGTGATACCGCACTATCAACCCCCGGTCCAGGAGCTTCCGGCATATGTTTGGGTCACCAGCCACGGCCTCCACCTCCTCCGAGACTTATGTTTCCCTGAACCCAACACCTCATCGTCACCATGGACATCCAGACCTTATATGTTAGTTCGTCATGACTGGGGTCTCCAAACCCTCAATTTCTTCCTTAACTAGTTCTGATCACTGTTTTCAAATTGCTCTCCCACTGTTGGGTCAGTCAACTGGCGAGCTTATTAGCCAGTACAAAGTCCAGTATGGCCCCGCCTCAAGTTGGAATTTTCACATACTATTTCAAGAAGATCTCATGGATGTACTTCAAAATTCTGCCTCATCCAAGTCTCTTGCTTTAAGGGAACCCTAGTCAAACTTGGGGAAGTCAAAGTCACCTACGCTGACAACCCTGTTATTATTGTATCATTCCAGAAACCCCCTACATAGGTGTTCATCAACGTGTTAGTGCCTGAGGGGGCTTGTGGAATCATCATATTAGTGTGATTGTACCCATCTTATTTATGAGCCCCTCCCATATTTCCTCATTGGATATCTCGTCTCTGAGTGCAGCAGTGACATTCTCCCTAATTAGGAATGCAAGTACTCCATCTCTTTATTCTTCTTGTCATCCACATCCAAAATATTAAACCCTAGAAATTTGAGCAGCCAGTCTGTGACCCTGTCGCAATCAAATCCTTGTAATGGTCGCAATACCATAGCCCCATGTCCTCACATGGGCTCTACTCATAGTATTCTTTGTGTTGAAATAAACACACTTCAGCCCATTAGTACAAGTGTGTTCATTAACCTGTCTCTGTCTGTCCTTCCTTTTGGATTTATTGATTCTAACACCTACCTTCACTTCAATCTCTCCACTTCCTGATCTGCTGCTCTGTTTTCCAGCTGAAATAAACCTGTTTGGTTAGTGACTGCAATTAATGTTAATCTCCATCGATTCTATCTGTGACCCTGGAGTAATTCACTTTTTTGTTAAAACAGGCTCATTTCAAAGTGACATAGAGTCAGTGGCAGCATCATATCCGACACTCAACAGCTCCAGACACGGTGAAAGGAGAGATTAGAATCTGAGAATAAAGTTGGCTGGAATATTTCATCAATGAAACAGAATCTAATAATGCTGGACATGAATGTTACAGAAATGGACAGGACTGTATACTGGAATCTGTTGGCCCTTTCTGCTTTTTATGATAAGATTCCATTATCGCTATGAATGCGATACATAGTGTACATGACTGAATTCTTTTATTATCCTATCCTGGCTATTGTTGGCATTCCTGGTAAGTCTCACTGCCTGGTTGGTTTTTCTATAAACCATGTTTAATTGTATTGTTATTCTTTCTGTTTATTCTACTGTCCGTGCTGCCATTAATACTGCTGATGAGACTCTGAATTCATCTTCCACTCTGCAAACCCTTGCTAACTGTCTGTCTTCTCATTGATTCTGGTGGACACACAAGAGGGTGATTGCTCAGCTGTATCTGTAAACTATGAATCATTGCGTTCCTGTCATCATTCTTTACATATTCGCAACATAAAAATCACTGTCTTCTGTTCTGGCAAAAAAAAACCGACATTTCCTTCATGTGAGTCCATTCCATCCCTGGCCAATATCTGAAAGCGCAACAGCGTTTCCACTTCTACCGTGATCCCTTTATCCCTGGGCTGATTTTTTGGCCACTAATCCTGACCATTATTAATTGTATTCACTAAGCCCACAAGAACATCTTTCACTGGATCAACCCAGCCCTTGCTTAAAGCATGAAATGTGAAATCCAGTTTCGGTATTCCCAGGTCTCTGCTGACCCCGTTCCCATTCACAAAACTGCATCACCAAAGCTCACCCAAAGATTCCGCAGCTCCTCCCAGAGGTGAGACCGAAATCCGTTCCCCTTGTCATTCCTGTGAACTTCAATGTATATTGCTGTTAAATCTTGCAGTGTCTGCAGTTTAAAATTCTCACACACGTGAAGACATCTGTTCATCATATCGCTCTCTGTCTCGTTCTGTCTTTTCCCCAAATCTCTGAGAGTTGTTTATGTTTAAACTGATTTCCCTCTGCTCCGTCTCTAATAGTGATTTTCACATCTGCACTCCCTCAGTACTTGTATTTTGCTGCTGTTTCACAGATACAGAGACATGAACGCATGGAAGCACCACTTCAGTCATTTGCAGCTGGACCTGGAAATTTCCCCATGCTAGGCCACTATCACATTCCGGATGAAGGGCTCCGACTTGAAACATCAGTTTTCCTGCCCCTCGGATGTTGCCTGTCCTGTTGTGTTTTTCCAGCA
This sequence comes from Chiloscyllium punctatum, assembly GCF_047496795.1. Taxonomy (NCBI): domain Eukaryota; kingdom Metazoa; phylum Chordata; class Chondrichthyes; order Orectolobiformes; family Hemiscylliidae; genus Chiloscyllium; species Chiloscyllium punctatum. Next base: position 35,628,922 of record NC_092787.1, on the reverse strand, counting down.
AAACATTCTCAACTCTGATCACCAGCATCTGCAGACCTCACTGTCTCCACTCACCACTGCAGGTATATGGAGCAAGAGAGTGATCTATGCCCATGTACGATCTGCAAATAGTCCACCTCATTAACCAGTGCATCAAAGCGATCTACAAAGTGTCTTCTGCCTGGTTTTGTTACTCTCGACTCGTTCTGCTAGGTAGATTCAAGTTACTACATAACTGATCATTTCACATGATGTCGCAGTCTCATTATTTAATTGTTTCATTTTGCAACTGGACACCTGAAGGCCGCACTCCCCCAGTTAGTCCAAATACACGGATTGTTCCCCATATTTCTGCAACCATTCTGCAGTAATTAATGGCCCTATTCTATTATAAGGTGAATGGTTTTCCTTGCTGTATCTTTCCCTATCCTCGTTCTTTTGCTCCTGTGATGCAGTGCTGTGTTATGAAGCTCAGAAAATATGAAATTGAATGTGTTGTGGTATCACCCTATTCATCATGAGCTGGATGTAAAGCTCCATATTGGAAAAGGGTTTCAGCTGCACATTGATTCACAGGTTTAAAACTAGCTCTGTGCCTGTCCACTGAACGACTGTTACTCTGAGCTGATCATGTGTTCAGCAACATGCTGAAGCCCTTCAAGTATTATTGCTACGGACCCATCAAATAAATTGCTGGAAATAGGCATTTCAATTAATTCTGTTTCTGGAAAGATACTGGAAGGACTTGAATGTTTTTGCTGGAGTTTGTGTTGTGAACTGCGGGAGATTTTTCAGGGAGACCGTAGAGTTGAAAACACAATTCAGAATGAAGATTTAGGAATGTGGTTACAATGTATCTTGGCTTTGAATATGCACAATAAAATGGAGCAGAGGCTGCAGTGTGTGGAAGCTCTGAGACCACAGCCTGAGTGGGTGTGGGGGAAGAGATCTTCCGGATCCATTTCGGGTTTGCGAGAAAGCTTACCACGCTACAGCAAACTCAGGAACAAAACAGAAAAGGACCCTGGAAAGATGGGATCTACCTCTGTGGTCACCTCTGTGCTGTATCAAACAACAAATGACTTTATTTTCCATGATTTCACAAGAGATTATTGTTGTAAACTGTGAGAAGATCATTTCCTTGGACCATGGAACACGTCTCGTCAAACCTAGCCAATGTGGCAGATCATTGCACATAGCAGTTGGGAGCAGGAGTAGGACATTCTAAGTGTGCCTGAACAATTAGTATAATTCTGGATGATTGGCCATCTCAGTAGACTGCTCTAATTTCCTTCTCAGATCCTTTGATTCCCATAGAATCATAGAGTCATAGAGATGTACAGCATGGAAACAGACGCTTCGGTCAAACCCGTCCATGCCGACCAGATATCCCAACCCAATCCAGTCCCACCTGCCAGCACTCGGCCCATATCCCTCCAAACCCTTCCTATTCATATCCCCATCCAAATGCCTCTTAAATGTTGCAATTGTACCAGCCTAATGTGATCTATAGACTATTTCAGAAGCTTTCATGAATGTTTTCGCCTGAACAGCCTTTTTGCCGACAAATTACATAAACTCAAAACTCTCTGGGTGAAGAAATTTCCACTTATTTCAGTGTTGAATAGCCTATGCCCTAACCATCGAATCTGACAACGATTCTGGACTCACAGGTCATTAGAAACGTCCTCCATGTGTTAAACTGCCCAGGCCTATTTCCAATGTTAGAAATTTGATGCGATCCCCTCTCATCCATCTGAAGGCCAGTGAGCATAATCTTAATTGATAGCCTCTCTTCATGCCACTGTTCTGCTATGCCAGGGATTAATGCAATAGTGGTAGATAAATACGCTTTGTACTGGAATCCTCTCGCCATGAGAGCCAACATGTCACTTCTCTTCTTCTCCTTCTGCTCATCTGCATGTTAATCTTCATTAGGTTTCAGGTCTCATTGCACCTCCCACTTTATCAATCTGTCAATATATGACTAATAATCTGCCTTTCTGATTTGCGAAATTGGTAACCTCACAATTATCCACATTATATGGTATCTGTTATAAATTTGTCCATCCATTCAACTGATACAAAACACACTGAAACATCTCTGCTGACTCCTCAAAGCCTACAATCCCAACAAACTTTGTGTTGTCTGCAGTGCCAGAGATAAGACGTTAAGTTCCCTCTTTTTAAACATTAATATGTATTGTGAACAGATGAGGTCAATTATGGATCCATGTGCTACCTGACCAGTCATTGCCTGCCTCTCAGATGAAATCCAATGGACTTCAAGATTTTCCCCACTAATGGTGTCAGTCTATCCAGTCAATAATTCCCTTTGACTGCATGTAGAAAACAAAAGTGGTGTCCCATTTCTCAACTTGCAATTCGTAGGAACTATTCCAGAATGTCAGAATTTTAAAAGACAACCACCAATACACTGATTATTTCCAAGCTCAATTCCTTAGTGTCCTTGATGCACCTTCTTGGCCCTGAGGATTATGGGGGTTTATTCTCATCAAGTTCCCCACCACCTTTTGCCTCGCAATCAGTCAGTTCTTCTCCTTTCAAGGAATCTGTGTTTGCCAACAGTTGTATTGTCTTGTTGGTGTCTTTCTTAGTGAAGAGGAAACCAAGTTATCATGTGAAGATGAAAAAAGTGTATTAATTGAAGTCTCTGATAAAATAAACAACTTCACAATAAGCCTGTGAGATGATGATTTTTTTTTAAAAAAACTAAACACAACGGGAATAATTGAGCTGTATGTGCCGCTGCTGTAACAATTGTGGATGATTTAACTTCACAAAACTTTCACAAATCGAAATGTAAAAGGCAGAATTAAGAACTGATTTAGACAACCATTCTTTCTGTTATTTATTTTGTGGAATATGGCTGTCACTGGCTCGCCAGCATTTATAGCACACCCCTGGTTGCTCTTGAGAAGATGGTGCTGAGTTGCCTTCTTGAACTGTTGCAGTCAATATGCAGTGAATGAAGCCAAATGCCATTCGCTTCAATGTTTTGATTCAGTAACAATAGAAGAACGGCAATATATTTTCAAGACAGAATGGTAAGAAGCTTGGCATCAGGATTTTATGGTGTGAGGTGAAATTGAAAGTGTTGATGGTCCTGTGTATTTGCTGCTCTTGTCCTTGACAGAAGTGGCTGTGAGTTTACATGATGCCATCTGACGTGCTTTGGTGACTTTCTGTAGCCCATCTTGTGGATGTTACACTTTGTGGTCACTTAGCGTTTGTGGTGGAGGGAGTGAATCCTTGTTGATGTAATGTTAATCAAGCCGGCTGCTTTGACCTGAATGGTACCAGGTTCTTTGAGTGTTGTTGGAGCTACAGCATGCAGGCAAGTAGAAGGTATTCCACCACACTTTGACTTGTTCCTTGCAGATGATGGACGGGCTGAGGGGATACAGTTGGTGAGTTACTCGCATCAGTATTCCGAGCCTTGGTCTGTTCGTGTAGCCAATGTGTCGAGTCCAGTTGACATTCTGTTCAGTAATAACAGCGAGGCTGTTGATCGCAGAAGAATCATTGACAGTAACATCATTGAATGTCACAGGGCAGTCTGAGGTGACTGACCTGCAGTAATCAAAACCTTCTTTCTATATGTCAGGTATGACACTAATGAACAGAACGTGTGTCCCCTGATATCCGTTGTTTTCATTTTTACAAGGGTTCCTTGATGCCACCCTCAGATAGATTTCACTGAGCACAGTTTTCAATGTTTGGGAGAAGATTTGTAGCTCGGGTGCTCGTTATTGTGGTTCTGTTCGCCGAGCTGGGAATTTGTCTTGCAAACGTTTCGTCCCCTGTCTAGGTGAAATCCTCATTGCTTGGGAGCCTCCTATGAAGCGCTTCTGTGCTGTTTCCTCCAGCATTTATTGTGGCCTGTCTCTGCCGCATCCAGTTGTCAGTTCGAGCTGTCCGCTGTAGTGGCCGGTATATTGGGTCCAGGTCGATGTATTTGTTGATAAAGTCTGTGGATGAGTGCCATGCCTCTAGGAATTCCCTGGCTGTTCTCTGTTTGTCTTGCCCGATAATGGTAGTGTTGTCCCAGTCGAATTCATGTTGCTTGTCGTCTGTGTGTGTGGCTCCTAAGGATAGCTGGTCGTGTTTTTTCGTGGCTAGTTGGTGTTCGTGTATACGGATCGTTAACTGTCTTCCTGTTTGTCCGATGTAGTGTTTTGTGCAGTCCTTGCATGGGATTTTGTACACTACATTAGTTTTGCTCATGTTAGGTATCGGGTCCTTTGTTCTGGTGAGTTGTTGTCTGAGCGTGGCTGTTGGTTTGTGTGCTGTTATGAGTCCTAGTGGTCGCAGTCGTCTGGCTGTCAGTTCAGAAATGCTCCTGATGTATACCAGGAATAAATAGGCTGTTGATTCGTAAAGAGACCAAGAGCAACAGGGAGAAGGCAGGAGAATGCGTTTGAGGAATACATTAGCCATGATTGATTGGAAGAGGAGACTCAATGAGGTGAATGGCTAGTTCTGCTTCTCGATCTTGTTGCCTTATTTTGCGCTTATGGATACACTGCAGTTATTGCAAAAATTAAAGCTCAGTCCAGCGGTAACATATTGGCAATGGATCGACGATTCACTGGCTCATAAGAAGCAGTAGGCTGAGAGAAATTAGTCGTTTTCCAGTTGGCAAGATGGAATGGGTGGTGTGCCACAGGGATACAGTGGTCAGTTTCTGATCTGTTATAATTGAGAGAATGACATTAATGAAGTGACCAATGTCACGGTTAGTAATGTTACAGATGTCACAAAGACCTAAGGAAAGGAAGTTACAAAGCAAAGCTAAACATAAAGGATGATTACGGATTGAAAAGCTAAAATAGAGAGTTTAATTCAGTTTGCAAGAATGTAGCAAATGAAGCATAACGTGGGAAAATGAGAAAACGTCCATTATGACTGGAAGATTAAAATAGACATGATGGGAGATTGCAGAGCTCTGAGTTACAGAAGGATTTCGGTGTCTTCCTGCATAAACTGCAAAATGTTGAAATGAAGGTTCAGCAAATGACGAGGGAAGTTTAAAAGATGCTTTTGTTTATTATAAGAAGAATTAAATACAAAATTGGTGAGATGATATTTAATCTATAAAAGACCTTACCAATACCACATCTGGAACAGTGCAAAGCATTGATATCCTTATTTGAGGAAGGATGTAAATGCACTGAAGCAGCTTAGAGAATGTTCCAAATAATAGCTGGAATGGACAGATTGTCTTATGAGGTAAGTTTGAGCCGGTGATATTTTTATCGGCTGGAGTTTAGGCAAGTTACAGATGACTTGAATTGAACCACTATAGTGTGGAGACAGGCCATTCACCCCAAAAAGTCCACACCAAACCTTAGAATATTCCAGACCCATTCTTGTAACCTCTTACTCTATATTTCCCCTGACAAATGCACCTAACCTACACATCCCTGAACACATTAGGCAATTTTGCATGGCCAATACACCAAACCATCTTTGGATTGCAGGAGGAAGCCCATGAAGACATGGGGAGAATGTGCAAACTCCACACAAACAGTCACCCAAGGCTGCAATCAAACCCAAGTCCCGGGCACTGTGAGCCACTGTGCTGCCCTTGATTGAAAGTTACTGGCTGGTCTTCACAGGGTGGACATAAAGATGGTGTTTCCTCTAGTTGGAGAATCTGGAATTAGGCAACACTGTTTAAAAATTAGGGGCCTCCTCTTTAAGGCAGAGATGAGTCTTTGGAAATCCCTTTCTCAAAAGTTGTTTGAAACAGAGTAAAATGAATCATTATAAGGCAGCAGTCGGTACATCCTGTGACACTGGATACGGTATGCTGTTGGGGGTTTGGCAAAAATGTGGAACAATCTGATACGTCATGATCTTAGTGAATGATGGAACAGCTTCGACATCGTCCTGCTATTAATTTGCCCAATCATATAAAATGACATGGAAATTATGATTGGCTAAAAGTTATATCTGATGACATGATATAATATTGGGATGTCAGTGTGAGTGTGCAGATTTTACACGTGATATAGCAAATATGGGGAAATATGTTTTAATCCGCAGTGAATAGTGGCTCCCAGCTGTTCTCAGCAACATGAGAACAGAATACAACTGACAGATGTTTGATAACAGCAGAATGACACAACATTAGAGTGATCGAGGAATTGACACTTCACGTTTCAACTGACTTTCAGACAACTCAGGCGAGAATAAAACATGTCAGTGTCGAACAAAAGCAGTAAATTTCAAGAAAGACTGGAAATATATGAAAATAACCACAAGGTGAAGGCAGGTGAACAGAAAGCTGGGTGATTTTACATTCTACACATGAACTTGAATTGAGAGAGATGATCCGCAGATGGTTACAATGAATGAAGTCTACAGTTATGGAATTTTAGCAGAAATGTTTTAAAATGTTTCTAAAGGGCAAGTCAAGTGTTTGTGTTCCTGATTCGGATCATTTTCATGGATGTTAGTAATCTGAGATTAGAAATTGTTAAGTAAATTAGAAATCAATTGCGAAAATTTATTAAGAAGATTCCTTTCTTGAGGATCAGAGATTTATCAGAAAATTGTTCTTCAATGCTTTTCCTTTCTGTCTTAACTCTCTCCCAGTCTTCCTCTGTTACTTAGACTATTTTCTCTCAATGAGTTGCGAACAAGTTAAGTTCCCATCTAGTTAAGGTCCAGTGTATGCTGAAATAACCTTCTTCATTGTCCAATAAACTGACCAATTTGATGTAATTTGCAAACTTATTAATCATGCCCCTAATATTATCATGCAAATCATTTCTATAAATGATGAAAAGCAGTGGACCCAGCAGTGATTCTTGTGGCAAACGGCTTGTCACTGGATTCAACCTGAAAAGCAACCCTCCACAACCACCTTTCGCCTGTGACCTTCAAGCCCATTTTGTATACAATTGGCTCACTGTCTCAGGATCCCATGTGACCTCAACTCGCTAATCCGTCTGACATGCAGAACCTTGTTGCATTCCTTGCATCCATGCAGAGAACCATTACCAATCTGCCTTCATCAGTTTTCTCTGTGACGTCTTTGAAAAGTTCAATCTAGTTAGTGAGACATGATTTCCCATGCACAAAGCCATGCTGACTGTCCCAAAACAACTCTTCTCTTTCCAAATGCATGTAAATCTTTTCTCTCAAAATGCCCTCCAAAAACTTCCACACTACTAACATCAGGCTCACCAGTCTATAGGTCTTTGGGTTTTCCAGTCATTATTTCCTTTTCTACTCCCAGTCCTCCACTGGTCGCAGCAAATTTTAAACGTAGTCAGATGACCAATAATATAGATCTCAGACTGGGTTGGGGTCAGTGTTTGGAACAAGCCAGGCCAATTTGTTTAATCTGCTAAATTAGCAAGTTTATGACCAAACTAGAGTTTCTCAAATGTGATGGAACAATGAATGACAAGCAGTTTGGAAATTGCAAATATATGCATCGATATTTACCTTTCTAAAAAAAAACTGAGGAACACACACACAAACACACACACACAAACACACACACAAAATCACACATATACACACACAAACACACACACACAAACACAGACACACGTACGTTTGATTAGAAACAGAAATACAAAATCTCTGCATATTGTTAACTTGAAAGACCAATGGCCAAATATTAGCTGAACTCATGACAACAGGAAAATGGAGAGATTGTCCCAGATATTATTTTAGTTCTGACGTGATTCTGTTCACTCCAGCTGCTGGAGTGAACAGAATTTCATCCTGGAACAGTTGGATTTTGCTGAATTCCCTTTTCTTCACGCAGTGGGGGGACTGCAATGATTCGCTGTCAGGAATACTCCTCAAGTGGTAAAGATGACTAAGGGGTTTTTAGCTCGCATATGTTGCCGTGCAGAGGAACAAGGAAAGAGAAAGCGGGCAATAGGCTGTTGCTTCTTTGGCAGGTTACATTTGCTCCCTCTCTGAGCTGAATTTACAATAATGTTATCTGTCTCCAAAGTAGCCCATATAAGGTCTTCATGAACATAATCTAAACTGTATGATCCAATCATATTCCCTGCTCCATGTAGATGCATCATAACTGCTGTCATACACAGAGCCATTTCCTGAGCAAATAGTGGCCGCAATTGATTTGAAGATATGTTTATATGTGCCTGCAAAATTTAAAAAAGAAAGTTTAATGGCTTCACTAAGATGTGTTAACATGAATGCATCATATCCTAAATTTCTTTCTCAGTTTTTCTTTAATCCTATACTAGAGGAAATAACTGTTCGGTGTTTACCAGCTATGCTCTCCTCAAGATCTGTTACGTTCGATAAGGGCTTCTCTCTTTCTTAGGCCTAATCTGTTACTGCTTCATAAGTAATGTCTTCATCCCAAGAATGAATAAAAATAAACATCTTTGAAATGTTTTGAAATCAGAAATGTTTTCGTTTTCAGTTTATGGGAATAAAACTGCTCATTGTACATCTGCCATGATCTTATCAATGCCCTGTACAGATTCAGAAGATCACACCCAATACCCTTTGTAAGAAAGAACATCATTCTATTTATCTTCCAAAATCACTTGCTGCATCTTCAGACTAACTTTATGTGAGTCACACACCAGTACATTCCTCTGCATCCTCTCTCCATTTAAATAATTTTCTGTTGCTTTCGTCTTTCCCCAAAATACAAACTTCCCATCACTCACATTGATCTGTGTTTTTTTAATGCTGGTTTTCTCCTGAACCTCCCCTGTCTGTATCCCATTGCAGACTTTCTATGTCCAGTTGACATCTTATTGAATGACTATGCTGGTTTATTAGCGAATTGACCTCTAATCTAGTTAGCTCCTTCATCCAAATCGTTCAGCTAGAATGTAAATAGTTGATGACCTCACAGCAATCCCTGAGGGATCCCCTTCATCACAGCTTTCCAACCTGAATGTCAGTATTTATCTCTACTCTGTATTCCCTGTTAGCTAACCAGGGATCCCCTGGTCCTGTGCAGAGAACTAGAAAGGTTGCATGGCCACATCCTGTGCTGTCTAATGTTCTGAAAGGACTGAATACTTCATTCTCTTCCAGCATAACTGCTCGGAGGGGCAGAAAAGTGTTGTTCTGTCTCAATGTAACAGACGTAGAGCATTAAACCCCCCAAACACAATAATTCACTTTTTTAATATACTTGTTCATCCCAGCATCCACTGCACTCTTGGGAAGCCGTGAGACCATAGAGCAGAAGTAATTAGAGCAGAATTCGGCCATTTGGCCAATTGTGCCTGCTCTGTTGTTCGATCCGGATGGACATGTTTCATAACAAAATTCTCTTGCATTCTCATCATAACCTTAATCCTCTTAATAATGAAAACACATCTATCTCTGTTTTGAAGAAATTATTTTGTCTGTGCCTCTGTGTTCCTGTATGTATGTGTACACTTCTATGTGTTTCTGGGGAATGGCAGGGTGATCATGGAGGTTTTATTTTTTAACAGCCAGGAGGTCTGTGACCATACTTATTGTACAGGGATTGGTGCTGGATATACTTTTGTTTGCCAGTTACATCAAGAACTGAGATGATAATGTGGAAGTAGATTTGCAGATGACCTAACAATTGATGGTATAATGGAGAGTGAAGAAGTCTATCTAAGATTACAAAGAGATCCTTATCAATTGGATCAATTAAGCATCAACTGGTACAGCATGGAAACAGAACCTTTGATCCAACTCGTCCATGCCAAACAGCTATCCTAAATTAATCTCTTTTAATTTGTCAGTATTTGGCCCATATCCCTCTAACCCCTTCCTATTCATAGATCTAAACAGATGCCTTTTAATTGTTGCAATTTTACCAGCCTCCTCCACTATATCTGGCAATTCATTCCATACATACAACACCCTCTGCTGAAAAAAAGTGTTCCTTCAGCCCCATTTATGTCTTTCACATCTCACGTGAATCGCATGCCATCTATCTTTGAACTCCCATACCCTTTAAAAACAGATTTCAACTTATCAATGCCACTCATGATTTTAAAGACATCTATAACGTCACCAATCAATCTCCAACGCTCCAGACAAAATAGTTCTAGTCTTTTCCCCCTTAACCCAAACCCTCTAATCCAAGTGACATCCATGTAAATCTATTATGCACCCTTTTAAGTTCAACATTATCTTTAAGTTTTACAGCAGGGAGATCGCAATTGAATGCAGTATTCCAAAAGTATCATCACTATGTCCTGTTTAGATGCGTTACAGCATCCAAACATCTATTATCAAAACACTGAACAATAAAGGCAAATGTTCCAAATGCCTTCACCACTACCTATCGACCTATTCGTGCACTTCCAAGAATCTGTGGAACTGTACCACGATAGTTAGCATATGTGTGGAGTATGCACATTCTCCTCGTGTCTGCCTGGGCTTTGTTCAGCTGGTCCAGTTTCCTTCCCCAGTCCAAAGGTGTGCAGGTTAGGTGGATTGTGCGTACTAAATGACCCATTATGTGCAGGCTTGATGGGTGAGCTATGGAAATTGCATGGTTGCAATGAAATGGTAGGAGTGTGTCTGCTAGGATGTTCTTCAGTGGGTCAGTGTGGACTCCATGCACTGAATGACATGTTTCCACGCTGTGGGTTTTCTGTGAATGGCTCTTTATTTCGCAACACTCTCCAGGATTCTATCATTAAGTCTATAAGTCCTGCCATGATTTGCATTACAAAAATCTGACGTCGCATTTATCTAAAATAAACTCCACCTGTCACTCCTCAGCCCATCAATCCATTTGATCGAGGTCCCGTTGTACTATGAGATTGAAGATATAGACCCCTCCAGAGGGATCTCTTGGTCTCAAGATCTGTCAAAGAAATGCGGTCTGTACGAAGCAAGGTCATTAGTTTAATAAAGTAAGGCAGCCTTATGCACTTTTGTCCAGCAACACAGAGCTTAAACCTTCTGTGCTCCGTGGTGAAATTGTGCAATTACATTTGAGCAATAAGCAATTTTTATGTTTTTCATGAATCAGTACAGCCTTCATTAAAATCAACTGTAATATGGTGACATGATTGACAAAAGGCTAATCCAATGAGATTCCCTGAGAAAGGATTCGTAATTACAAGAAAAGTCCAATCAACTGTATTATGGTGAAATGATTGACAGCAGGCAAATCCAATGATATATCCTGGGAATCGGTTCTTGTCTCACATAAATCGTCATTCCATGCTAGCATATCAAGGTTACTTCGAATGGTCAATTAATGTGTCAGTATTCATTTTATGAAAACGTCATTATTTGCTTTATCTTCTTTTTCAGCTAATTCAGTAAGCAGCAGTACAGGTTCACACTGTCAAATTATAACTTGAAGCAATTTTTTGTGTTATTTTAAATTGAAAAGTCATTTTATGGTTAATTAAAACCTACATATGTTTGTTGCTTCTGACAACAGCCTAAGTTCAAATTTTAAATCCTCATGATAACTTTCTTCGCTGTCAGCTACACCACCAATTTTGGTAACATTTGTTAACTTACTCGCCATACCTCCAATCATTTATATAAATGATGAAAACTAATCAATCCGGTAAGGATCCTTGTTGAACACTAATGGTCACGGGCTTCCAAATTGAAAAGCAATCCTCACCTCAAGCCAAATTTGTACCGAAATGGTCACCTTTCCCTGGATTTCATGTGATCTGACCTGGCAAACCGTTATCCTATGTGGAAACTTTCTGAAGCCAATTGACTTTCAGTTTCAGAATTTGCCCTGCGCATGGACTTCAGCAGTCCCTGCAGAAGCAAAAAACCTAATTGCAGGGAAAATAACATTTCGTGTAGAGGGGGATCATTCAGCCTGCTGGTCAATATTTACTCTCTGCTGGTCTTGCTTATAACGAAAAGAGATTAACCAGAGATTGTGGTCAAGTTGGGACCAATAATGTCTATAAAAAGGATAGGGCCCTAAAAACATTCAGCTGGTCTGTTCTCTATTCATTGCCTTATTCATATAAGGCACTAAGAGTAACCCTGAGATTATTACCTTTGGAGTTTTGCTTTTTAAATTTATGTTCCAGCTTTCTTTACAAGGTCTTTGCAGGAACCTCAACTCCTTCAGTTTTCTCTTTAGTTTTTGGTTTTTGCTGTGACGTGATAGTGGGATTTGGTTACTCCACATTCTGGGAAGATAACTGGATATTCCTGTTTTAACTCCTCAGTTTCTTGGTCTTCCTTGGGTTTCTCTACAACAAGGGTTGTCACTCCCACCTTGGATTTTGCCAAATCATTCCCAAGAACAAACTGAATTCTTGGAAATGACACTCTATCAATCACTCCCACTGTTAGTTTCCCAGTCTTGAGTTGGCACTCCAACCTGATCTATCCCACAAATTACCACACTGTCAGGCAACAGATCGGAAAGGATGCATTTTTGCTCATGCCTTATGATCAGCGACTGGTTAGATCCTGCATCTCTTGAAATTATAACATTTTGCACTACTCACCGTGTTCTTTCTCAGTAAACTTTACTCACGGAGGCAAATTCTTTGTAGAGATCTGGTACTACCTCCATACCCGGCCCTTGCCTCGGCTGTGCAACTCTTTGGCTCTTCTCCTTTACTGCTTTCACAAATGCCACCGGCTTACCTTCTTTTGCCTCATCTTCTCCCACAGTGTCTTTCGTTAATTGTGTCCCACTTTACCACAGTGGAAACACCTGAGACCTTTCACCTCCTTTCCACTCTTCTGGGCGTCTTTATTAATCTGTGGTCAGCTCTTAACAGTGTTGTCTACTCTTTGTTTCATTGTGTAGGATCACCACTTCTCCCAACCTCGATCCCTAACATGATGAAATTCTGGTCAGAAGCTTGTCTTATGCACCAACACGTACTCATCTGCCAATTCTGCTGCCCTTCTCACTTCCTGAGCTTTATGTTCCTCCACTTGAATTCTTACCATCTCTTGAGTTTTTAAATTGAGTTTTTAAACTCCTCTTGCAGAATAATCTCTCTTCGAGCCTCAAAGGTCATACCTATCATTAAGTACACACCAATCTATCAAAAAGATTATGCTTAATTCTTTCAGACTCAACATTATTCTGATCTGGTTCCTTCTTCATGTTTGTGAACGGCTGCATATGCTTCTGGTACCAATTCATAAGCACTTAAAATAGCCTGTTTGACATCTTCATTATCTCTTGAATACTTATCTGACATCATGGCAAATACCTCACGAGCTCTGCCTGCCAGTTTAGTCTGAACTCGCATTACCCATAAATCCTCAGACCACTCCATCTGCCTAGCCAATTTTTCAAATGAAATAAGGAAGGCTTCAACATTTTTCTCATCAAAATGGGGCAGTGGTTTGACATAATTGTACAAACTACTACCTTCTCTTTTACTCTGCAACCTGTTAACTTGACTTTGCTGGCTAAGTCGCAACTTCTCAAGTTCAAATTCGCTCTCTTTTCCTTTTTTCCACTCTCTCTCTCCTCTCTCTCTTTTTCTCTCCCTCTTTTTTCTCTCTCTCTTTCTGTCTCTTTCTTCTCTCACTCCTTGCTCAGTTAAGAACCTTCTATCCCTTTTCATCTCTCTTTTGTCTCTCTTTCGTTTTCTCTCGCCCTTTGTTTATGTTATAACTCAATTTTCCTCAATTGTAATGAACGTTTTTTTCACCTCTACTGCACTTGTCTGTTTATATAAAACACCTGAAGTGTTTGACTAATTTCCTTAATATTTCAGCATTACTTCTGTCTTTGGTTTAACCCAAATCTAACTTCTTTGCTAATTCTAAATGGATGATCTTTTTCTGTCCTTCAAAATGCTCTTGGCAAATTTGAAAATCAAATTCAATCCGAGAACCTCTTTAGCAAGTTTAAGAGCCATTTCTCTCAGTTTTATTTTAACCAAATACAAGTCACTGAAAGACAACAATTTGTCTCACATTTGTTTCATTTGAATATCTAGGATACTAAACTGCAAGTTTTTAAATCTATTGAGCTTTACTGTACCTCAAATCTATTCAAATCTGTTTAAACCTGTTCAAATCACGAATCCGAGATCCAAACTGTACAAATCTTGATGACGAGCCCCCAAACTGTTATGGTACTGGTTTAACCGCACTGCGTATTTCCACCAGCAACACAGAAAAAAAAATCACCCAGTGCTGCAATCTGTTAAAATTCGAGAGTCAAAGAACTATCCCAAAAGTTACTGTATAAAGCAAAAATTTTTGTCTTACAAAGAATATTTACTTACAACAATTTACAACTCCTTTCTTTTAAGCCTGTCTTTTTCCTCCCCCTCTACTATAACAGGTTAATTAAAAATCCTGATTACGATTTTAAAAAGAGCTTTTTATTTTAAAACCAGGCAGCTTTCGGTTCTTCTCTGTATGCCTGTCGTCGTTTCTTCTTCCTGGGGATTCAGCTTCCCAGGTCTTTGATTGATAAAGGTACATTTCAGAGAGCAGATCCTTCTGCAAGCAGTCTTGTTGGTGTCTGCTAATCCTTGCTGTCTTGGCTAAATGTCCAAAATGTTTATGTTTGCACTCCAAAACATCGGATCATTTCATTGGTTTGACGTCATCTAAAATAGTAAGATTCAAATTCGACTGGACTTTTGTATCTGGGACATCTTTAAATGATTGACCAAATTTTGAATTTGGTTCTCTATCCTGACAACACCACACCATATATGTGTTTCAACCCTAATGTTACATTTTAAAATATTTAACACACTTTGTGATAGCTATAAATGTCAGCTCCCTGAAATGTACACTGTTCCCACAACTTCATAACCGTACTATGAGAGTACGGGAGACAGGAGTCAGGGAATTCCAGTGGAAATAAAAGATAAGAAAGGGCAAATGGAAGCGGAGGTAAAAAGGAGGCTATCAAAGGTTTTCAATCTTTTCAGGTGTCGGGGTGTGGTGTTGTGAGGATGGAGTCAATGCAACACTGAGAACAGATACTGTAGCAAGGAAATCTCGATGGAATCAGTCTGGTGCATCCAAGAAGAGACAAGGGGCAGAAAACACTTGTGGAAGTTCTTCCAGGACCTCCAGACAGTACTGATGAGGTAGAATATTGTAGAAAATTAGAAATTCATACAACAAGGATGCTACAGTTAACATCATTTTAATGTACATAAAGACTGGCAAACTATATTCATAATAATATTGTGACAATGAATTGTTGGAGTTTGTACATGATGAGTTTTTACACCAGGACGCTGAGGAACAAACTTGGGGACAGATTATTTTAGATTTGGGTTGTTGCCACGATGTGGAGTTAATTAATAATCTTGTTGGGACAGGTGCTTATGGGAAAGGTCCATAACTTGTCAGCATTGTTCATTGGGATAGTACATGATGTAGTTCAGAATTAACCCATGGTCCTAAATCTAAACAAAGAAAATTACAAACAAATGAGGGGTGAGTTGGCTGTGCTGCACTTGGTGTCTTCACTAAAAGGCATGACAGAAAGGGCACACACTTGACTAAGAAAAGAAATTGAGGATGATACTGACCTCAAACAGGAACCATATAAAGTTATCAGAGAAACTATGAAGCCTGAGGTTAGGGAGCAGGGGAAAATTCAGCAAAAGGTGACCAAAAAGTTGATTAAGAGGGTGAACATTAAGTGTGAGAAGTAAATTTGTAAGGAATATTAAAAAACTGATGTTTTTTTCTTCATTCATTCACAGGAATGAGGCCGTCGCTGGCTGGACAGCATTTATTAACCATCCCTCATTGCCGAAAGTGCATTTAAAATTCAACTACATTGTTGTGTGTCTGGAGTCACATGTAAACCAGAGCAGGTAAGAACAGCAGTTTCCTTCCCTGAAGGACATAAGTGAACCAGGTGGGTTTTTCCTATAATCGATAATGAGTTCATGGTCATCATTAGACACTTGTCTTTCAGGCTGTAGGATCCTCCAGAAGCATGAAAAAATTTTTTTCGAGACTCTTCATTCTTACAGTCTGAAATCAGGTGAACAGATAATGAGAAACAAGGAAATTATAGAGCAAGTAACAACGACATTAGTTCGCCTTCACAACCCTTTAAGAAAAGTGAATTCTCCTCACCCTTGTTTGAAATCTGCACTGCCTCATTCTAAACGATGATCTCTTGTTCTAGACTTGCCCACCTAATGAAATATTCACTCCACATTTACATTGTCACTCACCTTTAGTATCGTATCGACCTCAATGAGATCTCCTCTCATTCTTCAAAACTCCAGATAGTCTACACCTGAACTGCTCAATTTCTCTCCATAAGAAAAATGCCTCATCTCTGGAGTCATTCTCGTGAACAACTTCTGAACATGTCCAATGCAACTAAATCAATCCTTATGTCAGGGCACCGAAACTGCAGAGAGTACTTCAGTTGTGATCCTATTAATTCCTTGCATACTTGCGGCAATACTATGCTACTTGCATCCAATTCCTTGAGACAGAGACACTGAAATTGGACTTCCCTCTCTCATCACTTGATCGACCTGCGTGCTGGTTTTTCTGTGACATGCGCAAGGGCACCCAGATCCCTCTGCAACAAACCACTCTGAGGTTTCTCCCCATTTACACAATAAGACGCCTTTCTATTCACCTGAATAAAATGGATAACCTCATGTCCATATTAAATTTCATCTGCAAAATATTCATCCATTCCCCTATTCACACCAAATACATTTGTATATTTCTCACATTTTCATTGCAACCTATTGTTCTACATACTCTAGTGCCATTTGAAAATGCAGGTATGGCCACAACATCATAGCACCAGGTACTGATCCATGCTCTAAGCTCATCACTTTTATTCCTGATACTCCTTGCATTAAAGCAAACACACTTTAACTGATCCCTTGATTCTTTCCCAGGAAATTCCTTCCCAATAGCTGCGCTACCTTTTGCTATTGCCTCATCTCCATCATCTCTTACCACCAGTAAATAGATTTGGTTCCCACCCCCTGCCATACTAGTTTTAGCCCCCCTGAACCACTCGAGCAAACCTTCCACCCAGGACATTGGTCCCCTTCCAGTTCAGGTGCAACCCGTCCTTCATGTGCAGGTCCCACCTTCCCCAGAAGGCATCCCAATTATCTACATATCTGAAGCCCTCCCTCCTACATCAGCTGCGCAGCCACGTGTTAAGCTGCGCCCACTCCCTGTTCCTCACCTCACTATCTCATGGCACCAGTAGTAAACCCTAATGAGTTGGTAAATCTCAAATATTCAGCTTTATTTCTTCTTGTATGATGACGAGATAGCTGCAGACTGACACATTGGCAGAAACAACTTTAATTGTGTATTTTTCTTTTTTTTCATCTATTCAGTCACAAGCTGTTCCCCACTTCCTAACAGTAAGGTCTAGGCAACAGTCTGTGTGTCATGTATGCTCCTGTCTGCTTTGAACTGATTCCCTTTGTATCAAACATATTTGCATGCCTGCTCTTCTCAATAGCATTTGTAGGTTTTAGGAGAAAGTGAGGACTGCAGAAGCAGGAGATCAGAGCTGAAAATGTGTTGCTGGAAAAGCGCAGCTGGTCAGCCAACATCCTGACCTGAAGAAGGGCTCATGCCCAAAACGTCGATTCTCCTGCTCCTTGGATGCTGCCTGACCTGCTGCGCTTTTCCAGCAACACATTTTCAGCATTTGTAAGTTTTACCCTTGTTATGCTGTTGCCTAATCACACAACTTTCAATATACTCCACAACTTGCTTGCCTTTGTACTCTATACTACTATGCACAAATGCAAGGATTCACTGAGCCTTCTTAACTCAAGTTTCAACTTGCCTGTTCACTTATATTTTCCAGTGGTCTTGGTGTGTGTGTGTGTGTGTGTGTGTGTTATGTATTGTATGGTTCTATGACTGTATCTGTGAACATACAGCTCAAACCCGGGAGGTAATGAGCTTGATGTTTTCATGGTTCTCAGTCTGAAACAAAACTGATGTCCACTACGAGACATGGTGAGAGGTTGATATTTCAAGACTGATTTACTTGTTATTATCATAACTGAAACATGTACATAGATTAATCAATCATTCTGCTTCAATGTAAGTGATGTAGCTATTAGAACTTGAATAACATTGAATACTGCTTCACCTCCCTTGACAATCCAATGACTATGTGATGGTGAATAGAATAAAGGGAACTCACTGGCGTGAGAAACTTTCAAGATCATTTGGAGACCTGGGTTCACTGCGTTTCCATTTCATAAAGACATTTGGTGAGGACTTACAACCTTCAAGTTCCAATGAGGTTACATTTTCTGGCGCTAATGAACAGAAGGAGTTCAATTGAAATAAATGTTAAGTTTTGCATTTTGTTTCGTTCAAGCAGGCTAAGACTTATACAGTTAATGGGAATGCCCTTAGGAGTGTTGTCGGGAAAACGAGAGCAAGGGTTCAGATGAAAATTGAGTCACAGATAGACAGAATGGTGAAGAACATGTTTGACATGCATTGAATATAGTTATTGGGAGGTCACTTTGCTGCTGTACACTGCATTGGTGGGGCCAGTTTTAGAATATTGCGTACAATTTGGCTCCCTCTGTCAAATAAGTATGAGGTTTTTACACATGAAAGGAGGCAGCAAAATTTCAAACGAATGTGCCAGACTGGAGATTTTGAGTGAGAGGGTCGGGCTGGACAGACTGGTGTGTTTTTTTCCTGGAACATTGGAGGCTGAGAGATCATATTACAGAAGGTTATGAATTTAGGAGGGGCATGAATGGCATGAATAACCAAGATTTTTTTCCTCAGGATAAGGGAGCCCAAGATTTGAGGGCATCAGTTTAAGGTGAGAGGGGAAAGATTTTAAATTGGCCAAAAATACATTTTTTTGACACATTGTTTCATATGTGCATGGAATGATCTGTCAGAGGAAGTGGTGGAGGCTGATACAATCCCATGTTTAAAAGGCATCTGAATGGGGATATGAATAAGAAGAGTTCACAGGGATATGAGACAAATAATGGCAAATGAGACTATATCGACTATTTACCAATCTCTGGGAAAAAGAACTGGAAATGATATTACCCACTTTAACAGATCAAGACACAACAATAGAAAACGGGACAGAACACCAGTGCTTCACCGGAGGCTCACTGATGATGTTACATAGCATGGTGACGAGACATCTGAGAAAAAAACCTTCCAGCTTAGCGAGCAAACCTACAACCAGAAACTCAACCTGAGGTACAAATCTTCTCAAGTAATGAAATAGATCAGATTAGCATATCTCATCCGCATGGAAAAGTTGGACTAAAGTGTCTGTTTTCATGAATCTATAACAGTATTAAGAAGAATTCTAATTTCTTAAAAGATCCTTTCAAATGGGAAGTTTCTTCCCAATACTTTTTTGGTGCCTCTCTGTTTAGATATATTCAAAGGAGATTTAGTGTAATAGTCGACAGACAAATGAGTGACAGATAACCGGATACGGATACAATACAAAAGTGGGGCTAAAACTAAACTTTAGTTCCTGATGGAGCAGGCTAAAAGCATTTAATGACCCACTCCTCCTCCTCAGTCCTGTCTTCCTATGTTCATTCAGCACATCAAATCCGCTGAGAGGAGCAGTTGAAGGTCACTTACTCCAAGAACGTGATGTCCATAAACCAAGAAAACCATTCATACCATTAAGGCTGTCATTCACGATTTGGATAGTTTGGATAATGTAATTGGAAAACTCAAGTTGGGTAGGAAAATGATCCCACATATCTCTTGACAGAGATTCCCTGTCTGCAACATGTGCTTCATTTATTGGTCATGTTATAGACCCAGATTGACAGTGGATACAACTTCCGTAAGAGCTGGACAACATTCAAGCTTCTTCTGTGAATGCGTTGGTGACGTTAAAGTAACAATACCGCTAGAAACTGCACGTTTGATATGATATATTTGATTTATTTATTGTCATGTGTACCGAATTACAGTGAAAAATTCTGTTTATGAGCATAGTAAGCAAGGATGTACAGATCAGAAAGACTTCGACAGAGACACACAGATTACATTGAACAGTGGCACGA
This sequence comes from Chiloscyllium punctatum, assembly GCF_047496795.1. Lineage (NCBI taxonomy): Eukaryota > Metazoa > Chordata > Chondrichthyes > Orectolobiformes > Hemiscylliidae > Chiloscyllium > Chiloscyllium punctatum. The sequence goes on along the minus strand of NC_092787.1, from coordinate 35,608,937 downwards.
GGGCGAGAGTGACTTTCCTGAGTAAAAGAGGAGCTCATTCAGAAACTCAAACTTGGTTCACAGGAATATGAGGAAGCCATTCAGCTCATCTTAATTATTGTGAAAAAAGAGGGAGAGACCATTCCGTCCCTTCACAGTATTACACAGGAAGTGAAGGTGGCGAGTGTTATGGACCAGATTGGAGCCCCTCCAAAATAATTTAAGAAAGTCACCCAGACCCTAACATTTTCTTACTTTCAAGGCCAATGTAAAATATCTGTTCCAAGTGGAATGGACCATTCAAACTACTTGCTGTGAAGTAAACCACCATTTATTTAAACTCTGTGGATAAAATACTCCCAAAGAAAGAGTAATTTAGAATAACTACTCTGAAGGAAAACTTAACAAAATAATACATACAGTAATTATTACTAATTAGCAGTTCCAATAGATGAACATCCCATAACCACAACCCTTGGCAAAAAGGAAAATTCAGACGGAGATTCTCACATGCTGTTCTCCAATGTAGGAGGAAAAAGAAATCCAGAGAAGGTGTAGAATGTGGCAGCCAGGAGACATTCACTGTTTTATATATATGTATATATATATAAATATAAGCAAACGTATGTAGCTAAAGTAATTCAGGTGTTTCACTCCATCAGTTGCGATAAGCTTTTGTATTTAACAAATAAATCGGAGACATCATCATTTTTGAACCAGCTGCTGTGTCTCTTGCAAAGATGCGAAAGAACCTCAATTCAAAGACGAGAGAAGTGAAGAAACTTTGGACACCAAAGGAACCTCGCTGTCGTATCAAGGGGACCAATGTAATTGAACAGTTTCCGTTGTATTTGTTTTTTCCCTTACAAACAGAACGTCAGTGTAACAAGCTGTACAAGTGTGTGCTCGAGAAATTCAGCGGACCTGCCATCATCGGCTGAGGGGGACACAGAGTTCATGATGGGAGACTGTTGTGACTGTTCTGAAGAAGAATTATACTGGATTCAAAATATGAATTCTGGCTCCACCTCGTCAGATTCCCACAGGATGGTTCTGTTTCACCAGAACTTCCAGAGTCTACATTGGATATCTGACATATCCAATATTATACTTTGACGAGAATGGTGTGTGTGTGTGTGGGGGGAGGGGGGGCGGGGGGAGGTAGGTGGGTGGGTGAGTTCGTGCTTGTTTGTTTCACTGGGCGTTTAAGTGTTTAAGTGAATGTTATAATTTAAAGAGTCGAGTGAAATGCTGGCTTTTTGCGTTTGTTTATCTATGATTAGAATCCACCCATTTGCAGAACTCAGGTAACATTGTTAAGTACTGAAGCGCAGCCCGTGTTCTCCATTTATCTGAGTGTATTGTTTTGTTATTTCAAAGAGATTTCTGTCCTTCTGATGAAGGGTCACTGGACTGAAACTTTAATGCTGCTTCCTCTCCCAAGATGCTGCCAGACCTGCTGAATTTCTTTGGTATTTTTTGCTTTTTCCGTGAACTTGATTTAAAAAAAACGTTTATGAAAGCTCCAAGAATGATTTCCAGTGAGCCACTCCAATGAGGCGGAAGAACAGGGAAAGGTTGTGAATACTGAGACAATACCCCACAACAGGCTGTAGGTACTGTTCTGGGAGGTGATCATGTTTAAAGACATCAGACATTGAGCAGCTTATGTGTGAAATAGACGCTAAAATGTTGCTCACAGCCTCCACTGTGACAGAAATCACAGCTGGTGGATGAACAGTAAAACAGGAGATATCATTGTTAAGGTAGTGTCGAGAGATCATTTTTACTCTCTCATAGGATCATGCTTTTATGGAACACTCTTCCCACAGAGCTCTGGAACATGAGTCATTGCATGTTGTTAAGGTAGACGTAGATAGAGTATAGATTCAAGAGATGCATTAAGAGTATAATACAAAGACAGGAATTTGTGGATGAGGCCATCGTCAGATCAGCCGCAATCATATCACATGGTAGAGGTCATTTAGGTTGGAAAATTGCTAATTCCTGATCCAAATTTCAACATTGTTGCTGTTTGTAGATATCAGCAAACAATGACATTCTTATAAATTGGAATTTTAAAACAACGCTCAGGAAAGATAAGAGTTTTGGGAAAAGGGTGGGCGATGTTGAATTGTAAATCTCACTGAAAGCACAACCAGCCAAATTAACATCCTCAGCAGATAAGAATATTTCTTAATTTTTCGTGTGAGGTGAGTTTCGTTGGAAAGGTCAGCATTTACTTTCTTTGTCTGCGATCCTTTCCGAGTATTGTGGTGGCCTCCTGCTGTACTTGCTTTGCAGGGACATCAGTCGTTCAGTTTCTGATAGAGATACCGAATTCTGAACACGTGATCATGAAGGTGCAACGATAGAGATCCAGGAGGCTGTGTGACCTGGGAGCTGATGGTCATCACTCGGAGATGCTCAGTCGCCTTCAAATAGTGAGAACATATTTTCTGTCTTCAAAAAAAATCTTGCATTCTCAGTGAGCTGAGCTGTCGGTTGGTATTTCCTTTCACTAATTTTCTCTGCTTGAATTGAGTTCTGCGAATGCCTCACATAACTTCAAAATCACAGAGGGTCTTGTAAAGTTAAGAACAAAAATCATGTATTGTTCATGAATTATTGGAACTTCGTATTTTACATCAATGTTTTATTGAAATTATGACGTGTTTGTCTAGGCAGTAGAGAGACCAGGGAGACCAGCAGATTTGGATGAGTTAACCCAAGGTGACATATGGGGAGCTGTATTCACATTAAATTTGGATCTTCAGAATGGCCCGAAGTTACAGAGATGGGAAGGCTATAAAGTGGAATGAGTGGGCTCTCTCTGATCCAGCCTGGGTTTGTCAACTGCATTTTCCCAAATAAGACCAAACAATCAAACTGGCTTTGAACTGTTCCCGCTTAGCAGATTCGATGAGCTGAATGAATTGAAAGGAACTGAAATGATTTTATTGCCATCTGTGCTGGAATAAGAGCCATGCAAAATTTGCAAAATTGCCACATTGGTGCAATTGTAGATACAGGGTACCTTGGTCCGCATACTTCAGTATTTGTTATAGAGTTGAAAGAAAAGTGAATAATAGTCCAGACTAAAATGAAATACTTTGTTTAAAGTGTTAAAATTCGATTCCTTTTCACTGAGTCTGTGCCAGTACCTAGCGTCTGGATTGCACCGGCAAAGTCTCCAGACCACGCGAGACTTCAAAACTTGAGGCACCATTTCCATTACCCATGGACCACACCGCCCCTCCACCGGCCTCCAGTCAGGTCACCCCTACCTGGCCTTGTCTGGAACACTCCTCCTGTGCTAGCTTGGTCTCAGACTCTTTCCTGCATTCGTCTGACTTGGGACTCATTCCCATGCTCCCTTCCACACTGGTTGGTCTGAGATTTGCTCCTGGTCAGGGACTCGCCTCCCACTCTGGCCTCGTCTGGGACCGACGCCCGCACTGGCCTGGTCTGGGAATCACTCCTGATGAAGGGCTTTTGCCCGAAACGTCGATTTCGGAGCTACTTGGATGCTGCCTGAACTGCTGTGCTCTTCCAGCACCACTAATCCAGGATCTGGTTTCCAACATCTGCAGTCATTGTTTTTACCTGCACTGCATGTCTGGGACTGACTCCCACACTGGCCTGGTCTGGAACTCACTCCCACACATGTCTGGTCTGGGACTCCCTCCCACGCTGGCCTGGTCAGGGACTCCTCCCATTCTAGCGTTTTGTGTAATAGTGTTCCTGCACTGGCCTGGTCTTAGTCTCACTCCCACGCTGGCCTGGACTGAGACTGGCTCCCGCGCTGGCCTGCTCTGAGAGTTACTCTCGTGATGGTCTTGTCGGGGATTTACTTCCGCATTGGCTTCGTCTGGGATTCTTTCCCACACTGGCGAGGTCTGGGACACGCTCCCATGCTAGTTTAGTCTCGGCTCCACTGCCATGCTGACCGCATCTGGGACTCCACTCCCATGCTGACATGGTCTACGTCTCGTCTCTGGAACATGCATCATTCCCTGGCCTGATCTGTGATTCATTTCTGGGAGTCGCCAGCTATGGCCTCAAGTCTGAGAATGGTCCCCTTCATTGCCCTCCCAGTGAGGTTAAGTTGTTAAAAGTTTGTAAAATAAACTAGAGAGAAGAGAAACATTTCGATAATAAAGTTGAAGAAGGATGGAATCGAGGAGCTCTGAGTGGAGTGTCCTATCATGCCACTATCAGGGTAACATCAGAACATAGGACTGAACTGCACAAGTGGGTCATTCGACCCTTTTCACTACTTCCCCTTGAAATGAGATTGTGGTTCCAGCTACATCTTATCTTTCAGACCGTGTTATCCCTGATTCACTCTCTATCGAAAACCTAACTATGTCAACCTTGATCTGATTTAATTCTCCAGCTTCCACGAACTACTGTTGAAGAGAAATCTCTCTTGAATGAACCTCTGAGAATGTCCCCTTGGCCCTCTTCAGGTTGGTGTTTGAGGATGACTGTGATCATTTGTATTCCCGCTCTTCAACCAATCATAAACATTTCACATTTGACACGGTCAATGATACAGGTCTCAGACTGGGCTAAGTTCACTGTTAAGAATAACGGAGGTGGCTTTCATTAGTCAACAACAAATAACTTGTTTATTACCAAGATAAAATTCTTTAAAACTGTCCACATCCTAACGACAATAAATAGTGTTTAAACTGTACAAGTATACTTTGGGAATCCACATGTTGGACTGTCTTCAGTATGGCTCAATATGATCACCTCTTCGAAGTTGTTAAATGCAACAAGAAACGTTGCTAATACCTTCATACCATAACTCCGTCATCAAGGAAGGAGTGAAGTGACATATCTCTGAACTGTTTGTAATGTGGTCTCACTAATGCCCTGTACACATGAAGCAAATAATACTGAACATTTATATTCAATAAACTTCACAAGAAGTAGCAGAAAACTGTTTACCTGCAAATCAGTTGCTGTATCTGCATACTAAGTTTATGTCATTCATGTATCATCTGCACTGCTCAATTCTGCAATCTCACTCTGTTTAAAAGTGTACTGTTGATTTATCCTTCTGGCCAAAATGGATAAATTCTTATAAAACACGTCACACTGTTTCTGCAGAAAACTTCGTTCACTCACTACCCCTGTCTAATTTCCAACTTATTGAAGGATTTCCTTGGTACATTAGCTAATTGAGATCCAGTGCATTTTCAGTTTCAGATCATAGACTCAGATGGTTTATGTTCAAAGACAATTACCATTCTACTGTTTCAGTCTTTCGTTAATTTCTCTAAAATTACAATTCAAACCAATGGACATTTAACATGAGGCAATCATATTATACAGAAATAAAGATTCATCCACATGTCAAAATAATATTCGAAAGTTCACTATAGCCAGAAAACGAGATTCTAATCTTGACAACTTAATAATGTAACCAATTATCTAAAACTATTTCCTTAAACTAAATGTAACACAGGAAAAGTGGGTACAAATTGCATGTAGTTTCCTAATTATCGTTTCTACAATTGGCCTTATGCAACTAATTATAGCTGAGGGAAATTCTTACAAAAGATCTGTAAATTCTGACTTCAAATTAAAGTTTGGAATCAGTCTTTTTGTGAACAGTAAAATGTCCTCACCATGAGAGAACACTGTAGCCTCTCCAAATCTTTAATCGATTTGGAATTTCCTTCTAAATTCTTCTTTCAGATCGGGAGGTCAGAATAATGCCATGAAGCCCAACACTAAATGCAACACCCAATTCTGTAAATTAACCTGACATCTCTTTGTTTTCAGCTGATGCAGAAACAATTGATCCACATCCAACTTTCATATTTCTATGCATCTGAGAAATATGAATTCCTGTAAATTATAAATTCAATGTATCATAGTGTCCTCATGTACAGGAAATGCAGAGGGGAAGAAAAGCATGGAAATCTAAACTGTTTTCAAATATGAACCACTGTACAAATATATGTAAGGTCAGGCCATAAAGAATTAACATTTATTTCAATGAATATTAGAATTTGAGACATTCCCAATCAGACAGAAACCCTTTTTTCTCACAACAGAATAAGACCACAAGCTACTCGTCCACTTTGGTTTGGGATTCTTTCTTTTCACAGAATGAAGTGCTCTCCTTTTAGATAAGTTCTTGTAATTTCAGACTTTAATTTTGTTTCAATCTTTCTTACTGTGGGAGTGAGAGTTATAGAGATTTCTGCGATTGTATTCAGAAGTACAATTTATTGGACATGGTCACAATGCAGGAGATTACATTCACCCCTCTTCCCAGCTTTGACTAATAAGTAATGTGTACAGAATTCCAACATCCTAAATTCAAACAGAGAATGATCTCCTTCTCCGTGAGAGTATCTCGAATTCCTGATGTGTGTTTCCTGACTTATTATTCATTCTCTTAATCATGTCTTTGTTCTGTCTAAACAGAAAGATCCAAGGATGGTTCATTATGATCCTTCTTTTCTTTGTCCTAACACATATCTTGTTACATGGGGATTGGAATTGGATTCCAGCTGTTCTTAAAACATCTGTTTTTCTCAATAGGTCCTTTATTTGTATCAGCAATCTAGTTAGTGCCATTTCTGGTGCCCATTCAAGTTCTCTTCCATTTGGTCAATTCGAGAGGCCTGATGGGGTTATTTCTCTGATTCTCATCTTGGCCTTCTTAATAGCGAAACATTCACACGCGATGGATACAAAGGATATTGTTAGGCTGGAATATTATTGGGGTGCCTGACAGTTCCTGGGATGTTACCGATTCTAACGCTATGCGAGTAAAATAATAGACATATGGCGACTTCCCATTGTGTCTTCTATGGCCTTTCTCAGGAGCAGGACGTAATGGTTGTCCGCTGAGCCACTAACAGTGGTGATTTTTAAATAAACCACATAACAGCGCACTCGATTCTTGATTATTGAACTTGGGACATGTCACATGTTATAACTGCAAACAAAATGTTTTAAATCAGCCTGCACAGGATAAAAGGTGCTTCAGATAAACAGACTCTCCTTCAAAGCAGTAGCAAATTGACTGTTTTTACAAACAGGAGAATATGAGCACCGCAGATAGTGGAGAATGTTGTGCTGGAAAAACACATCAGGTCAGGCAACATATGAGGAGCAGGAGAATGGATTTTCTGGCATGATACCTTCAACAGGAATGAAGCTTGAGGGTCAAAGGGGTGCAGAGATAAATGGAAGGGGGATGGAGAAGGAGGAATGGTAGCTGGGAGTGTGATAGGTAGATGGAGTGGGGGTAATGGTGACAGGTCAGAGAGGAGGATGGAGTGAATGGGTGGGATGGAAGATGGACAGGTAGGACAGGTCATCAGGGTGGTGTTGAGATGGAAGGTTGTAACTGAGATAAAGCTGGGGGAAGGGAAATGTGGAAAGTGATGAAATCAACATTGATCCCATGTAGTTAGAGGGCCCCAAAGCAGAACATGAGGCATTCTGCCTCCAAGCGTCGGGTGTGAGGGAGTGGAGTTGGAGGAGGCCCAGAATGTGCATGCCCTTGGCAGAGTGGGAGGGCAGTTGAAGTGTTCAGCCACACAGTGTTGGGGTTGATTGGTGCAGGTGTCCCAGAGATGTTCTCTGAAGCGCTCTGCAAGTAGGCGTCCTGTCTCTCCAGTGTAGAGGAGACTGCATCGGAAGCAATGGATACAGTAAGTTACATATGTGGAAGGGCAGGTGAAACTTTGATGGATGAGGAAGGTTTCTTTGCGGCCTTGAATGGACTGAGGGGGAAGGTGTTGGCGTAGGTTTTACAAATCAAGAAGTGGCAGAGGAAGGTGCCAGCATAAGAGCGTGGGTTGGCGGGGGCTGTGGACTTGACCAGAGAATCACAGATGGAATGGTCTTTCTGGGGAGCGGATAGGGTGGGGAGGAAAATATATTTCTGGTGGTAGGGTACATTTGTAGTTTGGCGGAAATAGTGGAGGATTATGCAATGCATACGGAGTCTGGTGGAGTGAAAGGTAAAAATGGGGGAGGTTCTTGTTGCAGTTGGAGGGCTGGGGTTCAAGGACAAAGGTTCAGAAAGTGCTGCTGGACACCATCGAACATGTGGAAGGGGAAATTGCAGTCTTTGACTTCGGAGGTGATCTGGTCCGTTCTGTGGTGAAAGTGGTCCTCCTGGCAGCAGCTGTGGTTGAAGTGGAGGAATTGGGAATGAGCAATAGCATTTTGCAGGAGGCTGGATGGGAGCAGATGTAGTCCACGTGGTTTTAAGTGATATGGACTAGGTGCTGTCAGGTGGGACTAGATTGGATTGGGATATCTGGTCGGCATGGACATGTTGGACTGAAGGGTCTGTTTCCATGCTGTACATCACTATGATTCTATGTCTGTGTTGAGTCTGCCACTGCTGATGGAAATGGAGTGGTCCAGGGAGAGGAGGGAGGTGTCCGAATTGGTCGAGGTGAACTTAAGTTCCGAGTAGAATGTGTTGGTGATGTGGATGAACTGTTCACCCTCCACGTGGGAGCATGAGGTGGCGCGAACCCAGATATCAATTTAGTGGAGGAAAAGGTGGGGAATGGTGCAGGTGCAACTGCAGAAGATGGACTGCTTTACAAAACCGACAAAGAGACAGGCCTAACTGGTGCCCATGGCTAACCTTTTCATCTGGTGGAATTGGGAGGATTCAACCGAAAACTTATTGAAGATGCGGACCTGTTCAGCTAAACGAGTGAGAGTGTCAGTAGAGGGTGACTGGTGGGGACATACTGAGAGGAAGAAATGGAGGGCTTGGAGACCCCGGTCATCGCGAATAAATGTATATAAGGTCTGAATGTCCATGATGAAGATGAGGTGTTGGGTTCAGGGAAACGTAAGTCTTGGAGGAGGTGGAGGCCGTGGGTGGTGTCACAAACATATGCGAGACGTTCCTGGATGGGGGGATAGTCTGGTATCGTAGTATGTGGAGATGGGTTCACTGGGGCATGAGCAGGCTGAGATAATGGGTTGGCTGGGGCAGTCAACCGTGTGAATCTGAGAGGGTGGGCAGGAGACTTCGTGGAAAAATTAAGCTCGGAGGCAGAGGCTGTGAAAGAAAAGTTCGATGTCACAACGCATTTTTGCAAGTAGTGTTAAATTGTATTCCAAAAAGCAAACTTTCAAATTAGCTGTCACTAAATAGCATGTGATGCACTAATTGGTTGGAAGGTGCAAGCGTAAACACTGACTTCAAGAATTTACACTGGTGTTTAACCCAGTCAGTGCATTGGATGTTACCACTAGGATTCAGAATTAAATCACATCAATATATGCAGATCCAATGTTAACTTTCAGAGTCCTACGTGTTTAATTATACCTGATCTCAATAAACTTATAGTGTGCTTTGCTGTCATAACTGGCGGTATAGTGAAGGGAATAGGTCACTCATTGCTCTTCCGTTCCTGCTCTTGGTCATCTGCCCTCTCTGTATTTGGAGTCTTTCAGCACTATAGGCTCTGTTGCTTTAAACATTACATCCTTCCTGTCTCTTATAACGCTGAGCTTTTATTGTCTTTTGATTTACATCCTAGCATTTCACCCTTCAGTGCGGAAATTTTACATGGACTGGAGCAATTCCTGAAGATGGTGAGTGCTGAAGGACTGAGAGACCTTACAGTGACAGGGAATATTGAACATCCAAAGTAGGTTATAAAGAGGAGAATTGTGGTGTTCTGGAGAATGATGCAAAGTGAAGGAAGTTTACTGAATTTCAAACTGGTTATAATGATACAAAGGACTGTAGGATATAGACAAAGTTACAAAGATAAGGAGAGTATATGTTTATGCGAGATGTCCACAACTGATAGGGTGTGTCCATGTTTGGATTTCATTACAAAAATATGGAGGGCCACATGGCCTGGACTGCTTTACAGCAGTATGGAGGACTGTAGAAGTGATGACAGCTTATTAATTAATAAAATGGATATGGAGAATTATCTGGAGATTGCACAAGTTATAGTTGAAGCAGGAAATCACCGAAATAGAGAGTGTTTTCATGCTTGAAGTTGATTGCATGAGAACAGGGTTGCGTGGCCTCATGCAGTTCAATGTGATAGAGGTTGTTCTTGCATCTGGAAGATATTACTGATCGGGAAAGTAGAGGATTGTAAAGCATAGGTGAGATAGCAAACAATGAAATGTTTCATGTAATTATGGAACTGGTGAAAAAAAATGTTTTTAACATCAAGTCAATGGTTTGCAGAGACCTTCCAGACATCCTTTGACATTGGGATGTAGTGTTTGTCGGACTCGTGTTAAATGAGTGAGATAAATACAAACTTTCAAGTTATTCATGAAACAAACAGAGACAGCAGAGTAGGAATCTGGTGGGCGGTATTCATGGAAATAATGACGATAAAACAATAAGACAGAGGAGCAGAATTATACCATTCAGTCAATTGATTTTCCATTCACTTGAGTTGATCTGATAATCCTCAAGTCCACTCTGCTGTCTTTGGCCAAATTGAAAGCAATTAATTGTAAATCTGATGATGTTGACCAACTTGAACCAATCCAATAGGAAAGAAATCAATATGTTATCGCCGGGCTAATGACACGGCACTTGGATAGGGAGAGGACAGCCAATTGCCATCTGAAGAGATAAGCAACCTTGATCCTCTCAGAAAAAAGAAACACAATTTATTCATGAAGTTAGACGGCACGTTTCGTGAACATTCCTGACATCACAATTCAACCAAGAGAGGTGTTCAGAGCAGACAAATTCACAGGGAAAAGATCCCGAACAACAGAATCAGTGGAGAGTTAGAGGAATATTCTGGAAGATACATTCCGTGTGAGTTTTGAGAGAGTAAGCTTTAAATTATTGTTTATTTATTCACTGGATGTATATCAATGGGACCTGCAGTTTTTAAGCAGCATACAAATAGAGTTTAATTCAGTGAGTGAATGGGTAGTATTGAGAATGCAACTGTTAAATTTGTTCGGAATTCTGTTCCAGCCTTTTTCACTGTTGGAGTCAGGAAAATATATTTCTTTTTTTATTTCAGAGTGCCCAAAATAATTTCATTTCATTACTCAATTCTTTACAACAGATTGGGGAGTTAGAGGTATGTTATAACCCTTCGCAGTCTTCTTTATTAGATTACAAGGTGAGGTGTTGCTCTCTGGGTGTTTTGGTTTTAATTATCAGAGGGATGACAACCTTCCCTTCGTTACAGTCTGTTTATCTCAAAGATTCAGATGCATGTGATTCACGCTGACTTGGCTGGTTGGAATTAGAATTGCCTTGCTCATAGAAGATAGAGGGTAATGTTGGAAAGGGGTGATTCTTACTAGTGGACCATGAACAGTGGTATTCTGCAGTGATCTGCATTGGGCCTCTACTGTTTTTGATGTAAATGAATTATCTGTTTGAAAATCTAGATGGTTGGGTTAGTAGGTTTGCAGCCAATACAATAATTGATCGATTTGTGAATAATGTGGAAGGTTGGCAAAGGATTGTTCAGTTGGACATATGGGAGGAAAAAGAGCAGATGGAGTTTAATGTGGGTAAGTATGGGTACAGCACTTCGGAAAATCAAGTGCTAAGGAAATGTATCCAGTTAATGGCAGGAGCCTTAGCAGGATTGATGTGGAAAGGGATCTTGGGTACAAGTTCAAAACGCCCAGGAAGTAGCCACACAGGCAGATAGGTGGGAAAGAAGGCCAAATGTATGCTTGCCTTTATTGTTCCAGGAATTGAGTGCAACTGTCAGGTTGTCATGGTACAGTTTTATAGGGTTTTACTTAGGCCACACTTCAAGTATTGCATTCAGTTCTGGTTGTCACATTATTAGTAGGATTTGGAGGCTTTAGAGAGGGTGAAGAAGAGGTTTACCAGGGTGTTGTCTGGATTAGATTGTATGAGAAATAAGGAGAGATAAAAAAAAACTCGGGTTGCTTTCTATTGTGCTGCGATGGATATGGAGAGACTTGGAAGAGGTCTCTAAAATTATGGGATGCCGGGTTACGTTTGACAGTCAGAAGATGTTTCCCAGAGTTGAAATGTCTAATACTGTGGGATATGCATTGAAGGTGAGTTGGGAAAGTTCAAAGGATCCCTGATGAGCAGGCTTTTTGCACAGAGTAAGAGAGGTCTTTGTGGGTGGTGGCATATACAGTCGGGACAATGAAAGGACTTTTGGATTATCAGATGAATACACCAGTAATGGATCTATGTCGATCAAAGGCAGGCAAAAGGAATTAACTTACTTTGGCATCATGTTCACCACAGCATCATGTCTCAAAAGACCCGTTTCTGTTCTGTAATGTCCTATGTTCTATGCAAGATTGCAAGATATTTTTAGATATCATAAAGGTTACAGAGAAGCAAGAGTAAATATTGCACCACTGGAAATGTACCGAGAGAAGTAGCAATAGAGAACAAAGATATGCTGGGGAAACCCTGCATCAGTTTTCCAAGTGGGTGACTCCAGTAATTTACCAGAACCATAAGGAGTCTGGGCAAGGATTGTGTGCATTAGCCACTATTTAGGAGAAGGTGCTGGGAATGCTGAAAGGTTTGAAGCAGGATAAATAACCCGGTCTGGATAGGTTATATCACAGAGTTCCAACGGAGATAGCTATGGAGATTATAAAGGCATTGGTGATGATTCAGGAATCACTGGAGTCAGGTAGCGTCGTAAGGACTGAAAATCACTAATGTCGACATCCTGTTTAAGGAAGGAAAGAGGAAAAAGACAGATAACCTTTGGCTGGTGAGCATGGCTTTCGTCATTTTGAGGACTTTAGTGTTTGTTTTCATGGTTGCACTTGGTGAGCTCATGATAAAATAGGGCAGAAATATCAAGACTTCTCAAGGTTCTGCCTGACAAATCTATCAGAATTCTTTGAGGAGGAAATGAGCAGGTCAGACAGAGGGCAGTCAGTGGACGTGTCTTTGACCAGAGCCATTTAATCCTCGAAAGTTGGAAATTTTTCTGCCTTCGTTTAAATATACTTATTGCTCTAACTTTGACTACCCGCTGTGTTAAACAGTTGCAGATATTAATTACCCTCTGAGAGATGAATGTCCTGTTCATCGCCATCTTAAGCATATGATTACCAGCAATAACTTGTTTGCTAAAACAATAGTCATACACTGAAAGAATATGTTGTTCACAAACCCCATTTGTTTTTATAAATGCACTATTTTGAGAATATAAAAGTGAAACTTGTGAGTGATTCTTATTATTCCTTCCAAACAGTCCAGTCATTCTCCTCAGCACTCGAGTTATTAACCCTTGACTGCCAGCTGTCTAACATGGGGTTTCATTCTGCTCACGTACTTCCTGTCCTCTGGTTGACAATGTTTATTCTTTACCCAGTTTTCTTCCATGCTCCTGTCCATAGCCCAGGCTTATTAACTATGCTCAACCCCGTACATCCATTTACTTTCCATTGTTTAAAACTATGTGAAGTTGTTTTTGTATCCCAGGGGTAATACTTGCCTATTATTGTTTGGATATTTGTGCTGCTCTCAGTTGTTTCGTCTATTCACAAATTTGTGAATAGATATTAGGGGATATTTCAACATGCTCTTCAACTGCTCTCTGAACTTGGACTGAGTAGCCACGTAAATAAATGTGTTTGTGCAACAACTTAAATTTCTCAGCATATAGGCAAGCACTTCAAACATCCCATCAGAACTGACTATGGAATCAACGAAATCAAAAAAATATATAATGTAAACAAACCACAAGAGGATGAAGGTGCCCGATATGGTAAAGAGTAAAATCATCGACTTCCTTCTGCTCTCCATCTCTTGGTCACTGTGTTTTTCGTCTTTTTTGTGATGTTTCAATCCCATACGGGCTCGACTGACCATTAAAATGTGTCTAACTGTCATAATATTGAATAACAGAATTAAACTGAATGGTAATAATGGTGTTAAAACCTTTTCAAACATCCTAAATCCATTCCACCTTGGATCTCTAAAGTAGATTTGCTTATTAGAACAGCGCCATTCTACATTGTTAATTATCCACTTAGGTTTATATCTGAAGTAAATGGGAATGTTTTTTAAACACAGGAGAATGCCAGTTGTGGCTAGAACCACAGTTGCAGTTTTCTTGGTGCAATATTTCATTTTCAGTTTCCGGCAAGAAATGGCAACAAATCGATCAAAAGTGAAAGTCACGGTGAACCAGACAGAACAGTCTATGGCTACACGGATCACAACATAGAGGGGTCGACACATAGAAGTGAGCTTCACGACATTCAATGGGAAATAATAATTGTTGATTCGACGAAGTATGACCTCAGTGATAATGACCAGGAGATCCATCAATGCCATGGCCACCAGGTAACGAGTGGTGCAAGTGGAAAGTCCACACTTTTCCTGGGACAGGATGACAATTGCTATTAAGTTAACTGCAATAAATAAAGAAAGACCTGGTGAGAAAACTTAATTTTTCGTAGACAAATAAATGTTTTTCTGAGAAACGGATTACATCTGTAAAGAAAAACGTGCACTGTGACCATGCCACAATTAAAAACAATCTCCAGCATTAATTTTGCTTTCTGAACCTGTTCTCTCACTGCTCTTGGGATGGATATATATCTCCAATGCATGTCATCTTGAGCAGTACATGGTCATTAACATCAAACAGACAACAAAAGACTGTTACTGAAATTCAATGCGATTTTAGATTAAGAAATAATCCTAGTAATCCTCTGCAATAGCAGCACCAGCATGGTCAGACCCACACTGCCATCCTGCCTTCATGAACATTCCTCTGCAAACACATGACACACAACTGTTGACATTTCAGGAAATAAAAATTGACCATTCCCAATCAGGATGCATTAACTCAGGTTTTTGTCTTTCAGGTTTCTTCAGAATTCCACAAGATTCATAACAAGGTGTAAGTTTCTAATTTACATTGTGAAGGTTCCATCATTATTTTTTCGATGTGTTTAGTGCATGTTAAACAATACTTTATATGTGAATACATATGAACTCTGACACCAGGTGACCTCAACGTTATTGGTTAAATTAGCTTTCGCTGAGACAGATGGTAGCAATATATTTACAGCTCATCTGAAGAATAGCATTTGACTTTAGCAATTCTGTACTTCAAAAATGTTTTCCGAATTTTGGAACTCCTTTTTCTGATCTACTGCTAGTTTCATGCCATCATCTAATATACGTCTCTTATATCTTCTTGAAGAGTTATGGACCGTCTCCTTAAATGTTTCCATTTCTTCTCAGCCCTTATGTTTCCACATTCAAACTTTGCCACCACGTCTTCACCCTGTTGTAATGTATTATTTCAGGTTTATCTTATTCAAGTCTTTCCAAATTGAGTCTGTATTGAATGCTACAGCATTTTATGTTCACTTCTGCCTCTAATACGATTTTAATATTATTCTTGCCACAATAATTTCCCAGCTCTAAAATAACTTGTTTGCTGGTAGTTTGAAACAAGAGTTTTCATTGAAACTTTCCTCAATCAAAACCTTCTGAGTGTGGGATAAAGGAACCCTTGTAAATCTGAAATCACTGCATATCAGGGGACACACTTTCTGCTGGTTAGAGCCATACCTGACATATAGAAAGATGGTTGTGGTTACTGGAGGTTAGTCATCTCAGACAATATAACCACTGCCCTGTAACATCCAATGATGTTACTGTCACTGATTCTCCTGCGATCAACAGACTGGTTGTTAGTACTGAACAGAACATCAACTGGACTCGGCACATAGACACATTGGCTACATAAACAGGTCATGGCTCGGAATACTGATGCGAATAACTCACCACTTGTATCCCTAAAGCCTATCCATCACCTGCAAGGAACAAATCAAAGTGTGGTGGAGTACTCCCACTTGCCTGAATGCTGTAGCTCCAACAACACTCAAGGAACCTGATACCATTCAGGACAAAGCAGCCGGCTTGATTAGCATTACATCAACAAGCATTCATTCCCTTCACCACAAACGCTCAGTGACAGCAATGTATAACATCCACAAGATGGGCTGCAGAAATTCACCAAAGCTCCTCAGATAGCATCATGTAAAATCACAGCCACTTCTGTCAAGGACAAAAGCTGCAAATATACAGGAACCTCATCACTTTCAATTTCACCTCACACCGTAAAATCCTGATGCCAAGCTTCTTACCATTCTGTCTTGAAAATATATTGCCGTTCTTCCATTGTTACTGAATCAAAACATTGGACTTACCTTCCTAATGGCATTTGGCTTCATTCACTTCACATTGACTGCAGCAGTTCAAGAAGGCAACTCACTAACACCTTCTGAAGATCAACCAGGGGTGTGTTATAAATGCTGGCCAGCCAGTGACATCTATATCCCACAAAATGAATAACAGAAAGAATGGTGGTCTAAATCAGTTCTTAATTCTGCCTCTTACATTTCGATTTGTGAAGTGTTTTGTGAAGTTCAATCATCCACAATTGTTCCAAAAGCAGTACTTACAGCTCAATTATTCCCTGTGTGTTTATTTTTTTTAAAAAAATCATCATCTCACAGCCTTATTGTGAAGGTGTTTATTTTATCAGAGACTTCAATTAACTCACTTTTTTTCATCTTCACATGATATCTTGGTTTCGTCTTCACTAAGAAAGACACAAACAAGACATTACAACTGTTGGCAAACACAGATTCCTTGAAGGGAGAGGAACTGACTGATTGCTAGGCAAAAGGTGGTGGGGAACCTGATGAGAATGAATCCTGATAATCCTCAGGGCCAATAAAGCGCATCACAGAACACTAAGGAATTAAAATTAGGAATAGTCAGTGCATTGATGGTTGTCTTTCAAAATTCTGACATTCTGGAATATTTCCTACGAATTGCAAGTTGAGAAATGGTACACCACTTTCGTTTTCTAAATGCAGTCAAACGGAATTGTTGACTGGTTTGACTGACACCATTAGTGGGGAAAGTCTTGAAGTCCATTGGAAAACATTTAATAGCAGTGACAAAGATCAGGTAAACTCAGCAAGAATTTAAGAAAACTAATTCATCCTTGAAAATAATTTGAATTTTTGTGTACATAACTAATAAAGTGGGTCCAAGGAACCATTGTAAGGCGTAATTGGACTTCCAGAGTGCTTTTCAGAAGTTCCACACAGGGATTAGCTTGTAAAATAAAAGGGTGTGGAATTGAGGGCAGTGTACTGACACGATGAACGTGCCAATTGGAGGATGACAGAAAGGAAGCGGAAGAAACGGGATTTCATCTGAGAGGCAGGCAGTGACTGGACAGGTAGCTCAGGGATCCATAACTGACCTCATCTGTTCACAATACATATTAATGTTTTAAATGAGGGAACTTAACCTCTTATCTCTGGCACTGTAGACAACACAAAGTTTGTTGGGCAGGTGAGCTTTGAGGAGTAAGCAGAGATGTTTCAGTGTGTTTTGTATAAGTTGAATGAATGGACAAATTTATAACAGATAACGTATAATGTGGATAATTGTGAGGTTACCAATTTCGCAAATCAGAAAGGCAGATTATTAGTCATATATTGACAGATTGATAAAGTGGGAGGTGTAATGCAGCCTCATTGCCCTTCTGTACGAAACAATGAAGGGTAACCTGCAGGTGAGCAGAAGGAGAAGAAGAGAAGTGACACGATGGCTTTCATGGCGAGAGGATTCCAGTACAAAGCACAATTATCTACCACGATTGCATTAAACCCGGCATAGCAGAACAGTGGCATGAAGAGAGTCTATCAATTAAGATTATGTTCACTGGCCTTCAAAAGAATGAGAGGGGATCTCATCAAATTTCTAAGATCGGAAATAGGCCTGGACAGGTTAACAGACGGAGGACGTTTCTAATGACCTGTGAGTCCAGAATCATTTGTCTGAGTCTGCGGTACGGTAAGGTAATTCAGCACTGAAATAAGTGGAAATTTCTTCACGCAGAGATTGATGAGCCAGTGAAGTTCTTCAGTAAAAAGGCTATTCAGGTGAAAATATTCATGAAGGCTTCCGAAAGAGTTTATAGGTCGCAAGGCATCAAAAGATCTGAGAAGGATGTAAGAAAAGTCTGCCGAGACAGACGATCAGCCAGAATGAAACTAATTGTTCAGGCACACTCAGAATGTCCTACTCCTGCTTCCATTTGTTATTTATTAGGATCTGCCAAATGGGCTGGGTTTGAGAAGTGGTGTTCTGTGGCCGTGGGAAATTATTTTATCACAGTTTCCAACAATAATATCTTGCGAAATCATGGAAACTAAATTCAGATGTTGCTTGATTCAGCACAGAGGTGACCACAGAGCTAACTCCCATCCTTCCAGGGTCCCTTTCTACATTGTGCCTGGGTTTGCTGGAGCTTGGTAAGCTGTTCCTCACAAACCCATGATTGATCCGGCAGATCTCTTTCCCCACACCAACTCAGATGGTGCTCTCAGAGCTTCCACACTCTGTACCCTCTGCTCCATTTGATTGTGCATGTTCAAAACCAAGATATGTTGATAACTGCACTCCCAAATCTCATTCTGAATTGTGTTTTCAAACTCTGAGGTCTCCCTGAAATATCTCCAGCAGTTCACACCACAACTGCCAGCAAAAACTTTCAAGTCCTTCCAGGATCTTTCCAGGAACAGAATTAATTGAAATGCCTATTTGCAGCAAGTTACTTGATGGGTCCGTTACAATACTAATTGAAGGGCTTCAGTGTATTGCTGAACATATGATCAGCTCAGAGTAACTAACACAGGTGTTCAGCGGACAGGCACAGCGCTAGTTTTAACCTGTGAATCAATGTGGGGTTGAAACCTCTTTCCAATACGGACCTGCACAGCCAGCTCCTGATGAATGGGTGATATCCCACACATTCAATTTCATTTTTTCTGAGCTTCATAACACAGCACTGCATCAGAGGAGCAAAAGAACGAGGATAGGGAAAGATACAGCAAGGAAAATCATTCACCTTATAATTGAATAGGGCCATTAATTACTGCAGAATGGTTGCAGAAATAGGGGGAACAATCCGTGTATTTGGACTAACTGGAGGAGTGCGGCCGTCAGGTGTCCAATTGCAAAATGAAACAATTAAATAATGAGACTGCGACATCATGTGAAATGATCAGTTATATAGTAATTTGAATCCACTTAGCAGAACGAGCCGAGACATAACCAAACCAGGCAGAAGACACTTTGTAGATCACGCTGATGCCCTGGTCAGTGAAGTGGACTATTTGCGGATTGTACATGGGCATAGATCACTCTCTTGCTCCATATACCTGCAGTGGTGAATGGAGACAGTGAGGTCTGCAGATGGTGGTGATCAGAGTTGCTGGAAAAACACAGCAGGACAGGCAGCATCCAAGGAGCAGGAAAACTGATGTTTCAAGCCGGAACCCTTATTCAAGAATGTGATAGTGGCCTAGCATGTGGATATTTTCAGGTCCGGAAGTGGTGCTTCCATGCGTTCATGTCTCTGTATCTGTGAAACAGCAGCAAAATACAAGTACTGAGGGAGTGCAGATGTGAAAATCACTATTAGAGACGGAGCAGAGGGAAATCAGTTTCAACATAAACAATTCTCAGAGATTTGAGAACAAGACAGAACGAGACAGAGAGTGATATCATGAACAATGTCATCACGTGTGTGAGAATTTTAAACTGGAGACACTGCAAGAGTTCACAGGAATATATATTGAAGCTCACAGGTATGACAAGGGGAATGGATTTCGGTCTAATTGCTGGAAAAGCTGTGGAATCTTTGGGTGAGCTTTGGTGATGCAGTTTTATGAACAGGGATGGGGTCAGCAGAGTCCTGGGAGTAAACAAACTGGATTTCACATTTTAAACTTTAAGCAGAGGCTGGGTTGATCTGGTGATAAATGTTCTTGTGGGGTCAGTAAATAGAAGTAATAATGGTCAGGATTTGTGTCCAGGAAATCAGGCCTGGAAGAGAGGGATCACTGCATTTGTGGAAAAGCTGTTGAATCTTCATATATTGGCCAAGGATGGAATGGAGTTATATGATGGAAATGTAGTTTTTTTGTCAGAATAGAAGACAAGGATTTTTATGTTTCTAATATGTAAGGAATGATGACAGGAACGCAATGAATCGTAGTTTAAAGATGAAGCTGAGCAATGTCGCTCTTGTGTGCCGACCAGAATCAAAAGGAAAACAGGCAGTTAGCAATGGTTTGCAGAGTGGAAGATATATTCAGAGTCTCATCAGCAGTAATAAGAGCGGCACGGGCAGTAGAATCAATAGAAAGAATAACGATAGAGTTAAACATGGTTTACAGAATTAACAATTTGTTAGTATGACTTACCAGGAACGCCAACAATAGCCAGGATAGGATAAAAAAAGAATTCAGTTATGTACATTATGTAATGGATTCGCAGTGATACTGGAATCTTATCATAAAAAGCAGAAAGGGCCAACAGATCCCAGTATACAGTCCTGTCCATTTCTGTAGCATTCATGTCCATCATTATTAGATTCTGGTTCATTCCAGCCAACTTTATTCTCAGATTCTAATCTCTCCTTTCCTCATCTCTGGAGCTGTTGAGTGTTGAACGTGATGTAGCCTCTGACTCTATGGAATGTCACATTGAAATGAGCCTGTTTTTAACAGAAAAGCGAATTACTCCAGTGTCACAGGTCGAATCTTTGGGGACTAACATTAATTGCAGTCACTAAACAAACAGGTTCATTTCAGCTGGAAAACAGAGCAGCAGGTCAGGAAGTGGAGAGATTGAAGTAAAGGTAGCTGTTAGAATCAATAAATCCAAAAGGAAGGACAGACAGAGACAGGTTAATGAACACACTTGTACTAATGGGCTGAAGTGTGTTTATTTCAACACAAAGAATACTATGGGTAAGTCAGATGAACTTAGAGCCTGGGTGAGGGCAAAGGGCTATGGTATTGCGACCATTACAAAGATTTGATTGAGACAGGGACGTGACTGGCTGCTCACATTGTCAGGGTTTCATGTTTTAGATGAGTGAGACAAAAAGATGAAAGAGATGGAGTAGTTGCATTCCTAATTAGTTAGATGGTCACTGCTACACTCAGAGAGGAGATATACACTGATGAAATATGGGAAGAGCCCATAAATAAGATGGGTAAAATCACATTAATATGATGATTCCACATGACCCAAACAGGCACCAACACATTGATGAATACCTATGTAGGCAGGTTCTGGAATGATACAATATAACAGGGTTGTCAGCGTGGTGACTTTGACTTCCCCACGATTGACTGGGACTCTATTAATGCAAGGGGCTTGGTTGAGACAGACTTTTTTAGGTCAATCCATGAGGGATCTTGAAATAGCATGCAAAAATTTCAACTAGAGGAGAGGCCTTACTGGACTTTGTACTGGCTAATGAGCTCGCCAGTTGACTGACCCACCAGGGGGAGAGCATTTTGAAAACAGTGATCAGAATTGGTTAAGGAAGAAATGGAGGGCTTGCAGACCCCGGTCATGGTGAATGAATATAAAAGGTCTGGATGTCCATGAAGAAGATGAAGTATTGGGTTCAGGGAAACATAAGCCTTGGAGGAAGTGGAGGCTGTGGTTGTTGTCCCAAACATATGCAGGAAGCTCCTGGACAGGGGGTGGCGGGGGGGAGTGGGTGGATAGCATGGTATTGTGGTATGTGGAGATGGGTTCAGTGGGGCAGGCGCAGGCTGAGACGATGGGTTGGCTGGGGTGGTCAGGATTGTGAATCTATGACGGTGGGCAGGAGTCTTGTTGGAAAAAGTATTTGCAGTCGTTCAGCGCTACGGGCTCTGTTGTTTTAATCAGTACATCTTTTCTGACACTTATAATGCTGAACTTTTATTATCTTTTATTTTACTTCCTAACATTTCACCCTTCAGTGTGGTAATTTTACACAGACTGGAGAAATTCCTGAAGGTGGTGAGTGCTGAAGGACTGAGAGAGCTTACATTGACAAGGAATGATGAAAATGTGAAGTAGTTTATACAGATAAGGAGAATTGTGGTGTTCTGGAGAACGATGCAAAGTGTAGGAAGTTTACTGAGTCTCAAACAAGTTATAATTGTACAAAGGACTGTAAGATGTTGACAAGGTTACAAAGATAAGAAGAGTATATTTTTATGCGCAATGTCCACAAATGAGAGGGTGTGTCCAGGTTTGGAATTTCGTTACAAAAATATGAAGGACCACAGGGCCTGGGCAGCTTTACAGAGAGAGTGGAGGATTGTAAAGCATAGGGGAGATAATAAATAATGAAATGTTTCGTGCAATTACAGAACTGGTAAAAGAAAATGCTTTTCACAAGTCAATGGTTTGCAGAGACCTTCCAGACCTCCTATGGCATGGGGATCGAGTGTTTGTCGGACTTGTGTCAAACGAGTGAGATAAAGACAAACTTTCGTGTTAATGCTAATAAAAATAGAGAGAGAATAGTCGGAATATGGGAGGGTGGTATTCATGGGATTACTGATGATAGAACCATAAGACAGATGAGCAGAATTATACCATTCAGTCAATTGAATTTCCATTCAATTGAGTTGATCTGGTTGTCCACTTTACTGTCTTTGGCCAGATTGAAAGCAATTAATTGTAAATATGATGATGTTGATAAGCTTGAACCAATCCAAACCAAACCACTCCTGGGATAATGACAGGGCACTTGGACAGAGAGAGGAGAAGAAATTGCCATCTGAAGTGATAAGAAACCTTGATACGCTCGAAAAAAGAAACACAATTTATTCATGAAGGTAGACGGCACATTTAGCGAACATTCCTGACATCACAATTCAACCGAGAGAGGTGTTCAGAGCAGACGAATTCACAGAGAAAAGATCCCGAACAACAGAATCAGTGGAGAGGTAGAGGAATATACTGGAAGACACATTCCGTGTGAATATTGAGAGAGTAAGTTTTAAATTACTTTTTTTATTCACTGGATTTATATAAGTGGTACCTTCAGTTGTGAAGCAGTACATAAATAGAGCTTAAATCAGTGAGTGAATGGGTAGTAGTTAGGAAGTAATTGTTAAATTTATTCGGAATTCTGTTACAGTTTCGTTCACTGTTGGAGTCAGGAAAATAAATTGTTATTTGTTAATTTCAGAGTGAGCAAAATAATTTCATTTCATTATTCAATTCTTTACAACAGATTGGGGAGTGAGAGGTAGGTTATAACCTTTCTCAGTCTTCTTTATTTGATTACAATGTGAGGTGTTGCTCTCTGGGTGTTTCAGTTTTAATTATCAGAGGGATGACAACCTCCCCTTCGTAACAGTCGGCTCATCTAGAAGATTAAGGTGCATGGGATTCACGCTGACTTGGCTGTTTGGAATCAGAATAGCTTTGCTCAGAGAAGATAGAGGGTAATGTTGGAAGGGGGTGATTCAGACTGGCAGACCGTGAATGGTGGTACTCTGCAGTGATCCATTTTGGGCCTCTACTGGTTGTGATGTAAATGAATGACCTGGATGAAAATCAAGATGGTTGGGTTAGTAGGTTTGCCGCCAATACAATGATTGATGGATTTTTGGATAATGTAGTAGTATGTCAAAGGATTGATCAGTTGGACATATGGGAGGAAAAAGAGCAGGTGGAGTTTAATCCGGGTAAGTATGTGTACTGCACTTCGGATAATCAAATACTAAGGAAAAGTAGCCAGTTTCTTGAGGTATAAGTTCAAACTTCCCAGGTTGTGGCCACACAGGTAGATATGGTTGGAAGGTAGGCCCAATGTATACTTGCCTTTATTGTTTAAAGAATTGAGTGCAACTGTCAGGTTGTCATGGTGTAGTTTTATAAGGCATGACTTCGGCCACACTTCAGGTAATGCATTCAGTTTGGGTTGTCACATTATAAGTAACATTTGGAGGCTTTGGAGAAGGTGTAGAAGAGGTTTACCAGGGTGTTGTCTGGTTTAGAATGTATGAGGAACAAGGAGAGGTGAGATAAACTCGGGTTGCTTTCTTTGATGCAGCGATGTATATGGAGAGACTTGGTAGAGGTCTCTAAAATTATGGGATGCCGGGATAAGTTTGATAGTCAGAAGGTGTTTCCCAGGGTTGAAATGTCTAATACTATGGGATATGCATTGAAGGTGAGATGGGAAATTTGAAAGGAGCCATGAGGGGCAGGTTTTTACACAGAATAAGAGAAGTCTTTGTTGTTGGTGGCATATCCAGTCGGGACAATGAAAGGACTTTTGGATTATCAGATGAAAACACAAGTAATGGATGTATGTTGATCAAAGGCATGCAGAAGGAATTAATTTATTTTGGCATCATGTTCGCCACAACATCATGTGTCAAAAGGGCCCATTCCTGTTCTGTATTGTCCTATGTTCGATGCAAGATTGCAAGATTTGTTTAGATATCTGGTTGCAGAGAAGCAAGAGTAAATATTGAACCGTTGGAAATGTACCTGGAGAAGTAGCAATAGAGAACAAAGAAATACTGGGGAAACCTTGCTTCAGTTTTCCCAGTGGGCAACACCAGTAACTTACCAGAACCATAAGGAGTCTGGTAGGGGGTTGCGTGCAGTGTCCACTACTTAGGAAAAGGTACTGGTAATGCTGAAAGGTTGAAGGTGGATAAATGACCCAGACTGGATGGGTTACTTCACAGGGTTCCAAAGGAGATAGCTGAGGAGATTGTAAAGGCATTAGTGACGATTCAGGAATCACTGGAATCAGGTAGCGTCGTGACGAGTGAAAATCGCTAATGTTGACATCCCAGTTTAATGAGGGAGAGAAGAAGAAGACATATAAGCATTGGATGGTAAGCCTGGTCTTGTTCATTTTAAGGACTTTAGTGTTTGTTTTCGTGGTTGCGATTGGTGAGCTCATGATAAAACGGGGCAGAAATGACAAGACTTCTCAAGGTTCTGCCGAACAAATCTGTCAGAATTCTTTGAGGAGGAAATGAGCAGGTCAGACAGAGGACAGTCAGTTGATGTGTCATTGACCAGAGCCATTTAATCCACGAATAATTGCAAATTTTTCTGCCTTCGCTTTAATATACTTATTGCTCTAACTTTGACAACTCGCTGTGTTAAACAGTTGCAGATATTAACTACCCTCTGAGAGGTGAATGTCCTGTTCATCGCCATCTTAAGCATATGATTACCAGGAATAACTTGTTTGCAAAAACAATAGTCATACACTTAAAGAATATGCTGTTCACAAAGCCCATTTGTTTTTATAAATGCACCAGTTTGAGAATGTAAGAGTGAAACCTGTGAGTGATTCTTCTTCTTCCTTCCAAACAGTCCAGTCATTCTCCTCATCACTCCAGTTCATGTCCTCTTCAACGAGTCACATTGTATATTTTCATTATTAATTCTGTTGTTTTGTTTTCTTGACAGCAGTTATCTATTTACTGGGCTCCACATGTTTGGGTTCAAGGAGGAAAGCAATTGGTCAAACCACATAATTTGAGAGAAAACAGAATTTCCTTACAAGATTTCCAAATGAAACCAAACAAAAAGAACAGAATACTGAATAACTTAACGGATCCGATAACCCAAAAGATTATCCCAATTTAATGATGCTGTTCCAAATGCTTGCATCAATCCCCGTAAACACGCTTCAGTATACAAGGTAAAATCAACCCCAGGGTCTTACAGGAGAGCACTCAGAGAGAGAGAGAGAGAGAGAGAGAGAGAACCAGCCTGGACCTGCTTCTTTGCCCCCAGCAGCTTCAGCTGCCTGACTGCATTCAGTGAATCGCCAGACTGCCAAACCAGAGCAATCTGAGCTGGGAGAACTGACCACTCCTCTTACATTGTGCAAGTTTTTTTTTATTTTAAAATTAAAACTATTTCGCCAGTGACAGTACCTGTTAGCTCTAATCAACCTAGCCCTTAAACCTTGAAATCTGTGCCTCTTATGACATCAGCATGAAAAACACAAGACCAACATCAGCATCGTCACACAACAACTTTCTGTGCTGCACTTTGTCAACAGTCTTCTGGAAATCCAAACAGATCACGTCCACTGGCTCTCCTCTGTCTAACGTTCTCATTCCCTCCTCAAAGAATTCTGACAAATTTGTCAGGCAGAATCTTGCAAAGTCTTGCTATTTCGGCACTACTTTATCATGAGCTCACCAATTGCATCCATAAAATCAAACTCTCATTTCCTAAAAATGACCAAGGCCATGCTGACCAGCCAATAGTTATCTGTCTTCTTCCTCTCTCCCTCCTTAAACAGAGATGTCAACATTGGCCATTTTCAGTCCTCACGATGCTACCCGACTCTAGTGATTCCTAAATCACCACCAATGCCTTTACAACCTACTCAGCTATCTCCTTTGGAATCCTGTGATGTAACCCATCCAGTCTGGGTTATTTATCCATCTTCAAACCTTTCAGCATTCCCAGCACCTTCTCCTATATAGTGGCCACTGCACTCAATCCTCTCCCAGACCCCTCATGGTTCTGGTAAATTACTGGTGTCACCCACTGGGATAAACTGAGGCAAGGTTTCTCCAGCATTACTTTGTTCTCTATTGCTACTTCTCCAGGTGCATTTCCAGTGGTTCAATATCCACTCTCGCTTCCCTGTAACCTTTATGATATCTAAAAAATCTTGTAATCTTGCGAAGAACATACGACACAGGACAATACAGACCAGGAACGGATCCTTTGACCCATGATGTTGTGGCGAACATAATGCCAAATTAAATTAATTCCCTCTGCATGCCTTTGATCGACATACATCCATTACTTGTGTATTCATTTGATAATCCAAAAGTCCTTTCATTGTGCCAACTGTATTTGCCACCGTCAACAAAGATGTCTCTCACACTGTTTAAAACCCTGTCCCTCATGGCTCCTTTGAAATTTCCCATCTCACCTTAAATGCACGTCCCATATTATTAGACATTTCAACTCTGGGAAACACCTTCTGATTGTCAAACATATCCCGGCATCCCATAATTTTAGAGACCTCTACCAAGTCTTACCATATCCATCGCTGCACCAGAGAAAGCATCCCGAGTTTTTCTAACCGTTCCTTGTTTCTCATACATTCTAATCAAGACAACACCCTGGTAAACCGCTTCTACACACTCTTCAAAGCCTCCAAATCCTACTTATATTGTGACAACCAGAACTGAATGCAATACTCGAAGTGTGGCCCAAGTAAAACACTATAAAACTGCAACATGATACACAATTCCCTGAACAATAAAGACAAGCCTACATTGGCCTTCTTTCCCAAACTATCTACCTGCGGGGCCACTTTCTGGGAATTATGAACTTGTACCCCAAGATCCCTTGGCACATCAACGCTGTTCAGGCAAGTTCTTAACTGGATACTTTTCCTTAGCATCTGATCTTTCTAAGTGCAGTACCTATACTTACCCGGATTAAACTCCGCCTGCTGTTTTCCTCCCATATGTGCAACTGATCTATCCTTTGACAAAGTTCTACATTATCCACAAATGCATCAATTATTGCATTGGCTGCAAACCTAATAACCCAACTACGTAGATTTTCACCTAGGTCATTCATTTATATCACAAACAGCAGAGGTCCAATACCGATCAGTAAATCCAATTCCAAACATCCAATTCAGCGTGAATCCCATGCATCTTAATCTTCCAGATGAGCCGACTGTTACGAAGGGAAGGTTGTCATCCCTCTGACAATTAAAACTGAAAAGCCCAGAACACCTCTCTCAGTCGAATTGTGATGTTAGGAATGCTCGATAAATGTGCCGTGTACCTTCACAAATAAATTGTTTTTCTTTTTTCTGAGAGAATAGAGCTTTCTTATCTCTTCAGATGCCAATTGGCTCTCTTCTCTCCGTCCAAATGCCCTGTCACTTTCCCGCCAATAACATATTGATTTCTTTACAATTTGATTGGTTTAAACTTGTCAACATCATCAGATTTAAAATTAATTGCTTTCAATCTAGCCAAAGAGAGCAAAGTGGGCTTGAGGATTATCAGATCAACTCATTTGGATGGAAATTCAATTGACTGATTGGTGTAAATCTGCTCCTATGTCTTATGGTTTTATCATCATTAATTCCATGAATATCACCCTCCAGTATTCCTACACTGCTGTCTCTGTTTGTATCAGCATTAACTCGAAAGTTTGTCTTTATCTCAGTCATTTAGCACAAGTCCGACAAACACTAGATCCCGATAGCACAGGCTGTCTGGAAGGTCTCTGCAAATCATTGACTTGATGCTAAAAACATTGATTTATCTTTCTGTAATTACATGAAGCATTTCATTATTTTCTATCTCACCTATGCTTTACAATCCTCTACTCTCCCTGTCAGTAACATCTTCCTGATGTAAGAACAACCTCTATCACAGTGAACTGCATGATAGCAGCAACACAACGCTGCTCTCATGCAATCATCTTCAAATAAGAAAACGCTCCTTATTTCGGTGATGTCCTGATTTAACTATAACTTGTACAATCTCCAGATAATTCTCCATATGCATCTTGTTAATTAATAAGCTGTCATCATTTCTACAATCCTCCATAGTGCCGTAAAGCTGTCCAGGCCCTGTGGCCCTCCATATTTTTGTCACAATCTCCAAACCCAGACACACCCTATCAGTTGAGGACATTGGCCATAAACATAAACTCTCCTTGTCTTTGTAACCCTGTCTGCATCCTACAGCTCTTTGCAACATTATAATCTGTTTGAGACTCAGTCAACCTCCTTCACTTTGCATCGTTCTCCAGAACACCACAATTCTCCGTCTGATATAAACGACTTCAGATTTCAATATTCTCTGTATCTGTAACCTCTCTTAGTCCTTCAGCACTCACCATCTTCAGGAATTCATCCAGTCTGTGCAAGATTTCCACACTGAAGGATGAAATGTTAGGAAGTAAAATAAAAGATAATAAAATCTCTGCGTTATAAGTGACAGAAAGGATGTACTGATTAAAGCGACATAACCCATAGTGCTAAATGACTGCAAATACAGAGAGGACAGATGACCAAGAGCAGGAGTTGAAGTCACATTGAATGGCCTTTTCCCTTCACTATACTGACAGTTATGACATCAAAGCAGACCTAAAGTTTATTGAGATCAGGTGTAATTAAACACGTAGGACTCTGAAAGTTAACATTGAATCTGCATAAACTGTTGTGATTTAATTCTGAATCCTGGTGGTAACACCCAGTGCACTGACTGGGTTAAACACCAGTGAAAATTCTTCAAGTCAGTGTTTACGCTTACATTTTCCAACCAATTAGTTCATCACATGCTCTTTAGTGATAGCTAGTTAGAAGGTTTGTTATTTAGTATACAATGTAACACCGTTTGCAAAAATAAGATGGGTACAATCACACTAATATGATGATTCCACAAGCCCCCTCAGGCACTAACACGTTGATGAACACCTATGTAGGGGGTTTCTGGAATGATACAATAATAACATGTACGATCTGCAAATAGTCCACCTCATTAACCAGTGCATCAAAGCGATCTACAAAGTGTCTTCTGCCTGGTTTTGTTACACCGTTTCTTTCACAGCCTCTGCCTCTGAGCTTTCTTTTTCCACCAAGACTCCTGCCCACCCTCCAAGATTCACAAGCCTGACTGCCCCGGCCAATCCATCATCTCAGCCTGCTCCTGCCCCAGTGAACCCATCTTCTCATACCGTGATACCGCACTATCAACCCCCGGCATATGTTTGGGTCACCAGCCACGGCCTCCACCTCCTCCGAGACTTATGTTTCCCTGAACCCAACACCTCATCGTCACCATGGACATCCAGACTTTATATGTTAGTTCGTCATGACTGGGGTCTCCAAACCCTCAATTTCTTCCTTAACTAGTTCTGATCACTGTTTTCAAATTGCTCTCCCACTGTTGGGTCAGTCAACTGGCGAGCTTATTAGCCAGTACAAAGTCCAGTATGGCCCCGCCTCAAGTTGGAATTTTCACATACTATTTCAAGAAGATCTCATGGATGTACTTCAAAATTCTGCCTCATCCAAGTCTCTTGCTTTAAGGGAACCCTAGTCAAACTTGGGGAAGTCAAAGTCACCTACGCTGACAACCCTGTTATTATTGTATCATTCCAGAAACCCCCTACATAGGTGTTCATCAACGTGTTAGTGCCTGAGGGGGCTTGTGGAATCATCATATTAGTGTGATTGTACCCATCTTATTTATGAGCCCCTCCCATATTTCCTCATTGGATATCTCGTCTCTGAGTGTAGCAGTGACATTCTCCCTAATTAGGAATGCAAGTACTCCATCTCTTTATTCTTCTTGTCATCCACATCCAAAATATTAAACCCTAGAAATTTGAGCAGCCAGTCTGTGACCCTGTCTCAATCAAATCCTTGTAATGGTCGCAATACCATAGCCCCATGTCCTCACATGGGCTCTACTCATAGTATTCTTTGTGTTGAAATAAACACACTTCAGCCCATTAGTACAAG
Source organism: Chiloscyllium punctatum (assembly GCF_047496795.1). Lineage (NCBI taxonomy): Eukaryota > Metazoa > Chordata > Chondrichthyes > Orectolobiformes > Hemiscylliidae > Chiloscyllium > Chiloscyllium punctatum. The sequence continues at coordinate 35,578,569 of NC_092787.1, read as the reverse complement.
TGTGTTCATTAACCTGTCTCTGTCTGTCCTTCCTTTTGGATTTATTGATTCTAACACCTACCTTCACTTCAATCTCTCCACTTCCTGATCTGCTGCTCTGTTTTCCAGCTGAAATGAACCTGTTTGTTTCGTGACTGCAATTAATGTTAATCTCCATCGATTCTATCTGTGACCCTGGAGTAATTCACTTTTTTGTTAAAACAGGCTCATTTCAAAGTGACATAGTATCAGTGGCAGCATCATATCCAACACTCAACAGCTCCAGACACGGTGAAAGGAGAGATTAGAATCTGAGAATAAAGTTGGCTGGAATATTTCATCAATGAAACAGAATCTAATAATGCTGGACATGAATGTTACAGAAATGGACAGGACTGTATACTGGAATCTGTTGGCCCTTTCTGCTTTTTATGATAAGATTCCATTATCGCTATGAATGCGATACATAGTGTACATGACTGAATTCTTTTATTATCCTATACTGGCTATTGTTGGCATTCCTGGTAAGTCTCACTGCCTGGTTGGTTTTTCTATAAACCATGTTTAATTGTATTGTTATTCTTTCTGTTTATTCTACTGTCCGTGCTGCCATTAATACTGCTGATGAGACTCTGAATTCATCTTCCACTCTGCAAACCCTTGCTAACTGTCTGTCTTCTCATTGATTCTGGTGGACACACAAGAGGGTGATTGCTCAGCTGTATCTGTAAACTATGAATCATTGCGTTCCTGTCATCATTCTTTACATATTCGGAACATAAAAATCACTGTCTTCTGTTCTGGCAAAACAAAACAACATTTCCTTCATGTGAGTCCATTCCATCCCTGGCCAATATCTGAAAGCGCAACAGCGTTTCCACTTCTACCATGATCCCTTTATCCCTGGGCTGATTTTTTGGCCACTAATCCTGACCATTATTAATTGTATTCACTAAGCCCACAAGAACATCTTTCACTGGATCAACCCAGCCCTTGCTTAAAGCATGAAATGTGAAATCCAGTTTCGGTATTCCCAGGTCTCTGCTGACCCCGTTCCCATTCACAAAACTGCATCACCAAAGCTCACCCAAAGATTCCGCAGCTCCTCCCAGAGGTGAGACCGAAATCCGTTCCCCTTGTCATTCCTGTGAACTTCAATGTATATTGCTGTTAAATCTTGCAGTGTCTGCAGTTTAAAATTCTCACACACGTGAAGACATCTGTTCATCATATCGCTCTCTGTCTCGTTCTGTCTTTTCCCCAAATCTCTGAGAGTTGTTTATGTTTAAACTGATTTCCCTCTGCTCCGTCTCTAATAGTGATTTTCACATCTGCACTCCCTCAGTACTTGTATTTTGCTGCTGTTTCACAGATACAGAGACATGAACGCATGGAAGCACCACTTCAGTCATTTGCAGCTGGACCTGGAAATTTCCCCATGCTAGGCCACTATCACATTCCTGATGAAGGGCTCCGACTTGAAACATCAGTTTTCCTGCCCCTCGGATGTTGCCTGTCCTGTTGTGTTTTTCCAGCAAAACATTCTCATCTCTGATCACCAGCATCTGCAGACCTCACTGTCTCCACTCACCACTGCAGGTATATGGAGCAAGAGAGTGATCTATGCCCATGTACGATCTGCAAATAGTCCACCTCATTAACCAGTGCATCAAAGCGATCTACAAAGTGTCTTCTGCCTGGTTTTGTTACTCTCGACTCGTTCTGCGAGGTAGATTCAAGTTACTACATAACTGATCATTTCACATGATGTCGCACTCTCATTATTTAATTGTTTCATTTTGCAATTGGACACCTGAAGGCCGCAGTCCTCCAGTTAGTCCAAATACACGGATTGTTCCCCATATTTCTGCAACCATTCTGCAGTAATTAATGGCCCTATTCTATTATAAGGTGAATGGTTTTCCTTGCTGTATCTTTCCCTATCCTCGTTCTTTTGCTCCTGTGATGCAGTGCTGTGTTATGAAGCTCAGAAAAAATGAAATTGAATGTGTTGTGGTATCACCCTATTCATCATGAGCTGGATGTAAAGCTCCATATTGGAAAAGGGTTTCAGCCGCACATTGATTCACAGGTTTAAAACTAGCTCTGTGCCTGTCCACTGAACGCCTGTTACTCTGAGCTGATCATGTGTTCAGCAACATGCTGAAGCCCTTCAAGTATTATTGCTACGGACCCATCAAATAAATTGCTGGAAATAGGCATTTCAATTAATTCTGTTTCTGGAAAGATACTGGAAGGACTTGAATGTTTTTGCTGGAGTTTGTGTTGTGAACTGCGGGAGATTTTTCAGGGAGACCGTAGAGTTGAAAACACAATTCAGAATGAAGATTTAGGAATGTGGTTACAATGTATCTTGGCTTTGAATATGCACAATAAAATGGAGCAGAGGCTGCAGTGTGTGGAAGCTCTGAGACCACAGCCTGAGTGGGTGTGGGGGAAGAGATCTGCCGGATCCATTTCGGGTTTGCGAGAAAGCTTACCACGCTACAGCAAACTCAGGAACAATACAGAAAAGGACCCTGGAAAGATGGGATCTACCTCTGTGGTCACCTCTGTGCTGTATCAAACAACAAATGACTTTATTTTCCATGATTTCACAAGAGATTATTGTTGTAAACTGTGAGAAGATCATTTCCTTGGACCATGGAACACGTCTCGTCAAACCTAGCCAATGTGGCAGATCATTGCACATAGCAGTTGGGAGCAGGAGTAGGACATTCTAAGTGTGCCTGAACAATTAGTATAATTCTGGATGATTGGCCATCTCAGTAGACTGCTCTAATTTCCTTCTCAGATCCTTTGATTCCCATAGAATCATAGAGTCATAGAGATGTAGAGCATGGAAACAGACGCTTCGGTCCAACCCGTCCATGCCGACCAGATATCCCAACCCAATCCAGTCCCACCTGCCAGCACTCGGCCCCTATCCCTCCAAACCCTTCCTATTCATATCCCCATCCAAATGCCTCTTAAATGTTGCAATTGTACCAGCCTAATGTGATCTATAGACTATTTCAGAAGCTTTCATGAATGTTTTCGCCTGAACAGCCTTTTTGCCGACAAATTACATAAACTCAAAACTCTCTGGGTGAAGAAATTTCCACTTATTTCAGTGTTGAATAGCCTATGCCCTAACCATCGAATGTGACAACGATTCTGGACTCACAGGTCATTAGAAACGTCCTCCATGTGTTAAACTGCCCAGGCCTATTTCCAATGTTAGAAATTTGATGCGATCCCCTCTCATCCATCTGAAGGCCAGTGAGCATAATCTTAATTGATAGCCTCTCTTCATGCCACTGTTCTGCTATGCCAGGGATTAATGCAATAGTGGTAGATAAATACGCTTTGTACTGGAATCCTCTCGCCATGAGAGCCGACATGTCGATTCTCTTCTTCTCCTTCTGCTCATCTGCATGTTAATCTTCATTAGGTTTCAGGTCTCATTGCACCTCCCACTTTATCAATCTGTCAATATATGACTAATAATCTGCCTTTCTGATTTGCGAAATTGGTAACTTCACAATTATCCACATTATATGGTATCTGTTATAAATTTGTCCATCCATTCAACTGATACAAAACACACTGAAACATCTCTGCTGACTCCTCAAAGCCTACAATCCCAACAAACTTTGTGTTGTCTGCAGTGCCAGAGATAAGACGTTAAGTTCCCTCTTTTAAAACATTAATATGTATTGTGAACAGATGAGGTCAATTATGGATCCCTGTGCTACCTGACCAGTCATTGCCTGCCTCTCAGATGAAATCCAATGGACTTCAAGATTTTCCCCACTAATGGTGTCAGTCTATCCAGTCAATAATTCCCTTTGACTGCATGTAGAAAACAAAAGTGGTGTCCCATTTCTCAACTTGCAATTCGTAGGAACTATTCCAGAATGTCAGAATTTTAAAAGACAACCACCAATACACTGATTATTTCCAAGCTCAATTCCTTAGTGTCCTTGATGCACCTTCTTGGCCCTGATGATTATGGGGGTTTATTCTCATCAAGTTCCCCACCACCTTTTGCCTCGCAATCAGTCAGTTCTTCTCCTTTCAAGGAATCTGTGTTTGCCAACAGTTGTATTGTCTTGTTTGTGTCTTTCTTAGTGAAGAGGAAACCAAGTTATCATGTGAAGATGAAAAATGTGTATTAATTGAAGTCTCTGATAAAATAAACAACTTCACAATAAGCCTGTGAGATGATGATTTTTTTAAAAATAAACTAAACACAACGGGAATAATTGAGCTGTATGTGCTGCTGCTGTAACAATTGTGGATGATTTAACTTCACAAAACTTTCACATATCGAAATGTAAAAGGCAGAATTAAGAACTGATTTAGACAACCATTCTTTCTGTTATTTATTTTGTGGAATATGGCTGTCACTGGCTCACCAGCATTTATAGGACACCCCTGGTTGCTCTTGAGAAGATGGTGCTGAGTTGCCTTCTTGAACTGTTGCAGTCAATATGCAGTGAATGAAGCCAAATGCCATTCGCTTCAATGTTTTGATTCAGTAACAATGGAAGAACGGCAATATATTTTCAAGACAGAATGGTAAGAAGCTTGGCATCAGGATTTTATGGTGTGAGGTGAAATTGAAAGTGTTGATGGTCCTGTGTATTTGCTGCTCTTGTCCTTGACAGAAGTGGCTGTGAGTTTACATGATGCTATCTGACGTGCTTTGGTGACTTTCTGTAGCCCATCTTGTGGATGTTACACTTTGTGGTCACTGAGCGTTTGTGGTGGAGGGAGTGAATCCTTGTTGATGTAATGTTAATCAAGCCGGCTGCTTTGACCTGAATGGTACCAGGTTCTTTGAGTGTTGTTGGAGCTACAGCATGCAGGCAAGTAGAAGGTATTCCACCACACTTTGACTTGTTCCTTGCAGATGATGGACGGGCTGAGGGGATACAGTTGGTGAGTTACTCGCATCAGTATTCCGAGCCTTGGTCTGTTCGTGTAGCCAATGTGTCGAGTCCAGTTGACGTTCTGTTCAGTAATAACAGCGAGCCTGTTGATCGCAGAAGAATCATTGACAGTAACATCATTGAATGTCACAGGGCAGTCTGAGGTGACTGACCTGCAGTAATCAAAACCTTCTTTCTATATGTCAGGTATGACACTAATGAACAGAACGTGTGTCCCCTGATATCCGTTGTTTTCATTTTTACAAGGGTTCCTTGATGCCACCCTCAGATAGATTTCACTGAGCACAGTTTTCAATGTTTGGGAGAAGATTTGTAGCTCGGGTGCTCGTTATTGTGGTTCTGTTCGCCGAGCTGGGAATTTGTCTTGCAAACGTTTCGTCCCCTGTCTAGGTGAAATCCTCATTGCTTGGGAGCCTCCTATGAAGCGCTTCTGTGCTGTTTCCTCCGGCATTTATAGTGGCCTGTCTCTGCCGCTTCCAGTTGTCAGTTCGAGCTGTCCGCTGTAGTGGCCGGTATATTGGGTCCAGGTCGATGTGGTTGTTGATAGAGTCTGTGGATGAGTGCCATGCCTCTAGGAATTCCCTGGCTGTTCTCTGTTTGTCTTGCCCTATAATGGTAGTGTTGTCCCAGCCGAATTCATGTTGCTTGTCGTCTGTGTGTGTGGCTCCTAAGGATAGCTGGTCGTGTTTTTTCGTGGCTAGTTGGTGTTCGTGTATACGGATCGTTAACTGTCTTCCTGTTTGTCCGATGTAGTGTTTTGTGCAGTCCTTGCATGGGATTTTGTACACTACATTAGTTTTGCTCATGTTAGGTATCGGGTCCTTTGTTCTGGTGAGTTGTCTGAGCATGGCTGTTGGTTTGTGTGCTGTTATGAGTCCTAGTGGTCGCAGTCGTCTGGCTGTCAGTTCAGAAATGCTCCTGATGTATACCAGGAATAAATAGGCTGTTGATTCGTAAAGAGACCAAGAGCAACAGGGAGAAGGCAGGAGAATGCGTTTGAGGAATACATTAGCCATGATTGATTGGAAGAGGAGACTCAATGAGGTGAATGGCTAGTTCTGCTTCTCGATCTTGTTGCCTTATTTTGCGCTTATGGATACACTGCAGTTATTGCAAAAATTAAAGCTCAGTCCAGCGGTAACATATTGGCAATGGATCGACGATTCACTGGCTCATAAGAAGCAGTAGGCTGAGAGAAATTAGTCGTTTTCCAGTTGGCAAGATGGAATGGGTGGTGTGCCACAGGGATACAGTGGTCAGTTTCTGATCTGTTATAATTGAGAGAATGACATTAATGAAGTGTTCAATGTCACGGTTAGTAATGTTACAGATGTCACAAAGACCTAAGGAAAGGATGTTACAAAGCAAAGCTAAACATAAAGGATGATTACGGATTGAAAAGCTAAAATAGAGAGTTTAATTCAGTTTGCAAGAATGTAGCAAATGAAGCATAACGTGGGAAAATGAGAAAACGTCCATTATGACTGGAAGATTAAAATAGAAATGATGGGAGATTGCAGAGCTCTGAGTTACAGAAGGATTTCGGTGTCTTCCTGCATAAACTGCAAAATGTTGAAATGAAGGTTCAGCAAATGACGAGGGAAGTTTAAAAGATGCTTTTGTTTATTATAAGAAGAATTAAATACAAAATTGGTGAGATGATATTTAATCTATAAAAGACCTTACCAATACCACATCTGGAACAGAGCAAAGCATTGATATCCTTATTTGAGGAAGGATGTAAATGCACTGAAGCAGCTTAGAGAATGTTCCAAATAATAGCTGGAATGGACAGATTGTCTTATGAGGTAAGTTTGAGCCGGTGATATTTTTATTGGCTGGAGTTTAGGCAAGTTACAGATGACTTGAATTGAACCACTATAGTGTGGAGACAGGCCATTCACCCCAAAAAGTCCACACCAAACCTTAGAACATTCCAGACCCATTCTTGTAACCTCTTACTCTATATTTCCCCTGACAAATGCACCTAACCTACACATCCCTGAACACATTAGGCAATTTTGCATGGCCAATACACCAAACCATCTTTGGATTGCAGGAGGAAGCCCATGCAGACATGGGGAGAATGTGCAAACTCCACACAAACAGTCACCCAAGGCTGCAATCAAACCCAAGTCCCGGGCACTGTGAGCCACTGTGCTGCCCTTGATTGAAAGTTACTGGCTGGTCTTCACAGGGTGGACATAAAGATGGTGTTTCCTCTAGTTGGAGAATCTGGAATTAGGCAACACTGTTTAAAAATTAGGGGCCTCCTCTTTAAGGCAGAGATGAGTCTTTGGAAATCCCTTTCTCAAAAGTTGTTTGAAACAGAGTAAAATGAATCATTATAAGGCAGCAGTCGGTACATCCTGTGACACTGGATACGGTATGCTGTTGGGGGTTTGGCAAAAATGTGGAACAATCTGATACGTCATGATCTTAGTGAATGATGGAACAGCTTCGACCTAGTCCTGCTATTAATTTGCCCAATCACATAAAATGACATGGAAATTATGATTGGCTAAAAGTTATATCTGATGACATGATATAATATTGGGATGTCAGTGTGAGTGTGCAGATTTTACACGTGATATAGCAAATATGGGGAAATATGTTTTAATCCGCAGTGAATAGTGGCTCCCAGCTGTTCTCAGCAACATGAGAACAGAATACAACTGACAGATGTTTGATAACAGCAGAATGACACAACATTAGAGTGATCGAGGAATTGACACTTCACGTTTCAACTGACTTTCAGACAACTCAGGCGAGAATAAAACATGTCAGTGTCGAACAAAAGCAGTAAATTTCAAGAAAGACTGGAAATATATGAAAATAACCACAAGGTGAAGGCAGGTGAACAGAAAGCTGGGTGATTTTACATTCTACACATGAACTTGAATTGAGAGAGATGATCCGCAGATGGTTACAATGAATGAAGTCTACAGTTATGGAATTTTAGCAGAAATGTTTTAAAATGTTTCTAAAGGGCAAGTCAAGTGTTTGTGTTCCTGATTCGGATCATTTTCATGGATGTTAGTAATCTGAGATTAGAAATTGTTCAGTAAATTAGAAATCAATTGCGAAAATTTATTAAGAAGATTCCTTTCTTGAGGATCAGAGATTTATCGGAAAATTGTTCTTCAATGCTTTTCCTTTCTGTCTTAACTCTCTCCCAGTCTTCCTCTGTTAATTAGACTATTTTCTCTCAATGAGTTGCGAACAAGTTAAGTTCCCATCTAGTTAAGGTCCAGTGTATGCTGAAATAACCTTCTTCATTGTCCAATAAACTGACCAATTTGATGTAATTTGCAAACTTATTAATCATGCCCCTAATATTATCATGCAAATCATTTCTATAAATGATGAAAAGCAGTGGACCCAGCAGTGATTCTTGTGGCAAACGGCTTGTCACTGGATTCAACCTGAAAAGCAACCCTCCACAACCACCTTTCGCCTGTGACCTTCAAGCCCATTTTGTATACAATTGGCTCACTGTCTCAGGATCCCATGTGACCTCAACTCGCTAATCCGTCTGACATGCAGAACCTTGTTGCATTCCTTGCATCCATGCAGAGAACCATTACCAATCTGCCTTCATCAGTTTTCTCTGTGACGTCTTTGAAAAGTTCAATCTAGTTAGTGAGACATGATTTCCCATGCACAAAGCCATGCTGACTGTCCCAAAACAACTCTTCTCTTTCCAAATGCATGTAAATCTTTTCTCTCAAAATGCCCTCCAAAAACTTCCACACTACTAACATCAGGCTCACCAGTCTATAGGTCTTTGGGTTTTCCAGTCATTATTTCCTTTTCTACTCCCAGTCCTCCACTGGTCGCAGCAAATTTTAAACGTAGTCAGATGACCAATAATATAGATCTCAGACTGGGTTGGGGTCAGTGTTTGGAACAAGCCAGGCCAATTTGTTTAATGTGCTAAATTAGCAAGTTTATGACCAAACTAGAGTTTCTCAAATGTGATGGAACAATGAATGACAAGCAGTTTGGAAATTGCAAATATATGCATCGATATTTACCTTTCTAAAAAAAAACTGAGGAACACACACACAAACACACACACACAAACACACACACAAAATCACACATATACACACACAGACACACACACACACAAACACAGACACACGTACGTTTGATTAGAAACAGAAATACAAAATCTCTGCATATTGTTAACTTGAAAGACCAATGGCCAAATATTAGCTGAACTCATGACAACAGGAAAATGGAGAGATTGTCCCAGATATTATTTTAGTTCTGACGTGATTCTGTTCACTCCAGCTGCTGGAGTGAACAGAATTTCATCCTGGAACAGTTGGATTTTGCTGAATTCCCTTTTCTTCACGCAGTGGGGGGACTGCAATGATTCGCTGTCAGGAATACTCCTCAAGTGGTAAAGATGACTAAGGGGTTTTTAGCTCGCATATGTTGCCGTGCAGAGGAACAAGGAAAGAGAAAGCGGGCAATAGGCTGTTGCTTCTTTGGCAGGTTACATTTGCTCCCTCTCTGAGCTGAATTTACAATAATGTTATCTGTCTCCAAACTAGCCCATATAAGGTCTTCATGAACATAATCTAAACTGTATGATCCAATCATATTCCCTGCTCCATGTAGATGCATCATAACTGCTGTCATACACAGAGCCATTTCCTGAGCAAATAGTGGCCGCAATTGATTTGAAGATATGTTTATATGTGCCTGCAAAATTAAAAAAAGAAAGTTTAATGGCTTCACTAAGATGTGTTAACATGAATGCATCATATCCTATATTTCTTTCTCAGTTTTTCTTTAATCCTATACTAGAGGAAATAACTGTTCGGTGTTTACCAGCTATGCTCTCCTCAAGATCTGTTACGTTCGATAAGGGCTTCTCTCTTTCTTAGGCCTAATCTGTTACTGCTTCATAATTAATGTCTTCATCCCAAGAATGAATAAAAATAAACATCTTTGAAATGTTTTGAAATCAGAAATGTTTTCGTTTTCAGTTTATGGGAATAAAACTGCTCATTGTCCATCTGCCATGATCTTATCAATGCCCTATACAGAATCAGAAGATCACACCCAATACCCTTTGTAAGAAAGAACATCATTCTATTTATCTTCCAAAATCACTTGCTGCATCTTCAGACTAACTTTATGTGAGTCACACACCAGTACATTCCTCTGCATCCCCTCTCCATTTAAATAATTTTCTGTTGCTTTCGTCTTTCCCCAAAATACAAACTTCCCATCACTCACATTGATCTGTGTTTTTTTAATGCTGGTTTTCTCCTGAACCTCCCCTGTCTGTATCCCATTGCAGACTTTCTATGTCCAGTTGACATCTTATTGAATGACTATGCTGGTTTATTAGCGAATTGACCTCTAATCTAGTTAGCTCCTTCATCCAAATCGTTCAGCTAGAATGTAAATAGTTGATGACCTCACAGCAATCCCTGAGGGATCCCCTTCATCACAGCTTTCCAACCTGAATGTCAGTATTTATCTCTACTCTGTATTCCCTGTTAGCTAACCAGGGATCCCCTGGTCCTGTGCAGAGAACTAGAAAGGTTGCATGGCCTCATCCTGTGCTGTCTAATGTTCTGAAAGGACTGAATACTTCATTCTCTTCAAGCATAACTGCTCGGAGGGGCAGAAAAGTGTTGTTCTGTCTCAATGTAACAGACGTAGAGCATTCAACCCCCCAAACACAATAATTCACTTCAGTAATATACTTGTTCATCCCAGCATCCACTGCACTCTTGGGAAGCCGTGAGACCATAGAGCAGAAGTAATTAGAGCAGAATTCGGCCATTTGGCCAATTGTGCCTGCTCTGTTGTTCGATCTGGATGGACATGTTTCATAACAAAATTCTCTTGCATTCTCATCATAACCTTAATCCTCTTAATAATGAAAACACATCTATCTCTGTTTTGAAGAAATTATTTTGTCTGTGCCTCTGTGTTCCTGTATGTATGTGTACACTTCTATGTGTTTCTGGGGAATGGCAGGGTGATCATGGAGGTTTTATTTTTTAACAGCCAGGAGGTCTGTGACCATACTTATTGTACAGGGATTGGTGCTGGATATACTTTTGTTTGCCAGTTACATCAAGAACTGAGATGATAATGTGGAAGTAGATTTGCAGATGACCTAACAATTGATGGTATAATGGAGAGTGAAGAAGTCTATCTAAGATTACAAAGAGATCCTTATCAATTGGATCAATTAAGCATCAACTGGTACAGCATGGAAACAGAACCTTTGATCCAACTCGTCCATGCCAAACAGCTATCCTAAATTAATCTCTTTTAATTTGTCAGTATTTGGCCCATATCCCTCTAACCCCTTCCTATTCATAGATCTAAACAGATGCCTTTTAATTGTTGCAATTTTACCAGCCTCCTCCACTATATCTGGCAATTCATTCCATACATACAACACCCTCTGCTGAAAAAAAGTGTTCCTTCAGCCCCATTTATGTCTTTCACATCTCACGTGAATCGCATGCCATCTATCTTTGAACTCCCATACCCTTTAAAAACAGATTTCAACTTATCAATGCCACTCATGATTTTAAAGACATCTATAACGTCACCAATCAATCTCCAACGCTCCAGACAAAATAGTTCTAGTCTTTTCCCCCTTAACCCAAACCCTCTAATCCAAGTGACATCCATGTAAATCTATTATGCACCCTTTTAAGTTCAACATTATCTTTAAGTTTTACAGCAGGGAGATCGCAATTGAATGCAGTATTCCAAAAGTATCATCACTATGTCCTGTTTAGATGCGTTACAGCATCCAAACATCTATTATCAAAACACTGAACAATAAAGGCAAATGTTCCAAATGCCTTCACCACTACCTATCGACCTATTCGTGCACTTCCAAGAATCTGTGGAACTGTACCACGATAGTTAGCATATGTGTGGAGTATGCACATTCTCCTCGTGTCTGCCTGGGCTTTGTTCAGCTGGTCCAGTTTCCTTCCCCAGTCCAAAGGTGTGCAGGTTAGGTGGATTGTGCGTACTAAATGACCCATATGTGCAGGCTTGATGGGTGAGCTATGGAAATTGCATGGTTGCAATGAAATGGTAGGAGTGTGTCTGCTAGGATGTTCTTCAGTGGGTCAGTGTGGACTCCATGCACTGAATGACATGTTTCCACGCTGTGGGTTTTCTGTGAATGGCTCTTTATTTCGCAACACTCTCCAGGATTCTATCATTAAGTCTATAAGTCCTGCCATGATTTGCATTACCAAAATCTGACGTCGCATTTATCTAAAATAAACTCCACCTGTCACTCCTCAGCCCATCAATCCATTTGATCGAGGTCCCGTTGTACTATGAGATTGAAGATATAGACCCCTCCAGAGGGATCTCTTGGTCTCAAGATCTGTCAAAGAAATGCGGTCTGTACGAAGCAAGGTCATTAGTTTAATAAAGTAAGGCAGCCTTATGCACTTTTGTCCAGCAACACAGAGCTTAAACCTTCTGTGCTCCGTGGTGAAATTGTGCAATTACATTTGAGCAATAAGCAATTTTTATGTTTTTCATGAATCAGTACAGCCTTCATTAAAATCAACTGTAATATGGTGACATGATTGACAAAAGGCTAATCCAATGAGATTCCCTGAGAAAGGATTCGTAATTACAAGAAAAGTCCAATCAACTGTATTATGGTGAAATGATTGACAGCAGGCAAATCCAATGATATATCCTGGGAATCGGTTCTTGTCTCACATAAATCGTCATTCCATGCTAGCATATCAAGGTTACTTCGAATGGTCAATTAATGTGTCAGTATTCATTTTATGAAAACGTCATTGTTTGCTTTATCTTCTTTTTCAGCTAATTCAGTAAGCAGCAGTACAGGTTCACACTGTCAAATTATAACTTGAAGCAATTTTTTGTGTTATTTTAAATTGAAAAGTCATTTTATGGTTAATTAAAACCTACATATGTTTGTTGCTTCTGACAACAGCCTAAGTTCAAATTTTAAATCCTCATGATAACTTTCTTCGCTGTCAGCTACACCACCAATTTTGGTAACATTTGTTAACTTACTCGCCATACCTCCAATCATTTATATAAATGATGAAAACTAATCAATCCGGTAAGGATCCTTGTTGAACACTAATGGTCACGGGCTTCCAAATTGAAAAGCAATCCTCACCTCAAGCCAAATTTGTACCGAAATGGTCACCTTTCCCTGGATTTCATGTGATCTGACCTGGCTAACGGTTATCCCATGTGGAAACTTTCTGAAGCCAATTGACTTTCAGTTTCAGAATTTGCCCTGCGCATGGACTTCAGCAGTCCCTGCAGAAGCAAAAAACCTAATTGCAGGGAAAATAACATTTCGTGTAGAGGGGGATCATTCAGCCTGCTGGTCAATATTTACTCTCTGCTGGTCTTGCTTATAACGAAAAGAGATTAACCAGAGATTGTGGTCAAGTTGGGACCAATAATGTCTATAAAAAGGATAGGGCCCTAAAAACATTCAGCTGGTCTGTTCTCTATTCATTGCCTTATTCATATAAGGCACTAAGAGTAACCCTGAGATTATTACCTTTGGAGTTTTGCTTTTTAAATTTATGTTCCAGCTTTCTTTACAAGGTCTTTGCAGGAACCTCAACTCCTTCAGTTTTCTCTTTAGTTTTTGGTTTTTGCTGTGACGTGATAGTGGGATTTGGTTACTCCACATTCTGGGAAGATAACTGGATATTCCTGTTTTAACTCCTCAGTTTCTTGGTCTTCCTTGGGTTTCTCTACAACAAGGGTTGTCACTCCCACCTTGGATTTTGCCAAATCATTCCCAAGAACAAACTGAATTCTTGGAAATGACACTCTATCAATCACTCCCACTGTTAGTTTCCCAGTCTTGAGTTGGCACTCCAACCTGATCTATCCCACAAATTACCACACTGTCAGGCAACAGATCGGAAAGGATGCATTTTTGCTCATGCCTTATGATCAGCGACTGGTTAGATCCTGCATCTCTTGAAATTATAACTTTTTGCACTACTCACCGTGATCTTTCTCAGTAAACTTTACTCACGGAGGCAAATTCTTTGTAGAGATCTGGTACTACCTCCATACCCGGCCCTTGCCTCGGCTGTGCAACTCTTTGGCTCTTCTCCTTTACTGCTTTCACAAATGCCACCGGCTTACCTTCTTTTGCCTCATCTTCTCCCACAGTGTCTTTCGTTAATTGTGTCCCACTTTACCACAGTGGAAACACCTGAGACCTTTCACCTCCTTTCCACTCTTCTGGGCGTCTTTATTAATCTGTGGTCAGCTCTTAACAGTGTTGTCTACTCTTTGTTTCATTGTGTAGGATCACCCCTTCTCCCAACCTCGATCCCTAACATGATGAAATTCTGGTCGGAAGCTTGTCTTATGCACCAACACGTACTCATCTGCCAATTCTGCTGCCCTTCTCACTTCCTGAGCTTTATGTTCCTCCACTTGAATTCTTACCATCTCTTGAGTTTTTAAATTGAGTTTTAAAACTCCTCTTGCAGAATAATCTCTCTTCGAGCCTCAAAGGTCCTACCTATCATTACGTACACACCAATCTATCAAAAAGATTATGCTTAATTCTTTCAGACTCAACATTAGTCTGATCTGGTTCCTTCTTCATGTTTCTGAACGGCTGCATATGCTTCTGGTACCAATTCATTAGCACTTAAAATAGCCTGTTTGACATCTTCATTATCTCTTGAATACTTATCTGACATCATGGCAAATACCTCACGAGCTCTGCCTGCCAGTTTAGTCTGAACTCGCATTACCCATAAATCCTCAGACCACTCCATCTGCCTAGCCAATTTTTCAAATGAAATAAGGAAGGCTTCAACATTTTTCTCATCAAAATGGGGCAGTGGTTTGACATAATTGTACAAACTACGACCTTCTCTTTTACTCTGCAACCTGTTCACTTGACTTTGCTGGCTAAGTCGCAACTTCTCAAGTTCAAATTCGCTCTCTTTTCCTTTTTTCCACTCTCTCTCTCCTCTCTCTCTTTTTCTCTCCCTCTTTTTTCTCTCTCTCTTTCTGTCTCTTTCTTCTCTCACTCCTTGCTCAGTTAAGAACCTTCTATCCCTTTTCATCTCTCTTTTGTCTCTCTTTCGTTTTCTCTCGCCCTTTGTTTATGTTATAACTCAATTTTCCTCAATTGTAATGAACGTTTTTTTCACCTCTACTGCACTTGTCTGTTTATATAAAACACCTGAAGTGTTTGACTAATTTCCTTAATATTTCAGCATCACTTCTGTCTTTGGTTTAACCCAAATCTAACTTCTTTGCTAATTCTAAATGGATGATCTTTTTCTGTCCTTCAAAATGCTCTTGGCAAATTTGAAAATCAAATTCAATCCGAGAACCTCTTTAGCAAGTTTAAGAGCCATTTCTCTCAGTTTTATTTTAACCAAATACAAGTCACTGAAAGACAACAATTTGTCTCACATTTGTTTCATTTGAATATCTAGGATACTAAACTGCAAGTTTTTAAATCTATTGAGCTTTACTGTACCTCAAATCTATTCAATCTGTTTAAACCTGTTCAAATCACGAATCCGAGATCCAAACTGTACAAATCTTGATGACGAGCCCCCAAACTGTTATGGTACAGGTTTAACCCCACTGCGTATTTCCACCAGCAACACAGAAAAAAAAAATCACCCAGTGCTGCAATCTGTTAAAATTCGAGAGTCAAAGAACTATCCCAAAAGTTACTGTATAAAGCAAAAATTTTTGTCTTACAAAGAATATTTACTTACAACAATTTACAACTCCTTTCTTTTAAGCCTGTCTTTTTCCTCCCCCTCTACTATAACAGGTTAATTAAAAATCCTGATTACGATTTTAAAAAGAGCTTTTTATTTTAAAACCAGGCAGCTTTCGGTTCTTCTCTGTATGCCTGTCGTCGTTTCTTCTTCCTGGGGATTCAGCTTCCCAGGTCTTTGATTGATAAAGGTACATTTCAGAGAGCAGATCCTTCTGCAAGCAGTCTTGTTGGTGTCTGCTAATCCTTGCTTTCTTGGCTAAATGTCCAAAATGTTTATGTTTGCACTCCAAAACATCGGATCATTTCATTGGTTTGACGTCATCTAAAATAGTAAGATTCAAATTCGACTGGACTTTTGTATCTGGGACATCTTTAAATGATTGACCAAATTTTGAATTTGGTTCTCTATCCTGACAACACCACACCATATATGTGTTTCAACCCTAATGTTACATTTTAAAATATTTAACACACTTTGTGATAGCTATAAATGTCAGCTCCCTGAAATGTACACTGTTCCCACAACTTCATAACCGTACTATGAGAGTACGGGAGACAGGAGTCAGGGAATTCCAGTGGAAATAAAAGATAAGAAAGGGCAAATGGAAGCGGAGGTAAAAAGGAGGCTATCAAAGGTTTTCAATCTTTTCAGGTGTCGGGGTGTGGTGTTGTGAGGATGGAGTCAATGCAACACTGAGAACAGATACTGTAGCAAGGAAATCTCGATAGAATCAGTCTGGTGCATCCAAGAAGAGACAAGGGGCAGAAAACACTTGTGGAAGTTCTTCCTGGGCCTCCAGACAGTACTGATGAGGTAGAATATTGTAGAAAATTAGAAATTCATACAACAAGGATGCTACAGTTAACATCATTTTAATGTACATAAAGACTGGCAAACTATATTCATAATAATATTGTGACAATGAATTGTTGGAGTTTGTACATGATGAGTTTTTACACCAGGACGCTGAGGAACAAACTTGGGGACAGATTATTTTAGATTTGGGTTGTTGCCACGATGTGGAGTTAATTAATAATCTTGTTGGGACAGGTGCTTATGGGAAAGGTCCATAACTTGTCAGAATTGTTCATTGGGATAGTACATGATGTAGTTCAGAATTAACCCATGGTCCTAAATCTAAACAAAGAAAATTACAAACAAATGAGGGGTGAGTTGGCTGTGCTGCACTTGGTGTCTTCACTAAAAGGCATGACAGAAAGGGCACACACTTGACTAAGAAAAGAAATTGAGGATGATACTGACCTCAAACAGGAACCATATAAAGTTATCAGAGAAACTATGAAGCCTGAGGTTAGGGAGCAGGGGAAAATTCAGCAAAAGGTGACCAAAAAGTTGATTAAGAGGGTGAACATTAAGTGTGAGAAGTAAATTTGTAAGGAATATTAAAAAACTGATGTTTTTTTCTTCATTCATTCACAGGAATGAGGCCGTCGCTGGCTGGACAGCATTTATTAACCATCCCTCATTGCCGAAAGTGCATTTAAAATTCAACTACATTGTTGTGTGTCTGGAGTCACATGTAAACCAGAGCAGGTAAGAACAGCAGTTTCCTTCCCTGAAGGACATAAGTGAACCAGGTGGGTTTTTCCTATAATCGATAATGAGTTCATGGTCATCATTAGACACTTGTCTTTCAGGCTGTAGGATCCTCCAGAAGCATGAAAAAAAATTTTTCGAGACTCTTCATTCTTACAGTCTGAAATCAGGTGAACAGATAATGAGAAACAAGGAAATTATAGAGCAAGTAACAACGACATTAGTTCGCCTTCACAACCCTTTAAGAAAAGTGAATTCTCCTCACCCTTGTTTGAAATCTGCTCTGCCTCATTCTAAACGATGATCTCTTGTTCTAGACTTGCCCACCTAATGAAATATTCACTCCACATTTACATTGTCACTCACCTTTAGTATCGTATCGACCTCAATGAGATCTCCTCTCATTCTTCAAAACTCCAGATAGTCTACACCTGAACTGCTCAATTTCTCTCCATAAGAAAAATGCCTCATCTCTGGAGTCATTCTCGTGAACAACTTCTGAACATGTCCAATGCAACTAAATCAATCCTTATGTCAGGGCACCGAAACTGCAGAGAGTACTTCAGTTGTGATCCTATTAATTCCTTGCATACTTGCGGCAATACTATGCTACTTGCATCCAATTCCTTGAGACAGACACACTGAAATTGGACTTCCCTCTCTCATCACTTGATCGACCTGCGTGCTGGTTTTTCTGTGACATGCGCAAGGGCACCCAGATCCCTCTGCACCAAACCACTCTGAGGTTTCTCTCCATTTACACAATAAGACGCCTTTCTATTCCCCTGAATAAAATGGATAACCTCATGTCCATATTAAATTTCATCTGCAAAATATTCATCCATTCCCCTATTCACACCAAATACATTTGTATATTCCTCACATTTTCATTGCAACCTATCGTTCTACCTACTTTAGTGCCATTTGAAAATGCAGGTATAGTATTTTCTAGCCCCACAGCAAGTAATAACACAGATGCAAATACTGTGGCCAGGTGGCTGAAACTTATGGCATCCAAACTTTTGCCATCAGAAAATGTTGCAGCTATTTCACCTTGCTGTGTTTTATTGGACAGTCAATCTTCTATCCAAGCCAATAAATTACACCATACCCTATATACTCTTACTTTATGAATTAATATTTTGTGCAGCATCTCGTTCAATGTCTTGTGCAAATCCAGACATAGAACATCAACAAGATCCCCATTATCCAGCTTGCTTGTCACATCTTTAAAGAACTCGAACAAATAATTCAAACATGTTTTATCCTTCAGAAACATATGCTGACTGTGATGGGTTATAGTTTGACTTTGCAAATTTCCTGTCATCATTTAATTTATTTATTGTCGCCTATACCTCAGTACAATGAACAGCTTTGTTAATGAGCAGTACAGGCAGATTATGGTAAGCGAGGACAAGCAGATCCTAGGATGAAAAAAATTTAGTCAGAGGCATACAGGTTATGTCACGCTGGGAAAGATCAATATTTAAAAGAGCGGCATTATTTAAAGGTCGAGATTTCATTCATTTGTCCAATAATGATCGGAACGAAGCTGTTCCTGAACCTGCTGGTGCATGTTTTCAACCTTCTGTACATTCTGCCTCATGGAAGAGGTTGCAGGAGATTATTGCCGGGGTGTGATGCATCTTTGGTGATGGTGTCATCCTTTCTGCAGCAGCGAGCCATGTAAATATAGGGCATGAGTGGAAGGTTATTTTCTCTGAGAACCTGGGCCTTGTAATCTCCTTTTTGAGTTTTTTACAGTCCTGGGCGGAGCATTTGCTACATCAGGCCGCTATGCAGCCGGACAATAAGCTTTCAGCAGTCTGCATGTAGAAATCGGTGAGAGTCCTTATGGTCATGCCAAATTTCCTTACCCTCCTGATGAAGAAGGCACATTGTTGTCCCTTCTTCACCATTGTATCCTCATCAGAAGTCTCGGGCATGTTGTCGGTTATCGTCACTCCTCGGATCTTGACAGTCTCCACCCTCTCAACCTCAGCTCTATGCATCAAGACAAATGGCGTATTGCCATCCTTTCTTTCTGAAGTCAATCAGTTCTTTAGTTCAGTTGATATTGAGAGAGAGGTGGTTCTCACTGAACCAGGTTTCCAAGTCCTCTATTTTCTTTCTGTATTTTGAATTGTCGTTGTTTGATATTTGTTCTATCACAGCCATGTCATCGGCAAGAGTGTAGATGGTGCTCATTTGGAATTTGGTAACAATGTCATGGGTATACCGGGAATAAGGTAAAAAGCTGAGAAGGCATGTTAGCGGGTTCTCCAGTGTTGCATGTAATCGTGGAGGAAGTGCAACTTCTTGTACACCAGTCACTGAAAGCAATATTGCAGGAACAGAAAGCAGTTAGGAAGCAAATGGCGTGCTGATCTTCATTTCAGAAGGATTTGAGTATAGTATGTCTTACTTCAGCTGTACCTCATCAGGAACATTGTGCAGTGTTGTGTGCAGCTTTGGACTCCCGATCGTATAAAGGACAAACCTGAGATTGAGGGAGTGCAGTGAAGGATGACCAGACCGATTTCTGGGCTGACAGGCTTGTTGTGGGAGCACAGTTTGGATCGACTGGGTCTGTATTCCATGGGATTTAGCAAAATAAGTGGAGATCTAAGGGAAATACATAAGACTCTGACAGGGTGTGACAGATTCGAAGCAGGAATGGTAATTCCCTGACTGGGACGTGAAAAACAAAGAACCACAGCATTAGGTACAGGCAGATCACCCTGCACTGAAATGAGAATAAATGTCTGCACTCAGGTGAACATGGGGAATTTTCGATCACATACGTCTGCTGAATCCAAGCACTGAATATAAATATGGATTTGTAGGCACTATCGGAATGGGGAACGATTATTGAGGAAATGTTCGGTTATGAACTAGAAAGGGGGAGGCTCAATGAGTTGAATGGCCTATGCCTTTCCTGATGTTTCTGTGTAGTCTGTGGGAAAGTTCTGTAAATGTTGTCACAAGTTCTCAGATATCAGGAAAGAGGCCTCTGCAGGGTCGACAGGAATGTGTTCACCGCCCACGTTTCTGATACCGAGGCTGGTGCGAGCTTTCCTGTTTAGTTTAGTCTTTTAAGACCTCGGAGCTGCTTGACACAATTGAGTATCTTGCTTGGCTGTGTTAGGAACCATTGAAAAGTTTATCACAAATCCGTGTGTCTGAAGTCACTTTTAGGCCAGACCAGGAAATCACATTAGATTTGCTTCCTGAAAGTATATTGGTGCAACAAATTGGTGTTTACAATCGACATTGGCTTCAAGGTCACCGTTATTGACACCAGATTTTAGAACGCAATATTTTTAAAATTGTTTTTAATTCCCACCAGCTGCCAAAGCATTAAGCTGGTCTGAATTAGTAATCCAGTGACAGTTCCATAACCACACCATCTCCACAAGGGACCCATCAGAAACCACTGTAAATAGGATTTTTCTGTGCTGCTTATCAAAAAGAAGTTGCAACAATTTGACTATCATGATGAGACTGAGCGTTTGAGAAATGGTGAGATTGTGATGACTTTCCTCTTCGGGGACAGTCCAGAGAAGAACAACTTTCACATTGTCAGGTACACGTTAGAATTGGAGCTGGAATGAAACAGCTTTCCCAGAGACTTGGCTTGATGTGCAGCACAAGTCTTCAGTCCTATTGCAGAAATGGTGTCATGGCCTATTGCCTTTGTCATATCTACTGTGTTTAGCTGCTCCTTGATATCATGTGCAGTGAATCAGATTGATTTTTTTTGATTCTGTGGATATCATGATGAAAGTGAGGTGGACCACTGTCGGCTGCGGCTGGTATAGATACTACATCCTGAACTTTTGCACTGATGTTTCGGTCTGTTCCATGATTTATGGTTGAGATATTTGTAAGCACTTTCCTCCAGTGAGTTGCTCATAGTCCATCACCATTTATGACTGGATGTGGCATAATGACAGAGCTTAGATCTATTCTGCTGTTCTTGGAGTCATTTTGCTCTCTCAATCAGATATTAGTTCTGAAATTTGGAATGCAAGGAATCAAGTGCGGTAGCTTCAACGGCTTGTCATCAGGTTTAGGTACACATGGTTCTGGACCTGGCATGTTAACCTGTACTCACCACTGAACCATAGTTCGGCTTGATGGTGATGGTAGACTGAGGGATTAACCCGGGCAAAAAGTTACAGGTTGTGTTTGAATACAATTATGCTTCTGCTGCTGCTGTGGCCTGCAACACCACATGAATGCTGAGTTTGAGCTGCAATACAAACCTGCTGCCTGTCTCCCCATTCACACCAAGACAAAGTCACCCCTCAGCCCTGTACGCATTGATCTGCTCTGGTTTCAGATGTGGTAACATTTCTATTTTAATATTACCATTTTTCTGTGGCTCTCTCCATGCTGTCATGCCTCCAATTTATCACATCCCTCAAAACCCTTTCAAATATTCATCTGAGCCTTTTCCCTTCTGTAGTGCCATTTTCGGCATTGAAAGTTAATGTGTTTCCCCCGTTTCACTCACTGACGATGGTTCAGAGCTCTGTCTTGTCAGAGGTGCTAGCCATACGTAGTTTCAGAACCAATGAATTTGTTCACCTCTTGGTATCATTCACTTCCTGGTGAAGAGTGCTCCACATTTCACAGGATGTTTGAGTAGTTTTACCACACGTTTTTGAAACTTGTTCTGGAACAGAAATTGCTGGAGAAATGGAGCAGTTCTGTGGAGTGACAGGTTCAGTGACTCTCCTTCAAAGCTTCCAGTCTCACCAGCAATTTTTGTTTTTGTTCCAGATTTCCAGTGTCCATTGGCCTCTGTTTTATAGAACATGTGTTCTGTGCCTATTCATCTCGAGAGAAACTGAACAGGTCTAGCAGCATTAGTGGGGACAGAGGAACAGAGATATAGCGTTTCAAGTCTGGAGTGACTTCTTCAGAAATGAAAAGGATTGTAAAATGGACTTTGTAATAACTTGCCTGAGGTGGAAGAGGAGTGACGGGAAACAGAGTGTGGAGGTGCAGTGCAAAAGACAAATGTGTTTTTAATTGTGGTGAACGAGAAGCGAATGCAGAATTAGTGTAAGTTAAGATGAGAATGGGGGAAATGGGATCTCTTAATTACATGCAAGATAACCAAGCTACAAACAAGGCAAGGTGATATTGACACCAGGAGGCAGAATGTATGAAAAAGGGAGAACAGTCATAATGGGTTGAGGTTGTGAAGATATAGAATTGAATATGAAGGCCTACAGGTGAGGGGTTACTCGAGCTTGGGTTATGCTTCATTGGAACATTGCAGAGGCCAAGACTGAGATGTTAGCATGAGAGCAAGGTAGGTTATTGAAATGAGAAGGTCAAGTTTATTCTTAAAATGTGGAAGTATTCCTGAAAGCAGTTTGGCCTGGCTAATATGCAGGAGTCTGCATTGTAAGCAGCAATGATAGTAGACTGGACTGAACAGGTCCAAGGGAAATGCTGCTTCACCTGAGAGGTGTGTGTTGGGTTGCAAAGAAATAAGAAATAAAACATAGAACAGTACAGCACAGAAGAGGCCCTTCAGCCCACGATGTTGTGCCAACCATTGATCGTCAATGAAGGTAAACCTAATGTATGAAGCCTCACATTTCTGTGATTATACGCATATCCAGCAGTCTCTTAAATATCCCCAAAAACCTCGCTTCCACAACTGCTGCTGGCAACTCATTCCATGCTCTCACAACTCTCTGCATAAAGAACCCGCCTCTGACATCCCCTCTACACTTTCCGCCAAACAACTTAAAACTATTATCCCTCATGTTAACAATTTCTGCTCTGCTCAAACGTCTATGGCTACCAACTCTATCTATGCCTCTCATTATCTTGTACACCTCAATTAGGTCCCCTCTCTTCTTTCTTTTTTCCAATGAAAAATGTCCGAGCTCAATCAACCTCTCTTCGGAAGATTAGCCCTCCATTCCAGGCAGCGTCCTTGTAAACTTCCTCTGAATCCTCTCCAAAGCATCCACATCGTTCCTTTAACAGGCCAACCATACCTGGACACAGTATTCTAAGTGCGGTCTAACCAAAGTTTTATAGAGCTGCAACAAGATCTCACTGCTCTTAAACTCAATCCCGCTGTTCATGAAAGCCAAAACACCATATGCTTTCTTAACAACCCTGTCCACTTGGGCGCCAATTTTAAGGCATCTATGTACCTGCACACCAAGATCCCGCTGTTCCTCCACACTGCCAAGAATCCTGCCTTTAATCCTGTACTCAACTTTCAAGTTCGACCTTCCAAAATGCATCATTTCACATTTATCCAGATTGAACTCCATCTGCCACCTCTCAGCCCATCTCTGCATCCTGTCAGTGTCACACTGCAGCCTACAGAAGTCCTCTAAACTGTCAACGACATCTCCGACCTTTGTGTCGTCTGCAAACTTGCTAACCCATCCTTCAATCTCCTCATCCAAGTCATTAATAAAAATTACAAAGACTAATGGCCCAAGAACAGAGCCCTGTGGAGCACCACGCACCACTGACTTCCAGGCCGAATACTTTCCTTGCAATACCACTCGCTGTCTTCTGTTGGCCATCCAATTTTACATCCAGACTGCTAGATTTCCCTCTATCTCATTCCTCTTGACCTTCTGAACGAGGCTGCCATGGGGAACCTTATCAAATGACTTTCTGAAGTCCATATACACCACATCCACCACTCGACCCTCATCAACTTGTCTCGCAACATCCTCAAAGAACTCAGTAAGATTTGTGAGGCATGACCTGCCCCTCACACAGCCATGCTGACTTCATTTAATCAAGCCATTCTCTTCCACATGGTCATTAATCCTATCCCTCAGAATCCTTTGTGACACCTTGCAGACAGCAGACGTCAGACAAACTGGTCTGTAATTGTCAGGGATTTCCCTATTTTCTTTCTTGAAGAGAGGAATTACATTTGCCTCCCTCCAGTCCTCAGGTATGACTCTGATGGAGAGCAAGGATGCAAAGATCTTCACAAGTGGCGAAGCAATCTCATTTCTCGCTTCCCAAAGCAGCCGAGGACAAATCTGGTCTGGCCCTGGCGACTTGTCAATCTTAATGTTTGTCAAAATTTTCAGCACATCAGCTTCCTCAATCTCTATCCATTCCAGCATGCCTACCTGCTCCTCAATGGTTTCATTCACTACAAGGTCCTTTTCTTGAGGAAAGACAGAAGCTAAAAACTCATTTAGGGCTTCCACTACCTCCTCAGACTCTGTACACAAGTTCCCTATGCTATCCCTGATCGGCCCGACTCTTTCTTTGACCATTCTCTTATTCCTCATATACGTGTAAAATGCCTTTGGATTCTCCCTAATCCTTCCTGCCAAGCCTTTTTTCGTGCCCCCTCCTGGCTCCCCTCAGAGCATTTTTGAGCTCCTTCCTCGTCTGCCTGTAATCCTCTAGAGCTGAGCAAGACCCTTGCTTCATCCACCTTATGTTAGCTGCCTTCTTTCTTTTGACGA
The DNA here is from genome assembly GCF_047496795.1 of Chiloscyllium punctatum. Lineage (NCBI taxonomy): Eukaryota > Metazoa > Chordata > Chondrichthyes > Orectolobiformes > Hemiscylliidae > Chiloscyllium > Chiloscyllium punctatum. The sequence goes on along the minus strand of NC_092787.1, from coordinate 35,553,798 downwards.
GAAGCTCCTCTGCTCTCATCATCCAAGGTTCATTTATCTTACCCCTTCTTGGCTGTCTCAGAGGAACACATTTATTCATCACACACAACAACTGTTCCTTCAACAGTCTCCACATGTCTATAGTGCCCTTTCCATGGAACAATTGCTCCCAGTCCATGCTTCCAAACTCATGTCTGATAGCATCATAGTTTCCTTTTCCCCAATTAAATATCCTCCCATTGTACCTCCTTCTCTCCTTCTCCATAGATGTGTAGAATGTGAGGCAGTTGTGGTCACTATCACCAATATGCTCTCCCACCACAAGATCTGACACCTGCCCCGGCTCATTGCCAAGCACCAATCCAAAATGGCCTCTCCCCTCATCGGCCTGTCAACGTACTGGGTTAGAAAAAGCCCTCCTGTACACACCTTACAAAAACAGCTCCTTCCAAACCATCTGCTCTAATGAGGTTCCAATCAATATTGGGGAAGTTAAAGTCATCCATTACAACAATCCTACTACATTCGCACTTTTCCAGAATCTGCCGGTAATGCTTTCTTCAATCTCCCTGCTGCTATTGGGGGGCCTGTAGTAAACCCCTAATTACGTGACTGCTCCCTTACTGTTCCTAATTTTCACCCATACTGACTCACTAGGTAGGCCCTCCTCGACAATGGTAACTTCTGTAGCTGTGGTACCCTCTCTGATTAGCAGTGCTACTCCCCCTCCTCTTTTTCCCCTCTTCCTATTCCTTTTAAATGTTCTTAACCCTGGAACATCCAGCAACTATTCCTGCCCCTGAGAGAACCACGTCTCTGTTATGGCCACAACATCATAGCACCAGGTACTGATCCATGCTCTAAGCTCATCACTTTTATTCCTGATACTCCTTGCATTAAAGCAAACACACTTTAACTGATCCCTTGATTCTTTCCCAGGAAATTCCTTCCCAATAGCTGCGCTACCTTTTGCTATTGCCTCATCTCCATCATCTCTTACCACCAGTAAATAGATTAGGTTCCCACCCCCTGCCATACTAGTTGAAGCCCCCCTGAACCACTCGAGCAAACCTTCCACCCAGGACATTGGTCCCCTTCCAGTTCAGGTGCAACCCGTCCTTCATGTGCAGGTCCCACCTTCCCCAGAAGGCATCCCAATTATCTACATATCTGAAGCCCTCCCTCCTACATCAGCTGCGCAGCCACGTGTTAAGCTGCGCCCACTCCCTGTTCCTCACCTCACTATCTCATGGCACCAGTAGTAAACCCTAATGAGTTGGTAAATCTCAAATATTCAGCTTTATTTCTTCTTGTATGATGACGAGATAGCTGCAGACTGACACATTGGCAGAAACAACTTTAATTGTGTATTTTTCTTTTTTTTCATCTATTCAGTCACAAGCTGTTCCCCACTTTCTAACAGTAAGGTCTAGGCAACAGTCTGTGTGTCATGTATGCTCCTGTCTGCTTTGAACTGATTCCCTTTGTATCAAACATACTTGCAAGCCTGCTCTTCTCAATAGCATTTGTAGGTTTTAGGAGAATGTGAGGACTGCAGAAGCAGGAGATCTGAACTGAAAATGTGTTGCTGGAAAAGCGCAGCTGGTCAGCCAACATCCTGACCTGAAGAAGGGCTCATGCCCGAAACGTCGATTCTCCTGCTCCTTGGATGCTGCCTGACCTGCTGCGCTTTTCCAGCAACACATTTTCAGCATTTGTAAGTTTTACCCTTGTTATGCTGTTGCCTAATCACACAACTTTCAATATACTCCACAACTTGCTTGCCTTTGTACTCTATACTACTATGCACAAATGCAAGGATTCACTGAGCCTTCTTAACTCAAGTTTCAACTTGCCTGTTCACTTATATTTTCCAGTGGTCTTGGTGTGTGTGTGTGTGTGTTATGTATTGTATGGTTCTATGACTGTATCTGTGAACATACAGCTCAAACCCGGGAGGTAATGAGCTTGATGTTTTCATGGTTCTCAGGCTGAAACAAAACTGATGTCCACTACGAGACATGGTGAGAGGTTGATATTTCAAGACTGATTTACTTGTTATTATCATAACTGAAACATGTACATAGATTAATCAATCATTCTGCTTCAATGTAAGTGATGTAGCTATTAGAACTTGAATAACATTGAATACTGCTTCACCTCCCTTGACAATCCAATGACTATGTGATGGTGAATAGAATAAAGGGAACTCACTGGCGTGAGAAAATTTCAAGATCATTTGGAGACCTGGGTTCACTGCGTTTCCATTTCATAAAGACATTTGGTGAGGACTTACAACCTTCAAGTTCCAATGAGGTTACATTTTCTGGCGCTAATGAACAGAAGGAGTTCAATTGAAATAAATGTTAAGTTTTGCATTTTGTTTAGTTCAAGCAGGCTAAGACTTATACAGTTAATGGGAATGCCCTTAGGAGTGTTGTCGGGAAAACGAGAGCAAGGGGTCAGATGAAAATTGAGTCACAGATAGACAGAATGGTGAAGAACATGTTTGACATGCATTGAATATAGTTATTGGGAGGTCACTTTGCTGCTGTACACTGCATTGGTGGGGCCAGTTTTAGAATATTGCGTACAATTTGGCTCCCTCTGTCAAATAAGTATGAGGTTTTTACACATGAAAGGAGGCAGCAAAATTTCAAAAGAATGTGCCAGACTGGAGAGTTTGAGTGAGAGGGTCGGGCTGGACAGACTGGTGTGTTTTTTTCCTGGAACATTGGAGGCTGAGAGATCATATTACAGAAGGTTATGAATTTAGGAGGGGCATGAATGGCATGAATAACCAAGATTTTTTTCCTCAGGATAAGGGAGCCCAAGATTTGAGGGCATCAGTTTAAGGTGAGAGGGGAAAGATTTTAAATTGGCCAAAAATACATTTTTTTGACACATTGTTTCATATGTGCATGGAATGATCTGTCAGAGGAAGTGGTGGAGGCTGATACAATCCCATGTTTAAAAGGCATCTGGATGGGGATATGAATAAGAAGAGTTCACAGGGATATGAGACAAATAATGGCAAATGAGACTATATCGACTATTTACCAATCTCTGGGAAAAAGAACTGGAAATGATATTACCCACTTTAACAGATCAAGACACAACAATAGAAAACGGGACAGAACACCAGTGCTTCACCGGAGGCTCACTGATGATGTTACATAGCATGGTGACGAGACATCTGAGAAAAAAACCTTCCAGCTTAGCGAGCAAACCTACGACCAGACACTCAACCTGAGGTACAAATCATCTCAAGTAATGAAATAGATCAGATTAGCATATCTCATCCGCATGGAAAAGTTGGACTGAAGTGTCTGTTTTCATGAATCTATAACAGTATTAAGAAGAATTCTAATTTCTGAAAAGATCCTTTCAAATGGGAAGTTTCTTCCCAATACTTTTTTGGTGCCTCTCTGTTTAGATATATTCAAAGGAGATTTAGTGTAATAGTCGACAGACAAATGAGTGACAGATAACCGGATACGGATACAAAAGTGGGGCTAAAACTAAACTTTAGTTCCTGATGGAGCAGGCTAAAAGCATTTAATGACTCACTCCTCCTCCTCAGTCCTGTCTTCCTATGTTCATTCAGCACATCAAATCCGCTGAGAGGAGCAGTTGAAGGTCACTTACTCCAAGAACGTGATGTCCATAAACCAAGAAAACCATTCATACCATTAAGGCTGTCATTCACGCTTTGGATAGTTTGGATAATGTAATTGGAAAACTCAAGTTGGGTAGGAAAATGATCCCACATATCTCTTGACAGAGATTCCCTGTCTGCAACATGTGCTTCATTTGTTGGTCATGTTATAGACGCAGATTGACAGTGGATAGAACTTCCGTACCTCACCCAAAGATGGATCACAAAATCTTCTGACTGCAACATTCAATAACTGAACTTCCAGGAAAATAGCACACACTAACTTTCTGATAACAGAATATGAGTAAATAAGAACAGGACCAGGTGGTTAAGTCCCGCAATCTCAAGCCTGCCTTGCCCTACAATAAGATCATGGCTGATCTGCTTTTTGTCTCAGATCCTCTTTAATGCCTCATTCATCATAGCCCTCAACATGCTGGCAGATCAAAATCCATCTACCTACTCTTTAAGTACTTTCAGTGATTCAGAACCCCGAATTCTCAGACAAAGTACATTCCTGACATTCAGTATCCTCTGTTTGAACCAAAGAAAACTCGCTGCTCCTATACCATGACCTATTGATCTGAGCAAAGGAGGTGAACACAGAGGCTCAGTAAGAGTGACTAGTCCTGATATCAAGGAAGAACTTGACTCAGGATGGTATCACGGAGTGGGACTAACTTGCACTTAATGTCAATCAGTTGTAAACTATACACTGGTTGAAGCGATTTAAAACACAAAGGAGGATGTTTCTGGTTAACGGTTATCAGCTCTCTCAGTCTGAGATATTTCTGTGGGAGATCTCTTCCTCAGCATAAACATCTTCAGTTGCTTCATCAATGTCTTTTTCCCATCATAAGACTGGAGCGGGAATGCTCACTGAAGATCTGACAATGTTCACCTCAATGTGTCATCCTGAACCAGTCTGTGTCCATGTGCAGTAAGACCTGGACAACATTCAAGCTTCTTCTGTGAATGCGTAGGTGACGTTAAAGTAACAATACTGCTAGAAACTGCACGTTTGATATGATATATTTGATTTATTTATTGTCATGTGTACCGAATTACAGTGAAAAATTCTGTTTATGAGCATAGTAAGCAAGGATGTACAGATCAGAAAGACTTCGACAGAGACACACAGATTACATTGAACAGTGGCACGAGGGCGAGAGTGACTTTCCTGAGTAAAAGAGGAGCTCATTCAGAAACTCAAACTTGGTTCACAGGAATATGAGGAAGCCATTCAGCTCATCTTAATTATTGTGAAAAAAGAGGGAGAGACCATTCCGTCCCTTCACAGTATTACACAGGAAGTGAAGGTGGCGAGTGTTATGGACCAGATTGGAGCCCCTCCAAAATAATTTAAGAAAGTCACCCAGACCCTAACATTTTCTTACTTTCAAGGCCAATGTAAAATATCTGTTCCAAGTGGAATGGACCATTCAAACTACTTGCTGTGAAGTAAACCACCATTTATTTAAACTCTGTGGATAAAATACTCCCAAAGAAAGAGTAATTTAGAATAACTACTCTGAAGGAAAACTTAACAAAATAATACATACAGTAATTATTACTAATTAGCAGTTCCAATAGATGAACATCCCATAACCACAACCCTTGGCAAAAAGGAAAATTCAGACGGAGATTCTCACATGCTGTTCTCCAATGTAGGAGGAAAAAGAAATCCAGAGAAGGTGTAGAATGTGGCAGCCAGGAGACATTCACTGTTTTATATATATGTATATATATATAAATATAAGCAAACGTATGTAGCTAAAGTAATTCAGGTGTTTCACTCCATCAGTTGCGATAAGCTTTTGTATTTAACAAATAAATCGGAGACATCATCATTTTTGAACCAGCTGCTGTGTCTCTTGCAAAGATGCGAAAGAACCTCAATTCTTTGACGAGAGAAGTGAAGAAACTTTGGACACCAAAGGAACCTCGCTGTCGTATCAAGGGGACCAATGTTATTGAACAGTTTCCGTTGTATTTGTTTTTTCCCTTACAAACAGAACGTCAGTGTAACAAGCTGTACAAGTGTGTGCTCGAGAAATTCAGCGGACCTGCCATCATCGGCTGAGGGGGACACAGAGTTCATGATGGGAGACTGTTGTGACTGTTCTGAAGAAGAATTATACTGGATTCAAAATATGAATTCTGGCTCCACCTCGTCAGATTCCCACAGGATGGTTCTGTTTCACCAGAACTTCCAGACTCTACATTGGATATCTGACATATCCAATATTATACTTTGACGAGAATGGTGTGTGTGTGTGGGGGGGGAGGGGGGGCGGGGGGAGGTAGGTGGGTGGGTGAGTTCGTGCTTGTTTGTTTCACTGGGCGTTTAAGTGTTTAAGTGAATGTTATAATTTAAAGAGTCGAGTGAAATGCTGGCTTTTTGCGTTTGTTTATCTATGATTAGAATCTACCCATTTGCAGAACTCAGGTAACATTGTTAAGTACTGAAGCGCAGCCCGTGTTCTCCATTTATCTGAGTGTATTGTTTTGTTATTTCAAAGAGATTTCTGTCCTTCTGATGAAGGGTCACTGGACTGAAACGTTAATGCTGCTTCCTCTCCCAAGATGCTGCCAGACCTGCTGAATTTCTTTGGTATTTTTTGCTTTTTCCGTGAACTTGATTTTAAAAAAACGTTTATGAAAGCTCCAAGAATGATTTCCAGTGAGCCACTCCAATGAGGCGGAAGAACAGGGAAAGGTTGTGAATACTGAGACAATTCCCCACAACAGGCTGTAGGTACTGTTCTGGGAGGTGATCATGTTTAAAGACATCAGACATTGAGCAGCTTATGTGTGAAATAGACGCTAAAATGTTGCTCACAGCCTCCACTGTGACAGAAATCACAGCTGGTGGATGAACAGTAAAACAGGAGAATATCATTGTTAAGGTAGTGTCGAGAGATCATTTTTACTCTCTCATAGGGTCAACACTCTTCCCACAGAGCTATGGAACATGAGTCATTGCATGTTGTTAAGGTAGACGTAGATAGAGTATAGATTCAAGAGATGCATTAAGAGTATAATACAAAGACAGGAATTTGTGGATGAGGCCATCGTCAGATCAGCCGCAATCATATCACATGGTAGAGGTCATTTAGGTGGGAAAATTGCTAATTCCTGATCCAAATTTCAACATTGTTGCTGTTTGTAGATATCAGCAAACAATGACATTCTTATAAATTGGAATTTTAAAACAACGCTCAGGAAAGTTGAGTGTTTTGGGAAAAGGGTGGGCGATGATGAATTGTAAACCTCACTGAAAGCACATCCAGCCAAATTAACATCCTCAGCAGATAAGAATATTTCTTAATTTTTCGTGTGAGGTGAGTTTCGTTGAAAGGTCAGCATTTACTTTCTTTGTCTGCGATCCTTTCCGAGTATTGTGGTGGCCTCCTGCTGTACTTGCTTTGCAGGGACATCAGTCGTTCAGTTTCTGATAGAGATACCGAATTCTGAACACGTGATCATGAAGGTGCAACGATAGAGATCCAGGAGGCTGTGTGACCTGGGAGCTGATGGTCATCACTCAGAGATGCTCAGTCGCCTTCAAATAGTGAGAACATATTTTCTCTCTTCAAAAAAAATCTTGCATTCTCAGTGAGCTGAGCTGTCGGTTGGTATTTCCTTTCACTAATTTTCTCTGCTTGAATTGAGTTCTGCGAATGCCTCACATAACTTCAAAATCACAGAGGGTCTGGTAAAATTAAGAACAAAAATCATGTATTGTTCATGAATTATTGGAACTTCGTATTTTACATCAATGTTTTATTGAAATTATGACGTGTTTGTCTAGGCAGTAGAGAGACCAGGGAGACCAGCAGATTTGGATGAGTTAACCCAAGGTGACATATGGGGAGCTGTATTCACATTAAATTTGGATCTTCAGAATGGCCCGAAGTTACAGAGATGTGAAGGCTATAAAGTGGAATGAGTGGGCTCTCTCTGATCCAGCCTGGGTTTGTCAACTGCATTTTCCCAAATAAGACCAAACAATCAAACTGGCTTTGAACTGTTCCCGCTTAGCAGATTCGATGAGCTGAATGAATTGAAAGGAACTGAAATGATTTTATTGCCATCTGTGCTGGAATAAGAGCCATGCAAAATTTGCAAAATTGCCACATTGGTGCAATTGTAGATACAGGGTACCTTGGTCCGCATACTTCAGTATTTGTTATAGAGTTGAAAGAAAAGTGAATAATAGTCCAGACTAAAATAAAATACTTTGTTTAAAGTGTTAAAATTCGATTCCTTTTCACTGAGTCTGTGCCAGTACCTAGCGTCTGGATTGCACCGGCAAAGTCTCCAGACCACGCGAGACTTCAAAACTTGAGGCACCATTTCCATTCCCCATGGACCACACCGCCCCTCCTCCGGCCTCCAGTCAGGTCACCCCTACCTGGCCTTGTCTGGAACACTCCTCCTGTGCTAGCTTGGTCTCAGACTCTTTCCTGCATTCGTCTGACTTGGGACTCATTCCCATGCTCCCTTCCACACTGGTTGGTCTGAGATTTGCTCCTGGTCAGGGACTCGCCTCCCACACTGGCCTCGTCTGGGACCGACGCCCGCACTGGCCTGGTCTGGGAATAACTCCTGATGAAGGGCTTTTGCCCGAAACGTCGATTTCGAAGCTACTTGGATGCTGCCTGAACTGCTGTGCTCTTCCAGCACCACTAATCCAGGATCTGGTTTCCAACATCTGCAGTCATTGTTTTTACCTGCACTGCATGTCTGGGACTGACTCCCACACTGGCCTGGTCTGGAACTCACTCCCACACATGTCTGGTCTGGGACTCCCTCCCACGCTGGCCTGGTCAGGGACTCCTCCCATTCTAGCGTTTTGTGTAATAGTGTTCCTGCACTGGCCTGGTCTTAGTCTCACTCCCACGCTGGCCTGGACTGAGACTGGCTCCCGCGCTGGCCTGCTCTGAGAGTTACTCTCGTGATGGTCTTGTCGGGGATTTACTTCCGCATTGGCTTCGTCTGGGATTCTTTCCCACACTGGCGAGGTCTGGGACACGCTCCCATGCTAGTTTAGTCTCGGCTCCACTGCCATGCTGACCGCATCTGGGACTCCACTCCCATGCTGACATGGTCTACGTCTCGTCTCTGGAACATGCATCATTCCCTGGCCTGATCTGTGATTCATTTCTGGGAGTCGCCAGCGATGGCCTCCAGTCTGAGAGTGGTCCCCTTCATTGCCCTCCCAGTGAGGTTAAGTTGTTAAAAGTTTGTAAAATAAACTAGAGTGAAGAGAAACATTTCGATAATAAAGTTGAAGAAGGATGGAATCGAGGAGCTCTGATTGGAGTGTCCTATCATGCCACTATCAGGGTAACATCAGAACATAGGACTGAACTGCACAAGTGGGTCATTCGACCCTTTTCACTACTTCCCCTTGAAATGAGATTGTGGTTCCAGCTACATCTTATCTTTCAGAGCGTGTTATCCCTGATTCACTCTCTATCGAAAACCTAACTATGTCAACCTTGATCTGATTTAATTCTCCAGCTTCCACGAACTACTGTTGAAGAGAAATCTCTCTTGAATGAACCTCTGAGAATGTCCCCTTGGCCCTCTTCAGGTTGGTGTTTGAGGATGACTGTGATCTTTTGTATTCCCGCTCTTCAACCAATCATAAACATTTCACATTTGACACGGTCAATGATACAGGTCTCAGACTGGGCTAAGTTCACTGTTAAGAATAACGGAGGTGGCTTTCATTAGTCAACAACAAATAACTTGTTTATTACCAAGATAAAATTCTTTAAAACTGTCCACATCCTAACGACAATAAATAGTGTTTAAACTGTGCAAGTATACTTTGGGAATTCACATGTTGGACTGTCTTCAGTATGGCTCAATATGATCACCTCTTCAAAGTTGTTAAAAGCAACAAGAAACGTTGCTAATACCTTCAGACCATAACTCCATCATCAAGGAAGGAGTGAAGTGACATATCTCTGAACTGTTTGTAATGTGGTCTCACTAATGCCCTGTACACATGAAGCAAATAATACTGAACATTTATATTCAATAAACTTCACAAGAAGTAGCAGAAAACTGTTTACCTGCAAATCAGTTGCTGTATCTGCATACTAAGTTTATGTAATTCATATATCATGTGCACTGCTCACTTCTGCAATCTCACTCTGTTTAAAAGTGTACTGTTGATTTATCCTTCTGGCCAAAATGGATAAATTCTTATAAACCACGTCACACTGTTTCTGCAGAAAACTTCGTTCACTCACTACCCCTGTCTAATTTCCAACTTATTGAAGGATTTCCTTGGTACATTAGCTAATTGAGATCCAGTGCATTTTCAGTTTCAGATCATAGACTCAGATGGTTTATGTTCAAAGACAATTACCATTCTACTGTTTCAGTCTTTCGTTAATTTCTCTAAAATTACAGTTCAAACCAATGGACATTTAACATGAGGCAATCATATTATACAGAAATAAAGATTCATCCACATGTCAAAATAATATTCGAAAGTTCACTATAGCCAGAAAACGAGATTCTAATCTTGACAACTTAATAATGTAACCAATTATCTAAAACTATTTCCTTAAACTAAATGTAACACAGGAAAAGTGGGTACAAATTGCATGTAGTTTCCTAATTATCGTTTCTACAATTGGCCTTATGCAACTAATTATAGCTGAGGGAAATTCTTACAAAAGATCTGTAAATTCTGACTTCAAATTAAAGTTTGGAATCAGTCTTTTTGTGAACAGTAAAATGTCCTAACCATGAGAGAACACTGTAGCCTCTCCAAATCTTTAATCGATTTGGAATTTCCTTCTAAATTCTTCTTTCAGATCGGGAGGTCAGAATAATGCCATGAAGCCCAACACTAAATGCAACACCCAATTCTGTAAATTAACCTGACATCTCTTTGTTTTCAGCTGATGCAGAAACAATTGATCCACATCCAACTTTCATATTTCTATGCATCTGAGAAATATGAATTCCTGTAAATTATAAATTCAATGTATCATAGTGTCCTCATGTACAGGAAATGCAGAGGGGAAGAAAAGCATGGAAATCTAAGCTGTTTTCAAATATGAACCACTGTACAAATATATGTAAGGTCAGGCCATAAAGAATTAACATTTATTTCAATGAATATTAGAATTTGAGACATTCCCAATCAGACAGAAACCATTTTTTCTCACAACAGAATAAGACCACAAGCTACTCGTCCACTTTGGTTTGGGATTCTTTCTTTTCACAGAATGAAGTGCTCTCCTTTTAGATAAGTTCTTGTAATTTCAGACTTTAATTTTGTTTCAATCTTTCTTACTGTGGGAGTGAGAGTTATAGAGATTTCTGCGATTGTATTCAGAAGTACAATTTATTGGACATGGTCACAATGCAGGAGATTACATCCACTCCCTTTCCCAGCTTTGACTAATATGTAATGTGGACAGAATTCCAACATCCTAAATTCAAACAGAGAATGATCTCCTTCTCCGTGAGAGTATCTCGAATTCCTGATGTGTGTTTCCTGACTTATTATTCATTCTCTTAATCATGTCTTTGTTCTGTCTAAACAGAAAGATCCAAGGATGGTTCATTATGATCCTTCTTTTCTTTGTCCTAACACATATCTTGTTACATGGGGATTGGAATTGGATTCCAGCTGTTCTTAAAACATCTGTTTTTCTCAATAGGTTCTTTATTTGTATCAGCAATCTAGTTAGTGCCATTTCTGGTGCCCATTCAAGTTCTCTTCCATTTGGTCAATTCGAGAGGCCTGATGGGGTTATTTCTCTGATTCTCATCTTGGCCTTCTTAATAGCGAAACATTCACACGCGATGGATATAAAGGATATTGTTAGGCTGGAATATTATTGGGGTGCCTGACAGTTCCTGGGATGTTACCGATTCTAACGCTATGCGAGTAAAATAATAGACATATGGCGACTTCCCATTGGGTCTCCTGTGGCCTTTCTCAGGAGCAGGACAAAATGGTTGTCCGCTGAGCCACTAACAGTGGTGATTTTTAAATAAACCACATAACAGCGCACTCGATTCTTGATTATTGAACTTGGGACATGTCACATGTTATAACTGCAAACAAAATGTTTTAAATCAGCCTGCACAGGATAAAAGGTGCTTCAGATAAACAGACTCTCCTTCAAAGCAGTAGCAAATTGACTGTTTTTACAAACAGGAGAATGTGAGCACCGCAGATAGTGGAGAATGTTGTGCTGGAAAAACACATCAGGTCAGGCAACATATGAGGAGCAGGAGAATGGATTTTCTGGCATGATACCTTCAACAGGAATGAAGCTTGAGGGTCAAAGGGGTGCAGAGATAAATGGAAGGGGGATGGAGAAGGAGGAAAGGTAGCTGAGAGTGTGATAGGTAGATGGAGTGGGGGTAATGGTGACAGGTCAGAGAGGAGGATGGAGTGAATGGGTGGGATGGAAGATGGACAGGTAGGACAGGTCATCAGGGTGGTGTTGAGATGGAAGGTTGGAACTGGGATAAAGTTGGGGGGAAGGGAAATGTGGCAAGTGATGAAATCAACATTGATCCCATGTAGTTAGAGGGCCCCAAAGCAGAAGATGAGGCATTCTGCCTCCAAGCGTCGGGTGTGAGGGAGTGGAGTTGGAGGAGGCCCAGAATGTGCAAGTCCTTGGCAGAGTGGGAGGGCAGTTGAAGTGTTCAGCCACACAGTGTTGGGTTTGATGGGTGCAGGTGTCCCAGAGATGTTCTCTGAAGCGCTCTGCAAGTAGGCGTCCTGTCTCCGCAGTGTAGAGGAGACTGCATCGGAAGCAATGGATACTGTAAGTTACATGTGTGGAAGGGCAGGTGTAACTTTGATGTATGAGGAAGGCTTCTTTGAGGCCTTGAATGGACTGAGGGGGAAGGTATTGACATAGGTTTTACAAATCAAGAAGTGGCAGAGGAAGGTGCCAGCATAAGCGCGTGGGTTGGCGGGGGCTGTGGACTTGACCAGAGAATCGCAGATGGAATGGTCCTTCTGGGGAGCGGATAGGGTGGGGAGGAAAATATATTTCTGGTGGTAGGGTACATTTGTAGTTGGCGGAAATAGTGGAGGATAATGCAATGCATACGGAGTCTGGTGGAGTGAAAGGTAAAAATGGGGGAGGTTCTGTCCTTGTTGCAGTTGGAGGGCTGGGGTTCAAGGACTAAGGTTCAGAAAGTGCTGCTGGACACCATCGAAGATATGGAAGGGGAAATTGCAGTCTTTGACTTCGGAGGTGATCTGGTCCGTTCTGTGGTGAAAGTGGTCCTCCTGGTAGCAGATGTGGTTGAGGTGGAGGAATTGGGAATGAGCAATAGCATTTTGCAGGAGGCTGGATGGGAGCAGATGTAGTCCAGGTGGTTTTAAGTGATATGGACGAGGTGCTGTCAGGTGGGACTAGATTGGATTGGGATATCTGGTTGGCATGGACACGTTGGACCGAAGGGTCTGTTTCCATGCTGTACATCACTATGATTCTATGTCTGTGTTGAGTCAGTCATTGCTGATGGAAATGGAGTGGTCCAGGGAGAGGAGGGAGGTGTCCGAATTGGTCAAGGTGAACTTAAGTTCCGAGTAGAATGTGTTGGTGATGTGGATGAACTGTTCACCCTCCTCGTGGGAGCATAAGGTGGCGCGAACACCGATATCAATTTAGTGGAGGAAAAGGTGGGGAATGGTGCAGGTGCAACTGCAGAAGATGGACTGCTTTACATAACCGACAAAGAGACAGGCCTAACTGGGGCTCATACGGGTGCCCATGGCTAACCTTTTCATCTGGTGGAAGAGGGAGGATTCAACCGAAAACTTATTGAGGATGAGGACCTGTTCAGCTAAACGGGTGAGAGTGTCAGTAGAGGGTGACTGGTGGGGACATTCTGAGAGGAAAAAATGGAGGGCTTGTAGACCCCGATCATTGCGAATAAATGTATATAAGGTCTGGATGTCCATGATGAAGATGAGGTGTTGGGTTCAGGGAAACGTAAGTCTTGGAGGAGGTGGAGGCCGTGGGTGGTGTCCCAAACATATGTGAGAAGTTCCTGGACGGGGGGATAGTATGGTGTCATGGTATGTGGTGATGGGTTCACTGGGGCATGAGCAGTCTGAGATGATGGGTTGGCTGGGGCAGTCAAGCGTGTGAATCTTAGAGGGTGGGCAGGAGTCTTGGTGGAAAAATTAAGCTTGGAGGCAGCGGCTGTGAAAGAAAAGTTCGATGTCACAACGCATTTTTGCAAGTAGTGTTAAATTGTATTCCAAATAGCAAACTTTCAAATTAGCTGTCACTAAATAGCATGTGATGCACTAATTGGTTGGAAGGTGCAAGCGTAAACACTGACTTCAAGAATTTACACTGGTGTTTAACCCAGTCAGTGCATTGGATGTTACCACTAGGATTCAGAATTAAATCACAACAGTATATGCAGATCCAATATTAACTTTCAGAGTCCTACGTGTTTAATTATACCTGATCTCAATAAACTTAGAGTGTGCTTTGCTGTCATAACTGGCGGTATAGTGAAGGGAAAAGGTCACTCATTGCTCTTCCGTTCCTGCTCTTGGTCATCTGCCCTCTCTGTATTTGCAGTCTTTCAGCAATTTTGGCTCTGTTGCTTTAAACATTACATCCTTCCTGTCTCTTATAACGCTGAGCTTTTATTATCTTTTGATTTACATCCTAGCATTTCACCCTTCAGTGTGGAAATTTTACATGGACTGGAGCAATTCCTGAAGATGGTGAATGCTGAAGGACTGAGAGACCTTACAGTGACAGGGAATATTGAACATCCAAAGGAGGTTATAAAGAGGAGAATTGTGGTGTTCTGGAGAATGATGCAAAGTGAAGGAAGTTTACTGAGTTTCAAACAGGTTATAATGATACAAAGGACTGTAGGATGTAGACAAAGTTACAGAGATAAGGAGAGTATATGTTTATGCGCAATGTCCACAACTGATAGGGTGTGTCCATGTTTGGAGTTCATTACAAAAATATGGAGGGCCACAGGGCCTGTACAGCTTTATAGCAGTATGGAGGACTGTAGAAGTGATGACAGCTTATTAATTAACAAAATGAATATGGAGAATTATCTGGAGATTGCACAAGTTAGAGTTGAAGCAGGAAATCACCGAAATAGAGAGTGTTTTCATGCTTGCAGATGATTGCATGAGAACAGGGTTGCGTGGCAGATAGAGGTTGTTCTTGCATCTGGAAGATATTACTGACAGGAAAAGTAGAGGACTGTAAAGCATAGGTGAGATAGCAAACAATGAAATGTTTCATGTAATTATGGAACTGGTGAAAAAAAATGTTTTTAACATCAAGTCAATGGTTTGCAGAGACCTTCCAGACATCCTATGACATTGGGATCTAGTGTTTGTCGGACTCGTGTTAAATGACTGAGATAAATACAAACTTTCAAGTTATTCATGATACAGTGACAGCAGAGTAGGAATCTAGTGGCTGGTATTCATGGAATTAATGACGATAAAACAATAAGACAGAGGATCAGAATTATACCATTCAGTCAATTGAATTTCCATTCACTTGAGTTGATCTGATAATCCTCAAGTCCACTCTGCTGTCTTTGGCCAGATTGAAAGCAATTAATTGTAAATCTGATGATGTCGACCAGCTTGAACCAATCCAATAGGAAAGAAATCAATGTGTTATCGCCGGGATAATGACAGGCCACTTGGATAGGGAGAGGACAGCCAAATGTCATCTGAAGAGATAAGAAACCTCGATACTCTCAGAAAAAAGAAACACAATTTATTCATGAAGTTAGACGGCACGTTTAGTGAACATTCCTGACATCACAATTCAACCAAGAGAGGTGTTCAGAGCAGACAAATTCACAGGGAAAAGATCCCGAACAACAGAATCAGTGGAGAGTTAGAGGAATATTCTGGAAGACACATTCCGTGTGAGTTTTGAGAGAGTAAGCTTTAAATTATTGTTTATTTATTCGCTGGATGTATATCAATGGGACCTGCAGTTTTGAAGCAGCATAAATATAGAGTTTAATTCAGTGAGTGAATGGGTAGAATTGAGGATGCAACTGTTAAATTTGTTCGGAATTCTGTTACAGCCTTTTTCACTGTTGGAGTCAGGAAAATATATTTCTTTTTTTATTTCAGAGTGCCCAAAATAATTTCATTTCATTACTCAATTCTTTACAACAGATTGGGGAGTTAGAGGTAGGTTATAACCCTTCGCAGTCTTCTTTATTAGATTACAAGGTGAGGTGTTGCTCTCTGGGTGTTTTGGTTTTAATTATCAGAGGGATGACAACCTTCCCTTCGTTACAGTCTGTTTATCTCAAAGATTCAGATGCATGTGATTCACGCTGACTTGGCTGTTTGGAATTAGAATTGCCTTGCTCATAGAAGATAGAGGGTAATGTTGGAAAGGGGTGATTCTTACTGGTGGACCATGAACAGTGGTATTCTGCAGTGATCTGCATGGGGCCTCTACTGTTTTTGATGTAAATGAATTACCTGTTTGAAAATCTAGATGGTTGGGTTAGTAGGTTTGCAGCCAATACAATAATTGATCGATTTGTGAATAATGTAGAAGGTTGGCAAAGGATTGTTCAGTTGGACATATGGGAGGAAAAAGAGCAGATGGAGTTTAATGTGGGTAAGTATGGGTACAGCACTTCGGAAAATCAAGTGCTAAGGAAATGTATCCAGTTAATGGCAGGAGCCTGAGCAGCATTGATGTGGAAAGGGAACTTGGGTACAAGTTCAAAACGCCCAGGAAGTAGCACACAGGCAGATAGGTGGGAAAGAAGGCCAAATGTATGCTTGCCTTTGTTGTTCTAGGAATTGAGTGCAACTGTCAGGTTGTCATGGTGCAGTTTTATGTGGTATTACTTAGGCCACACTTCAAGTGTTGCATTCAGTTCTGGTTGTCACATTATTAGTAGGATTTGGAGGCTTTAGAGAGGGTGAAGAAGAGGTTTACCAGGGTGTTGTCTGGATTAGATTGTATGAGAAACAAGGAGAGATTAAAAAAAACTCGGGTTGCTTTCTCTTGTGCTGCGATGGATATGGAGAGACTTGGAAGAGGTCTCTAAAATTATGGGATGCCGGGATACGTTTGACAGTCAGAAGATGTTTCCCAGAGTTGAAATGTCTAATACTGTGGGATATGCATTGAAGGTGAGTTGGGAAAGTTCAAAGGATCCCTGATGAGCAGGCTTTTTGCACAGAGTAAGAGAGGTCTTTGTTGGTGGTGGCATATACAGTCGGGACAATGAAAGGACTTTTGGATTATCAGATGAATACACCAGTAATGGATCTATGTCGATCAAAGGCAGGCAAAAGGAATTAACTTACTTTGGCATCATGTTCACCACAGCATCATGTCTCAAAGGACCCGTTTCTGTTCTGTATTGTCCTATGTTCTATGCAAGATTGCAAGATATTTTTAGATATCATAAAGTTTACAGAGAAGCAAGAGTAAATATTGCACCACTGGAAATGTACCGAGAGAAGTAGCAATAGAGAGCAAAGATATGCTGGGGAAACCCTGCATCGGTTTTCCAAGTGGGTGACACCAGTAATTTACCAGAACCATAAGGAGTCTGGGCGAGGATTGTGTGCATTAGCCACTATTTAGGAGAAGGTGCTGGGAATGCTGAAAGGTTTGAAGGTGGATAAATAACCCGGTCTGGATAGGTTATGTCACAGAGTTCCAACGGAGATAGCTATGGAGATTATAAAGGCATTGGTGATGATTCAGGAATCCCTGGAGTCAGGTAGCGTCGTAAGGACTGAAAATCACTAATGTCGACATCCTGTTTAAGGAAGGAAAGAGGAAGAAGACAGATAACCTTTGGCTAGTAAGCATGGCTTTGGTCATTTTGAGGACTTTAGTGTTTGTTTTCATGGTTGCACTTGGTGAGCTCATGATAAAATAGGGCAGAAATATCAAGACTTCTCAAGGTTCTGCCTGACAAATCTGTCAGAATTCTTTGAGGAGGAAATGAGCAGGTCAGACAGAGGGCAGTCAGTGGACGTGTCTTTGACCAGAGCCATTTAATCCACGAATAATTGCAAATTTTTCTGGCTTCGCTTTAATATACTTATTGCTCTAACTTTGACAACCCGCTGTGTTAAACAGTTGCAGATATTAATTACCCTCTGAAAGATGAATGTCCTGTTCATTGCCATCTTAAGCATATGATTACCAGCAATAACTTGTTTGCTAAAACAATAGTCATACACTGAAAGAATATGTTGTTCACAAACCCCATTTGTTTTTATAAATGCACCATTTTGAGAATATAAAAGTGAAACTTGTGAGTGATTCTTATTATTCCTTCCAAACAGTCCAGTCATTCGCCTCAGCACTCCAGTTCATGTCCTCTTCAACGAGTCACATTGTATGGTTTCCTTATTAATTCTTTTTTTTTCTTGACAGCAGTGCTCTATTTACTGGTCTCCTCGTGATCTTCCCCTTGCGGCCTGTCCCATCATTGTAAGTTGTTCTGACTCCTATGTTTTTAACCCATGTTCCTCTCAAGTGAATATCTAACCCTTGACTGCCAGCTGTCTAACATGGGGTTTCATTCAGCTCACGTACTTCCTGTCCTCTGGTTGACAATGTTTATTCTTTACCCAGTTTTCTTCCATGCTCCTGTCCATAGCCCAGGCTTATTAACTATGCTCAACCCCGTACATCCATTTACTTTCCATTGTTTAAAGCTATGTGATTTTGTTTTTGTATCCCAGGGGTTAATACTTGCCTATTATTGTTTGGATATTTGTGCTGCTCTCAGTTGTTTCGTCTATTCACAAATTTGTGAATAGATATTAGGGGATATTTCAACATGGTGTTCAACTGCTCTCTGAACTTGGACTGAGTAGCCACGTAAATAAATGTGTTTGTGCAACAACTTAAATTTCTCAGCATATAGGCAAGCACTTCAAACATACCTTCAGAACTGACTATGGAATCATCAAAATCAAAAAAATATATAATGTAAACAAACCACAAGAGGATGAAGGTGCCCGATATGGTAAAGAGTAAAATCATCGACTTCCTTCTGCTCTCCATCTCTTGGTCAGTGTGTTTTTCGTCTTTTTTGTGATGTTTCAATCCCATACGGGCTCGACTGACCATTAAAATGTGTCTGACTGTCATAATATTGAATAACAGAATTAAACTGAATGGTAATAATGGTGTTAAAAACTTTTCAAACATCCTAAATCCATTCCACCTTGGATCTCTAAAGTAGATTTGCTTATTAGAACAGCGCCATTCTACATTGTTAATTATCCACTTAGGTTTATATCTGAAGTAAATGGGAATGTTTTTTAAACACAGGAGAATGCCAGTTGTGGCTAGAACCACAGTTGCAGTTTTCTTGGTGCAATATTTCATTTTCAGTTTCCGGCAAGAAATGGCAACAAATCAATCAAAAGTGAAAGTCACGGTGAACCAGACAGAACAGTCTATGGCTACACGGATCACAACATAGAGGGGTCGACATATAGAAGTGAGCTTCACGACATTCAATGGGAAATAATAATTGTTGATTCGACGAAGTATGACCTCAGTGATAATGACCATGAGATCCATCAATGCCATGGCCACCAGGTAACGAGTGGTGCAAGTGGAAAGTCCACACTTTCCCTGGGACAGGATGACAATTGCTATTAAGTTAACTGCAATAAATAAAGAAAGACCCGGTGAGAAAACTTAATTTTTCGTAGACAAATAAAATTTTTTCTGAGAAACAGATTACTTCTGTAAAGAAAAATGTGCACTGTGACCATGCCACAATTAAAAACAATCTCCAGCATTAATTTTGCTTTCTGAACCTGTTCTCTCACTGCTCTTGGGATGGATATATATCTCCAATGCATGTCATCTTGAGCAGTACATGGTCATTAACATCAAACAGACAACAAATAGCTGTTACTGAAATTCAATGCGATTTTAGATGAAGAAATAATCCTAGTAATCCTCTGCAATAGCAGCACCAGCATGGTCAGACCCACACTGCCATCCTGCCTTCATGATCATTCCTCTGCAAACACATGACACACAACTGTTGATATTTCAGGAAATAAAAATTGACCATTCCCAATCAGGATGCATTAACTCAGGTTTTTGTCTTTCAGGTTTCTTCAGAATTCCACAAGATTCATAACAGGGTGCAAGTTTCTATTTTACATTGTGAAGGTTCCATCATTATTTTTTCTATGTGTTTAGTGCATGTTAAACAATACTTTATATGTGAATACATATGAACTCAGACACCAGGTGACCTCAATATTATTGGTTAAATTAGGTTTCGCTGAGACAGATGGTAGCAATATAAATACAGCTCATCTGAAGAATAGCATTTGACTTTAGCAATTCTGTACTTCAAAAATGTTTTCCGAATTTTGGAACTCCTTTTTCTGATCTACTGCTAGTTTCATGTCATCATCTAATATACGTCTCTTATATCTTCTTGAAGAGTTATGGACCGTCTCCTTAAATGTTTCCATTTCTTCTCAGCCTTTATGTTTCCACATTCAAACTTTGCCACCACATCTTCACCCTGTTGTAATGTATTATTTCAGGTTTATCTTATTCAAGTCTTTCCAAATTGAGTCTGTATTGAATGCTACAGCATTTTATGTTCACTTCTGCCTCTAATACGATTTTAATATTATTCTTGCCACAATAATTTCCCAGCTCTAAAATAACTTGTTTGCTGGTAGTTTGAAACAAGAGTTTTCATTGAAACTTTCCGCAATCAACACTGTCTGGGTGTGGGATAAAGGAACCCTTGTAAATCTGAAATCACTGCATATCAGGGGACACACTTTCTGCTGGTTAGAGCCATACCTGACATATAGAAAGATGGTTGTGGTTACTGGAGGTTAGTCATCTCAGACAATATAACCACTGCCCTGTAACATCCAATGATGTTACTGTCACTGATTCTCCTGCGATCAACAGACTGGTTGTTAGTACTGAACAGAACATCAACTGGACTCGGCACATAGACACATTGGCTACATGAACAGGTCATGGTTCGGAATACTGACGCGAATAACTCACCACTTGTATCCCTAAAGCCTATCCGTCACCTGCAAGGAACAAATCAAAGTGTGGTGGAGTACTCCCACTTGCCTGAATGTTGTAGCTCCAACAACACTCAAGGAACCTGATACCATTCAGGACAAAGCAGCCGGCTTGATTAGCATTACATCAACAAGCATTCATTCCCTTCACCACAAACGCTCAGTGACAGCAATGTATAACATCCACAAGATGGGCTGCAGAAATTCACCAAAGCTCCTCAGATAGCATCATGTAAACTCACAGCCACTTCTGTCAAGGACAAAAGCAGCAAATATACAGGAACCTCATCACTTTCAATTTCACCTCACACCGTAAAATCCTGATGCCAAGCTTCTTACCATTCTGTCTTGAAAATATATTGCCGTTCTTCCATTGTTACTGAATCAAAACATTGGACTTACCTTCCTAATGGCATTTGGCTTCATTCACTTCACAATGACTGCAGCAGTTCAAGAAGGCAACTCAATAACACCTTCTGAAGATCAACCAGGGGTGTGTTATAAATGCTGGCCAGCCAGTGACATCTATATCCCACAAAATGAATAACAGAAAGAATGGTGGTCTAAATCAGTTCTTAATTCTGCCTCTTACATTTCGATTTGTGAAGTGTTTTGTGAAGTTCAATTATCCACAATTGTTCCAAAAGCAGCACTTACAGCTCAATTATTCCCTTTGTGTTTAGTTTTTTTAAAAAATCATCATTTCACAGCCTTATTGTGAAGGTGTTTATTTTATCAGAGACTTCAATTAACTCACTTTTTTTCATGTTCACATGATATCTTGGTTTCGTCTTCACTAAGAAAGACACAAATAAGACATTACAACTGTTGGCAAACACAGATTCCTTGAAGGGAGAGGAACTGACTGATTGCTAGGCAAAAGGTGGTGAGGAACCTGATGAGAATGAATCCTGATAATCCTCAGGGCCAAGAAAGGGCATCACAGAACACTAAGGAATTGAAATTAGGAATAGTCAGTGCATTGATGGTTGTCTTTCAAAATTCTGACATTCTGGAATATTTCCTACGAATTGCAAGTTGAGAAATGGAACACCACTTTCGTTTTCTAAATGCAGTCAAACGGAATTGTTGACTGGTTAGACTGACACCATTAGTGGGGAAAGTCTTGAAGTCCATTGGAAAACATTTAATAGCAGTGGCAAAGATCAGGTAAACTCAGCAAGAATTTAAGAAAACTAATTCATCCTTGAAAATAATTTGAATTTTTGTGTACATAACTAATAAAGTGGGTCCAAGGAACCATTGTAAGGCTTACTTGGACTTTCAGAGTGCTTTTCAGAAGTTCCGCACAGGGATTAGCTTGTAAAATAAAAGGGTGTCGAATTGAGGGAAGTGTACTGACACGATGAACGTGCCAATTGGAGGATGACAGAAAGGAAGCGGAAGAAACGGGATTTCATCTGAGAGGCAGGCAGTGACTGGACAGGTAGCACAGGGATCCATAACTGACCTCATCTGTTCACAATACATATTCATGTTTTAAATGAGGGAACTTAACGTCTTATCTCTGGCACTGTAGACAACACAAAGTTTGTTGGGCTGGTGAGCTTTGACGGGAAAGCAGAGATGTTTCAGTGTGTTTTGTATAAGTTGAATGAAGGGACAAATTTATAACAGATAACGTATAATGTGGATAATTGTGAGGTTACCAATTTCGCAAATCAGAAAGGCAGATTATTAGTCATATATTGACAGACTGATAAAGTGGGAGGTGTAATGCAGCCTCATTGCCCTTCTGTACGAGACAATGAAGGGTAACCTGCAGGTGAGCAGAAAAAGAAGAAGAGAAGTGACACGATGGCTTTCATGGCGAGAGGATTCCAGTACAAAGCACAATTATCTACCACGATTGCATTAAACCCGGCATAGCAGAACAGTGGCATGAAGAGAGTCTATCAATTAAGATTATGTTCACTGGCCTTCAAAAGAATGAGAGGGGATCTCATCAAATTACTAAGATCGGAAATAGGCCTGGACAGGTTAACAGACGGAGGACGTTTCTAATGACCTGTGAGTCCAGAATCATTTGTCTGAGTCTGCGGTACGGTAAGGTAATTCAGCATTGAAATAAGTGGAAATTTCTTCACGCAGAGAGTGGTGAGCCAGTGAAGTTCTTCAGTAAGAAGGCTATTCAGGTGAAAATATTCATGAAGGCTTCCGAAATAGTTTATAGGTCGCAAGGCATCAAAAGATCTGAGAAGAATGTAAGAGAAGTCTACCGAGACAGACGATCAGCCAGAATGAAACTAATTGTTCAGGCACACTCAGAATGTCCTACTCCTGCTTACATTTGTTATTTATTAGGATCTGCCAAATGGGCTGGGTTTGACAAGAGGTGTTCTGTGGCCGTGGGAAATTATTTTATCACAGTTTCCAACAATAATATCTTGCGAAATCATGGAAACTAAATTCAGATGTTGCTTGATTCAGCACAGAGGTGACCACAGAGCTAACTCCCATCCTTCCAGGGTCCCTTTCTACATTGTGCCTGGGTTTGCTGGAGCTTGGTAAGCTGTTCCTCACAAACCCACGATGGATCCGGCAGATCTCTTTCCCCACACCAACTCAGATGGTGCTCTCAGAGCTTCCACACTCTGTACCCTCTGCTCCATTTGATTGTGCATGTTCAAAACCAAGATATGTTGTAACTGCACTCCCAAATCTCATTCTGAATTGTGTTTTCAAACTCTGAGGTCTCCCTGAAATATCTCCAGCAGTTCACACCACAACTGCCAGAAAAAACTTTCAAGTCCTTCCAGGATCTTTCCAGGAACAGAATTAATTGAAATGCCTATTTGCAGCAAGTTACTTGATGGGTCCGTTACAATACTAATTGAAGGGCTTCAGTGTATTGCTGAACATATGATCAGCTCAGAGGAACTGACACAGGTGTTCAGTGGACAGGCACAGCGCTAGTTTTAACCTGTGAATCAATGTGGGGTTGAAACCTCTTTCCAATATGGACCTGCACAGCCAGCTCCTGATGAATGGGTGATATCCCACACATTCAATTTCATTTTTTCTGAGCTTCATAACACAGCACTGCATCAGAGGAGCAAAAGAACGAGGATAGGGAAAGATACAGCAAGGAAAATCATTCACCTTATAATTGAATAGGGCCATTAATTAGTGCAGAATGGTTGCAGAAATATGGGGAACAATCCGTGTATTTGGACTAACTGGAGGAGTGCGGCCTTCAGGTGTCCAATTGCAAAATGAAACAATTAAATTATGAGACTGTGACATCATGTGAAATGATCAGTTATATAGTAATTTGAATCCACTTAGCAGAACGAGCCGAGACATAACCAAACCAGGCAGAAGACACTTTGTAGATCACGCTGATGCCCTGGTCAGTGAAGTGGACTATTTGCGGATTGTACATGGGCATAGATCAGCTCCATATACCTGCACTAGTGAATGGAGACAGTGAGGTCTGCAGATGGTGGTGATCAGAGTTGCTGGAAAAACACAGCAGGACAGGCAGCATCCAAGGAGCAGGAAAACTGATGTCTCAAGCCGGAACCCTTATTCAAGAATGTGATAGTGGCCTAACATGGGGATAGTTTCAGGTCCGGAAGTGGTGCTTCCATGCGTTCATGTCTCTGTATCTGTGAAACAGCAGCAAAATACAAGTACTGAGGGAGTGCAGTTGTGAAAATCACTATTAGAGACGGAGCAGAGGGAAATCAGTTTAAACGTAAACAATTCTCAGAGATTTGAGAACAAGATAGAACGAGACAGAGAGCGATATCATGAACAATGTCATCACGTGTGTGAGAATTTTAAACTGGAGACACTGCAAGAGTTAACAGCAACATACATTGAAGCTCACAGGTATGACAAGGGGAATGGATTTCGGTCTAATCGCTGGAAAAGCTGTGGAATCTTTGGGTGAGCTTTGGTGATGCAGTTTTATGAACAGGGATGGGGTCAGCAGAGTCCTGGGAGTAAACAAACTGGATTTCACATTTTAAACTTTAAGCAGAGGCTGGGTTGATCTGGTGATAAATGTTCTTGTGGGGTCAGTAAATAGAAGTAATAATGGTCAGGATTTGTGTCCAGGAAATCAGGCCTGGAAGAGAGGGATCACTGCATTTGTGGAAAAGCTGTTGAATCTTCACATATTGGCCAAGGATGGAATGGAGTCAAATGTTGGAAATTTAGTTTTTTTGCCAGAATAGAAGACAATGATTTTTATGTTTCTAATATGTAAAGAATGATGACAGGAACGAAATAAATCGTAGTTTACAGATGAAGCTGAGCAATGTCGCTCTTGTGTGCCGACCAGAATCAAAAAGAAAACAGGCAGTTAGCAATGGTTTGCAGAGTGGAAGATATATTCAGAGTCTCATCAGCAGTAATAAGAGTGGCACGGGCAGTAGAATAAATAGAAAGAATAACGATAGAGTTAAACATGGTTTACAGAAATAACAATTGGGTCGTATGACTTACCAGGAACGCCAACAATAGCCAGGATAGGATAATAAAAGAATTCAGTCATGTACATTATGTAATGGATTCGCAGCGATACTGGAATCTTATCATAAAAAGCAGAAAGGGCCAACAGATCCCAGTATACAGTCCTGTCCATTTCTGTAACATTCATGTCCATCATTATTAGATTCTGGTTCATTCCAGCCAACTTTATTCTCAGATTCTAATCTCTCCTTTCCTCATCTCTGGAGCTGTTGAGTGTTGAACGTGATGTCGCCACTGACTCTATGGAATGTCACATTGAAATGAGCCTGTTTTTAACAGAAAAGCGAATTACTCCAGTGTCACAGGTCGAATCCATGGGGACTAACATTAATTGCAGTCACTAAACAAACAGGTTCATTTCAGCTGGAAAACAGAGCAGCAGGTCAGGAAGTGGAGAGATTGAAGTGAAGGTAGGTGTTAGAATCAATAAATCCAAAAGGAAGGACAGGCAGAGACAGGTTAATGAACATACTTGTACTAATGGGCTGAAGTGTGTTTATTTCAACAAAAAGAATACTATGGGTAAGTTAGATGAACTTAGAGCCTGGGTGAGGACAAAGGGCTATGGTATTGCGACCATTACAAAGATTTGATTGAGACAGGGACGTGACTGGCTGCTCACATTGTCAGGGTTTCATGTTTTAGATGAGTGAGACAAAAAGATGAACGAGATGGAGTATTTGCATTCCTAATTAGGGAGATTGTCACTGCTACATTAACATGATGATTCCACATGACCCAAACAGGCACCAACACAATGATGAATACCTATGTAGGCAGGTTCTGGAATGAGACAATATAACAGGGTTGTCAGCGTGGTGACTTCGACTTCCCCACGATTGACTGGGACTCCATTAATGCAAGGGGCTTGGTTGAGACAGAATTATTTAGGTCAATCCATGAGGGATCTTGAAATAGCATGCAAAGATTTCAACTAGAGGAGGGGCCTTACTGGACTTTGTACTGGCTAATGAGCTCGCCAGTTGACTGACCCACCAAGGGGAGAGCATTTTGAAAACAGTGATCAGAATTGGTTAAGGAAGAAATGGAGGGCTTGCAGACCCCGGTCATGGTGAACGAATATAAAAGGTCTGGATGTCCATGAAGAAGATGAAGTATTGGGTTCAGGGAAACATAAGCCTTGGAGGAAGTGGAGGCTGTGGTTGTTGTCCCAAACATATGCAGGAAGCTCCTGGACCGGGGGTGGGGGGGAGGGGGTGGATAGCATGGTATTGTGGTATGTGGAGATGGGTTCAGTGAGGCAGGCGCAGGCTGAGGCGATGGGTTGGCTGGGGCGGTCAGGATTGTGAATCTATGAGGGTGGACAGGAGTCTTGTTGGAAAAAGTAAGCTCGGAGGCAGAGGCTGTGAAAGAAAAGTTTGATGTCAAAACGCATTTTTGCAAATAGTGTTACATTATATTCCAAATAACAAACTTTCTCAATAGCTATCACTAAGTAGCATGTGATGCACGAAATTGTTGGAAGGTGCAAGCGTAAATGCTGACTTCAAGAATTTACACTGGTGTTTAGCCGTGTCAGCGCAATGGGTGTTATCACCAGGATTCAGAATTAAATCACAACAGTTTATGCAGATCCAATGTTAACTTTCAGAGTCCTACGTTTTAATTACACCTGATTTAAATAAACTTAGAGTGTGCTTTGCTGTCATAACTGTTGGTATAGTGAAGGTAAAAGGCCATTCAATGTGTCTTCAACTCCTGCTCTTGGTCATCTGTCCTCTCTGTATTTGCAGTCTTTCAGTGCTACGGGCTCTGCTGTTTTAATCAGTACATCCTTTCTGACACTTATAATGCTGAACTTTTATTATCTTTTATTTTACTTCCTAACATTTCACCCTTCAGTGAGGTAATTTTACACAGACTGGAGAAATTCCTGAAGATGGTTCGTGCTGAAAGAGAGCTTACAGTGACAGGGAATGTTGAAAATGTGAAGTAGGTTATAAAGATAAGGAGAATTGTGGTGTTCTGGAGAACGATGCAAAGTGAAGGAAGTTTACTGAGTTCTCAAACAAGTTATAATTTTACAAAGGACTGTAAGATGTTGACAAGGTTACAAAGATAAGAAGAGTATATATTTATGCGCAATGTCCACAAATGAGAGGGTGTGTCCAGGTTTGGAGTTCATTACAAAAATATGAAGGACCACAGGGCCTGGGCAGCTTTACGGGGAGATTGGAGGATTGTAAAGCATAGGGGAGATAACAAATAATGAAATGTTTCGTGCAATTACAGAACTGGTAAAAGAAAATGCTTTTCACAAGTCAATGGTTTGCAGAGACCTTCCAGACCTCCTATGGCATTGGGATCTCGTGTTTGACGGACTTGTGTTAAATGATTGCAATAAAGACAAACTTTCGAGTTGATGCTAATAAAAATAGAGAGAGAATAATCGGAATATGGGAGGGTGATATTCATGGGATTCCTGACGATAGAACCATAAGACAGATGAGCAGAATTATACCATTCAGTCAATTGAATTTCCATTCAATTGAGTTGATCTGGTCGTCCACTTTACTGTCTTTTGCCAGATTGAAAGCAATTAATTGTAAATATGATGATGTTGATAAGCTTGAACCAATCCAAACCAAACCAATCCTGGGATAATGACAGGGCACTTGGACAGAGAGAGGAGAAGAAACTGCCATCTGAAGTGATAAGAAACGATACTCTCAAAAAAAAGAAACACAATTTATTCATGAAGGTAGACGGCACATTTAGCGAACATTCCTGACATCACAATTCAACCGAGAGAGGTGTTCAGAGCAGACGAATTCACAGAGAAAAGATCCCGAACAACAGAATCAGTGGAGAGGTAGAGGAATATACTGGAAGACACATTCCGTGTGAATATTGAGAGAGTAAGCTTTAAATTACGTTTTTTTATTCACTGGATTTATATAAGTGGGACCTTCAGTTTTGAAGCAGTACATAAATAGAGCTTAAATCAGTGAGTGAATGGGTAGTAGTTCGGAAGTAATTATTAAATTTATTCGGAATTCTGTTACAGTTTCGTTCACTGTTGGAGTCAGGAAAATAAATTGTTATTTGTTAATTTCAGAGTGAGCAAAATAATTTCATTTCATTATTCAATTCTTTACAACAGATTGGGGAGTGAGAGGTAGGTTATAACCTTTCTTCGTCTTCTTTATCAGATTACAATGTGAGGTGTTGCTCTCTGGGTGTTTCGGTTTTAATTATCAGAGGGATGACAACCTCCCCTTCGTAACAGTCGGCTCATCTAGAAGATTAAGGTGCATGGGATTCACGCTGACTTGGCTGTTTGGAAGCAGAATAGCTTTGCTCAGAGAAGATAGAGGGTAATATTGGAAGGGGGTGATTCAGACTGGCAGACCGTGAATGGTGGTACTCTGCAGTGATCCGTTTTGGGCTTCTACTGGTTGTGATGAAAATGAATGACCTGGAGGAAAATCAAGATGGTTGGGTTAGTAGGTTTGCCGCCAATACAATGATTGAAGGATTTGTGGATAATGTAGAAGTATGTCAAAGGATTGATCAGTTGGACATATGGGAGGAAAAAGAGCAGGTGGAGTTTAATCCGGGGAAGTATGGGTACTGCACTTCGGAAAATCAAATACTAAGGAAAAGTAGCCAGTTTCTTGAGGTATAAGTTCAAAATTCCCAGGTTGTGGCCACACAGGTAGATATGGTGGGAAGGAAGGCCCAATGTATGCTTGCCTTTATTGTTTAATGAATTGAGTGCAACTGTCAGGTTGTCATGGTGCAGTTTTATAGGGAATTACTTAGGCCACACTTCAAGTATTGCATTCAGTTCGGGTTGTCACATTATAAGTAACAATTGGAGGCTTTGGAGAGGGTGTAGAAGAGGTTTACCAGGGTGTTGTCTGGGTTAGAATGTATGAGGAACAAGGAGAGGTGAGATAAACTCGGGTTGCTTTCTTTGATGCAGCGATGTATATGGAGAGACTTGTTAGAGGTCTCTAAAATTATGGGATGCCGGGATAAGTTTGATAGTCAGAAGGTGTTTCCCAGAGTTGAAATGTCTAATACTATGGTTTATGCATTGAAGGTGAGATGGGAAAGTTCAAAGGAGCCATGAGGGGCAGGTTTTTACACAGAATAAGAGAAGTCTTTGTTGGTGGTGGCATATACAGTCGGGACAATGAAAGGACTTTTGGATTATCAGATGAAAACACAAGTAATGGATGTATGTTGATCAAAGGCATGCAGAAGAAATTAATTTATTTTGGCATCATGTTCGCCACAACATCATGTGTCAAAGGGCCCATTCTTGTTCTGTATTGTCCTATGTTCGATGCAAGATTGCAAGATTTGTTTAGATATCTGGTTGCAGAGAAGCAAGAGTAAATATTGAATCGCTGGAAATGTACCTAGAGAAGTAGCAATAGAGACCAAAGAAATACTGGGGAAACCTTGCATCAGTTTTCCCAGTGGGCAACACCAGTAACTTACCAGAACCATAAGGAGTCTGGGAGGGTGTTGTGTGGAGTGTCCACGACTTAGGAAAAGGTACTGGCAATGCTGAAAGGTTGAAGGTGGATAAACGACCCAGACTGGATGGGTTACATCACAGGGTTCCAAAGGAGATAGCTGAGGAGATTGTAAAGGCATTAGTGACGATTCAGGAATCACTGGAATCAGGTAGCGTCGTGACGACTGAAAATCGCTAATGTTGACATCCCAGTTTAATGAGGGAGAGAGGAAGAAGACATATAAGCATTGGATGGTAAGCCTGGTCTTGTTCATTTTAAGGACTTTAGTGTTTGTTTTCGTGGTTGCGATTGGTGAGCTCATGATAAAACGGGGCAGAAATTACAAGACTTTTCAAGGTTCTGCCGAACAAATCTGTCAGAATTCTTTGAGGAGGAAATGAGCAGGTCAGACAGAGGACAGTCAGTTGATGTGTCATTGACCAGAGCCATTTAATCCACGAATAATTGCAAATTTTTCTGGCTTCGCTTTAATATACTTATTGCTCTAACTTTGACAACCCGCTGTGTTAAACAGTTGCAGATATTAACTACCCTCTGAGAGGTGAATGTCCTGTTCATCGCCATCTTAAGCATATGATTACCAGCAATAATTTGTTTGCAAAAACAATAGTCATACACTTAAATAATATGCTGTTCACAAACCCCATTTGTTTTTATAAATGCACCATTTTGAGAATGTAAGAGTGAAACCTGTGAGTGATTCTTATTATTCCTTCCAAACAGTCCAGTCATTCTCCTCATCACTCCAGTTCATGTCCTCTTCAACGAGTCACATTGTATATTTTCATTATTAATTCTGTTGTTTTGTTTTCTTGACAGCAGTTATCTATTTACTGGGCTCCACATGTTTGGGTTCAAGGAGGAAAGCAATTGGTCAAACCACATAATTTTAAACAAAACAGGATTTCCTTACAAGATTACCAAATGAAACCAAACAAAAAGAACAGAATACTGAATAACTTAACGTATCCGATAACCCAACAGATTATCCCAATTTCATGATGCTGTTCCAAATGCTTGCAACAATCCCCATAAACACGCTTTAGTATACAAGGTAAAATCAAACCCAGGGTCTTACAGTAGAGCACTCAGAGAGAGAGAGAGAGAGAACCAGCCTGGACCTGCTTCTTTGCCCCCAGCAGCTTCAGCTGCCTGACTGCATTCAGTGAATCGCCAGATTGCCAAACCAGAGCAATCTGAGCTGGGAGAACTGACCACTACTCTTACATTGTGCAAGTTTTTTTTATTTTAAAGTTAAAACTATTTTGCCTGAGACAGTACCTGTTAGCTCTAATCAAACTCGCCCTTAAACCTTGAAATCTGTGCCTTTTATGACTTCACTATAAAAAACACAAGACCAACATAATCTTGGTAATGCATCAGCATCGTCACACAACAACTTTCTGTGCTGCACTTTGTCAACAGTCTTCTGGAAATCCAAACAGATCACGTCCACTGGCTCTCCTCTGTCGAACATTCTCATTCCCTCCTCAAAGAATTCTGACAAATTTGTCAGGCAGAACCTTGCAAAGTCTTGCTATTTCGGCACTAATTTATCATGAGCTCACCAATCGCATTCATAAAATCAAACTCTAATGTCCTAAAAATGACCAAGGCCATGCTAACCAGCCAATAGTTATCTGTCTTCTTCCTCTCTCCCTCCTTAAACAGAGAAGTCAACATTGGCCATTTTCAGTCCTCACGACGCTACCTGACTCCAGTGATTCCTAAATCACCACCAATGCCTTTACAATCTCCTCAGCGATCTCCTTTGGAATCCTGTGATGTAACCCATCCAGTCTGGGTTATTTATCCATCTTCAAAACTTTCAGCATTCCCAGCACCTTCTCCCATATAGTGGTCACTGCACTCTTTCCTCTCCCAGACCCCTCATGGTTCTGGTAAATTACTGGTGTCACCCACTGGGGTAAACTGAGGCAAGGTTTCTCCAACATTATTTTGTTCTCTCTTGCTACTTCTCCAGGTACATTTCCAGTGGTTCAATATCTACTCTCGCTTCCCTGTAACCTTTATGATATCTAAAAAATCTTGCAATCTTGCGTAGAACAAAGGACACAGGACAATACAGAGCAGGAACGGGTCCTTTGACACATGATGTTGTGGCGAACATAACGCCAAATTAAATTAATTCCCTCTGCATGCCTTTGATCGACATACATCCATTACTTGTGTATTCATTTGATAATCCAAAAGTCCTTTCATTATGCCAACTGTATTTGCCACCGCTAACAAAGATGTCTCTCTCACTGTTTAAAAACCTGTCCCTCATGGCTCCTTTGAAATTTCCCATCTCACCTTAAATGCACGTCCCATAGTATTCGACATTTCATCTCTGGGAAACACATTCTGATTGTCAAACATATCCCGTCATCCCATAATTTTAGAGACCTCTACCAAGTCTTACCATATCCATCGCTGCACCAGAGAAAGCATCCCAAGTTTTTCTAACCTTTCCTTGTTTCTCATACATTCTAATCCAGATAACACACTGGTAAACCCCTTCTACAAACTCTTCAAAGCCTCCAAATCCTTCTTATATTGTGACAACCAGAACTGAATGCAATACTCGAAGTGTGGCCCAAGTAAAACCCTATAAAACTGCAACATGACACACAATTCCCTGAACAATAAAGACAAGCCTACATTGGCCTTCTTTCCCAAACTATCTACCTGCGGGGCCACTTTCTGGGAATTATGAACTTGTACCCCAAGATCCCTTGGCACATCAACGCTGTTCAGGCGAGTTATTAACTGGATACTTTTCCTTAGCATCTGATCTTTCTCAGTGCAGTACCTATACTTACCCGGATTAAACTCCGCCTGCTGTTTTCCTCCCATATGTGCAACTGATCTATCCTTTGACAACCTTCTACATTATCCACAAATGCATCGATTATTGTATTGGCTGCAAACCTAATAACCCAACAACGTAGATTTTCATCTAGGTCATTCATTTATATCACAAACAGCAGAGGTCCAATACAGATCATTAAATC
Source organism: Chiloscyllium punctatum (assembly GCF_047496795.1). Taxonomy (NCBI): domain Eukaryota; kingdom Metazoa; phylum Chordata; class Chondrichthyes; order Orectolobiformes; family Hemiscylliidae; genus Chiloscyllium; species Chiloscyllium punctatum. The sequence continues at coordinate 35,521,023 of NC_092787.1, read as the reverse complement.
CAATTCCAAACATCCAAGTCAGCGTGAATCCCATGCATCTTAATCTTCCAGATGAGCCGACTGTTACGAAGAGAAGGTTGTCATCCCTCTGACAATTAAAACCGAAACACCCAGAACACCTCTCTCAGTCGAATTGTAATGTCAGGAATGCTCGATAAATGTGCCGTGTACCTTCACAAATAGATTGTGTTTCTTTTTTCTGAGAGAATAGAGGTTTCTTATCTCTTCAGATGGCAATTGGCTCTCTTCCCTCCGTCCAAATGCCCTGTCACTTTCCCGCCGATAACATATTGATTTCTTTACAATTTGATTGGTTTAAACTTGTCAACATCATCAGATTTAAAATTAATTGCTTTCAATCTAGCCAAAGAGAGCAAAGTGGACTTGAGGATTATCAGATCAACTCATTTGGATGGAAATTCAGTTGACTGATTGGTATAAATCTGCTCCTATGTCTTATGGTTTTATCATCATTCATTCCATGAATATCACCCTCCAGTATTCCTACGCTGCTGTCTCTGTTTGTATCGGCATTAACTCGAAAGTTTGTCTTTATCTCAGTCATTCAGCACAAGTCGACAAACACTAGATCCCGATGGCACAGGCTGCCTGGAAGGTCTCTGCAAACCATTGACTTGATGCTAAAAACATTTATTTATCTTTCTGTAATTACATGAAACATTTCATTATTTTCTATCTCACCTATGCTTTACAATCCTCTACTCTCCCTGTCAGTAACATCTTCCTGATGTAAGAACAACCTCTATCACAGTGAACTGCATGATAGCAGCAACACAACGCTGCTCTCATGCAATCATCTTCAAATAAGAAAACGCTCCTTATTTCGGTGATGTCCTGATTTAACTATAACGTGTACAATCTCCAGATAATTCTCCATATGCATCTTGTTAATTAATAAGCTGTCATCATTTCTACAATCCTCCATAGTGCCGTAAAGCTGTCCAGGCCCTGTGGCCCTCCATATTTTTGTAACAAACTCCAAACCCAGACACACCCTATCAGTTGAGGACATTGGCCATAAACATAAACTCTCCTTGTCTTTGTAACCCTGCCTGCATCCTACAGCTCTTTGCAACATTATAATCTGTTTGAGACTCAGTAAACCTCCTTCACTTTGCATCGTTCTCCAGAACACCCGTCTTTTATAACCTCCTTCAGATTTCAATATTCTCTGTATCTGTAACCTCTCTTAGTCCTTCAGCACTCACCATCTTCAGGGATTCATCCAGTCTGTGCAAAATTTCCACACTGAAGGATGAAATGTTAGGAAGTAAAATAAAAGATAATAAGATCTCAGCGTTATAAGTGACAGAAAGGATGTACTGATTAAAGCAACATAACCCATAGCGCTAAAAGACTGCAAATACAGAGAGGACAGATGACCAAGAGCAGGAGTTGAAGACACATTGAATGGCCTTTTCCCTTCACTATACTGACAGTTATGACATCAAAGCAGACCTAAAGTTTATTGAGATCAGGTGTAATTAAACACGTAGGACTCTGAAAGTTAACTTTGAATCTGCATAAACTGTTGTGATTTAATTCTGAATCCTGGTGGTAACACCCAGTGCACTGACTGGGTTAAACACCAGTGTAAATTCTTGAAGTCAGTGTTAACGCTTACACCTTCCAACCAATTAGTTCATCACATGCTCTTTAGTGACAGCTAGTTAGAAGGTTTGTTATTTAGTATACAATGTAACACCATTTGCAAAAATGCGTTGTGACATTGAACTTTTCTTTCACAGCCTCTGCCTCGGAGCTTTCTTTTTCCACCAAGACTCCTGCCACCCTCCAAGATTCACAAGCCTGACTGCCCCAGCCAATCCATCATCTCAGCCTGCTCCTGCCCCAGTGAACCCATCTTCACATACCGCGATACCGCACTATCAACCCCCGTTCCAGGAGCTTCCGGCATATGTTTGGGTCACCAGCCACGGTCTCCACCTCCTCCGAGACTTATGTTTCCCTGAACCCAACACTTCATCGTCATCATGGACATCCAGACCTTATATGTTAGTTCGTCATGACCGGGGTCTCCAAACCCTCAATTTCTTCCTTAACCAGTTCTAATCACTGTTTTCAAATTGCTCTCCCACTGGTGGGTCAGTCAACTGGCGAGCTTATTAGCCAGTACAAAGTCCAGTATGGCCCCGCCTCAAGTTGGAATTTTCACATACTATTTCAAGAAGCTCTCATGGATGTACTTTAAAATTCTGTCTCATCCAAGCCTCTTGCTTTAAGGGAACCCTAGTCAAACTTGGGGAAGTCAAAGTCACCGACGCTGACAACCCTGTTATTATTGTATCATTCCAGAAACCCCCTACATAGGTGTTCATCAACGTGTTAGTGCCTGAGGGGGCTTGTGGAATCATCATATTAGTGTGATTGTAACCATCTTATTTATGAGCCCCTCCCATATTTCCTCATTGGATATCTCGTCTCTGAGTGCAGCAGTGACATTCTCCCTAATTAGGAATGCAAGTACTCCACCTCTTTATTCTTCTTGTCATCCTCATCCAAAATATGAAACCCTAGAAATTTGAGCAGCCTGTCGGTGTCCCTGTCTCAGTCAAATCTTTGTAATGGTCGCAATACCTTAGCCCCATGTCCTCACATGGACTCTAAGTTAATCTGCCTTACTCATAGTATTCTTTGTGTTGAAATAAACACACTTCAGCCCATTAATACAAGTGTGTTCATTAACCTGTCTCTGTCTGTCCTTCCTTTTGGATTTATTCATTCTAACACCTACCATCACTTCAATCTCTCCACTTCCTGATCTGCTGCTCTGTTTCCCAGCTGAAATGAACCTGTTTGTTTAGTGACTGCAATTAATGTTAATCTCCATCGATTCTATCTGTGACCTTGGAGTAATTCACTTTTTTGTTAAAACAGGGCCAGTTCAAAATGACATTCTATAGAGTCAGTGGCAGCATCACATCCGACACTCAACAGCTCCAGACACGGTGAAAGGAGAGATTAGAATCTGAGAATAAAGTTGGCTGGAATATTTCATCAATGAACCAGAATTTAATAATGCTGGACATGAATGTTACAGAAATGGACAGGACTGTATACTGGGATCTGTTGGCCCTTTCTGCTTTTTATGATAAGATTCCATTGTCGCTGTGAATGCGATACATCGTGTATATGACTGAATTCTTTTATTATCCTATCCTGGCTATTGTTGGCATTCCCGGTAAATCTCACTGCCTGGTTGCTATTTCTAGAAACCATAATTAATTGTATTGTTATTCTTTCTGTTTATTCTACTGTCTGTGCTGCCATTAATACTGCTGATGAGACTCTGAATTCATCTTCCACTCTGCAATCCCTTGCTAACTGTCTGTCTTCTCATTGATTCTGGTCGACACACAAGAGGATGATTGCTCAGCTGTATCTGTAAACTACGAATCATTGCGTTCCTGTCATCATTCTTTACATATTAGGACATAAAAATCACTGTCTTCTATTCTGGCAAAAAAAAACGTCATTTCCTTCATGTGAGTCCATTCCATCCCTGGCCAATATCTGAAAGTGCAACAGCGTTTCCACATATACAGTGATCCCTTTATCCCTGGGCTGATTTTCTGGCCACAAATCCTGACCATTATTAATTGTATTCACTAAGCCCACAAGAACATCTTTCACTGGATCAACCCAGCCCCTGCTTAAAGCATGAAATGTGAAATCCAGTTTCGGTATTCCCAGGTCTCTGCTGACCCCGTTCCCATTCACAAAACTGCATCACCAAAGCTCACCCAAAGATTCCGCAGCTCTTCCCAGAGGTTAGACCGAAATCCGTTCCCCTTGTCATTCCTCTGAACTTCAATGTATATTGCTGTTAAATCTTGCAGTGTCTGCAGTTTAAAATTCTCACACACGTGAAGACATCTGTTCATCATATCGCTCTCTGTCTCGTTCTGTCTTTTTCCCAAATCTCTGAGAGTTGTTTATGTTTAAAGTGATTTCCCTCTGCTCCGTCTCTAATACTGATTTTCACATCTGCACTCCCTCAGTACTTGTATTTTGCTGCTGTTTCACAGATACAGAGACATGAACGCATGGAAGCACCACTTCAGTCATTTGCAGCTGGACCTGGAAATTTCCCCATGCTAGGCCACTATCACATTCCTGATGAAGGGCTCCGGCTTGAAACATCAGTTTTCCTGCCCCTCGGATGTTGCCTGTCCTGTTGTGTTTTTCCAGCAAAACAGTCTTAACTCTGATCACCAGCATCTGCAGACCTCACTGTCTCCACTCACCACTGCAGGTATATGGAGCAAGAGAGTAATCTATGCCCATGTACGATCTGCAAATAATCCACCTCATTAACCAGTGCATCAACGTGATCTACAATGTGTCTTCTGCCTGGTTTAGTTACTCTCGACTCGTTCTGCGAGGTGGATTCAAGTTACTACATAACTGATCATTTCACATGATGTCGCAGTCTCATTATTTAATTGTTTCATTTTGCAATTGGACACCTGAAGGCCGCACTCCTCCAGTTAGTCCAAATACACGGATTGTTCCCCATATTTCTGCAACCATTCTGCAGTAATTAATGGCCCTATTCTATTATAAGGTGAATGGTTTTCCTTGCTGTATCTTTCCCTATCCTCGTTCTTTTGCTCCTGTAATGCAGTGCTGTGTTATGAAGCTCAGAAAAAATGAAATTGAATGTGTTGTGGTATCACCCTATTCATCATGAGCTGGATGTAAAGCTCCATATTGGAAAAGGGTTTCAGCTGCACATTGATTGACAGGTTTAAAACTAGCTCTGTGCCTGTCCACTGAATGCCTGTTACTCTGAGCTGATCATGTATTCAGCAACATGCTGAAGCCCTTCAAGTATTATTGCTACGGACCCATCAAATAAATTGCTGGAAATAGGCATTTCAATTAATTCGGTTTCTGGAAAGATACTGGAAGGACTTGAATGTTTTTGCTGGAGTTTGTGGTGTGAACTGCTGGAGATATTTCAGGGAGACCGTAGAGTTTGAAAACACAATTCAGAATGAAGCTTTAGGAATGTGGTTACAATGTATCTTGGCTTTGAACATGCAAAATAAAATGGAGCATAGGCTGCAGGGTGTGGAAGCTCTGAGACCACAGCCTGAGTGGGTGTGGGGGAAGAGATCTGCCGGATCCATTTCGGGTTTGCGAGAAAGCTTACCACGCTACAGCAAACTCAGGAACAAAATGGAAAAGGACCCTGGAAAGATGGGATCTACCTCTGTGGTCACCTCTGTGCTGTATCAAACAACAAATGACTTTAGTTTCCATGATTTCACAAGAGATTATTGTTGGAAACTGTGAGAAGATCATTTCCTTGGACCATGGAACACGTCTCGTCAAACCCAGCCAATGTGGCACTTCATTACACATAGCAGTTGGGAGCAGGAGTAGGACATTCTAAGTGTGCTTGAACAATTAGTATAATTCTGGATGATTGGCCATCTCAGTAGACTGCTCTTACTTCCTTCTCAGATCCTTTGATTCCCATAGAATCATAGAGTCATAGAGATGTACAGCATGGAAACAGACCCTTCGGTCCAACCCGTCCATGCCGACCAGATATCCCAACCCAATCTAGTCCCACCTGCCAGCACTCGGCCCCTATCCCTCCAAACCCTTCCTATTCATATCCCCATTCAAATGCCTCTTGAATGTTGCAATTGTACCTGCCTAATGTGATCTATAGACTATTTCAGAAGCCTTCATGAATGTTTTCGCCTGAACAGCCTTTTTGCTGACGAATTACATGGACTCAACACTCTCTGGGTGAAGAAATTTCCACTTATTTCAGTGTTGAATAGCCTATGCCCTAACCATCGACTGTGACAACGATTCTGGACTCACAGGTCATTAGAAACGTCCTCCATCTGTTAACCTGCCCAGGCCTATTTCCAATGTTAGAAATTTGATGAGATCCCCTCTCATCCAACTGAAGGCCAATGAGCATAATCTTAATTGATAGCCTATCTTCATGCCACTGTTCTGCTATGCCAGGGATTAATGCAATAGTGGTAGATAATTCCGCTTTTGTACTGGAATCCTCTCGCCGTGAAAGCCAACATGTCACTTCTCTTCTTCTCCTTCCACTCATCTGCATGTTAATCTTCATGAGGTTTCAGGTCTCATTGCACCTCCCACTTTATCAATCTGTCAATATATGACTAATAATCTGCCTTTCTGATTTGCGAAATTGGTAACCTCACAATTATCCACATTTTACGTTATCTGTTATAAATTTCTCCATCCATTCAACTTATACAAAACACACTGAAACATCTCTGCTGACTCCTCAAAGCCTACAATCCCAACAAACTTTGTGTTGTCTGCAGTGCCAGAGATAAGACATTAAGTTCCCTCTTTTAAAACATTAATATGTATTGTGAACAGATGAGGTCAATTATGGATCCCTGTGCTACCTGACCAGTCATTGCCTGCCTCTCAGATGAAATCCAATGGACTTCAAGATTTTCCCCACTAATGGTGTCAGTCTATCCAGTCAATAATTCCCTTTGACTGCATGTAGAAAACAAAAGTGGTGTCCCATTTCTCATCTTGCAATTCGTAGGAGCTATTCCAGAATGTCAGAGTTTCAAAAGACAACCACCAATACACTGATTATTTCCAAGGTCAATTCCTTAGTGTTCCTTGATGCACCTTATTAGCCCTGAGGATTATGGGGGTTTATTCTCATCAAGTTCCCCACCACCTTTTGCCTAGCAATCAGTCAGTTGCTCTCCCGTCAAGGAATCTGTGTTTGCCAACAGTTGTATTGTCTTGTTTGTGTCTTTCTTAGTGAAGTCGAAACCAAGTTATCATGTGTAGATGAAAAAAGTGTATTAATTGAAGTCTCTGATAAAATAAACACCTACACAATAAGCCTGTGAGATGATGATTTTTTTTAAAAAAACTAAACACAAAGGGAATAATTGATCTGTATGTGCTGCTGCTGTAACAATTGTGAATGATTTAACTTCACAAAACTTTCACAAATCGAAATGTAAAAGGCAGAAGTAAGAACTGATTTATACAACCATTCTTTCCGTTATTTATTTTTTGGAATATAGCTGTCACTGGCTGGCCAGCATTTATAGGACACCCCTGGTTGCTCTTGAGAAGATGTTGCTGAGTTGCCTTCTTGAACTGTTGCAGTCAATATGCAGTGAGTGAAGCCAAATGCCATTAGCTTCAATGTTTTGATTCAGTAACAATGGAAGAACGGCAATATATTTTCAAGACAGAATGGTAAGAAGCTTGGAATCAGGATTTTATGGTGTGAGGTGAAATTGAAAGTGTTGATGGTCCTGTGTATTGGCTGCTCTTGTCCTTGACAGAAGTGGCTGTGAGTTTAGATGATGCTATCTGAGGAGCTTTGGTGAATTTCTGCAGCCCATCTTGTGGATGTTACACTTTGTGGTCACTGAGCGTTTGTGGTGGAGGGAGTGAATCCTTGTTGATGTAATGTTAATCAAGCCGGCTGCTTTGACCTGAATGATATCAAGTTCTTTGAGTGTTGTTGGAGCTACAGCATGCAGGCAAGTAGGAGGTATTCCACCACACTTTGATTTGTTCCTTGCAGATGATGGACGGGCTGAGCGGATACAGGTGGCGAGTTACTTGCATCAGTATTCCGAGCCTTGGTCTGTTCGTGTAGCCAATGTGTCGAGTCCAGTTGACGTTCTGTTCAGTAATAACAGCCAGGCTGTTGATCGCAGGAGAATCATTGACATTAACATCATTGAATGTCACAGGGCAGTCTGAGGTGACTGACCACCAGTAACCACCACCTTCTTTCTATATGTCAGGTATGACACTAATGAGCAGAACGCGTGTCCCCTGATATCCGTTGTTTTCATTTTTACAAGGGTTCCTTGATGCCACCCTCACATAGTTTTGACTGAGGACAGTTTTCAAAGTTTGGGAGAACATTTGTAGCTCGGGTGCTCGTTGTTGTGGTTCTGTTCGCCGAGCTGGGAATTTGTCTTGCAAACGTTTTGTCCCCTGTCTAGGTGACATCCTCAGTGCTTGGGAGCCTCCTATGAAGCGCTTCTGTGCTGTTTCCTCCGGCATTTATAGTGGCCTGTCTCTGCCGCATCCGGTTGTCAGTTCGAGCTGTCCGCTGTAGTGGCCGGTATATTGGGTCCAGGTCGATGTGTTTGTTGATAGAGTCTGTGGATGAGTGCCATGCCTCTAGGAATTCCCTGGCTGTTCTCTGTTTGGCTTGCCCTATAATGGTAGTGTTGTCCCAGTCGAATTCATGTTGCTTGTCGTCTATGTGTGTGGCTACTAAGGATAGCTGGTCGTGTCGTTTCGTGGCTAGTTGGTGTTCGTGTATACGGATCGTTAACTGTCTTCCTGTTTGTCCAATGTAGTGTTTTGTGCAGTCCTTGCATGGGATTTTGTACACTACATTAGTTTTGCTCATGTTGGGTATCGGGTCCTTTGTTCTGGTGAGTTGTTGTCTGAGCGTGGCTGTTGGTTTGTGTGCTGTTATGAGTCCTCGTGGTCGCAGTAGTCTGGCTGTCAGTTCAGAAATGCTCCTGATGTATACCATATATCAGGAGCATTTCTGAACTGACAGCCAGACTACTACGACCACTCGGACTCCTAACAGCACACAAACCAACAGCTACGCTCAGACAACAACTCACCAGAACAAAGGACCCGATACCCAACATGAGCAAAACTAATGTAGTGTACAAAATCCCATGCAAGGACGGCACAAAACACTACATCGGACAAACAGGAAGACAGTTAACGATCCGTATACACGAACACTAACTAGCCACGAAACGACACGACCAGCTATCCTTAGTAGCCACACACACAGACGACAAGCAACGTGAATTCGACTGGGACAACACTACCATTATAGGGCAAGCCAAACAGAGAACAGCCAGGGAATTCCTAGAGGCATGGCACTCATCCACAGACTCTATCAACAAACACATCGACCTGGACCCAATATACCGGCCACTACAGCAGACAGCTCGAACTGACAACCGGAAGCGGCAGAGACAGGCCACTATAAATGCCGGAGAAAACAGCACAGAAGCGCTTCACAGGAGGCTCCCAAGCACTGAGGATGTCACCTAGACAGGGGACAAAACATTTGCAAGACAAATTCCCAGCTCGGGGAACAGAACCACAACAATGAGGACAGTTTCAATGAAAATGCTTGTGTGAAACTACCAGCAAACAAGTTATTTTAGTGCTGGGGAAATTATTGTGGCAGGAATAGTAATAAAATCGTATTAGATACAGAAGTGAACATAAAATGCTGTAGCACCAATACAGACTCAATTTGGAAAGACTTGAATCAGACAAACCTGAAATAAAACATTACAACAGTGTGATGACGTGGTGGCAAAGGTTGTATATGGAAATGTAAAGGCAGAGAAGAAATGGAAACATTGAAGGAGGCGGTCCATAACTCTTCAGCAAGATATAAGATACGTATATTAGGTGATGACATGAAACTAACAGTAGATCAGAAAAAGGAGTTCCAACATTCGAAAAACTTTTTAAAGTACAGAATGGCTAGAGTCAACTTCAGATAAGCTGCAAATATATTGCTGCCATCTGTCTCAGCGAAACCTAATTTATCCAAAAATGTTGAGGTCACCTGGTGTTAGATTTAACATGTATTCACACATAAAGGATTGTTTAACATGCACTAAACACATAGACAAACTAATGATGGAACATTCACATTGACAAATAGAAACGTGTTCCTTGTTATGAAACTTGTGGAATTCTGAATGAACCTGAAAGACAAAAACCTGAGTTATTGCATCCTGATTGGGAATGATCCATTTTTATTTCCTGAAGGTGAAAGGCTTACAAGTGAAATGTCAACAGTTGTGTGTGATGTGTTTGCAGAGGAATGATCTTGAAGTCAGGACGGCAGTGTGGGTCTGACCCTGCTGGTGCTGCTATTGCAGAGGATTATTAGGATTATTTCTTAATCTAAAATCACATTGAATGTCAGTAACAGCCACATGTTGTCTGTTTGATACTAATGACTATGTACTGCTCAAGATGACATGCATTGGAGATATATTTCCATCCCAAGAGCAGTGAGAGAAAAGGTTCAGAAAGTGAAACTAATGCTGGAGATTGTTTTTAATTGTGACATGGTCGCAGTGCACGTTTTTCTTTACAGACGTAATCTGTTCCTCAGCTCAGAAAAAAAAATTATTTATCTATGAAAAAATAAGTTTTCTCACCGGGTCTTTCTTTATTTATTGCAGTAAACGTAATAGCAATTGTCATCCTGTCCCAGGGAAAGTGTGGACTTTCCACTTGCACGACTTGTTACCTGGCAGCCATGGCACTGATGGATCTCATGGTCATTATCACTGAGGTCATACTTCGTCGAATCAACAATTATTATTTCCCGTTTAATGTCGTGAAGCTCACTTCTGTGTGTCGACCCCTCTATGTTGTGATCCGTGTAGCCATAGACTGTTCTGTCTGGTTCACCGTGACTTTCACTTTTGATCGGTTTGTTGTCATTTCTTGCCAGACACTGAAATTGAAATATTGCACCAAGAAAACTGCAACGGTGGTTCTAGCCACAACTGGCATTCTCCTATGTTTAAAAAAATTCCCATTTACTTCAGATATAAACCTAAGTGGATAATTAACAATGTAGAATGGCGTTGTTCTAATAAGCAAATCTACTTTAGAGATCCAAGGTGGAATGGATTTAGGATGTTTGAAAAGGTTTTAACACCATTATTACCATTCAGTTTAATTCTGTTATTCAATATTATGACAGTCAGACACATTTTAATGGTCAGTCGAGCCCGTATGGGATTGAAACATCACAAAAAAGATGAAAAACACACTGACCAAGAGATGGAGAGCAGAAGGAAGTCGATGATTTTACTCTTTACCACATCGGCCACCTTCATCCTCTTGTGGTTTGTTTACATTATATATTTTTTTGATTTTGATGATTCCATAGTCAGTTCTGATGGTATGTTTGAAGTGCTTGCCTATATGCTGAGAAATTTAAGTTGTTGCACAAACACATTTATTTACGTGGCGACTCAGTCCAAGTTCAGAGAGCAGTTGAAGAGCATGTTGAAATATCCCCTCGTATCTATTCATAAACTCATGAATAGACAAAACAACTGAAAGCAGCACAAATATCCAAACAGCAATAGGCAAGTATTAACCCCTGGGATATAAAAACAACTTCACATAGCTTTAAACAATGGAAAGTAAAGGGATGTACCGTGGGGCGGTGGGGGGGGGGGGGGGCGGTGAACATAGTTAATAAGCCTGGGCTATGGATCAGCAGAATGGAAGAAAACTGTGTAAAGAATTAGATTAGATTACTTACAGTGTGGAAACAGGCCCTTCGGCCCAACAAGTCCACACCGCCCCGCCGAAGCGCAACCCACCCATATCCCTACATTTACCCCTTACCTAACACTAGGGGCAATTTAGCATGGCCAATTCACCTAACCTGCACATCTTTGGACTGTGGGAGGAAACCAGAGCACCCGGAGGAAACCCACGCAGACACGGGGAGAACGTGCAAACTCCACACAGTTAGTCACCTGAGGCGGGAATTGAACCCGGATCTCTGGCGCTGTGAGGCAACAGTGCTAACCACTGTGCCACCATGCCGCCCACAATGTTGTGGTTCTGTTTGCCGAGCTGGGAATTTGTGTTGCAGACATTTCATCCCATGTCTAGGTGACATCCTCAGTGCTTGGGAGTCTCCTGTGAAGCGCTTCTGTGATCTTTCCTCCAGCATTTGTAGTGGTTTGAATCTGTCACTCCTGGTTGTCAATTCCAGCTGCCCGCTGCAGCTTCAGACAGCTCTGCAGAAGCGGCAGATTCAAACCTCTACAAATGCCGTAGGAAAGATCACAGAAGCGCTTCACAAGAGGCTCCCAAGCACTGAGGATGTCACCTAGACAGGGGATGAAACGTCTGCAAAACAAATTCCCAGCGTGGCGAACAGAACCACAACAACGAGCACCCGAGCTATAAATCTTCTCACAAACTTTGGGTAAAGAATAAACATTGTCAGCAGAGGACAGGAAGTACGGGAGCAGAATGAAACCCCATGTTAGACAGCTGGCAGTCAAGGGTTACATATTCACTTCAGAGGAAGAGGGGAAACAACATAGGAGTGGAGCTACATAGGGTTCGGGCTACTTTCTTGAAATGTTTTGGGAGGTTTTGGCCTGGTCCATATCAGATTGGGAGCTCATCCGGAATTTCTTCTATAGTTCCAAATTGGTGTTAGGTTTGTTGGACACAAAGGCAGTGAGTAGTATGTATTAGTGTTTTTTTTGTTCTGGGTGTTGATTTTGGTTGGTTTAAACAGCACTTGGGATAGTGATGGCTCTTGCAGTCACCAAGAGTTTTCTGGGGCTGGAAGAAGTGACCTTGGGGATTTTACAAAAGGCGATTAAGGCCAAGCTGCAGGAATTAGCAGACAATGTGTCGTTGGGGCTGCCTCCTTCCCTGACGAAAGAGATAATTACAGCAATAGCTCCACATTTAACTTTGCAGGAAACACCATCAGAATCTTTAGACATGGCTAAAATTCAATTGAAAATAAGTTAGAACACCTTCCAAACCAACGGCCACTTCCATCGAGAAGAACAAGGGCACTAGGTACTTGGGAACGCCACCACCTGCAAATTCCCGTCCAAGCTGCTCACCATTCTGACTTGGAAATATACTGCCGTTCCTTCACAGTCATTGGGTCAAAATCCAAGATTGCATTCCAAAATCAATATCAACCATTCAGGATAGAAATTGGGGAAAAAGAAAAATCCTCACTTGGAAAAGGAAAGGTCAATATCAGTGTAGACAATGAGGATAACTTACCACAGGGTAAAGAGGAAACCGTTGAAGGGGAAGAGGAGGTAAAAGATCCAGCGTTTTCACTGCAATAAAGTAGGCCACATGAAATCACAGTGTCAGTGAGTTTGGAAAAATATTGGGAAGCCAGATGTAGGAAAACAGGATCAGCCAGTGAATTTTGTCAGAGTGGTAATGGAAAGCACAATGGAGGCCAGAAAGCTGCACCAGCATGTACAACCTGGTCGGAGGTTGGTTAGGGAGGAAATGCCAAATCTTCGTAAATGATGTACATACAAAGGTAATGTTTACTTGCAAAGGCCAGGAATAGTCGCTAAAGAGGTGATAATTTGAAGATATACAGGATCCTTTCAATCTGTGATGTCAAAAGATGAAATGATATGTACCTCTGAAACATTATTGTCCGCAAAGGTGCTAGTAACAGGAATTCACAGTGAGACAAGACGTGCTCAATTATGTAAAATGAGGTTAGAGTATCCAGTGAAGAGTGGAGAAGTAATGTTCGGAGTACTGGACAAACTCTCAGCTCCAGAAATACAATTTGTCTGTGCTAATGGTATAGCTGATAGGAGTGCTGCCCACTGTGGTCAGAAAGCCACTGGAAACTCAGGCAACTGAATTACTGCAGGACATGTATCCTAAGATTTTTGCAGACTATGTGGTAATGAAGTGACAAAGTTTTCAGTTGAGACAAGAGCTATCTAAGACTACAGACAAGAAAGATGATGTGGAATTAGCAGTGACTGTTTGATCAGATAGTTAACACAGATCAGGAGCAGATAGATGACTTAGCAGATATCTTTAGTTCAGATAAATCAACTGAGTTATAGCACAAAGATGAACATTCAAAGCAATTGTGTTAATAGGCATAAACAGAGGAAGAATTTGAACGCATCCCTGAATGTCATTCTGATAAAAATGATGACATAATGAGGAAATTGAGACCATCACATATTCAGGCCAATTAGAAATCGGCAGAAGTTCATCAAGTCATATTAACAGTGTTGCGAGTGGTGTATGAGCTCCCACTAGGGGATAATTTAATAGTGAGAAAACCTCAAGCTAAAATACACCAATGTTTTATGTGCCTGGACTGCAGAAGGATGCCGCTGAATTTTGCGATCAGAGAAGCACCAAATCAATCGAACAAATTCAGTTCAAAGTGAATTCATTTTTGGTCATGAAGTGAGATGACTGTGAAAATTTATTAAGAGAAGTTGGGAAGTCATAATTCAGAGACCATATATTTTGACTGCGTATCAAATTTTCGGGAGCAATTAAATAGGCTGGGGGAGTTGGCCACATGGTATTAAAATGTATCACAGTATGCAATTAACAAGGAAGCAGATAAGAAATCAAAAACCCGCAGTTTTGCGATCGGAGATAGAGTGTTCCTGTCACTTCCAGTAATAGCTGAAGATTTAAAGCAAGTTTTAGTGGTCCTTATTACGTCAAAAGAAACTTGAATGAGGTAAACTATTTAATATGGAGTTCAGACAGCAATAAATATCAAAGAGTCTGTTATGTGAACATGCTCAAAAGGGAAGGAAAGCCAAAGGAGACTGTGTTTTTACTTAGAACACAGAGTGAACAATCAAATTCAGAGGTATCTGAATTGGACATTCCTCAAATTAAATTGGAAAATGAAGATGTTGCCAAAAATTTGGATAAATTGCTGAGGGAAATTGAAATGACCTAAAAGAGTTATTAATATCACATTGGGAGACATGTGGAAATAAGCTGGGACGAAAGTACTTAATTATGCATGATGTAGATATAGGAGATGCCGTTCTGATTAAGCAACATCCTGAAAGGCATAACCCTCTATAGTTGTCACAGGTTCAAAGATTGAATGTACGCTCCAAGACAGCATAATACAAACGAGTTACAGTAACGAGCTCACCCATAGTAATGGTGCCAAAACCAGATGATACTCAGCAGTTATGTGTGGACTGTCACAAATGCAGTTACAAAGACTGATACACGTTGAATTCCACACTTGGAAGTCTGTGTTGAGAAGGTGGGGCAAGATGGACTTGCTCAGAGGATACTAGTGGGTACCTTTGTCAGAAAGAGCAAAGACAATTTCAGCTTTTGTAATGCTGAATGGACATTATCAGCTTAAAGTTATGCTGTTTGGTATGAAAAATATGCCAGCCACTTTTCAGAGACTAACGAATAAGGTTATTGCTGGATTTTGTCGTATATATCAATGACCTGGGGATTTTTAGTAACAGTTGAAAGGAATGTCTTTGAACATTTATCAGACTTGTTCGACTGACTTCGGGAGGCAGGCTTGGTGATAAACCTGGCTAAAAGTAATTTTGCCAAAGGCAAATCACCTTCCTGTGCCATGTTTTAGGACACAGACAAATGGCCCCACGGAATGCAAAAACAAATATATCTGGGTAGTTCCCCATACCTTCAACAAAAACAGCAATGCTACGATTCCTGGGATTATGTGGATTTCATTGAAAATTTATGCTAAATTTTAGAAATGTAACTGCTCCACTTACCAAATTGCTAAAAAAGGCGAAGAGGTTTCAGTGGACAGAGGAATTCCAGAAAGCATTTGACAGCCTGAAAACTGTATTAGCCCCTGCCGTAGTATTAGACACACTTAAATACGCAAAGACATTTAAGGTGGCTGTGGATGCAAGATCTGTGGGTGTCGGGGCTGTGGTCTTGAAAGAACACGACAAGAAGATAGAAAGGCCTATCGGGTACTTCTCCAGGAAATTGAACATTCGTCATCAAAATATTGGATAGTTGGGAAGGACACTTTAAGCTTGGTGTTGATGTTACAACATTTAAATGTTTATGTTCACAGTAACATATCTACGACAATCATATATGCTGAACATAACCCAATTCTTGAGAAATATATGAACAAAAATGCCAGATTGTTTAGAGGGAATTTGTTGCTGCAGCCATTCAATTTGAAAATTGTCCACATGGTGGGAAGAGAAAATGTGATTGCTGACACATTGTAGAGGCTTGAAAGAGACTCTGAGGCATTCGGTGGCAGGAGTAAGACAGATTGAAACAAAATATAGTAGTGAATATTTGCATGATTATTGTTAAAGTAATGTGTATATGTGTTGTAGAGTACAAACAGTTGAGGATTAAGGGGTTTAAAATGAAGCCATCCTTGGATATTGATAGTTTATTTTTTAATGGGGGAGGTATGATGATGCTGCTCCTTTAACAAGATTATGTCGTGCAATTTTTTTTTCAAACAGGTCATAAAAGTCACAGACTCCAAAAAGTCTAAATTGAAAGGTTTTAGGGCCAGTTTGATTATAGCTAATCGATACTGCATCAGGCAAAAAGCTTTTACATTTTTAAATAATTATAATGCCAGGGGAGTGGCCAGTTCTCCCAGCTCAGCTTCACTCTTGGTTTGTTTTCTTTGGCAGACTGGCTATTCACTGAAAGCAGTCAGGCAGTTGAAGCTGAGGATGCAAAGGAGCAGGTCCAGGCTGTTTCTTTCTCTCTGACTGCTTTGCTGTAAGACCCTTGGGTTTGATTTTACCTTTTTTGCCATGAAGTTTTTAATGGGGATTGTGGCAAGTATTTGGAATAACATCATTAAGTTGGGATGGTATGTTGGATTTTCTGATAGGTTAAGTTATTCAGTATACTGTTCTTTTTTGATGGTTTCAATTGGTAACATAGAACATACAGCACAGAACAGGCCCTTCGGCCCACGATGTTGTGCCGAACATTTGTCCTTGTAAATAAATTCTGTTCTGTTTTAATCAACTGCATCCCTCCTAGAATATCTACATTACACTGCTTAAAACAACTAGCAAAGTTAGATCTCGGGTGACTTTCTTGAAATGTTTTGAGAGATTCTGGCTGGGATCATAACAGTTGAATAGGGTAAGAGGCCAGGGTATTAGGGGCAAGGTACTGGCATGGATGGAGGATTGGCTAACTGGCAGAAGGCAGAGAGCCAGGACAAAGGAGTCATTTTCAGGATGGCAGCTAGTAACTCGTGTATTTTGTCAGAGGTTGGGAGTGCAACCTCAGCTATTCACATTATACATTATCTATGTGAAAGAAGGCACTGAGGGCATTGTTGCTAACTTTGCATTGACACAAAGATAGCTGGAGCATTGGAGTGGTGAGGCTGCAGAAGGACTTGGATATGCTCAGCAAGTGGGAAAGCAAGTGGCTCATGAAAAACAATTTGGGGAGCTGTGAGCATATGTAGTTCATGAGGAATACTTGGATATTTTGCTAAATTGGGAAAGGCATTGAAAATCTGAAGTGCAAACGGACTTGGAATTCTGAGTTCAGTACTCTCTTCGAATTAAAGTGCAGGTACCCTTTGGCAGTTAGGAGGGCAAATGCAGTGCGGGCAGTAATTTCAAGATGGCTAGAATACAAGAACAGAGATGTACTGCTGAGGCTGTTTACAACTCCGACTAGACTGTATTGGAAATATTGTGAGCAGTTTTGAGCCTCATATTTCAGGAAGGATGTTGGAGGAGTCCCGAGGAGGTTCACAAGAATGATGCTGGGGTTTAGGGCTTGACAGATGAGGAGCAGCTGAGGACTCTGGGTCTGTACTCACTGAAGGTCAGAAGGATACCGTGGAGATCTGATTGAAAATTACAGAAATGTTCAGCCTGGATAGAATAAACATGGAGAACTTGTTTCCATTAGTAGGAGACACCACGACCCGAAGGCACAGCCTCAGTGTGAAGGGACCACCCTGTAGAAATGTGATGTGAAGGAATTTCTTTAACTAAAAAGATAGTTAATCAGTGGATCTTTTTGTGACAGAGGGTTGATGGACGCTATTGAGTGTATTTAACATGGAAATAAATAGGTTCTTGATTAGTAAATGGATCAAGAGCAACAGGGGGAAGGACGGAGAATGACTTTGAGAAATATATTGGCCCTGGTTGATTGGAAGAGCAGACTCAATGGGGTGAATGGCTAGTTCTGCTCCTCTATCTTGTCACCTTAATGTACACTTATGAATGCACTGCGGTTATTGCAGAAAATCAAAGCTCCATCCAGCAGTAACATATTGCCAATGGATCGAATTAGAAGCAGTAGGATGAGAGAAATTAGTCATTTTCCGGTTGACAAGATGGAATGGGTGTGCCACAGGGATACAGTGGGCAGTTTCCAATCAGTTACAATTGAGAGAATGACATGGATAAAGGGACCAGTGTCACGGTTGGTAAAGTTGCAGATGCCACAAAGACAGGTAGGAAAGGAAGTTGCAAAGCATATCTAAACATAAAGGATGATTCCAGATTGATAAATGGACACAGAGAGTTTAATTCAGTTTGCAAGGATTTAGCAAGTGAAGCGTAATGTGGGAAAGTAAGAAAACATCCATTATGGCTGGAAGAATAAAATAGAATTGATAAGATATTGCAGAGCTCTGAGTTACGGAAGGATTTTGGTGTTCTCCTGCAGAAACAGCAAAACGTTGAAATGAAGGTTCAGCAAATGACTAGGGAATTTCAAAAGATGCTTTTGTTTATTATAAGAGGAATTAAATACAAAATTAGTGAAATGATACTTAATCTATAAAAGACATTACCAGGACCATATCTTCAACAGTATTTGGCTCTGGGATCCTTGTTGAAGGAAGGTCACAAATGCTTTGAAGCAGCTCAGAGAATGTTCCAACTAATAGCTGGAATGGACAGGTTGTCGGATGAGGAAAGTTTGAGCAGCTGATGTTTTTATCGGCTAGAGTTGAGGAAAGTTACAGATGACTTGAATAGAACTGAATTGAATCCCTACATTGTGGAAACAGGCCATTTGGCCCAACAAATCCACACTAACCGTCCGAAGAGTATCCTGCCCAGACCCATTTGCTTACCCTTACTGTACATTTACCCCTGACTAATGCACCAAACCTACACATTCCTGCACACTATGAGCAATTTAGCATGGCCAAGTCACCTAATCTGCGCATCTTTAGATTGCGAGAACAAACCAGATTGCCTGGAGTAAACCCACACAGACACAAGGAGAATGTGCAAACTCCACACAGACAGCAGCCCGAGGCTGGAATTGAGCCTCGGTCCCTGCCACTGTGAAGCAGCAGTGCTAAACACTGAGTCACTGTGCTGCCCTTGATTGAAACATCTAAGTTGCTGACTGGTCTTCACAGAGTGGACGTGTAGATCGTGTTTCCTCTTGTTGGAGAATCTAGAATTAGGTAAGACTGTTTTGAAATTAGCAGCCTGCTATTTAAGGCAGAGATGAATCTTTGGAAATCCCTTTCTCAAAAGCTGTTTGAAACAGAGTGAAATGAACCATTGTAGGGCAGCGGTAGGTAGATCCTGTGAAGCTGGATAGGGTGGGCTTTTGAGCGATGGGCAGAATCATGGAACAATCTGATAGGTCATGATCTTAGTGAATGATGGAGCAGTTTCCAGAGATAGACTGACCTACATTCACTCTTAATTTGCACAGTCATATAAAATTACATGGAAATCAGGCTTGGCTAAATTGTATCATGTGGTGTAATATTGGGATACCAGTGTGAGTGTGCAGATGTGACATTTTACATGTGGTATAACGAACACGGGGAAATATGTTTTGGTCCAAAGTGAACAGTGGCTCCCAGCTGTACTCAGCAACGTGATAACAGAATACAATTTAGAGATGTTTGATAGCAGCAGAATGAGACAGCATTTGAATGACCGAGGAATTGACACTTACTCCACATTTCAACAGATCTTAAGACATTTCCGACTAGAATAAAACTGGTTGGTGTCTGACAGAAACAGTAAACTGCAAGAAAAATATGAAAGTATATGAAAATAATCACAAGGTAAATGCAGGTGAACAGAAAGCTGGCGAGATTTTCAATTCTACAGAAGAACTGGAATTGAGAGAGATGATCTGCAGGTGGTGACAATGAATGAAGTCTACAGTTATGACATGTTACCAGAAATGTTTTAAAATTTATTCTAAAAGACAAGTCAAGTGTTTGTGTTCCTGATTCTGATCATTTTCATGTATGCTAGTGATGGTGTGTAATGAGGAATTATGAAAACCAGCTCCAAGGTTAGAAATTGTTCAGTAAGTTAGAAATCAGTTGTGAGAAGTTAATAAGGAGATTCCTTTCACAGGGATCAGAGATTTGTAGGAAAACTTTCAATCGTGCTTTTCCATTCTATCTTAACTACGTCTCAGTCTTCCTTTGTTCATTAGGCTACCTTTTCTCAATGAGTTCCAAACAAGACAGGAAATGTAAATTTATTGGAATTTTTAGGTTGTAAGTTCTCACAGCTGCCTTTATGGAATGGAAAGACAGTAAATCCAGGTCTCCAACTGCTCTTGTAAATTTAACACGCCAGTTGTTCCCTTTATTCTATTCACCATCTCATAGTGCATTTCGTTATTAAGGGAGGTGAAGCAGCGTCAAATGTTATTTAAGTACTAAAACCGGCATCATTTAAATTGAAGCAGAATGATTGATTTACCTATCATGGCATGGTTACACGGTGGCTCAGTGGTTAGCACTGCTGCTTCATAGCACTGAGATCCCAGGTTCAATTCTAGCTTCGAGTAATTGTCTGTTTGCACGTTCTCCCTGGGTCTGCATTGGTTTCCTCCCAAAGGTATGCAGATCACGTGAATTAGCCATGCTAAATTGCTCATGGTGTTAGGTGCATTGCTTGTAGGGTAATGGGTCTGGGTGCATTACTCTTCAGAGGTTCGGTGTGGACTGAGTTGGGCTAAAGGGCCTGTTTCCACATTTAGGGGATCTAATCTATGAATATGCTTCTATTCTGATAATAACAATTAAATTAGGCATGAAATGTCAACCACCCTACTCATCTTTCAGTGGCCACCAGTTTCTTTGTTTTGCCTGAGAACCTTGTCACCATCGAGCTCTTTACCTCTAGGGTTTGAAAAGCTGCCCTGAGCTGTACTTTCACAGATTCAGTCATAAAATCATACAGTACCTAATGCAAGAAGGTGCACACACACGCACCAAGCTCACTACAAAATTCAAGTGGCCAGGCAAGTTGAAACTCGAGTTCAGAAGGTTTAGTGAAGCCTTGCATTTGTGCATAGAGGTACAGAGTACAAAAGCAAGAAAGGTGCGGAGTATATTGAAAATTGTGTGATTAAATGACAGCGTAACAAGGGTAAAAGTTACAAGTGTTATTGTGAAGAGCAGGCTTGCAAGTGTTCTTGACACAAAGGGAATCAATTCGAAGCAGACAGGAGCATACATGACACACAGACGTTTTGCGAGACCTCACTGTGAGGATGTGGGGAACAGCTTGTGACTAAATTGACTAAAGAAAAATTAAACATATCATGATTAAACCTGCAGAGGCCTCAGTGTGCAGCCAACTAGTCATCATTTAAGATGAAACAAAGCTGGATATTTGAAGTTTACTGATTTGTTCCTTATTTCTTTGCAACCCAACACACACCTCTCAGGTGAAGCAGCATTTCCCTTTTATCTGTTCAATCTAGTCTACTATCATTGCTGCTTACAACGCAGTCTCCTGCACATTATCAAGCCAAACTGTTTTGAGGAATACAACCACTTTGTAGGAATAACCTTGACCTTCTCATTTAAATAACCTACATTGCTCTCATGCTAACATCTCAGTCCTGAGCTGCTTCAATGTTCCAATGAAGCATAACCCTAGCTCAAGAAGCACATCATCTATCGGCCTTCATATTGAAATCTATAACTTCATTGCCTCACCCCATTATGACTGTTCTCCCTTTTTCATAAATTCTGCCTCCTGGTGTCAATATGACCTTGTCTTTTTTGTATCTTGTTTATCTTACATTCAATTAAGAGTATCCATCTCCCCCATTCTCAACTTAACTTACACCAATTCTACATTGGCTTCTCTTTCACCACAATTAAAAACCCATTTCTCTTTTGCACTGCACCTCCACACTTTGTTTCCTGTCATTCCTCCTCCACTTCTGTCAAGTTATTACAAAGCCCATTTTCCAATCCTTATCATTTCTGAAGAAGAGTCGCTCTAGACTTGAAACACTATCTCTGTTTTTCTGTCTCCACTGATGCTGTTAGACCTGTTCAGTTTCTCTCGAGAAGAATAGGCACAGAACACGTGTTCAATAAAACAGAGACCCATGGACACTGGAAATCTGGAGCAAAAACAAAAATTGCTGGAGAGACTGGAAGCTTTGAAGGAGAGTCACTGGACCCGAAAGAATAACTCTGTTTTCACTCCACTGATGCTGAGAGACCTGCTCCATTTCTCCAGCAATTTCTGTTCTAGAACAATTTTCAAAGACCTGTGCTAAAACTACTCAAACGTCCTGTCAAATGTGGAGCAGTGTTCACCGGGAAGTGAATGATAACAAGAGGTATACAAATTAATTGGTTCTGAAACTATATAAGGCCAGCATCTCTGACACTGCAGAACTCATAACCATCGTTACTGAGTGAAACAGAGAGAAACACGTTCAATTTAAACACAGAAGATGGCACTACAGAAGGGAAACGGTTCAGAAGAATATTTTAAAGGGTTTTGAAGAATATGACAAATTGGAAGTGCGAAGACACACACAGAAGAATGGGAATATCAAAATGGAAATGTTACCATATCAGAAACCAGAGTAGGTCCAATGAGACTGATGGGTGACTGGGTCTCAGCGTGAATTGGGAGACAGGCAGCAGAAATGTGTTGCAGCTCAAACTCGGCATTTTGTGCTGTTGCAGACCACAGCAGCAGCAGAAACAGAATTGTTTTCAAATTCAACCTGTAATTTTTTGACCAGGATAATCTCTGAGCCTACCATTACCATCATGCCCATCTATGGTTCGGTGACAAGTGTAGGTTAACATGCCAGGGTCAGAACCATGTGTACCTAAATGTGATGACAAGCCATTAAAGCTACCGCACTTGATTCCTTGCATTCCAAACAGAGGAAGCAATATTTGGTTGAGAGGGTGAAATGATCCCAAGAACAACAGAACAGATCTAAGCTCTGACGTCCTGCCACATCCAGTCATAAATGGTGATGCACTATTAAACAACTCACTGGAGGAAAGTGCTCACAAATGTCTCAATCCTAAATCATGGAACAGACCGGCACAACAGTGAAAAAGTTCAGGATGTATTTTCTGCATCCTCAGCCAGAATGGTTGAGTCAGTGATCCACCTCACCTTCATCATGATATCCACAGAATCAGAAATGTCAGTCTTCAATCAATCTGATTTACTCCACATAACACCATGAAGCAGCTGAACACAGTAGATATAACAAAGGCAATGGGCCCTGACACCATTCCTGCAGTAGGACTTGTGCTACACAACAAGCCATGTCCCTGGAGAAGCTGTTTCATTCCAGCTCCAATTCTGACGTCTACCTGACCGGGTGTAAAGTTGCTGTTCTATGTCAGTCCCCTAAGAGGAAAGTAATCACAATCTGACCATTTCTCACACCCTCAATCTCATCATGATACTCAAATTGGTAGGAGTTCTTTTTGACATCACTGTCAAGCAACACAGAAAAATCCTATTTAGAGTGGTTTCTGATGGTTCGCATTGTGGAGATGGTGTGTTTGTGGAAATGTCACTGGATTACTAATCCAGACCAGCCTAATGCTTTGGCAGCTGGTGGGAATTAAAGGCAATTTATAAAATATTGAGTTCTAAAATCTGGTGTCAATAACGGTGACCTTGAAGCCAATGCCAATTATAAACACCAATTTGTTTCACCAATGTACTTTCAGGAAGCAAACCTAATGTGATTTCCTAGTCTGCCCTAAAGTTGACTTCAGACACACAGATATGTGATAAACTTTTCAATGGTTTTGAACACGGCCAAGCAAGATAATGAATTGTATCAAACAGCTCCGAGGTCTTAAAGGACAAAACTGGACAGAACAGCTCGCACCAGCCTCGATATCAGAAAAGTAGATGGTGATCACCATCTTGTTGACACTGCAGAGGCCTCCTTCCTCATATGTGAGAGCTTGTGACAACATTTACAGAGCTTTCCCACAGACTACATAGAAACATCAGGAAAGGCATGGGTCATTCAATTCATTGAGCCTCCCCTTTCTCCCCGTTCTTGGCCGAAGTTCCCCTTATTGCATCTTTCCCACACAATGTACATATCCCTGAACAGAATTAACAAACAGAAAATATAAAATAAGAACTGCAATAATCCCTTTGGTTAATCAATTTTACTCTGACTTTCAATGAAGCGATGGCTGATCCTTGAGCTAATCCTGCTCTATCCTCATCCCTTTGGTGTCGACAAATCTTTATTTATATTCAGTGACTGGATTCAACAGTATTATGTGGTGGAGAATTCCTCGTGTTTACCAGTGTCAGAGTGCAGACATTTATTCTTATCTTAATGCAGAGGGACCTGCCTTTACCTAATGTTGCCATCCTTTGCTTTTCACGTCCGAGTCAGGGGAATTACCATTCCTGCTTCGAATCTGTCACACCCAATCAGAGTTTTATATATTTCCCTGAGATTGCCACTTATTTTCCTAAACCCCATGGTATACAGGCCCAGTCGAGCTAAACTCTCCTCACACAACAAGCCCGTCATCCCAGAAATCAGTCTGATCATCCTTCACTGAGCTCCCTCAATGTCACATTTGACCTTTATTAGATAAGGAGAACAAAGCTGCAAACAAATCTGCACAATGCTCCTGATGAGGTACAGCTGGAGTAAGACATCTTTACTCCTGTCCTCAAATCTTTCTGAAATGAAGATCAGCACACCATTTAGCTTCCTAACTGCTTTCTTAAAAATCACACAACACCAGGTTATAGTCCAACAGGTTTAATTGGAAGCACACTAGCTTTCGGAGCAACGCTCCTTCAGCAGGTGATTGTGAGATGAAGGAGCATCGCTCTGAAAGCTAGTGAGCTTCCAATTAAACCTGTTGGACTATAACTTGGTGTTCTGTGATTTTTAATTTTGTACACCCCAGTCCAACACCAGAATCTCCAAATCATAACTGCTTTCTGTTCCTGCAATATTGCTTTCAGTGACTGGTGTACAAGAATACGCAGATCCTTTTCAATGTCACAGCTACCCACTTGGTGGTCTATGTACACTGGGTGGCATGCCAATCCACTTCTCAGTAATGGCTTCTTGCGTCAGAAGTCACTACCTTGCATGGACTACAGAGGTCTGTGCAGAAGAAATCACAAAAAAAGTATATGTCACTTGAGAAATCAACGTTTCTCAACCAATCTCTATTCAAATGATAGGTTGTCATTCCATTTTTCTTGCCAAAATGAACAAGGTCACATCTATCCACACAGTTCTTCATCCACAACGTATGTTCGCATTCAGTCCACTTGTCTCAATCACCTTGAGGGTTTTTTGTCATCGTCCTCACCACTTAGATTCTGCTATTGATTAGCACAATCAGCAGACATAGAAATGTTGCATTCGATTCCTTCAAGGAAATTTTTGATACTTATTGTGAATAGCTGGGGCCCAAGCACTGACCCTTGTGATATTGCACGAGGCTTGAACTCCAAAATCACCATGGTTTCATTCTTACTCACTGTCTCCTGTCAGCTCTCCCATTCTAAAACCATTTGTAACCCCCAATTCAATGACATTTGATTGTGCAGCATCTGCTTGGGGCTTTATCAAAAATCTTTTGAAAATTCAAATACGTTGCATCATTCTTACTCCATAATTTATAGACCAGTTTCTCCAATATGGTTTGCATTTCATAAATCTATGCTGACTTTGTCTGAGCTCATTACTTTTAGTCTCACTAACTTCTCAAACAATTTATTTATTAATTTCATTGTATTCTGTTTTTCTCAACAGATGTAAGTTTCTTAGTATTGCTGGGAAGATTTGTGTTGGTTTTGTTTTCTTAAATAAAGACAGACTGATGTAGTTGCTTCATATTTCTGCCATTTCCTTGTTCTCCATTTTTTAGTTTCAAACAGTAAGCAAGCTGCACTTGCTTTCACTAAACTTCCCCACTGGCATACATTTATAAATTATTACCGTTCACTCTTTCAACTCTTCTGAACATATTCTTCAAAAACCCATCAATTCCTGTCTTAAGTTGCTCAATGATTGACCTTCCAAACTCAAACAATAACAGAAGCATAAATTTTCTACGTTCAGAAATACAGCCCTATTGACAGTAGTCCAACTTTCCAACATAACGCATGAAGCTGTGAACGTTATGACACTTCCAGTGCTTGTCCAGATGTTTTCTAATGGTTTTGAGTTTACTTGTGACAACTAACCTCTCAGGAAGTGCATTGCAGACACCCAACATCCTCTGGGTGAAAAGCAATCTTCGAATCCTCCCTGAACCTCAAACCTTTCACATTAAATGGCCCTTTGACAAAAATAATTTGCTGCTTTCTGTTCACCCTGTCATTTCTTTTGTAACCTTATGCTACGGAATCCCATCCTCTTCAGTGTTCTCTGCTTCCAAGCAAACAATCCGAGTTTAGCCAGCCTCTATTCACAGCTGATACACTCTATCGCAGGAACCATCCTGGTGAATCTCCTCTGCACCCCCTCCAGTATAATCACATCCGTCTTGTATTGTGGTGACCAGAACTGCAAACTATATTCCACCTTGGCCTAAACAAAGTGCAGCATATCATTTATAAACTAATCCTCAATCAAGAAACGCTAGGCTTATTGTCCCCTATTCCTTCTGAACTAATCTATTATTCTGTCCAGTCACATTCACAGATCTGTGGAGAATACTCCTCTGATCTTCCCTGTGTGCTGTCTGTTGTGTTCCTTCTTCCAAAGTGCATCACCTCCTACTTCTCAGGGTTAGATTCCATCTGCCATTGATCTTCCCATCTGATTATTCCATCGGTGTCTTCCTGCAATGTAACACCTTCCTTCTCACTGCCAACCACCTAGTCAATCTTTGTGTCAAACACAACCTTACTTATCACTCCACTCATTCCCTCGACATTCACATCTACATCATTTATGAATACCACAATAATAAGGGATACAGCACTGATCCCTGTGGTACATCGGGCACATTGGTTTCCAGTCACACAAACAGCCTTTTACCATCATCCTCTGTGTCCTGTCACTAAGGCAATATTGCATGCAAATTGTCAAGTTACCCCGATGCTGAGATATTTTACTTTGTATATCAAATCATCAAGTGTGTATTTGTCAAAAACCTTGCTGAAGAACCATATAACAATCATCCTCGAAAACCATCAATAAATTCCATCACACATGACTTCCCTCTGATAGAGTCATGCTGATTATCCATGATCAAACTTTGCCTCTCGAAATGGAGATTAATTTTCTCCTTCCTTATTTTCTGCAATAATTTCCCGAACACTGATCTGACCCTCACTGATGGATAGTTCCCAGTGCTATCTCCGTTACCCTTCCTGTCAAGTGGAACTACATTTGTTGTTCTCCAGTGCTCTGGCACGACCCATTTGGCCAGATTCGAATTAAACATTTGGGACAGGGCCATTCCTCGTCTCCTATTGCAGACTGAGATACAACTCACCCAGACCATGGAATTGTACAATTTCATACCAGCCAAAACCATCAAACCTTTTTACCTTATAGCAATCTGTTCAAGAGCTTCACAGTGCAACTCCTCAAATTCTGTACTTGTATCCTCCTTCACCCAAGGAAACCTGAAGCGAAATAATCATGGAACAATCTATCACTGCTTGTCAGATTTGCACACAGATTACCCTCTTGATTTCTAATAGGCCCTAATCATTCCCTAGTGACTCGGTTCTGCTTGATGTACTTGTAGAATATCTTAGCATTCTCCCTGTTCTCAATATGCTCCTTCTTTCGTCAGACCCCTCAGTGTAAATTTTCTCAACTTCACTTCAATCACCTCTGATTCTTTGAAACTCTGGAGACCACTCAGACTATTCTGCCATCTGAGGAATTAATCTGGAGAATATCCATTGCGCTTCGTCTGTAGTCAGTATATTCTTTCTTAATTTGCAACACCAGAACTGTGCATAATAATCCCGACACTGTCTCACCAACACTGTGCAAGATGTCTTTACATCTATATTCCAATTAACTTTAATTGAAGGTAAACCTAACTTTTAACATTACAATTGCACGTATTCCCCCAATATCCTTCAGTTTACTTTTATTTGATACTCTCTGTGTGAGTTCTTTATAACTCCTCCTGAATATCTAACTATACAACATTCATTGCTTCTGCCTTGGATGTGTCTACAAAAACATTTTCAAACAATTTTATGAAAAGGTTTTTCAATTATGGTTTTCCTTTCATAAATACATTATCAGTTTCTCTAATTTTGTTATAAATTTCTTAGTACCAAGATCAAATTCTTAATGATAAATTCCAGCAGATTCCACACTGTGGATGAGATGTGAACTGCGCTGGAGTTTTCCTGTCTCCCCCTTCTTCCCCTCTTACATCATAGGACTACGTTCAGAACATTCCAGTTATCCAGAATAGCTTCCTGCCTTTGCAGAATGTAAAGAAAAATAACACAGTCATCACTAATGCAATCAATATGTCTATGCTGCTTCCTCCGAATTTCTGGTGTGCATTATAACTAACTCATCACTGACATGAACGATTTTAAACTTTAGTTCCACCAGTCCCATGGTCATCTGGTGTTTCTGGGAAATTTTCGGGCTCTTCCTCCATGAAGACAGGTACAAAGTAACTCTTTAGTTTCACTGTACTTTCTCTTTTCTCTACAGCCAATTATCCTGTCCGCAAATTCAGTGTTCCACATTGGACCTTGCTTTCATTTTCCCTTTCAAATATTGATGCAAGTTTTTCGTCAGGTTTTATGTTTCTTGTTAGTTTGCATTCGTGTTGTCTATTTGACTTTCTCATCAGTTCCTTGGTCCTCCTTTGTTGATTCCTATTTTTTTCGAAATCCATACCACAATGTCTGGCACCTTGGAGGGATATATTTATATCGTATACCTTACAGTATTTTTATAAATAAAGATATTGCCTCTCTTCCATTAAGTCTTCTTCATTACTATCCCAATTCTTGAAGCTAACGCCTGTGTATCGTCATAGCTTGCCTGACTCAGGTATATAACTGTATTTAAAAATAAACACACTTTGAATTCAGACTTCATACAAAAGCAATGTGCTACCACTACTCGCAAAAGCTCCTTTTTAGCAAGGTTTTCAATTCGCTCTTCTGATCATTCCACACTAATTCCTAAACAGCCTGATTCTATCGACTTGTGCTGAAGATACTGTTAAAGCAACCCATCTCACAAACGGGCATGGAATACATTTTCCTCAGCATTTGCAATCACTTCTGTTAACACAGTGTAGATGCATCATAAATTCACCCATTACTACTGTGGTACCCTGGGACCATATTAGTTGCTTTAATGACTTGCCCAAAATTTGTTTCGCAGTTTTGACTTTGACATATATTTCCCGTCAATATTTTCTTCTCATTGTTGTTTTTCAGCTCCACCTTCCCAGGTCCAGTGGAATCAGAGTGATATGGGCTCTGGAGAGATCAATGGTAGATTTAAGTGAGATATTTAGTGAGACACATTTTGACATTGAGATCATCTCGCCACATCTTATCTGTTCTTCTCAAGCGTTATTGAAACTTTTCCAGTTTTGTTGGTGCAATACACAAAGACAACAATGCTGTGCATTCCTCCAGAAGCTGACACTGCCCTAATCTGGGCGGGAGCCTCACTGCAGGTTCATGGAATGAGCAAGAGACCATTACACAGAGAATAGAGGAATCCATTCCACTTCTCCAGCCTGTTACACAGGAACAGCAGAGATATATGCAGGCCTTTGACCCTGTTACATCAAGACAGGACGGGGCTCTTCAGCTCCTGGAGCCTGATATACAGCTACAGGAGAAGCCCAATCATCCCATCAAGCCTATTACACTGGACCCAGAGTAGGCTATGAAGCACCGATTCCCAGTTGTATGACACCAGGATTAGTCCATTCAGCTTCCTCAAGTTTGTAACTCAGGAAATGGAAGAGGCCAGAGAATGACTTGTGACTGTTACACTTGAATAACGGAAGGCCATACAGCTGTAAGAGCCGATTGCATGGGAATTGGAGAAGGACATCAAACTGTTTGTGACATTTTATGAGGAAGGAGGAGGTAATTGAGTCATATGTGTGTTTGAGTGACAAACATGCCACTGGTTATCTTCTTTTACCACATGATTTCCCACAGTGCCTTTCCTTAACTGTGACTTTACGTGTCCCACTTTACCACTGTTGAAGCACCTGAGGCCTTTCACTTCCTTTCTAACCTGTTGGGCTTCTTTATTACACTGTGGTCAGTTCTTGTCAGTGTTCTCTACTCTTTGTTCCATAGTGTAGGATCTCCCCTTCTCCAAACTTCTATCCCTCACAGGACAAAATTCTGTATGGAAGCTTGTCTTATGCACCAACATGTATTCATCTGCCAATTCCGCTGTCCTTCTCACTTCCTAAACTTTCTGTTCCTTCACCTGAATTCTTACCATCTCTGGAAGTGAGTTTTTATACTCCTCTAGCAGAATAATTTCTTGTAGAACCTCAAATGTCCTACCTTTCTTTAAAGTATGCACCCATCTATCAAAATGACTATGTTTAATTCTTTCAAACTCAACTTTAGTCTGACATGGTTCCTTCTTTATGTTTATGAACAGCATCTATATGCTTCAGGTACCAATTCATAGCACTTAAAATAGCCTGTTTGATGTCTTCATTATCTCTTGAACCTTATCTGACAGCACGGCAAATAACTCATGAGCTCTGCCTATCAGTTTAATCTGAACTAGCATTATCTATAAATCCTCGGTCCACTCCATCTGCCGAGCCAATGTTTCAAATGAAATAAAGAAGTCTTCAACATCTTTCTCATCAAAATGTGGCAGTATTTTGAAATATTTGTATGTATTTCTACCTTCTATTTTAATCTCTATCCTGTTAACTTGACTTTGTTGACTAAGTCCCAACTTCTCAAGTTCAAATTCTCTCTTTTTGTTCAGCGAAAACTTTTATCTAGGTTTCTTTTCTCCCCCCTCTCTCTCTCTCTCTCTCTTTCTCTCTCACCTTCTTCTTCTCTTTCTCTTTCTGTCTCCCTTTCTTCTCTCTCTCTTTGTTCAGCTAAGAAGCTTCTCTTTTTTTCCTCTCTCTCTCTTTTCTCTCTCTTTCGCTTTCTCTCGCCCTTTGTTTATGTTATAACTCAATTTTCCTCAATTGTAATGTACGTTTTTTCTTTCACCTCTACTGCACTTGTCTGTTTCTATAACACACTTCAAGTGTTTGAGTAATTCCCCTACAATTTCAGCATTTCTTCTGTCCTTGGTTAAACCCAAATCTAACTTCTTTGCTAATTCTAAATAGATGACCTTTTTCTGTCCTTCGATATGTTCTTGGCAAATTTGAGAATCATCTTCAAATCCCAGAACCTCTTTAGCAATTTAAAGAGCAATTTCTCTCAACTTTAATTTAACCAAACACAAGTCACTGAAATTCAACAATTTGTCTCAATTACGTTTATTTGAAGATCTAGGATATTAACCTGTAAGTGGTTAAATCTATTGGGCTTTACTGTACCCCAAATCTATTCAAATCTGTTTAAATCTGTTCAAATCATGAATCCAAGACCCAAACTGTTCAAATCTTTATGACGAGCCCCAAAATGTTATGACATGGGGTAAACAACTCTACTCATTTCAACGAGCAACACAGAAAAGATTCACCCATGCTGTAATCTGTTAAAATTCGAGAGGCAAAGGATTATCTCAAAAGTTACTGCATAAAATAAAAATAAACAACCTTACTCCTTACATCTAACAGAGAATATTAACTAACAACTATTTACAGCTCCTTTCTCTTAAACCTATCTCCTACCTCCCCCTCTACCGTAGTAACCTGATTAAAAATCCCCATGAACATTTTTAAAAGAGCTTCTCATTTCAAAACCAGGCAGCTTTCAGTTCTTCTCTGCATTCGTGTCTTCTTCTTCTTGGGGAAACACCTTCCCAGGTCTTTGAGAGAGAAAGGTACCTTTCAGAGAGCAGACTCTTCTGCAAGCAATCTTTTTGGTGCCAGCTGTTCTTTGCTGTCCTGGCTAACTTTTCAAAATGTTTGATATTTATACCCCAAAACATCAGATCATTTCATTGGTTTGATGTCATCCAAAATAGTAAGATTCAAATTCAATTGGACTTTTATATCTGGATCATCTTTTGAACTGATTGATTGAAGTTTGAATTTGTTTTTGTATCCTATCAACAAAGAAACAGATATGTGTTTCAACCCAAACGTTACATTTTTAAATGTCCAGCATATGTTGTGCAAGCAGGTCTTTGAACAGTACTCTGGGGAGGGGTTAAACCTGAGTGGTAAGGAGATGATTGCCAGACATAGGAGAATGGATTCAGGGAATTCCAGATGGAAATAAAAGACAAGAAAGCAAAGGGCAAATGAAAGCAGAGGTAAGAAAAGGCTATCAAAGGGTTTTCTATCTTTTAGGGCGTGGGGAGTGGTTTTGTGATATTGGAGTCAATGCAACACTGAGAACAAATACTATACCAGGAAATCTCGATGGAATCAGTCTGGGTGCATCCGAGAAGTGATAAAAGGCAGAAAACACTTGTGGAAGTTCTTTCTGGACCTCCAAAGAGTAGTGATGAGGTAGGAGATGGCAGAAATTCAGAGATTCATACAACAAGGATGCTACAGTTATGCTCGTTTTAATATAAATAAAGACTGGCAAACCACATTCATAATAATACTGTGACAATGAATTGTTGGAGTCTGTACATAATGGGTTTTTACACCAGGATGCCAAGGAACAAAATTGGAAAGAGAATACCTTAGATTTGGGTTTGTGCCACGGTGATGGTTTATTTAATAATGTTGCTGGTACAGTTGCTTATGGGAAAAGTGTCTAGTGGGGGAGCACTTTGGGGCCATCGACGATAATTCTATTCATTTTAAAATAGTGATGGAAAAGGATAGACCAGGTCTAAAATTTGAAGTTCTAAATTGGAGAAAGGCCATAATTTTGACGGTATTAGGCAAGAACTTTCGAAAGCTGATAGGAGGCAGATGTTCACAGGTAAAGGAGCAGCTGGAAATTGGGAAGCCTTCAAAAATGAGATAGCAAGAATCCAGAGAAAGTATATTCCTGCCACGGTAAAAGGGAAGGTTGGTAGGAATAGGAAATGCTGGATGACTAAAGAAATTGAGAGTTTGGTTAAGAAAAAGAAGGAAGCATATGTCAGGTGTCGATGGAATAGATCGAGTGAATCCTTAGAAAAGTATAAAGGAAGTAGGAGCATACTTAAGATGGAAATCAGGAGGGCAAAAAGGGGACATGAGATGGTTTTGGCAAATACAATTAAGGAGAATCCAAAGGGTTTTTACAAATATATTAAGGACAAATGGGTAACTAGGGAGAGATTAGGGCCCCTCAAAGATCAGCAAGGCGGCCTTTGTGTGGAGCTGCAGAAAATGGGGGAGATACTAAATGAATATTTTGCATCAGTTCTTACTGTGGAAAAGGATACGGAAGAAATCGACTGTAGGGAAATAGATGGTGACATGTTGCAAAATATCCATGTTACAGAGGAGAATGCCCTGGGTGTCTTGAAATGTGTAAAGGTGGATAAATCCCCAGGACCTGATCAGGTATACCCAGGAACTCTGTGGGAAGCTAGAGAAGTCATTGCTGGGCCTCTTGCTGAGATATTTGTATCATCGATAGTCACAGGTGAGGTGCCGGAAGACTGGAGGTTGGCTAACGTGGTGCCACTGTTAAAGAAGGGGGGGAAGGACAAGCCAGGGAACTATAGACCGGGGAGCCTGACCTCGGTGGTGGGCAAGTTGTTGGAGGGAATCCTGAGGGACAGGATGTACATGTATTTGTAAAGGCAAGGACTAATTAGGGATAGTCAACATGGCTTTGCGCTTGGGAAGTGATGTCTCACAAACTTGATTGAAGAAGTAACAAAGAGGATTGATGAGTGCAGAGCAGTAGATGTGATCTATATGGACTTCATTAGGGTGTTCGACAAGGTTCCCCATGGGACAATGATTGGCAAGGTTAGATCTCATGGACTACAGGGAGAACTAGCCATTTGGATATAGATTTGGCTCAAAGGTAGAAGACAGAGGGTGGTCGTGGAGGGTTATTTTTCAGAATGGAGGCCTGTGACCAGTGGAGTTCCACAAGGATTGGTGCTGGGTCCTCTACTTTTTGTCATTTACATAAATGATTTAGATGTGAGCATAACAGGTACAGTTAGTAAGTTTGCAGATGACACCAAAATTGGAGGTGTAGTGGACAGCGAAGAGGGTTACCTCAGATTACAACAGGATCTGGACCAGATGGGCCAAGGGCTGAGAAGTGGCAGATGGAGTTTAATTCAGATAAATGCTGCATTAGCAAGTCTTGGCAGGACTTATACACTTAATGGTAAGGTCCTAGGGAGTGTTGCTGAACAAAGAGACCTTGGACTGCAGGTTCATAGCTCCTTGAAAATGGAGTCGCAGGTAGATAGGATAGTGAAGAAGGTTTTTGATAGACTTTCTTTTACTGGTCAGAGTATTGAGTACAGGTCATGTTGCGACCATACAGAACATTGGATAGGCCACTAGTGGAATATTGTGTGCAATTCTGGTCTCCTTCCTATCGGAAAGATGTTGTGAAACTTGAAAGGGTTCAGAAAAGATTTACAAGGATGTTGCCAGGGTTGGAGGATTTGACTATAAGGAGAGGCTGAACAGGCTGGAGCTGTTTTTCTTGGAACGTCGGAGGCTGAAGGGTGACCTTATGGAGGTTTACAACATTATGAGTGGCACGGATAGGGTAAATAGGCAAAATATTTTCCCTGTGGTCGGGGAGTCCAGAACTAGATGGCATAGGTTTAGGGTGAGAGGGGAAAAGTCTAGAAGAGACCTAAGGGCCAACCTTTTCACACAGAGGGTGATACGTGTATGAAATGAGTTGCCAGAGGAAATGGTGGAGGCTGGTACAATTGCAATATTTCTGTTTCCATGCTGTACATCTCTATAACTGTATGACTCTATATGCCAGAGTTGTTCATTGGGATGGTCATTGACTTAGTTCAGAAAAAGACCCATGGTCCAAACGAGTGGTGAGTTGACTGTGCTACACTTGGTGACTTCACTAAAAGACATGACAGAAAGAGCACAAAGTGAAATAGGCACACACATGGCGAAGAAACGAAATTGAGGACGATACTGACCTCAAACAGGAACCATGTAAAGTTGCCAGAGAAAGTAGCAAGCCTGAGCTTTGGGAACAGAGTAGAATTCAACAAAGGTTGTCCAATAAGTTGATTAAGAGGGTGAAGTTAAAGTGAGAGAAGTAAATTTGCAAGGAATATTATTTAAAAAAAGATGTTTTTTTCTTCAATCATTCACAGCAATGAGGCCGTCGCTGGCTGGACAGCATTTATTACCTATCCCTCATTGCTCAAAGCACATTTAAGATTCAACCACGTTGCTGTGGGTCTGGAGTCATATGTAGACAAGAGCAGGTAAGGATAGCAGTTTACTTCCGCGAAGGACATTAGTGAACCAGATGGGTTTTTCCTACAATTGGCAGTCATTAGACACTTCATTTCAGACTGCAGAATCTTCGAGAAGCATGAAAAAACTCTTCAGGGAAGACAAATTTTTCAAGATTCTTCATACTTATAGTCTGAAATCAGGTGAACAGATAATGAGAAACAAGGAAATATAGAGCAATTAACAACTAGTTTAGTTTGCCTTCACAACCCTTTCAGCGAAGTGAATTCTCCTCACGTTGTTTGAAATCTGCTCTCCCTTATTCTAAGCGATGATCTCTTGTCCTAGGTTGACCTCCAAAATGAAATGTTCACTCCACATTTGCGTTGTCTCTCACCTTTAGCATTGTATCAACCTAGATGAGATCTTCTCTCATTTTTGTAAACTCCAGAGAGTTTACGCCTGATCTGCTCAATTTCTCTTCATCAGAAAAATGACTAATCTCTGGAAACAATTGAATGAACCTCTTCTGAACATCTCCAATGCAACTAAATCCATCCTTTATTTTGGGCACTGAAACTGCAGAGAGTACTCCAGTTGTTATTCTCTTCATGCCTTGCATATTTCAGAAATACTTCCTTACTGGTATCCAATTCCTTTAGACTGAAATTGCAATCGCCTCTCTCATTACCTGCGAGAAAGTGAGGACTGCAGATGCTGGAGATCAGAGCTGAAAATGTGTTGCTGGAAAAGCGTAGCAGGTCAGGCAACATGGAAGGAGCAGGAGAATCGACGTTTCGGGCATGAGCCTGAAAAAAAACAAAAAAAAGTCTTCCGCCACCTTCGCCTCCGTGCAAAAAAAAGAAAAAAAAGGAAGGGCTCATCCCCGAAACTGTCGATTCTCTCATTATCTGGTCTACCTGCATGCTGGTTTTCTTTGATATGCACAAGTCCACCCAGACCCCTCTGCACCTAAGCACTCTGAAGTTTCTCTCCCTTCACACGATGAGATGCCTTCCTATTCCTTTGACTAAAACTGATAACCTCATACTTGTCCACATCACATTTCATCTGTAAAATGTTCGTCCATGCCCGTATTCCCGCCATATACATTTATATATCTCTTGCATTTTCATTGCAACCTACTTTTCCACCTATTTTAGTGCAATTTGAAATTGTAGGTTTAGTATTTTCTCTCCCCAAAGCAAATAATAACTCAGATCCAAATAGCTGTGTCCTGGTGGTTGAAACCTATGACATCCCAAAAGTTGATAACCAGAAAATGCCGCAGCTATTTCACCTTTCTGCGTTTTGTTGGTCAGTCAATCGTCTACCCAAGCTAATAAATTATCCCACACCATATATACCCTTACTTTATGAATTAATATTTTGTGCAGCACCTCATTCAATGTCTTCTGTAAGTCCAGATATATTGTACCTCCAGGATCCCCATTATCCACCTTACTCATCACATCTTCAAAGATCTTTACCAAATAGTTCAAACATGATATATTCTCCATAAAAATTGTTTCCTGTTATCATTTGATTTATTTCTTGTCACATGTACCTAAGTACAGTGAACAGCTTTGTTTGTGAGCAGTGCAGGCAGGTTATAGTAAGTAAGGACAAACAGATCGTAGGGTGGAAAAGACTTAGTCAGAGGCACGCAGGTTATGTCACACAAGGTGTATGTTAGGAAAGATGAATATTTACAAGATTGGCATGATTTGAAGGAGGAAGTCCATTCATCGGGGAGTCTAATGACTGCCAGAAATAAGCTTTCCCTGAACCTGCTGATGTATGTTCAAGCTTCTGTACCTTTTGCCTGATGGAAGTGGTTGTAGGAGATCGTTTCCAGGGTGTGATGGGTCGTTGGTGATATTGTCAGCCTTTCCACAGCAGCGAGCCGTGTAAACAGAGCGCAAGAATGAAAGGTTGGTTCTGTGATAGCCTGGGCTGTGTCCATCTCCTTTTTGAGTTTCTTACCGTCCTGGGCAGAACAATTTTTACATCAAGTTGTTATGCCGCCCAGTGGTTCATATGTAGAAATCAGTGAGTGTCCTTATGGTCATGCCAAATTTCCTGACCCTACTGATGTAGAAGATGCATTGTTGTCCCTTCTTAACCATTGCATCCTCATCAGAAGTCTCAGACACGTTGTCAGTTATCGTCACTCCTAGGAACTTGAGTCTCCACCCTTTCAACCTCAACTCCGTACATCTGGACAAGGGCATTTTGCCGTCTTTGTTGCCATCCTTTCTTTCTGAAGTCAATGATCAGTTCTTTAGTTTTGCTGACATTGAGAGAGAGGTTGTTCTCACTGAATCAGGTTACCATGTCCTTTATTTCCTTTCCGTGTTTTGACTCATCATTGTTTGTTATTTGTCATATCACAGTCATGTCATTCGCAAAATTGTCGATGGCGTTTATTTGGAGTTTGGTATCAATGTCATGGGTGCATTGGGAATAAGGTAAAAAGCTGAGAATGCATCCTTGGCCGGGGTGGGGGAGGGGGTGGGGGGGTTGGTACCCATTGTTGCATGTTATTGAGGATGAAGTGCAGTTCCCCATCTTCACTGATTACAGTCTGTGGGTCAGAAAGCCACAGTTCCAAGGGGTGCAGCTGTGACCAAACTCTCAGAGTTCTGAGATCAGTGTGAAGTAACCCTTTCCTGATGAAGGGTTTTCGTCTGAAACATCAATTTACCTGTTCCTCAGATGCTCCTGGCCTGCTGTGCTTTTCCAGCACCACTCTAATCATGACTGTAATCTCCAGCATCCGCAGTACTCACTTCTGTCTAGAGGAGATAATAGTGATTAGTGGTAATCATTTCCTTGATAATGAATTCTAATGATTTGTCTGAAATTCCAACAGTTCGCTCACTACTTTTTAATCCATAGTGAGGATAATTATTCTAAGATCTTCGCTTTCTAAATCCTCTACTTTCGCCTTTAATTCGTCTGTCACAGGCACAGGGCTAAATAAGATCTGCTCCAATTGCTGTGTTAGAGGCATCAGTGACTGAATGGGCGCATTCTGTTCCTGGTTTGCAATCTCAGTGGGCTGAATGTCTTCAAACTGTTTCTACATTGTAATACCAATGGCCAGAATATCTAGCTTAAGGTTTTGCTTGTTCTCCTCCTGATGATTCATAAGAGGCTTGCTGTATTACCAAATCTTCACGTTGCTGCGTAACAGTTTGAGGGGCTGAATGGTCTCCTCCTACATCTCTGCAATGGGATTGAGGGAAAAATTGGTGTTTTAAATTGTGAGGGGCTTGCATAGACAAAGTCTGTTCCCTGGGATGAGGGAGTCCAGAACTGGAGAGCATAGGTTTTGGCTCACAAGGGAAAGGTACAAAAGGGACCTAAGATGCATCGTTTTCAAACAGAGGATGGTATGTGTATGGTATGACCTGACAGACAAAGTGGTGGAGGCTGGTACAATTGCAACATTGAGAATGCATCTAGATGGGTATATGAAGAAGCAGGGTTGAAATTGTTATGGAACCAAATGCTGGCAGATTGGACGAGATTAGCTTAGGATATCTGGAAGTGAAGGTAATAAAGGAGACCCCAAGTAGAGCCGAGGAGCTGCAGGAGAGTGCACAGCTAAGGCAGGGCCTGGGTATGGACAGCTAAAAGAATTTGCCTCTGTGGGTAAGGTTTGTTCAGAAAGAATAGGGGGCAAAGGACAAAACGTTGTAATTTTGAGTGATGCAGGTTCTAACCAGTCGCTGATAGGAAAGGATGAGCGAATATGCAGCCTGCTGATCTGCTACCCGAGAGTGTGGTAATTTGTGGGACAGATGGACAGAAATTTAGCATTCCTATGTAAGATCAAGTTGGAGCGCCAACTCAAGACTGGAAAAGTAACGATGGGAGTGATTGACAGGGTGTCATTTCCAGGAATTCAGCTTGTACCTGGGAATGATTTGGCAGGGTCCAAGGTGGGAGCGACACCACATGTTGTGGAGAAGCCCAAGGAAGACCAAGAAACTGAGGAGTTAAAACAGAACTATCTGGGTATTGTCCCAGACTGTGTAGTAACCAAATCCCTTTATCACAAGTCACAGCACAAACCAAAAACTAAAGAAAAAGATGAAGGAGTTGAGGTTCCTGCAAAGAACTTATAAAGCATGCTTGAACAGCAATTTAAAAAGCAAAACTCGAAAGGTAATAATCTCAGGGCTACTCATAGTGCCATGTACTAATGAGACTAGGAACAGAGAATAGACCAGCTGAATGTTTGTAGGACCTTATCGTTTTTATAGACATTATTGGTCCCAACCTGACCACAAACACTGGCTAATCTCTTGCTCTCTTTTTGGGACAAGCAAAATTAAGAGCAAGTATTGACCAGCAGGCTAAATGACCTCCCTCTACCTTATTCGTTATTTTCCCTGTAATTATTTTTTCTTCTGCAGGGGCCACTGAAGTCTGTGTGCAGAGCAAAGTCTGAAACTGGAAGACAATTGGCTTCAGCAAGGTGTTCGACAAGGTTCCACATGGGATAATGGTTAGCAAGGTCAGATCACATAAAATCCAGGGAGAGGTGGCCATTGGGGCTGAGGTGGAGGATTGCTTTTGGGTTTGGAAGCCTGTGACCGTAAGCGTTCAACAAGGATCGGTACTGGATTGGCTAGTTTTCATCATTTATATAAATGATTGGGATGGGAATATGAGGTATGGTTAGTAAACTTACAGATGTCACCAAAATGGTAGTGTAGCGTACAGCGAGGAAGGTTATCTAAGAATACAACTGGAGCATGATCAAATGGATCGATGGGCTGAAGAGTGTCAGATGGAGTTTATTTTAGATAACTGTGATGGGCAACATTTTGGTAAGGCAAATCATGGCAGGACTTATAGATGTAATGGTAGAGTCCTGGGGAGTGTTGCCAAACAAAGAGACCTTCACAGAAAACCTACAGAGTGGAAACACTCCATTCAGCGCATGGAGTCCACACTGATCCTCTGAATAACATCCTAGCTGACATAATCCTATCATATCCCTGCAACCATTTAACTCCCATGGCTCACTCATCAACCCTGTACATAATGGGTCATTTAGCATGTGCAATCCACCTTTGGACTGCGAAGAGAAACTGTATCATCTGGAGAAAGCCCAGGCAGACACAGGGAGAATGTGCATACTCCACACAGAATGAAATTAAACCTTGTTCCCTGGTGCTGTGAGAAAGCAGAGATAATCATTGTGGTACAGTTTCACAGATTCTTGAAGATGCAGTCATAGGTTGATAGGTAGTAACAAAGCCATTTGGAACTTTTGCCTTTATTGTGCAGTGCTTCGATAATAGACATTTGGATGACATGATGCAACTGCACAGGATATCAGTGAGTACAATTTTGGAATATTGCATTCAATTGTGATCTCCCTGCTTTAGGAAAGACACTGATAAATTTTAAAGGTTGCAGAAAAGATTTACACGGATGTCATTTGGATTAGAAGGTTTGCGCTCAGGGGAAAATCTGAAGAGACAAGGACTATTTTATCTGGAACATTGGAGATTGAGTGGAGACTTTATAGATTCCATGAAATCATGAGTGGCATTAATAGGTTGAAATGTCAAAGTCATTTTCAAAGGGTATGGGAGTTCAAAAATAGAATGCATTTTCTTCATGTGAGAGGTGAAAAGCATCAGTGGGGCTGAAGGAACAACATTTTTTTATACAGAGGATGGTATATGTATGGAATCAGTTGCCAGAGGTTTGGAGGAGGCTGGTACAATTGCAACATTTAAAATGCATCTATTTAGATCAATGAATCGGAAGGGTTGAGAGGGATATGGGCCAAATGCTGGCAAATTAAACTAGGTTAATTTAAGATCGCTAGTTTGCACGGACGAGTTGGATCGAAGGGTCTGTTTCCGTGCTGCACCAGTCGATGATTCATTGATCCAATTGATCAAAATCTCTTTGTAATCTTAGATAACCTTCTTCACTCTCCATTGTACCATCAATTGTTCCATCATAGAACATAGAACATAGAAAAATACAGTGCAGTACAGGCCCTTTGGCCCTCGATGTTGTGCCGATCCAAGCCCACCTAACCTACACTAGCCCACTATCCTCCATATGCCTATCCAATGCCCGTTTAAATGCCCATAAAGAGGGAGAGTCCACCACTGCGACTGGCAGGGCATTCCATGAACTCACGACTCGCTGAGTAAAGAATCTCCCCCTAACATCTGTCCTATACCTACCACCCCTTAATTTAAAGATATGCCTTCTCGCAATAGCTGACTCCAAGGTTCTCATGGTCAATCCTATCTAAACCCTTAATCATCTTGTACACCTCTACCCAGTCACTCCTAAACCTTCTTTTCTCCAATGAAAACAGCCCCAAGTGCCTCAGCCTTTCCTCATACGATCTTCCTACCATACCAGGCAACATCCTGGTAAACCTCCTCTGCACCCGTTCCAGTGCCTCCACATCCTTCCTATAGTATGGCGACCAAAACTGCACACAATACTCCAGATGAGGCCGCACCAGAATCTTATGCAATTCAACATGACCTCAGGACTCCGGAACTCAATTCCTCTACCAATAAAAGCCAGTATGCCATATGCCTTCTTCACCGCACTATTTACCTGGGTGGCAACTTTCAGAGATCTGTGTCCATGGACACCAAGATCCCTCTGCTCATCCACACTACCAAGTATCCGACCATTATCCCAGTACCCCATCGTTTTGTTACTCATACCAAAGTGAATCACCTCACACTTACCCACATTGTACCCCAGGCAAACAGAAGCAGATCCAGGACCGATCCCTATACAATAAGCCTGGTAATAGGCCCCCTGGCTGATTTAAGAAAAAACCTCCATGAGCACCTTGTCTCCTGCCATTCAGCAGAAACACACAGAACTGCACACACACACACACACACACACACACACATACAATAATAGGAATACAGGGACACAGACACAATAGTTACTTTAAACCCGAGATAGATAAGTTTTCATTAATAAGGGGGTTAAGTTTATGATGAGAATACAAGAGAATTTTGTTGTGAAACATGTCTGTCAGGATTGAACAGCAGAGCAGGTACGATTGGCCAAATGGCCGAATTCTGCTCTAATTTCTTCTACTGTATGATCTTATGTTATCAGACATTTCTTCCCAAGAGAACTGTCGATGCTGAGATGAAAAAGTATATGACTGAAGAAAATCATTGTGTTTGAGGGGTAGAATAGTATATGTCTGTTCCCATTTGTTGCGACCTTATTACTCAACAGAGGAGGTGACTTGCCGTGAGATTAACGCACGTGAAAAATGTGGCATCCACCAATTAAGATTAAGATAAAGATATTACTTTCTCTTTAACATTGTGTTGTCTGTTATTTTCTCTTCCCCAGGGAACAGTGAAGACAGGGCCGCTAAAGATATTCAAGGCAGAGCTTGGCTGATCTTTGATGGATGAGAGAATCAGTATTTATTGGGAATAAACAGGAAAGGGTATTTAACCACAATCAGACCAACCATCATCTTTCTAAATTGAGCAGCAGTCTCAAGGAGCTGAATGGCCAACTGCAAGTCCTATCCCATGTGTTGTCCTCTCACTGAACACCTAGAAGATGTTACAGAGGTAAAGGAAGACCACAGTCAATTAGTCAGGATTGTTACAATGAGACAGAATGACACCTTTCAGTACCTCAGTGGAGTTACACTGGAATAGAATGAAATATTCATTCATTTGAGTGCATTAGACAGCACAGGATGAGGCCATGCAAACTTTCTAGATTTCTGCACAGGACCAGGGCGTCCCTGGTTAGCTAACAGGGAATACAGAGTAAAGATTGGAGTAAAGATTACAGGTTGGAAAGCTGTGACGAGTGGGATCCCTCAGGAATCACTGTGAGGTCATCAACAATTTACACTTTAGATTAACGATTTGGATGAAGTAGCTCACCAGATTGGAGATCAATTTGCTAGGAAAGAAAACAGTGACTGAAAAACCCAGAGAGCTATAGACTGGTGAGTCTGATGCCAGTAATGGGGAAATTGTTTGAGGGGATTCTGAGATATAGGATTTACATGTATTTGGAAAGACAAGGGTTGTTTCGGAATAGTCAACATGGCTTGGTGCGTGGGCAATCGTGACTCACTAACTGGATTGAACTTTCAAAAGAGGTCACAGAGAAAACTGATGAAGATAGATTGGTAGAGATTCTCTGTATGGACACAAGGCATTTGGCAAGGTTCTGCGTGTCAGATAGATTAGCAAGTTGAGGTCACAGGGACAGTGAGACAATTGGATACAAAATGGGCTTAAAGGTCAGAGAAATAAGGTGGTAGGGGAGGGCTGCTTTTCAGATTGAACCCAATGACCAGCCGTGTGCCACAATAATCAGTGCTGGGCCCACGGTTTTTCCTCATTTATAGAAATGATTTGCATGATAATATCAGAGGCATGGTTAATAACTTTAAAAATGACATAAAATTGGTTAGTTTACTAGGCAATGAAGAAGGTTAGCTCAGCATGCAATGGAACATTGACCAGATGGGTTCATGGACCAAGAAGTGGCAGAAGGAGTTTAATTGAAATAAATGTTAGTTTTTGCAATTTGTTCAGTTAAAGCAGGCTAAGACTTATACAATTAATGGGAATGCACTTCGGAGTGTTGTCGAGAAAATGAGACCAAGGGGTGCAGATGCATAGTTCCATGAAAATGGAGTCACAGATAGATGGGATGGTGAAAAACATGTTTTACACGCCTGTCTTCATCGTTCAAAGCATTGAATATAGGAGTTGGGTGGATATTATCGGCTGTACAGGACATTGGTGAGGCCAGTTTGAGAATTCTATGTACAAGTTGGTTTCTTCTGCTGAATAAGTATGATGTTTTTAAATATGAGAGGATGCAGAAAAGTTTCAAAAGGATGTATCAGACTGGAGAGTTAGAGCTTTAGATTGGGGGCTGGACAGGCTGGGCTGTTT
The DNA here is from genome assembly GCF_047496795.1 of Chiloscyllium punctatum. Lineage (NCBI taxonomy): Eukaryota > Metazoa > Chordata > Chondrichthyes > Orectolobiformes > Hemiscylliidae > Chiloscyllium > Chiloscyllium punctatum. The sequence goes on along the minus strand of NC_092787.1, from coordinate 35,476,680 downwards.
TTCCATGGAACATTGGAATCTGAGGGATCATATTACAGAGGTTTATGAACTTAGGAGGGGCATGAATGGTGTGAATAACCAAGATCTTTTCCTCAGGATAAGGGAGCCCAAAACTAGAGGGCATACATTTAAGGTGAGAGGGAAAAGACTTTAAAGGGACCAAAAAGACAACTTTTTGAAATATTGGATCGTATGTGCATGAAATGAGCTGTCAGAGGAAGTGGTGGAGGCTGATACAATTCCACGTTTAAATGGCATTTGAAATGGGATATGAATAAGAAGGTTTCACAGGGATATGAAACAAATGATGGCAAATTAGACGAGATTGGCAATTTACCAATATCTGGGGAAAAAAACCAGAAGTGATATCATCCACCTTAACAGACCAAGACACATGAATAGAAAGTGGGACATAACACCAGTTTTTCACAGGCAGCTCAATGATTATATTACCTTGCATGATGATGAGACTTCTGAGAACAAACCTTTCAGCTCAGCAAGCAAACTTGCAACATGAAACTCAACTTGAGATACAAATCTTCTCAAACAATGGACTAGATTCGGATTACCATATCTCATCCGCATGGACAAATTGGACTATGAATCTATGACAGCATTAAGAAGAATTCTAAGTTCTTAAAAAATCCTTTCGAGTGGGAATTCTCTTCCTAATACATTTTTGGTGCTACTCTGTTTAGATTAGATTCCCTACAGTGTGAAAACATGCTCTTCAGCCCACACTGACCCTCTGAAGAGCAACTCACCCAGACCCATTTCCCTCTGACTAATGCACTGAACACAATGGACAATTTAGCATGGCCAATTCACCTGTCCTGCACAGGTTTGGACTGTGGGAGGAAACTGGAGGACCCGTAGGAAACCTACACAGACACAGTGAGAATGTGCAAACTCCACACAGGCAGTTACCAAAGGCTGGAATCAAACCTGAGACACTGGTGCTGCGAGGCAGCAGTGCTAACCACTGTGCCGCCAAGCTGAAACTGCTAAATATTCGACAGACAAATGAGTCACAGATAACCGTTAACAGATACAAAACTGGGGCTGAGATCATAGCCTCATCAATCAAAATTTAGTGCCTGATCGAGCAGGCTAAAAGCATTTAATAACCCCCGCCTGCTTCTCAGTCTTGTGTTCTATGTTTCATTCAGCCCCTCAAATCTGCTGAGCGGAGCAGTTGAAGGCCATTTGCTCCAAGAACGTGATGCCCAGAAACCAAGAAATCATTCATCCCATTAAGACTGTCATTCACAGTTTAGGGTAGTTTGCATAATGTCATTGGAAAACCCAAGCTGGGCGGAAAAAGGTCCCTCATATCTCTTTACAAAGATTCCCCTCTCTTTAACTTGTGCTTCATTTGTTGGTCATGCTGTAGACCTAGATTCACTGTGGATACAGCTTCCATACCTCACCTATAGATGGCTCATGAAATCTTCTGGTCTGTCTCACTGCAACATTCAATAACAGAACTTCTTCGAAAATAACACCCACTAACTTTACAATAACAGACTATGAATAAATAAGGAACAGGACCAGTTGGTTAATCGGTTGTAAACTCTCTACAAGTTGGAGTGACTTAAAGCACAAAGGAAGCTGTTTCTGGTTCACGGTTATCAATTCCTTCAATACAAAGAAGAAATGAATGAATGAAAGATTATTTACAGCCCAGGAACAGGCCCTTGTGGCCCTGCAAGCCTGAGCCCATCCAAATCCACTGTCTAAACCTGTTGCCCAATTCCTAAGCATCTGCATCCCTCTGCTCCCCACCTACTCATGCATCTGTCCAGACACATCTTAAATGAATCTACAGTGCCTGCCTCTCGTACCTCTGCTGGCAACGCGTTCCAGGCACGTACCACCCTCTGAGTAAAGTACTTGCTGCGTGTATCCCCCTTAAACTTCACACTTCTCACCTTGAAAGCATGAGGTCTTGTTATTGAATCCTTCTCCCTGGGAAAAAAAGCTTATCTCTATCTACCCTATCTATACCCATCATGATTTTGTAGACCTCAATCAGGTCCTCCATCAATCTCCTTTTTTCTAATGAAACAAACCTAACCTACTCAACCTCTCTTCATAGCGAGCATCTTTCATATCAGGCAACATCCTCATAAACCTTCTCTGCACCCTCTCCAAAGCGTCCACATCCTTTTGGTAATGTGACGACCAGAACTGTACACAGTATCTAAATGCAGCCGAACCAATGTTGTGTGCAATTTTAACAATACCTGCCAGCTCTTACACCCAATACCCCCTCCGATGAAGGCAAGCATATCGTATGCCTTCTGGACCACTCTATCCACCAGTACAGCAACCTTCAGGGTACAATAGACTTAAACTCACAGATCTCTCTGCTCATCAACTTTTCTCAAGGCTCTTCTGTTTACTGTATAATTCGCTCCAGTGGCCCCAGCACTCATTCCTGTGGAACACCACTGGTCACCTTTCTCCATTTCAAGAAACTCCCTTCAACTACTACTGTCTGTCTCCTGTTGCTCAGCCAGTTCTTTATCCACCTAGGTAGAACACCCTGCACAGCATGTGACTTCACTTTCTCCATTAGTTTACCAGGGGGAACCTTATCAAATGCCTTACCAAAGTCCATGTATATGACATCTTCAGCCATTCCTTCATCTATCAACTTGGTCATTTCCTTGAAGAAATCTATTCTGTTGGTAAGCCACGATCTCCCCCGCACAAAACCATGTTGCCTATCACTGATAAGCCCATTCATTTCTAAATATAAATAGATTTTATCCTTCAGTACCATCTCCAGCAACTTTCCCACCACTGACGTCAATCTCATTGGTCTGTAGTCATCTGGAATATCCCTACTACCCTTCTTATACAGGGGGGCAACATGAGCAGCCATCCAGTCCTCCAGCACCTCACCTGCCTTTAAGGTTGCCACAAAGATATCTGTCAGGGCTCCAGCTATTTCCTCTCTCAGCTATCTCAGCAACCTAGGGTAGATCCCATCCGCTTCTGGGGATTTGTCCACCTTAATAATTTGTCCACCTTTGTGGGCGGCACAGTGGCAGAGTGGTTAGCACTGCTGCCTCACAGCACCAGAGACCCGGGTTCAATTCCTGCCTCAGGTGACTAACTGTGTGGAGTTTGCACATCCTCCCCCTGTCTGCGTGGGTTTCCTCCGGGTGCTCCGGTTTCCTCCCACATTCCAAAGATGTGCAGGCCAGGTGAACCGGCCATGCTAAATTGCCCGTAGTGTTAGGTAAGGGGTAAATGTAGGGGTATGGTGGGTTGCGCTTCGGTGGGGCGGTGTGGACTTGTTGGGCCGAAGGGCCTGTTTCCACACTGTAAGTGATCTAAAAAAAATAACTTCTAGCCTACCCAACACATCTTCCCTACTTATGTCAACATGATCCAGAGTAGTCAAACTTGTATCTCTAATCTTAACATTCATCATGTTCCTCTCCTCAGTGAACACTGATGCAAGGTAATCATTCAGAATCTCACCCATTCTCTCAGGTTCGACACAAAGCTTCCTTCATTATCCTTTAGTGGACAAATTCTTTCTCTAGTTACCCACTTGCTTTGGGATTCTCCCTAACTCTGCTCACATAACCTATTTCATGACCCCGTTTAGTCAACTTGATTCCTCCATTAAGACTGGTCCTACTCTTACACAATTCCTCTAGGGCCCATTCTGTTCTTAGTTGCCTGTATCTTATGTAGGCTTCCCTTTTCCTCTTGGCTCATCGTACGATTTCTCCTGTCATCCATGGTTCACGAATCTTGCTTTTCCTATCCATAGCTTTCAGCTGAACAGTCTGAGATGCTTCTGTTGGAGATCTTCAGAATCGCTTCCTCAGCATAAACATCTTCAGTTTCCTCATCGATGTCTTCCCCCATTATAAGTTAGAAATGAGGATGCCCACTGAAGATCCCATAATGTTTACATCAATGTGCCATCCCTCAGCTCCTGAACCAGTCTGTGTCCACGTGCAGTAAGACCTGGGCAACATTCAAGCTTCTTCTGTGAATGTGTAGGCAATGTTCATGTAACAGTACTGCTGGGCATTGCATGTTTGATTTGATATATTTGATTTATTTATTGTCATCTGTACCAAAGTATAGTGCAAAGTTTTATCTGCGAGCATAGTAAGCAAGGATGTACAGATTAGAAAAAATTCAACAGAGGCACACGGATTACACTGAACAGGGGCACTAGGGGAGAGTGATGTTTCCTCAGTAAAAGAGGAGCTCATTCAGAAGCTCAATTTTGGTTCACAGGAATATGAGGAAGCCATTCAGCCCATCTTAATTATTGTGAAAGAAGAGGGATAGAACATTCAGTTCATTCACCCTATTACACAGGAAGTGAAGGTGGCGAGTGTTGTAGACCAGATCAGAGCCCCTCCAAAATATTTTAAGAAAGTCGCCCAGACCCTCACATTTTCTTATTTTCAAGGCCAATGTAAAATGTTTGTTCCAGCTGCAATGCAATCGTTCAAACTACTCGCCGTGAAGCAAAAACACCATTTATTTAAACTCTGCGGATAAAATACTCCCAAAGAAAGAGGAATTTAGAATAACAATTCTATTGGAAAACTTAACAGAATAATAAATACAGTAACTATTACTAATTAACAATTCCAATAGATGAACATCCCATAAACACACCCCTTGGCAAAAAGGAAAATTTAGACGGAGATTCTCACATGCTGTTCTCCAATGTAGGAGGAAAAAGAAATCAAGAGAAGGTGCAGAGGGGTGGCAGCCAGGAGACATTTCCTGTTTTATATATATGAACATAACCATACATATGTAACTAAAGAAATCCACTTGTTTTCCTCCATCAGTTGCGATAAGCTGTTGTATTTAACAAATAAATCAGAGACATTATCATTTGTGAGCCAGCTGCTATGTGTCTCTTGTGAAGATGTGAAAGAAGCTCAACTCAAAGATGAGAAAAGTAAAGAAATTTGGATACCAAAGGAATCTCGCTGTCGCATCTTGGGGACCAATGTTATTGAACAGTTTCCCTTGTATTTGTTTTTGACTTTACAAACAAAACGTCCATGTAACAACCTGTACAAATGTGTGCCCGAGAAATTCAGTGGACCTGTTACCATCTGCTGAGGGAGAAACAGAGTTCATGATTGCAGACTGTTATGACTGTGTTACGACACAAGGTAAACCATCCTGCTTAATTTAAAACCAGCAACACAGCAAAGATTTATTCCATGTAATAATCTGTAAAACTTCGAGTGGCCAAAAACTATTTAAGTAAAAATTGGCAACTTCATTTCTTAAAGTAAAAGGAAGAAAAATTAACTAACAACTATCTACCATTCCTTACTCTAACCTATCTGTTTCCTTCCCTTCTACAATACTAGTCTGATAAAACTCCCAATCAAGATTTACAAAACCACCCTTCTTCTCTCAAAACCGGGCAGCTTTCATTCTTCTATTCAGATCTTCCTGTGTATACTTTTCTTTTCCTTTGGAATTTCTGTGTCACAGATTACTGATTAAAAAGGTACTTTTAAGAAAGCTATTTTTCAAGCAGTCTGTTTACATGCTGGACTTGGCAGTTCTCCTCTCAACTGTTCAATTTACTCCGGTCTTAGACCCCACCCCCCCAACACAAAGCATTGCATTGTATCATTGGCTTTTAAAATTGTCAATATACAAAATTTAAATTGATTTGGAGTTTTATATATTGTTCGGAGTAGAATTTAAACTGATTGGCCAGATTCAAATTTGTGTTTTTGTCTCACAGCAACTCAGCAACTGCTGTTTGTTTTGAATCAAATGTTACTTTGTAAATTCTCCAGCACTGTGTATACTTGCCAAGTCCTTCGCTCTCTTAAAGGTATACCTACATCTTCATAGCAACTGTTCTGAGGAAGAATTATACTGGTCTTGAAATATTAGTTCTGGTTCCGCCTCCTCAGATTCTGACAGAATGGTTGTGTTTCTCCAGGACTTCCAGAGAATGCATTAGATATCTGACATATCCAATATTATACTTTCAATTGAATGTGTGTGCTTATTTGTGTCAATGGGCGCTTAAGTGTTTAAATGAACGTTAGAATTTAAAACGTCAAATGAAATGATGGCTTTTTGCACTTGTTTATCAGTAATTAGAATCCAGCCATTGGCAGAAGAAAGGTAGCACTGTTAAGTACTGAAGCGTAGTCCGTGTTCTCTGTTAATCTGAGTCAATTACTTTGGTATTTCAAAGAGCTTTGTGTCCTTCTGATGAAGGGTCACTGGACTGAAACATTAATGCTGCTTCCTCTCCCAAGATGCGGCCAGACCTGCTGAACGTCTTTGGTATTTTCTGCTTTTTCCCGTGAAATTGATTTTATTCTTTGAAAAGAAAACGTTTATGAAAGTTCCAAGAATGATTTCAACTGAGCTACCCCAATGAGGCAGAATAACAGGGAAAGCTTGTGAACACTGAGCCAAGTCCCAAGTACAGGCTGTAAATACTGACAGGACCAATGTGAAATTCACGAAAAAAAACATGTTGGGAGGCGATCTTGTTTAAAGACATCAGACATTGGGCAGCTTATTTGCGAAATAGATGCTAAAATATTGTCCACTGTGGGAGAGATCACAACTGGTGGTTGGAGAGTAAAACAGGAGAATATCATTGTTAAGGTAATGTCGAGAGAGCATTTTTACTCTCTCATAGGATCATACCTTTGTGGAACACTCTTCCCATGGAGCTCTGGAACATGAGCTAATGCACGTTTTTAAGGTAGATGTAGATACAGTGTCGATACAATAATATATTAAGTATATAATACAAAGACAGGAAGGTGTGGATGAGGCCATCGTCAGATCAGCCACGATATTATCGCATGGAGGAGGGAATTCAGGTGGGAAAATTGTTAATTCCTGATCCGAATTGTTAATGTTTGCAGATATCAACAAACAATAACATTCTTATAAATTGGAATTTTAAAACAGCGCTCAGGAAAGTTGAGTGCTTTGGGAAAAGGGTGGGAGATGTCGAACTGTAAATCTCACTGAAAGCACATCCGGCCAAATGAACATCCTCAGCAGTTCAGAATATTTCTTTATTTTTCCTGTGAGGTGAGTGCCTTTGGACAGGTCAGCATTCATTTTTTGTGTCTGTGATCCTTTCTGAATATTGTGAAGACCTCCTGCTGTACGTGCTTTGCAGGAACACCAATAGTTCAGTTTCTGATAGAGACACCGAATTCTGAACACGTGATCATAAAGGTGCAGCGATATAGATCCAGGAGGCTGTGTGACCTGGGAGCTGACGGTCATCACTCAGAGATGCTCATTAACCCTCAAATAGTGAGAGCATATTTTCTTACTTCAAAAAAAAGTCTTGTATTCTCAGCGAGCTGAGCTGTCGGTCAGTATTTCCTTTCACTAATTTTCTCTGCTTGAATTGAGTTCTGCGCTGGCCTAGTTTGGGATTCCTCTCCTGTGCTTGCCTAGTCTGGGATTCCCCTCCTGCGCTGGCCTAGTCTGGAACATGCCTCCTGCGCTGGCCTAGTCTAGACCTCGCTCCCATGTTGGCCCAGTCTGGGACTGCATCCCACGCTGGCCTGGTCTGGGACTGTTTTCCACTCTGGTCTGTTTGGGAACTCCCTCTGGTGCTGGTCTATTCTGGGTCTCCCTCCAGCTGGCCTGGTCAGGGACTTACTCTAGCAATGGTCTGGTCTGGTACTCCCTTCCCATGCTGGCCTGGTCTGGGACTCACTCCCATGCTGGTCTGGTCTGGATCTCACCCCTGGAATGTGCATCACTCCCTGGCCTGATCTGTGGCTTGTCTCCGGGTCTCGCCAGTGATGGACACCGGTCTTAGAGTCGTCCCCTCCATTTCCCTCCCAGTGAGGTTAAGATGTTAAAATTTTGTAAAATAAACTACAGAGAAGAGAAAAATGTAGAACAAAAAGATGAAGAAGGTTTGGAACAGAGGAGCTCAGAGTGGAGCGTCCTATTCTGCTCGTATCAGGGCAAAAACAGAACATAGGACTGAACAATACAAGTGGGTTATTTGATCCCTTAGATTTCGTCATGGTTCCAGTTGCACTTTTCCTTTCAGACCATGTTATCCCTGACTCACTCTCCTTCGAAAATTGAACTTGGTCGGCCTTGATATGATTTAATTGTCTAGTCTCCACGAACTATTGTTGAAGAGAAATATCATTTGAATGAACCTCTGAGAATGTCCCCTTGTCCTTCTTCAGGTTAGTGTTCAAGAATGACTGTGATCCTTTGTATTCCCAGTCCTTGACCAATCACAACACATTTCAAATTTGACACGGTTAATGATAAAGGTCTCAGACTGGGCCAAGTTCACTGTTAAGAACAATGCAGGTTGGTTTCATTAGTCGACAACAAATGACTTGTTTATTTCCAAGATTAAATTCTTTAAAAATGACCACAACCTAATGACAAACAAAATGTTTTAGACTGTACAAGTATACATTGGGAATCCATATGTTCGACTGTCTTCAATGTCTAGTATGGCTCAATATGATCACCTGTTCTAATTTGTTAGAAGCAACAAAAAGCTTGTTAACACTGTCATCATGGATTTAGTGAAGTGAAATATCTCTGAACTGTTTGTAAAACAGTGAGGTTCTTTGCTTTCTAATTAGGAGGTCACAGCTGCATAAACTGATCTGATGTGTTCTCACTAATGCCCTGTACACATGAAGCAAATACTACTTAACATTTATATTCAATAACCTTCACAAGAAACAGCAGAATGCTGTTTACCATGAAAATCAGTTGCTGCATGTGCCGACTAAGTTTATGTCATTCATATATCAGGACACACAATTTATCTGCACTGCTCAATTCTGTAATCTCACTCTGTTTAAAAGTTTACTGTTGATTTATCCTTCCGGTCAAAATGGACAAATTCTCATAAACCACGTCACACTGTTTCTGCAGAAAAGTTTGTTCACTCACCTCCCCATCCAATTCCCATTGATACCTCTCTACTTTCAAGTGACATCTTATTGAAGGATTTCCTTGGTACAGTCGCTAATTGAGATCCAATACATTCTCAGTTTCACATCATACACTCGGAGATAGCATTTTTCCAAAGCCAATTATCATTTCACTGTTTCAAAATTCCAATTGTTTGTTGATTTATGTAGTAACAATTCAAATTCATGGACATTTAACATGAGGAAACCATATAATGCAGAAATAAAGATTCATCCATATGTCATAATAATATTCGAAAGTTCACTATAGCCAGAAAATGAGATTCCAATCTTGACAATTTAATAATGTAACCAATTATCAAAACATTTTCCTGAATCAAAATGTAACACAGGAAAAGTGGGTACAAATTACGTGTTGTTTCTGAATTATTATTACTCCAGTTGGCCTTATGTAACTAATTACAGCTGAGGGAAAGTCTTACCAAAGATCTTTAAATTCTAACTTTAAATTAAATTTTGGAAGCAGTCTTTTTTGTGAACATTAAAATTCCCTCACCGTGAACGAACACTGTAACCTCTCCATCCTTTAATCTATTTGGAGTTTGTGTCAACATTCTTCCTTCAGACCAGCTGGTCAGAATAATGCCATGAAACCCAACACTAAATGCAACACCCAATTCTGCAAATTAACCAGATATCTCTTTGTTTTCAACTGATGCAGAAAGAGCAGATTCATATCCAAATTTCATGTTTCCTTGTATTCCAAGAAATATGAATTCCAGTAAGTTATAAACTCAGTGTATCATAATGTCCTCATAGACGGGAACTGCAGAGGGGAAGAAAAACATGGAAATCTAAACTGGTTTGAAATATGACCCACCGTACAAATATATATAAAGTCAGGCCACAACGGGTTCATATATATTTCAGTGAATTTCAATATTTGAGAGATTCCCAATCAGACAGAAACCCTCTTTTAACACAATAGAATAACAGCCCAAGGTACTCGTCCGCTTCAGTTTGGGATTCTTTCTTTTCACCTCACAAAGCTCTTCACCTTTTAATTAACTTCTTGCAATCTCAGATTTTAATATTGTTTCGATCTTTCTTGGAGTGGGAGTGAGAGATAGAGAGATTTCTGCAATTGCATTCGGAAGTACCACTTACAGGACATTGCCACAATATAGGAGCTTACCTCCACTTCTTCTCCCAGCTTTGACGAATATGCAATGTGTACAGAATGTCCCTTTTAATTCCAACATCCTAAATTCAAACAGAGAATGATCTCCTTCTCTATGACGGTGTCTCAAATTTCTGATGTGTGTTTCCTAACATATTATTCACTCACTTAATCATGTCTTCGTTCTGTCTAAACAGAAAGATCCAATGGTTGTTCATTATGATCTTTCTTTTTTTTGTCTTAAGACGTACCCTGTTGCACGGGGATTGGATTCCATCTGTTTCTCTCAATAGGTTCCTTATTTGTAACAGCCAGCAATCTAGTTAGTGCCATTTCTGGTGCCCACTCAAGTTTTTTTTCATTTGGCCATTTAGAGAGGCCTGATGCGGTTATTTGTCTGATTCTCACCTTGGTCTCTCTTCACTCGCGATGCATACCAAGGATATTGTTAGGATGAAATATTATTGGGGTGCCTGACAGTTCCTGGGATGGTACCGAATCTAATGTCATACGAATAAAAGAATAGTCACATGGTGACTTCCCATTGGGTCTCCTGTGGCCTTTCTCGGGAGCAGGACAAAACAATTCTCCACTGAGCCACCAACACCTGTGATTTTTATACAAAACATATAACAGCACACTCCATTCTTGGTCACTGAACTTGGGACATGTCACATGTTATAACTGCTAACAAAATGTTTTAAATTGGCCTATTCTGGATAAATGTGGCTTCAGATAAACATACGCTCGCTCAAAGCAGTAGCAAATTGACTGTGTTGTCAAATAGGAGAATTTGAGGACTACAGATGGTGAAGATCAGAGTCGAGAGTGTGGTGCTAGAAGAGGTGCTAGCAGGTCAGGCAGCATCCGAGGAGCAGGAGAATCAATGTTTCTGGCAAGATCCCTTCATCAGGAATGAAAATTGTGGACAAAAGGGGTGGAGAGATAAATGGGAGGGGGTGGAGTAGGAGGGAAGGTAGCCATGAGTGTGATAGGCGGATGGGGTGGGGGTAATGGTGACAGGTCGGAGTCGAGGGTGGAATGGATGGGTGAGAAGGAAGATGGATAGGTAGGACAGGTCATCAGGGCGGTGTTGAGCTGGAAGTTTGGAACTGGGATAAAGTCGGGGGCAAGGGAAATGTGGAAACTTGTGAAATCAACATTGATTTGGTGAGGTCTATTTGAAGTTGAAGGAAACAGCGGACGATAAGACGATGTATACAGAGGTTGATGGAGTGAAAGTTAAGGACAGAGGGAGTTCTTGTTGCGGTTGCAGGGCTGTGGTTCGAAGGCAGCGGTGTGGTATGTGCTCAAAGGCACCATTGACCACGTGGAAATGGAAATTGCAGTCTTTGAAGACGGAGGAGACCTGGTGTGTTCTGTGGCGAAACTGGTCCTCCTGAGAGCAGATGTGGTGGATGTGTCCGAGATGGTCCAGGTAAACTTAAATTCCGAGTGGAAACTGTTGGTGAAGTTGATGAACTGTTCAACCTCCTCGTGGGAGCATGAGGTGGGTCAAACACAGACATCACTGTAGTGGAGGAAAAGGCGGGGAACAGTGCTGGTGTAGCTGCAGAAGATGGACTGTTTCACGTAGGTGACAAAGAGACAGACATAACTAGGGTCCATGTGAGTGCCCATGGCTACCCCTTTCATCTGAAGGAAGTGGGAGGATTCAAAGGAGAAGTTATTGTGGTTGAGGACCAGTTGAGCCAAACAAGTGAAAGTTGTCATTGGAAGGTTACTGGTGGGGATGTCGGGAGAGGAAGAACCGGAAGGTTTGGAATCCCTGGTCATGACGGATAAAGGTATATAAAGGCTGGATCTCTATTGTGAAGATGAGGTGTTAGGGTTTTGGGGAAACGTAAGTCTTGGGGGAGGTGGAGGGCGTGGGTGGTGTCCCGAATTTATGCGGGAAGTTTTTGGACTGGGGGGATAGTATGGTATCGAGGTATGTGGAGATGGGTTCAGTGGGGCACGAGAATGCTGAGATGATGGATCAACTGGGGCAGTCAGGCTTGTGGATCTTGAAGACTGGGCAGGAACCTTGGTGGAAAAAGTATGCTTTCAAGTGGAGACTGTGAAAGAAAGGTTCGATGTCGCAACATGTTTTTTTTTAAATAGCATTACACTGTATTCTAAACACTGAACTTTCTTACTAGCTGTCACTAAATAGCATGTGGAAGATGCAAGCGCAAACATTGTGCATTGAGTGTTACCACGAGGACTCTAAGTTAAATCATGACAGTATATGCAGATCCAATGTTAACTTTCAGAGTCCTACTTAGTTAATTACACCTGATTTTAATAAGATTAGAGTCTGCTTTGCTGTCAGAACTGTCAGTATAGTGAAGGGAACAGGTCATTCATTGCGTCTTCAATTCCTGCTCTTGGTCATCTGTCCTCACTGTATTTGCAGTCTGTTAACACTACGGGCTCTGTTGCTTTAATCACTATATCCTTTCTATCACTTATAATGCTAAGCTTTTATTATATTTTATTTTACGTCCTAATATTTCACCCTTCAGTGTGGAAATTTTACATGGACTAGAGGAATTCCTGAAGATAGTGAGTAGAGACAGGGAATATTGAAAATCTGAAGTAGGTGACAAAGACAGGGAGAATTGTGGTGTCTGTAGAATGATGCAAAGTGAAGTCTCAAACAGGTTATAATGTTACGAAGAACTTTAGAATGTAGACAAGGTTACAAAGTTAAGGAAAGTGTATGTTTATGGGCAATGTCCTCAACTGATATGGTATGTCCGTGTCTGGAGTTTGTTACAAAAATATGGAGGGCCACAGGGCCTGGACACCTTTACAGCACTATGGAATATTGTAGAAGTGCTGACAGCTTATTATGGAGAATTATCTGGAGACAGTAAACATTCTAGGTGAAGCAGGATGTTACCGAAATAGGGAGCGTTTTCATGGTTGATGATGCTTGCATGAGAGTAGGGTTGTGTGGCCTAATGTAGTTTACTGTGATAGACGTTGTCCTCACATCTTGAAGATGTTACCAATAGGGAGAGGAGAGGATTGTAAAGCATAGATGAGATAGCAGATAATGAAATGTTTCCTGTAATTATGGACATGTTAAAAAATATATGTTTTTAACATCAAGTCCATGGCTTCCAAAGACCTTCCAGACGTCCTATGACATCAGGATCTATTGTTTGTCGGAATTGTGTTAAATGAATGAGGTAAAGATAAACTTTTGTGTTAATTGCTGACACAAATAGGGACATCAGCGTAGGAATATTGGAGAGTGGTATACATGGAATCAATGATGATAAAACCATCAGACATTGGAGCAGAAATATACCATTCAGTCAATTGAATTTGCTTCTCCATTCATTGAGTTGATCTGATAATCCTCAAATCCACTCTCCTGTCTTTGACCCAGAGCCATTTAATCCCTGAATAATTGCAATTTTGTTTGTGTTAGTTTTCATATACTTATTGTTCTAACTTTGACAACCCTCTGTGTTAGAGTTGTACAGATTAACTACCCTCTGAGAAATGACTGTCCTCTTCATCGCAATCTTAAACATACAACTACCAACAATAACTTGTTTGCAAAAACAATAGTAATACACTTAAGAATATACTGTTCACAACTTCCATCTGTTTTTAGAAATGCAGAGTTTTGACAGTGTAAAAGTGAAACGTGTGTTTGATCCTTATTAGTCCCTCCAAACAATCCAGTCATTCTCCTCAGCATTCCTGTTTGTGTTCTCTTCTGAGAGTCACGTCTTATGGTTTCCTTATTTGATCTGCTGCTTATTCAACAGCAATTCTCTATTTACTGGTCTCTTCGTGACCCTGCCTAACAACTGTCCCATCATTGTGGGTTGCTCTGACTCCTCCTGTTTTTAACCCCTTTTCCTCCGAAGTGAATATCTAACCCTTGACTGCCAGCTCTCTGACGTGAGGTTTCATTCAGGCCCCGTCCTTCCTGTTCTCTGGTTGACAATGCTTCTTCTTTCCCCAGTTTTCTTCTATGCTACTGATCCATAGTTCAAGCTGATTAACGATGCCACCCCTCCACCCCAAATACATCCCATTACTTTCCATGGTTTAGAGGTATTTGATGGGTTTTTTTGTGTAATCCGGGGGTTAACACTTGTCTATTGCTGTCTGTATATTTGTGCTGCTCTCAGTTGTTTTGTCTATTCACGAATTTATGAATAGACATTATGGGATACTTCAACATGCTCTTCAACTGCTCTCTGAACTTGGACTGAGTAGCCACGTAAATGAATGTGTTTGTGCAGCAACTTAAATTTCTCAGCATATAGGCAAGCACTTCCAACATCCCACCAGAACCGACTATGGAATCATCAATATCAAAAAAGTATATAATGTAAACAAACCACAAGAGGATGAAGGTGCCCGATATGGTAAAGAGTAAAATCATCGACTTCCTTCTGCTCTCCATCTCTTGGTCACTGTGGTTTCATCTTTTTTGTGAAGTTTCAGTCCCATACGTGCTCGACTGGCCATTAAAATGTGTCTGACTGTCATAGCATTGAATAACAGAATTAAAACGAATGGCAATGATGGTGTTAAAACCTTTTCAAACATCATAAATTCAGTCCACCCTGAATCTCCAAAGTAGATTTGCTTATTAGAACAGCGCCATTCTACATTGTTAATTATCCACTTAGGTTTATATCTGAAGTAAATGGGAATAATTTATAAACAAAGGAGAATGCCAGTTATGGCTAGAACCACAGTTGCAGTTTTCTTGGTGCAATATTTCAATTTCAGTTTCCGGCAAGAATTGGCAACGAATCGATCAAAAGTGAAAGTCACAGTGAACCAGACAGAACAGTCTATGGCTACACGGATCACAACATAGAGGGGTCGACATATAGAAGTGAGCTTCACGACATTCAATGGGAAATAATAATTGTTGATTCGACGAAGTATGACCTCAGTGATAATGACCATGAGATCCATCAATGCCATGGCCACCAGGTAACGAGTGGTGGAAGTGGAAAGTCCACAATTTCCCTGGAACAGGATCACAATTGCTGTTACGTTAATTGCAAAAAATAAAGGAAGACCTGGTGAACAAAATTAATCTTTCAAGGTCAAATAAAATCATTTCTGAGCTGAGGCACAGATTATATTTGTACAGAAAATATGCAGTGGGACGATGTCACAAATAAAAACAATCTCAAACATTAGTTTCTCTTTCTGAACTTGTTCTCTCACTGCTCTTGTGATAGATACATAACTTAAATGCATATCATTTTGAGCATTTCATGGTCATTAGCATCAAATAGACAACAAGTGGCTGTTAGTGAAATTCAGTGCGATTTTAGATTAAGAAATACTCCTAGTAATCCTCTGGGATAGCAGCACCAGCAGGGTCAGACCCACACTGCTGTCCTGCCTTCGAGATCTTTCCTCTGGAAACACATAACTCACAACTGTTGCCATTTCACTTGTAAGTGTCTCTCCTTCAGGAAATAAAAATAGACCATTCTCATTCAGGATGCATTAATCCAGTTTTTTGTCTTTCAGGTTCCGTCAGAATTTCACAAGCTTCACGACACGGAGCACATTTCTATTTTCAATTTGAAGGTGCCATCGTTATTTGGTTGATGTGCTTAGGGCATGTTTGACAATCCTCTATATGTGAATGCATATGAAGTCTGACACCAGGTAACCTAAACATTTTTGGTTAAATTAGCTTTCGCTGAGACAATATATTTACAGCCCATCTAAAGAATAACATTTTACTTTAGCCATTCTGTACTTTAAAAATGTTTTTCAAATTTTGGAACTCCTTTTTCTGATCTTCTGTTAGTTTCATGTCGTCACCTAATATATGTCTCTTACACATTCCTGAACAGTTACGGAATATTCATTGAACGTTTCCATTGCTTCCCTGACTTTACATTTCCACATTCAACCTTTGCCACCACGTCTTCACACTGTTGTAGTCTTTTATTTTAGGTTTATCTGAGTCAAGTCTTTTCAAATTGATTCCATGTTCGCTTCTGTTTCTAATACGATTTTGTTATTTATCCCGCCACAATATTTTTCCCAGCTCTAAAATAATTTGTTGCTGGTAGCTTCAGAAAAGAGTTTTCATCGAAACTGTCCTTGTGTGGCATCAAGGAACCCTTGTAAAACTGGAATCAATGGATATCAGTGGGCACACTTTCTGCTGGTTGGAGTCATTCCTGACATATAGAAAGATGGTTGTGGTTTCTGGAGGTCAGTCACCTCATCTCTGTATGAGTTCCTCAGGGTAGTAGCCTCAGCCCAACCATGTTCAGCTGCTTCTTCAATCACTTTCCGTTTATCTAAGATCAGAAGTGGGGATGTTTCCAGATGAGTGCACAATGTTCAGCATTATTCCAGACTTCTCAGATAATAAAGCAGTTCATGTTCAAATGCAAGAAGTTCTGGACAATACCTGGACTTGGGCTGACAACTGGCAAATAACAATCACGCCACATAAATGCCAGGCTGCAACCATTAACAAGAAGAGACAATATAGCCACTGCACCGTGACATTCGGTGATGTTACAGTCACTGATTGTCCTGCGATCAACAACCTGAGCTTTACTATTGAACAGTAAGCTGGACTCACCACATAATAACATTGGATACAAGAGCAGGTCATGGCTCGGAATGTTGATGTGAGTAATTCACCACTTGTGTCCCCAAAGTCTGTCCATCACCTGCAAAGAAACAAGTCAAAGTGTGGTGGAATGCTTCCCACTTGCCTGGATGGTGCAGCTCCAAAAACACTCAAGGAGACTGACACCATCCAGGACAAAGCAGCCCGCTTGATTAGAATTACGTCAACAAACATGCACTCACCCCACCACCGATGGTCAGTGGCAACAGCATGTAATATCCACAATATCTATCGAAGACAACTGCAGCAAATACACAGGAACATCATCACGTTCACTTTCACCCCCACATTGTAAAATTCTGGCGCCAAGCTCCTCACCATTCTGACGTGAAAATATATCACCCCTCCTCCACTGTCACTGGGTCAAAACATTGGATTTACCTTCCCAATGGCATTTGTCTAAACTCACTGCGCATTGACTGCAGCAGTTCAACTCACCACCATCTTCTCAAGGGAAACTAGGGGAGGGCGATAAATGCTGGCCAGTCAGCAACACCCTTATCCCACAAAATGAATAACAGAAAGAATGATTGGCTAAGTCAGCTTTCAATTCTGCCTTTTACATTTTGATTTGTGAAAGTTTTCTGAAGTTAAATCATCCACAATTATTCCAAGAACAGCATTTACAGCTCAAATATTCTTTTTATTTTCAGTTTATTTTAATCTTCATCTCACAGGCTACCTATTGTGAAGGTGTTTATTGTTTTAGAGACTTCAACTCACTCAGTTTGTTTTACATTTTCACATGATATCCTGGTTTCATCTTCACTGAGAAAGATGCAAAACAAAGTAATCTGTTGGAGAGCACAAATTCTTTGAAGAGAGAGGAACTGAATGATAACGAGGCAAAGTGTGTGGGTGAACTTGACGAGAATAAACCTGATAATCCTCAGGGCTGATAAGGTGCAGTGCAGAACGCTAAAGGAGTTGACCTTGGAAATCAGTGCATTGGTAATTGTCTTTCAAAATCCTTACATTTTGGAATAATTCCTACGAATTGCAAGTTAAGAAATGGGACACTTGTTAAAAATGCGGTCAAAGAGAATTATTGACTGTTTAGACTGACACCTTTAGTTGGGGAAAAGTTTGTTGGAAAACATTTGATAGCTATGATAAGATCAAATAAACTCAGCACGAATTTTCGAAAAGTAATTCTTCCTTGAAAATTACTAGAAGTTCTCATGGATATAAATAATCAAGTGCGTCGAAGGAAACATTGTAAGGCTTAATTCGACATTCAGAGGGCTTTTTAGAAGTTCCACATAGAAATTAGCATGTAAAACTAAAGAGCGTGGAATTGAGGGAAGTGTACTGACATGAAGAATGTGCCTATTGGAGGATGACAGAAAAGAACAGAAAGAAATGGGATTTCATCTGAGAGGCAGGCAGTGACTGGTCAGGCAGCACAGGGATCAATAATTGGCCTCATCTATTTACAATACATATTAAGGTTTTACATCAGGGAACTTAGTGTCTTACCTCTGGCACTGTGGACAACACAAAGTTGCTTGTGGTGCAGAGCTTTGAGGAGTGAGCAGAAATACTTCAGTGTGTTTTGTACAAGCTGAATGAATGGACAAATTTATAGTAGATAACGTAAAATTTGGATAAAAGTGAGGTTATCCACTTCAGCAAATCAGAAAGGCAGATCATTAATGATATATTGGTAGATTGATAAAGTGGGAGGTGTAATGAGATGTAAGTGTCCTTCTGTACCAGGCAATGAAGATTAACATGCAGGTGATTGGAAGGAGAAGAAGATAAGTGACATGTTGGCTTTCATAGCGAGAGGATTCCAGTACAAAGCGCAATAAGAGACTGTTATTGCATTAATCCCTGGCAGAGCAGAACTGTGGTATGAAGAGAGACTCTATAAAGGAAGATTATGCTCACTGGCCTTTAGAGGGGATCTCATCAAATTTGTAAAATTGTATGTAGGGTCTGAGCAGGTTAACAGATGAAGAATGTTTCCAATGACCACTAAGTACAGAATCATTTGTCACAGTCTGCAGTTAGGATATATGCTATTCAGCACTGAAATAAGTGAAAATATCTTCACCTGGTGTGTGGTGAGCCTATGGAATTCTCAGCCGAGAAAGCTGTTCAGGCCAAACCACTTAAGAAGGCTTCTGAAATAGTTTATAGGTCACAAGGGATCAAAGGATCTGAGAAGGAAATAGAAGCAGTCTACTGAGATAAATGATCAGCCAGAATGATACTCACTGTTCAGGCATGCTCTGAATACCCTACTTCTGCTCACATTTGCTATGTGTTAGGGTTTACTGCATTGTCTGTGTTTGAGAGAGGTGTTCTGCGGCCCTGGGAAATTATCTTCTCAAAGTTTCCAACAATAATCGCATGCGAAATCATGGAATCTAATTTCAGATGTTGTTTGATTCAGCACAGAGGTGACCACAGACGGCGGTCCCATCCTTCCTGTGTCTCTTTCCACTTTGTTCCTGGGTTTGCTGGAGCTTGGTAAGCTGTTCCTCACAAAGTCGGGCTGGATCCAGCAGATCTCTTTCCCAACAGCCACTCAGGCTGTGCTCTCAGAGCTTCCACACTCTGCAGCCTCTTGTTCATTTTTTTGTGCATGTTCAAAGCCAAGATACATTGTAACTACACTCCCCAAGTTTCATTCTGAATTGTGTGGTCAAACTCTCAGGTCTCCATGAAAAATCTCCAGTAGTTCACAGTATAACCTCCAGCAAAAAATTCTAGTCCTTCCACTATCTTTCGAGGAACAGAATTAACTGAAATGACAATTTCCAGCAAGTTACTTGCTGGTGCATTGCAATAAGAATTGAAGGGCCTCAGCATGTTGCTGAACACGTGATCAGCTCAGAGTAGCTAACACAGGCTCTCAGTGCACAGGCACAGAGCAAGTTTCCAACACGTGATCCAATGCGTGGTTAAAACCTCTTTACAATACAGAGCTTCACAACCAGCTCCCGATTAAATGGGTGCCACCCCAAAACATTCAATTTCATTGTTTATCAGTTTCATAATACAGCACTGCAGACACAGGAGCAAAACAGCACGGATGGGGAAAGATACAGCAAGGATAAAAATTCTCCTTAAAATAGATTCGGATCATTATTTACTGGAGAATAGTTTCCGAAATATGGGGTGCAATCAGGGTGTTCGGACTAACTGGAGGAGTGTGGCCTTTGGAAGTCCAATTGCAAAATGGAACAATTAAATAATGAGACTGCGAGATCATGTGAAATGATCAGTTGTATCGTAATAGGCAGAAGATACTTTGCAGACCACGCTGATGCACTAGGCAGTAAAGTGGACTATTTGCAGCATGCACGCGGGCATAGACCACTCTCCTGCTCGGTATACCTGCACTGGATAATGGCCGGGCATGGGGAAATTTCCACGTCCTGCTGGAAATGACTGGAATTGGTGCTTCCATGAGTTCATGTCTCTGTATCTGCGATACACCAGAAAAGGACAAGTACTGAGGGAGTGCAGATGTGAATAAAAATTGCTATTGGAGACAGAGCAGAGGGAAATCAGTTTAATCATAAACAACTAGCAGAGATTTGGGAACGAGACAGAACGAGACAGGCAGTGATATGAACAGATATCATCAAGTGTGTGAGAATTTTAAAGTGGAGATACGCAAGATTTAACAGCAACATACATTGAAGCTCACAGGAATGACAAGGGGAATTGATTTCGGTCTAATCTAGGGAAACAGCTGTGGAATCTTTGGATGAGTTTTGCAGATGCAGTTTTGTGAACGAGTCTTGGGAATACCGAAACTGGATTTCACATTTCATGCTTTAAGCAGCAGGTGGGTTGATCCGGTGAAAGATGTTCTTGAGGGTTTATTGAATATAGTTATTCATAGTCAGGATATGGGGCCAGGAAATCAGCGCAGGGTTAAAGGGATCACTGCATATGTGGAAAAGCTGTTGTACCTTCAGATATTGGCCAAGGATGGAATGTAGTCACATGAAGGAAATGTAGTTTATTGCCAGAATAGAAGACAGCGAGTTTTATGTTCCTAATCTGCAAAGAATGATGACAGGAACGCAATGAAACGTAGTTCACAGATGAAGCTGAGCAAACTCCCTCTTGTGTGTCGACCAGAATCAAAGAGAAAACAGCCATTAGCAATGGTTTGCAGAATAAAAAATGAATTCTGACTCTCATCTGCAGCAATAACAGCAGGAAAGGCAGTAGAATAAACGGAAACAATAACAATACCATTAGCCATGGTTTATAGAAATAACAACTGGGCAATGAGACTTACCAGGGACGTCAACAATAGGCAGGATGGGATAATAAAAGAATTCAGTCATGCACATTATGTAATGGAATTGCAGGGCTAATGGAATCTTATAAAAAGCAGAAATGGCCAACAGATCCCAGTACACTGTCCTATCCATTGTTGTAACATTCATGTTCAGTATTACTAGATTCTGGTCCATTGATGAAATATTCCAGCCAACTTTATTCTCAGATTCTAATCTCTCCTTTCCCCGTCGCTGGAGCTGTTGAGTGTTGGATGTGATGCTGCCATTGACTCTATGGAATGTCACTTTGAAATGAGCCTAGTTTTAACAGAAAAGCGAATTATTCCAGTGTCACAAGGTAGAATACATGGGCACTAACATTAATTCCAGTCACTAACCAAACAGATTCATTTCAGCTGGGAACCAGAGTAGCAGGTCAGGAAGTGGAGGGATTGAAGTGAAGGTAGATGTAATAACCAGTAAATCCAAAAGGAAAGACAGGCAGAGACAGGTTAGTGAACACAATCGTACTAATGGGCTGAAGTGCATTTACTTCAATACAAAGAATACTATGGGTAACGCAGATGAACTTAGAGACTGGGTGAGGACATGGGGCGATAGAATTGCTGCACTCAGAGAGGAGTTACCGGAGGGCCTATCTACCGAAGGATTATAGTGAGAGCTTATAAATAAGATGGATACAATCATTCTAATATGATGATGCTATAGGCCCCCCAACAGGCACCGACACGTTGCTGAACACCTATGTAGGCAGGTTATGGAAAGATACAATAAGAACAGGGTTCTCAACGTGGGTGACTTTAACTTCCCCAATATTGACTGGGACTCCCTTCAAGCAAGAGGCTTGGACAGGCCTAACTTTTTCAGTAAACCCAAGAGGGCTTCTTGAAATAGCATATCCAACAAGAGGAGGGGCCATATTGGACTTTGTATTGGCTAATGAGCTCACCAGTTGACTGACCCACAAGTGGGAGAGCATTTTGGAAACAGTGATCAGAACTGGTTACGTTTTCAGATAGCTATGCACAAGCATATTTCAGGACCATATGGGAAAAGACTCAACTGGGGGAGGGCAGTATATCAGTATTAGGCTGGAGCTAATGAGTGTTAGTTGGTAGGATCTGTTACAGGTCAAGTACACATTTAACATGTGGGAGTTGTTGACAAACCTACTAATCAGGGTTCAGGACCAGCATGTTCGACTGAGGAAGAAGAACAAGATTGGCAAGGTAAGGGACCCTTGGATAACAAGAGAGGTTGTGAAATTAGTCAACAGGAAAAGGGAAGCATAAGTAAGTTTCAAGAAAGTAAAATCAGACAGAGCGCATGAGGAATATAAAGAAAGCAGCAAAGAACTCAAGCAGAGAATTAGCAAAGCAAGGAGGGACTACAAAATGACCTTGGCAAGTAATGTTAAAGAGAATCCAAAGGCATTCTGTACTGACAGTATAAACAAGAGGATATCTGCGAGGTCCACTCAATGATAAAGGAGGGAAATTGTGCTTTTTTGCAGAAGGTATGGGTAAGATATTAAATGAGTACTTTGCATCATATTCACTCAGGAGAATGATACGGATGATCAGCAGAATAATGTGGAGCATGATAATATGCTGGGGTATTTTGAGATCATGAAAGAAGTGATCTTTCGTCTCCTGAAGAGGATTAGTCCCCAATGCCCGTTGGTATCAAGCCCAGGTTTAGAAAGAACCAAGAGAGGAGTTGAATGGGGCCTTAAGCATGATCTTTGTAAACTCGCTAGCCACTGGAGAGGTTCTGGAGGACTGGCGGCGAGATAATGCTTTCTCACTGTTCACAAAGGCAAATAGGGCTAGTCCAGGAATCTACAGACTGGTGAGCCTGACATTAGTGGTTGGGAAGCTATTGTGGAGAATTCTCAGCGATAAGATTTATGCACATTTCGAAAACCATGGACTAATTAGGAACAGTCAGGATGGCTTTATGCAGGGCAAGTCATCATTGAATTAACATAATTGAATTTTTCATGGAGTTGACAAAGGTGATTGATGAGGATAGAGCAGTGGATGTTGTTTGCATAAATGTTAGTAAAGATTTCGACAAGCTCTCTCACGATACTGTCGCGAAGTTGGTGTGTAAAAATTGTAACATTGTAAAATTGGGGAAAGCATGGCATCTGCCCTTTAAAGGATAGTGTTCTTTTTAGTGATTTGAGTTAGTATGGGAAAATGGAGGTGCACAGATTGAAACATTTTATATTGAACAGCCAAGCAGCATTTTTACCATGACAACAATCCTTTTCAAATGTTGCCAATTAATTCATACCAAGCACTTTGAATTTGAAACCAAATAATTGTAAATCTGATGATGTTGACAAGCTTGAACCAATCCAATTGGAAAGAAATCAATATGTTATCGCCGGGATAATGATGGGGTACTTGGACGGGGAGAGGAGAGCCAATTGCCATCTAAAAAGATAAGAAACCTCTGTACTCACAGAGAAAAGAAACACAATTTATTTGTGAAGGTACACGGCACGTTTATCGAACATACCTGACATCACAATTCAACTGAGGGAGATGTTCAGAGAAGACGAATTCACAGAGAAAAGACCCCAAACAACAGATTCAGTGGAGAGGTAGAGAGGTAATCTGGGAGACACATTCTGTGTGAGCTTTGAGGGACTAAGCTTTACTTTATTGTTTTCTTATTACCTGGATTTAGAAATGTGAGTCCTGCGTTATTGAAGCAGCATACAAATGGAGTTTAATTCAGTGAGTGAATAGATAGTAGTTTGGGAGTAATTGTTAAATTTGTGAGGAATTCTGTGAATTTGTTCATTGTTGGAGTCAGAAAAATAATTGTTATTCATTAATTTCGGAGCGAGCAAAAGAATTTCATTTCATTTAATCTTTTTTTTATAACAGATGGGGGAGTGAATCGTAAGTTATAAACCTTGTCACACTGCCTTATTCGATTACAAGGTGAGGTGTTGCTCTTTGGGTGTTTCGGTTTTAATTATCAGAGGGGTGGCAACCTCCCCTTCGTAACAGTCGGCTCATCGAGAAGATTCAGAAGCATGGGACTCCGCTGTTTGAAGTCGGAATTGGCTTGTTCATAGAACACAGACACAGTGTTTGAAGGGGAGATTCAGACTGTAGGACCGTGAACAGTGGTAATCTGCAAGGATCTGTTATGGGATCTCTGCTGTTTGCGTTATAAATGAACGACCTGGATGAAAATCTCGACGGTTTGGTCAGTAAGTTTGCAGAGAATACAATAATTGATGGATTTGTCCATAATGTAAAAGGTTGTCAAATGATAGAGCAGGATATAGATCAGCTGGAAGGAAAAGCAGCAGGTGTGTTTTAATCCGGGTAAGCATGGGTATTTCACTTTGAGAGATTGAATGCTAAGGAAAAGTATTCAGTTAATGGCAGGAGCCAGAACAGCACTGATGTGCAAATGGTTCTTGTGGTACAAGTACATAATTCCCTGAAAGTGGCTGTGCAGGTAGATAGGGTGGGAAAGAAGGACCAATGTATGCTTGCCTTTATTGTTTGAGGAACTGTGTGTCACTGTCTGGATGTGATGGTGCAGCTTTTTAAGACTTTCTTAGACCACACTTCGAGTATCGCATTCAGTTCTGGTTGTCACTTTCCTAGAAGGATTTGGAGGCTTTTGGACAGCGTGCAGAAGAGGTTTACCAAGGTGTTGTCTGGATTAGAAAGTATGAGGAACAAGGAGACGTTAGAAAAACCCTCGTTGCTTTCTATGGTGCAGCGAAGGATATGGAGAGACTTGGTAGAGGTCTCTAAACTTATGGGATGTCGAGATAAGTTTGGCAGTCAAGACGCTTTAAGCCAGAGTTGAAATGTTAAATACTATGGGGTATGGATTTAAGGTGAGAGGGGAAAATTCAAATGAGCCATGAGGGCCAAGTTTTACATGCAGAGATTGGCTGGAGTCTTTTTTGGTGGTCGCAAATGCAACAGGGACAATGAGAGGATTTTTTGATTCTCAGATGAATACACAAGGAATGGAGGTATGTAGATCAAAGGCAGGCAGAAGGAATTAATTCAATTTGGCATCACGTTCGCCACAAAATAGTGTGCCATTGGGCCTATTCCTGTGCTGTATTATCCTATGTTCCATATTCTGTGCAAGATTACAACATTTTCCTGGATAGCATAAAGGTTACAGAGAGGCAAGAGTGGACATTGAACCGCTAGAAATGCACTTGGAGAAGTAGCAATAGAGGACAAAGAAATACTGGGGAAACCTTGCATCAGTTTGCCCAGTGGATGACACCGGTAACATACCAGAACTATAAGACTTCTGGAGAGGGTTGAGCACAGTGGCCACCATTTAGGAGAAGGTGCTGGGAATGCTGACAGATTTGAAGGTGAATAATTAATCCAGGTTGGATGGGTTACACCAAGTTCCAAAGGAGATAGTTGAGGAGGTTGTAAAGGCATTGTTGGTGTTCTTTCAGGAATCTGCGGAATCAAGTGGGGGCCTGAGGATTAAAAATGTCAAATGTTAACATCCCTGTTTCATGAGGGAGAGAAGCAGAAGACAGCAAACTAGAGGCTGGTTAGTTTGGCTTTGGTCATTTTTAAGATTTTAGAGTTTGTTTCATGGATGTGATTGGCGAGCACCTGATAAAATCAGGCAGAAACATTAAGGCTTCCTCAGGGTTCTGCCTGACAAATCTGTCAGAATTCTTTGAGAAGGGAATGAGCAAGTTAGACAAAGGAAAGCCAGTGAACGTGATCTGTTTGGATTTCCAGAAGGCCTTTGACAAAGTGCCTTAAAACCATGAACTTAGACTTTTTGAAGTCTGTGTCCTTTATGACCTCACTATAAAAATCACAAGACCAATATAACCTTGTTAAAGGAGCAGCATCGTTACACAACAGCTTTCTGTGCTGCACTTTGTCAAAGGCCTTCTGGAAATTGACACAAATCCATGAACTTAGATAGATAATTACAGCAATAGATCAGCTTTTAAATTTGCTGGAAATGCCATCAGAATATTTAGAAATAGCTAAAATTCAATTGAAAATAACTTGAGTTAGAGGCACCTTCCAAACCCACGACCACTTCCATCTCGAAGGACAAGGGCAGTAGGTACTTGGGAACACCACCACCTGCAACTTTCACTCCAAACCACTCACCACACTGATGTGGAAATATACTGCTGTTCTTTAACAGCCATTGGGTCAAAATCCTGGAATTCCCATCCTCCTGGCATTGTGGTCAACCCACAGCAAATGGACTGCAGCAATTCAAGAAGGCAGCTTACCCCCACATTCTCAAGGGCAAATAGGGATAGGCTATCAATGCTGGCCAGCCAGCAACACCTAAGTCTCATAAATGAATAATAAGAAAAGACAGGGAATTATGATTAAAAGCAGATGAATGAGAAAAAGAATAAATCACATTAAAAGAATAAAAAGAAAGAAAGAGAGAAGAAAGGAAGAAAGTGAGGGAGTTAGAACTTCAGAAATTAGCACTGAGACAGGATGTAAAAGCTGAGGTAGGGACAACTTGTTAGGGAGAGCAGAAATGTTAAAACATAAGATTAGCATCTGAAATAGCTGACAATTATGGGTTGGTCCATAAATCCAAGATTGGTTTCCAAAATCATTTTCAACGGTCAGGATAGAAACTGGGGGAAAAGAAAAATCCTCACATGGAAGGAAAAGGTAGATGTCGATTTAGACCATAAGGATAACATACCACAGGGTAAAAAAAAACCTTGAAGGGGAAAGACAAGGTGAAAAGCTCCGGTGTTCACTGCAATCAATTGGGTCACGTGGCCAGAAAGCTGCACCAGAATGTACGACCTGGCCGGAGGTTGGTTGAGTAGAAAATGCCCGATGTTCATAAATCATGTTCATGTGAAGGTAAAGTTTACTTGCATCCGTCGAGAGCAGCAGCGAAAGAGGCTTTAACTTAAAAGATACAGGACCCTCTTAATCTGTGATGTTAAAAGATGAAAAGGTATGTACCTCTTAAACACTATTGTCAGCAAAGGTGCGAATAAGGGGAATTCATGATGAGACAAGAAGCACTTATTTCTGTAATGTTGAGGTCCGAGTGTCCAGCGAAGAGTGGAGAAATCCATGTAGGAGTACTGGACAAACTCTCAGCTCCAGGAATACAATTTATCCTTGCTCATGATACAGCTGATTCACAGGTAGGAGTGCCACCCACTGTGGCTGAAAAGTCAGTGGGAAACTCAGGCAACTGAACTACTGCAAAACATGTATCCTGGGATTTTTGCAGACTGTGCGGTAACAAGGTGACAAAGTCTCCAGTTGAGCCAGGAGAGATCAAAGAGTACAGATAAGAAAGATGAAGTGGAATTAGCAGAGACCCTGGTTGATCAGATGGTTGAACAAACCAGTCGCAGCTAGATGGCACAGCAGACATCTTAGCTCAGATAAATTAACTGAGTCACAACAGAATGATGAACATTTGAAGGAATTTTATCAATAGGCATAAACAGAGAAAGAATTTGAATGGATTCCTGAATGTCATTCTGTTAAAAATGATATCTTAATGAGGAAATGGAGGCCATCACATATTCAGGCCAATTAGAAATGGGCAGAAGCTCATCAAGTCATATTGCCAGTGTGTTCTCAAAAGACCGTGTTGCGAGTGGTGCGTGAGCTACCACTAGGGAATCATTTAGCAGTGAGAAAACTTCGAACTAAAATACAAAACATTTCTAGCTGCCTGGACTATTCAAGGATGTCGCAGATGTCAGATGATTGGAAAACCTTAGGCAGCAATAAAACCTGCACCTTTCATATCTATTCCTGCATTTGAGGAGACTTCTACAAGAACCTTAATTGAATGCATATGATGATGCCTACCTAAAACAAGACGTGGGAATCAATGTTTGTTAACGATAATAGACGTGTCAACGAAATTTCCAGAGGTCCTTTTATTTTGCAGTATCACAGCTAAAAGGATTGTAGAAGAATTACCCAAATTTTGGACGCGATATGGACTACCCACAGCGATACAATCAGATCAAGGGTGAAACTCCACATCAAAATTATTCAAAGAAGTCATGGACACAAAGATGTTGTGAAATTTGAAAGGGCTCAGAAAGATTTACAAGGATGTTGCCAGGATTGGAGGATTTGAGCTATAGGGAGAGACTGGACAGGTTGGAGCTGTTTTCCCTGGAGTGTCGGAGGCTGAGGGGTGACCTTATAGAGGTTCACAAAATCATGAGGGGCATGGATATGATAAATAGACAAAGTTTTTTTTCTCCCTGGGATGGGTGAGTCCATAACTAGAGGCCAAAGGTATAGGGTGAGAGGGGAAAGATATAAAAGAGACCTAAGTGGCCAACTTTTCATGCGGTGGGTGGTACACATATGGAATGAGCTGCCAGAGGAAGTGGTGGAGGCTGGTACAATTGCAACATTTAAAATAAATTTGGATGTGTTGATGAATAGGAAGAGTTTGAAGAGATATGGGCCAGCTGCTGGCAGGTGGGAATAGATTGGGATGGGATATCTGGTTGGCATGGACCGGCTGAACTGAAGAGTCTGTTTCCGTGCAGTACATCTCTATGACTCTATGACAGCTCCGGAATAAAATAATTCAAATCTACTGCTTAACATCCAGAGTCGCAGGGAGTGCTAGAAAGGAGGCATCTGACATGAAAGACGGTCTTCAGGACTGATAGTTAAAACTATCCAGATGATTGGGGTAAGGGAATACTGTTTGTGCCTTTTTGCAATCAGAGATGCACCAAATCAATTGAACAAATTCAGCCCATAGTGAATTCGTCTTTGAGCATGAAGTGAGATGACCGTGAAAATTGATTAAGGAGAAATTGGTAAGTCATAATTCAGAGACCATGTATTTGGATTGCATATCACATTTTCAGGAGCAATTAAACAGCATTGGGGAGTTGACCAGACATAATTTCAATGTATCATAGTGTATAATGAAACTGGAAGCAGACAAGAAATCAAAAACTTGCAATTTTGCGATTGGTGATAAGGTTACTGTTACTTCAAGTGATACATAGTATAGTTGACCTTATTATATTGAAAGAAAATTGAGTGAGCTGTACAGTTTGATATGAAGTCCAGAGAGAAATAAATC
Organism: Chiloscyllium punctatum; assembly: GCF_047496795.1. NCBI lineage: Eukaryota > Metazoa > Chordata > Chondrichthyes > Orectolobiformes > Hemiscylliidae > Chiloscyllium > Chiloscyllium punctatum. The sequence continues at coordinate 35,447,520 of NC_092787.1, read as the reverse complement.
TCAAAGAGTGTGATGTATGAACATGCTCAAAAGGTACTTTGACAGGGAAGGAAAGCCAAAGGAGACTATGTTATTGGTTAGAAAACAGAGAGAAGAACCAAGTGCAGAGGATTCTGAATTGGGCATTCGTCAGATTAACTTGTACAATTAAGATGTTGTCAAAATGTTGAGATAAATTATTGAGGAAAATCAAAATGACCTGAAAGGGCTATTAATGTCACACAGGAGATTTGTGGAAATACGCTGGGAAGTACGAACCTAATTATGCATGATGTATGTACAGGAGATGCTGTTGCGATTAAGCAACATCTTATAGGCATAACCCTCTAAAGTTGGCACAGGTTCAAAAGAAGATTGAATGCATGCTCTAAGATATCATAATCAAAGTGAGTTACGGTGGCTGGAGCTCACCCCTTGTAATGGCGCACAAACCAGATGGTAACCAACATGTGTGGACTATCCCAAAGTCAATACAGTTACAAAGACTGATGCATATCCGATTCCGCATTTGGAAGACTGCATTGAGAAGGTGAGACAAGCAACTGTGAGTTCTAATTGGACTTGCCTAGAGGATACTGGCAGATACTGGCAGATATGTGGGCGGCACGGTGGCACAGTGGTTAGCACTGCTGCCTCGCAGCGCCGGAGACCCGGGTTCAATTCCCGCCTCAGGCGACTGACTGTGTGGAGTTTGCACGTTCTCCCCGTGTCTGCGTGGGTTTCCTCCGGGTGCTCCGGTTTCCTCCCACAGTCCAAAGATGTGCAGGTCAGGTGAATTGGCCATGCTAAATTGCCCGTAGTGTTAGGTAAGGGGTAGATGTAGATGTAGGGGTATGGGTGGGTTACGCTTCGGCGGGGCGGTGTGGACTTGTTGGGCCGAAGGGCCTGTTTCCACATTGTAAGTAATCTAATCTAATCACTGACTAAATAAATGCAGTGGCCAGTGACCATGTGGGTTTTGTTGAGCCAAACAAAAATTGCAGGTAGATCTAATGAGGTATTCTCACCACTATAACGGGAGGTATCTGGGGTTTATGAGGAGGTGAAGAAAGTCATCATAAGTACTTATGAGCTTGTGCCAGAAGCCGACAATCTCTCAGAAATCGAAGGAGGAACCTTCGATCAAGCAAAGTAATTTTGATATGTAGATCAGAGCTTTAAACATAGAACAAACCAATGATGTACTAAGAGAAAACTTACTTTGGATGAGCTCAAAAAATCACTTCCTCAAGTAGTGAGAACACATCTACTTTTTATCATTTGCATAAATGATTTGGATGCGAGCATAAGAGGTACAGTTCGTAAGTTTGCAGATGGCACCAAAATTGAAGTTGTAGTGGACAGCAAAGAAGGTTACCTCAGATTACAACAGGATCTTGACCAGGTAGGCCAATGGGCTGAGAAGTGGCAGAAGCAGTTTAATTCAGATAAATCAGAGGTGCTGCACTTTGGGAAAGCAAATCTTAGTGGGACTTATACACGTAATGGTAAGGTCTTAGGGAGTGTTGCTGAACAAAGAGACTTTGGAGTGCAGATTCATAACTCCGTAAAATGGAGTCACAGGTTGCTAGGATAGTGAAGAAGGCATTTGTTATGTTTTGCTCTATTGGTCAGAGTACTGAGTACAGGGGTTGGGAGACCATGTTGCGGCTGTACAGGCTATTGATTAGGCCATCGTTGGAATACTGCATGCAATTCTGGTCTACTTCCTATCGGAAAGATGTAGTGAAACTTGAAAGGGTTCAGAATAGATTTACAAGGACGTTGCCAGGGTTAGAGGTTTTGAGCTATAGGGAGAGGCTGAACAGGCTGGGGCTGTTTTCCCTAGAGCATCGGAAGCTGAGGGTTGACATAGAGTTTTACAAAATTATGAGGGGCATGGATGGGGTAAATAGGCAAAATCTTTTCCCTGGGGTGGGGGAGTTCAGAACTAGAGGGCATAGGTTTAGGGTGAGAGGGGTAAGATATAAAGGAGACCTACGGGGAAACATTTTTACACAGAGGGAGATGCATGAATGGAATGAGCTGCCAGAGGAAGTGGTGGAGGATGGTACAATTGCAACATTTAAGAGGCATTTGGATTGGTATATGAATACGAAGGGTTTGGAGGGATATGGGCCGGGTGCTGGCAGGTGGGACTAGATTGGGTTGGGATATGTGGTCGGTATAGAAGGCTTGGGCTGAAGGGTCTGTTTCCATGCTGTACATCTCTAAGACTCGATGAATGTATGTGGAAGAGCAGAGAGTTAAAATGGCAAGATTAGCACCTGAAATGGCTGATGGTTATGAGTCAGTCCATAAAGCACGGTTCAGCTTCCAGAATCAATTTCATTCCATGAGGGATAGAAATTCATGAAAGGGAAATGTTCATGTGGAAAGGGAAAGGTAGATCTTGGTGAAGATCATAAGGGTAACTTACCACAGGGTAAGAAAGAAATTAAGAAGCTCCATGAGAAATCACAGTGTTGATGGGTTAGGAGAAGTATTGGGAAGACAGGCATTGGAAAACAAGACAAGCCAGTGAATTTTGTTGGAGTGGTAACAGAAAGCACAATGGATGCCAGAAAGCTGCATCAGAATGTACAAGCTGGACAGAGGTTGGTTACGGAGGAAGTGCCAGATCTTCTTAAACCCAATACCTTGCAAACATAAAGTTCAGTAGCATAGTCCAGGAGCAGCAGGTAAAAAGGTCACAATATTTCAAGACATAGGATCCTCTCAATCTGTGCTGCTGAAGGATGAGAAGATATGTACTTGTGAAGGACTATTGCCAGAAAAGGAACCTGTAAGTGGAATTCACGATGAGATAAGAAGCGCTCAATTATGTAGGGTGAGGTTAGAGTATCCAGAGAAGAGTGGGAAGTCGAGGTAGGTGTACTGGACAAACTCTCAGCTCCAGGAATACAGTTTTAGTGCTAATGATTCACTGGTAGGAGTGCTGCCTACTGTGGTTGAAAAGTCAGTGGAAACTCGGACAACTGATCCACACATATACTGGAATTTTTCCTGACTGTGTGGTAACGAGGTGACAAAGTCACCAGCTGAAACAGGAGAGATCAACAAGTTTGTAAAATTGAAGTGGAAATAGCAGAGACCCTATTTGATCAGTTTGTTGAAACAAACAAGGACCAGATCGATGACAATATCTTTAGCTCAGATAAATTATCTGAGTTACATCAGAAAGATGAAAATGTTAAATCAATTTTATGAAAACAATCCGAATGTATCACTGAATGTCACTCCCTTAAAAATGATACCTTATTGAGGAAATGGAGACCATCCACATTCAGGCAGATGACAAATGGGCATTTGTTCAACAAATCGTATTGCCAGTGGGGTACTGAAATTGTGAGTGTCGCATAAGCTACCACTGGAGATCATTTAGGAGTGAGGAAAACATAGGTTAAAATGCAAAAACATTTTTACTGGCTTGAACTGCTCCATTATGCAATATCACAGCTAAAAGGATTGGAGAGGATTTCTCAGATCTTTCACTAAATACAGAATAGCGACAGAGATACAATCAGATCAAGGGTCAATCTTCACATCAAAATTATTCAAGGAGGTTATGGACAGCTGAGGAATAAGACAATTCAAATCTACTGCATACAATCCAAAATCACAGGGAAGGGTAAAAGGGTTGCATCCGACTTAAAGGACCATGTTGAGGGCTGAGAGTCAAGACAATCCAGATGATTGGGAGAAAAGAATTCCGTTTGTGATTTTTTTGGGATCAGAGATGTACCAAATGAATTAATCAAATTCAGTCCATTTGAATTAGTTTTTGGACATGAAGTGCGAAGACAATTTAAAATGATTAAGGAGAAATTGGTAAGTCAGAATTCAGAGGTCACTTATTTGGAGAGATCCTCTCCAATCATTTCAGCTGTGACATTGTGTAATGGGGCAGCCTCTGGCATTCTAGTTGATACAACCTTTATTATTAAGAAATAACGATTCCCTCTTATTGTTTTAGGTCGGCATCATGCAAATCAATTAAAACTCTTGGAAAATGATCCTCAAAAGCTGGAATAGGTATTGAAAGTGTTAAATTATAGGGAATAATTAAATAGAGCTGGGGATTGGCTAGGCAACATTTAAAAGTATTGCAGCATGCAACGAAACATTAAGCAGACAAGAAATCAAAAATTTTCAATTTTACTATCGGGGATAGGTGCACCTTTAAATGAATGGTTTAGAACATAGAACATAGAACGTAGAACAGTACAGCACAAAACAGGCCCTTCAGCCCACAATGTTGTGCTGACCATTGATCCTCATGTAAGGTAAACCTAATGTACGAACCTTCAAATTTCTGTGGCATGCTTATTTCTCAAATAAGATACATTCCATGCTCTCACAACTCTCTGCATAAAGAACCCGCCTCTGACATCCCCTCTATACTTTCCGCCAAACAGCTTAAAACTATGACCCCTCGTGTTAACAATTTCTATCCTGGGAAAAAGTTTCTGGCTATCAACTCTATCTATGCCTCTCATTATCTTTTAACCTCAATTAAGTCCCCTCTCTTCCTTCTTTTTTCCAATGAAAAAAGTCTGAGCTCAGTCAACCTCTCTTCTTAAGATAAGCCCTCCATTCCAGGCAGAATCCTGGTAAACCTCCTCTGAACCCTCTCCAAAGTATCCACATCTTTCCTATAATAGAGTGTCCAGAACTGGACACAGTATTCCAAGTGCGGTCTCAACAAAGTTTTATAGAGCTGCAACAAGATCTCACAGCTCTTAAACTCAATCCCCCTGTTAATGAAAGCCAAAAACCATATGCTTTCTTAACAACTCTGTCCACCTGGGTGCCAATTTTAAGGGATCTATGTATCTGCACACCAAGATCCCGCTGTTCCTCCACACTGCCAAGAATCCTACCTTTAATCCTGTACTCAACTTTCAGGTTCGACCTTCCAAAATGCATCACTTCGCATTTATCCAGGTTGAACTCCATCTGCCACCTCTCAGCCCATCTCTGCATCCTGTCAATGTCATGCTGCAGCCTACAACAGTCCTCTATACTGTCAATGACACCTTCAACCTTTGTGTCATCTGCAAACTTGCTAACCCATCCTTCAATCTCATCATCCAACTCATTAATAAAAATTACAAAGAGTAGAGGCCCAAGACCAGAGCCCTGTAGAACACCACTCACCACTGACTTCCAGGCAGAATATTTTCCTTCCACTACCACTCGCTGTCTTCTGTCGACCAGCTAATTCTGCATTCAGACAGCTAAATTTCCCTGTATCCCATTCCTCCTGACCTTCTGAAGAAGCCTACCACGGGGAACCTTACCAAATGCCTTGCTGAAGTCCATGTACACCACATCCACTGCCCGACCTTCATCAACTTGTCTAGTAACATCCTCAAAGAACTCAATAAGATTTGTGAGGCATGACCAACCCCTCACAAAGCCGTGCTGACTGCCTTTAGTCAAGCCATGCTCTTCCAGATGGTCACAAATCCTATCCCTCAGAATCCTTTCTAACACCTTGCAGATGACAGACGTGAGACTGACTGGTCTGTAATTGCCAGGGATTTCCCGATTTCCTTTCTTGAAGAGAGGAATTACATTTGCCTCCCTCCATTCCTCAGGTACAGCTCCAGTGGAGAGCGAGGATGCAAAGATCTTCGCAAGCTGAAAAGCAATCACATTTCTCGCTTCCCAACGCAGCCGAGGACAAATCTGGTCTGGCCCTGCCGACTTGTCAATGTTAATATTTGTCAAAATTTTCAACACTTCAGGTTCCTCATTTTCTATCTGTTCCAGCATGCTTACCTGCTCCTCAACGGTTTCATTCACTACAAGTTCCTTTTCTTTACTAAACACATAAGCAAGATACTCATTTTGGGCTTCCCCTACCACCTCAGACTCTATACACCAGTTTGCTATCGGCCCTACTCTTTCTTTGATCATTCTCTTATTCTCTTATTCCTCACATACGTGTAAAATGCCTTTGGATTCTCCCTAATCCTTCCTGACAAGCCTTTTTTGTGCCCCCTCCTGGCTCTCTTTAGACAATTTTTGAGCTCCTTCCTTGCCTGCCTGTAATCCTCTAGAGCTAAGCAAGATCCTTGCTTCCTCCACCTTATGTAAGCTGCTTTCTTACTTTTAATGAGACGCTCTTCCGCACTCGTCATCGAAGGTTCCTTTATCTTACCCCTTCTTGCCTGTCTCAGAGGAACACATTTGTGCATCACTCGCAACAATTGTTCCTTAAACAGTCTCACATGTCTATAGTGACTTTTCCATTGAACAATTGCTCCCAGTCCATGCTTCGCAACTCACGTCTGATATTATTATAGTTTCCTTTTCCCCAATTAAATATCCTCCCATTGTGCCTGCTTCTCTCCTTCTCCACAGCTATGTAGAATATGAGGCAGTTGTGGTCACTATCACCAAAATGCTCTCCCATTGTTAGTTGACCTTATCCAGTTAAAAGGAGATTGAGTGAGGTTAACTACTTCACAGGGACTCCCGACAGAAAGAAATCTCACTGATTGTATCATGTGAACATGCTGAAAAGGTATTTTGACAAGAAAAGTCGAAGGAGATTTATTAGAACACAAAGGGAAGATGCAAGTTCAGAGGATTCTGAATTGGATATTCCTCAAGTTAAACTAGATAATGAGAACCTTGTCAAAAATTGGGATACACTATTCAGTTTTTACCTTCCTGAGGAAAATCGAAATGACCTGAAAGAATTATAACTATCACAGGGGATAGCTATAACAAGCTGGGACGTAACAATCTAATTGTGCACAATGTAGATATAGGAGATGCTGTTCCGATTAAGTAACATTCTTATAGGCATAACCTTCTAAGGTTGGTACAGGTTCAAAAGGAGATTAAACACATGTTCTAAGAGAACATATTTGAACTGAGTTACGATGACTGGAGCTCACCATAGTAATGGTGTCAAAACCAGATGCTACCCAACAGTTATGTGTGAACTATCACGAATACAATACAGTTACAAAGACTGATGCATATCTGATTCCACGTTTGGAAGACTTTGTTGAGAAAGTGGGACAAGCAACTTACATTTCTAATTTGGACTTTCTCAGAGGATGCAGGCAAATACCTTTGACTGAATGAGCAAAAGCAATTTAGCATTCATAACACCAAATGGACTGTATCAGTTTAAAGTCATGCCATTTCGCCTGAAAAATATTCTGGCCACATTTCAGACTACCCAGTCAGGTCATTGCTAGATTACCCAATTGTATTGTATATATCAATGACTTGGCGATTTTTAGTCATTTATGGAAGGAACATTTACAACATTTATCAGACTTATTCGATTGATTTTGCAAGGCAGGTTTGCTGGCTAAAAGTGAATTTGCCAAAGCCCAAGACACCTTCCTGGGCCATGTTATTGGACATGGATAAATGGTCCCAGGGGAAGTCAAATCAAAGATGACTGTGGAGTTTCCCATACCATTGACAAAAAGAGCAGTACGAGGATCCTGGGATTAAGTGGACTTTATCAACAATCTGTGCCAAGTTTTAACAGTGTGGCTGCTCCACTCATTGAATTGTTTAGGAATATCAAGAAGTGTCAGTGGGCAGCCGACTGTCAGAAGGCATTTGACAGCCTGAAAGTTGTGTTCACCACTGCCCCGGTGATAGGCATACCTAAATGTGCAAAGCCTTTCACGGGGCTATTGATGCAAGTGATGCGAGTTTTTTGATGTGATCTTACAGGAAGACCATGAGAAGATAGAAAGACCTATTGGGAATTTCTCCAAACAGTTGAACATTCATCATCAATATATTCGATGGTTGATAAGGTGATATTGAGCTTGGTGTTGGCGTTGCAGCATTTCAGTGTTTGTCTTACCAGTAACGTATCTGTCACAATCATATACGCTGATCATAACCTATTGAAGTTTGTGAAGAAATCTAAGGATAAAAAAGCTCAACTGTTTAAATAGATCTTGTTGTTACAACATTCAATTTAAAAATTGTGCCTGCGCAGGACAAGAAAGCGTGATTGCCAATGCATTGTAGAGACTCAAATGAGGGATAGAGGTATTCAGTGACAGGAGTACAACAGGAGTCTAGTTGAAAAGGACTATAGTTGTGCATGTTTGCACATTTATAGTCGATGGAAAAGTGCAGCAGGTCAGACAGCATCCAAGGAAGAGGAGAATCGACGTTTCGGGCATAAGCCCTTCTTCAGGAATGAGGAAAGTGTGTCCAGCAGGCAAAGATAAAAAGTAGGGAGGAGGGAATTGGGGGAGGGGCGTTGGAAGTGCGATAGGTGGAAGGAGGTCAAGGTGAGGGTGATAGGCCAGACTGGGTTGGGGGCGGAGAGGTCAGGAAGAAGATTGCAGTTTAGGAAGGTGGTGCTGAGTTCGAGGGATTTGACTGAGACAAGGTGGGGGGAGGGGAAATGAGGAAACTGGAGAAATCTGAGTGCATGGCTTGTGGTTGGAGGGTTCCTAGGCGGAAGATCAGGTGCTCTTTCTCCAACCGACGTTTTGTTATGGTCTGGCGATGGAGGAGTCCAAGGACCTGCATGTCCTTGGTGGAGTGGGAGGGGAAGTTGAAGTGTTGAGCCACGGGGTGGTTGGGTTGGTTGGTCCGGGTGTCCCAGAAGTGTTCTCTGAAATGTTCCACAAGTAGGCAGCCTGTCTCCCCAATATAGAGGAGGCCACATCGGGTGCAGCGGATGCAATAAATGATGTGTGTGGAGGTGCAGGTGAATTTCTGGTGGATATGGAAGTATTCCTTGGGGCCTTGGAGGGAAATAAGGGGGGAGGTGTGGGCGCCAGTTTTGCATTTCTTGCAGTTGCAGGGGAAGGTGCCGGAAGTGGAGGTTGGGTTGGTCCTCACTTTCTCCATAATCGATGTAATGCATATGCATGTTTAGAGTACTGATCGATTTTTGAAGGGTTTTCAAAATGAAACCACCTGTGGTTATTGATGCTTCATTGTTTTAAGGGGTAAAGTGTGATGAAGCTGCTCCTTTCACAAGGTTCTGTTGTCCTTAGATTTTAGGGATAAATTGTTCAGAGCTAACAGGTACTGCCTCAGGTAGAAGTCTTTCAAGTTTTAAAATATTACATTTATATAATGAAGGGGGAGTGGCTAGTTTTCCTATCTCAGCTTTTCTCTGGTTCGGTTTTAGTAGTGAAGGAAGGCTGTTGGAAGCAGGTCCATGTTCATTTTCTCTCTCTTTCTGACTTCTCTCCTGTAAGAACTTGTTTGATTTTACCTTTGGTGCCAAGGGGTATTTATGGAGATTGTTGCAAATATTTTGTAACAACACCATAAAGTGGGATGATCTGTTGAGTTTCGGATAGGATACGTTATTCGGTATTCTGTTTTCTATTCTTTGTGTTTCATTTTATAACCTTGTAAATAAACTCAGTTTTGTTTAAAACTAAGTGGTTTGACCAGCTGATTCTCTCCAGGAATGCACATTTTCCAGCTGCTTAAAACAACTAACAAAGTTAGAGTCCTGGGCTACCTTCTTAAAATGTCTTAAGGGCTCTGGCCTAATCCATAACAGGAGAATTCACAATTTTGAAGGAGAGATGGCTGCTCCTGCTTGCCGTACCCAGTGCCTCGATGAAGTCTTTGGACAGTGCATGTCTTCACACTTGGTTGAGTCCACAGATGAAGTGGGATGTGTAAAGGATTTATTGTGTGAATACGTGGTTCTTCTTGGTTTCTCGTGATTTTTGCAAGCACAAGTTTCATATCAGCATGTAACTGAGGCCTTGTGTCCATCGGGTTGGTAGTTTTCGGACCTTCTCGGTGCTCAGGTCTGCTAGTTGTGGTCACTCAATGTTGGTTCCCTTGGTAAGGAACAGGCCCATGCCACTTGTTATCAGAATTGCAGTCTTGGATCAGTCTTCCGGAGATAGCCATTGGGATTGCTTTCAGGCCGGTAACTATCTGGGATACTTCACCTGATGGTAGCTGTGAGTATAGTCTCTGCAATTATATTCATTGTGGAAATGTTAACATCACGCCAAATCTGCACTTGCCTCGGTGTTACTTGTATTCCCTTTTGATGTCAGTTGGCTTCCTGATAGTCAACAGTAGGTATGAGTGAATGAGTGTTTGGAATAAATGGAATATTCAGTAACTCTGTACATGAATACTGATCAAAGTTGAATATCCAGGTATTTATGTAGCCCCCCATATGTCAGATTTTGGGTAGCCCAAAGTGTAAAGTTAATTTTCAGTCTAAACTGTTCAGTCTGGTTAATTGGTCATTTAGAGTTGAGGTGTGCATTTGGGTTTCGGGCTGCAAAACTGTTTCCAAGTAGCTTTCTCTGTTTCTCTGCATTTTGCCAGAACAGAGCTCAGCTGTTTTTTTTTGCTCAATCTTACTGCACACAATGATTAACCAGTTACATAAACTCAATTTTCCTCCATTCCATCTCAAATTGTCATAAGGGGAGGCGATGGATTAGTGGTGTCATCATTGGACTGCTAATCCAGAGATCCAGGTACTGTTCTGGGGAAGCTAGAAGGGTGGCACAGTGGCTCAGTGGTTAGCACTGCTGCCTCGCCATGCCAGGCACCTGGGTTCGATTCCAGCCTTGAGCGACTGTATGGAATTTGCACATTCACCCTGTGTCTGCCTGGTGCTCCAAAGATGTGCAGGCTGGATGAATTGGCCATGCTAAATTGCCCATAGTGTTTGATGCATTCATCAGAAGGAAATAGGTCTGTGGCGGATACTCTATGGAGGGTCAGTGTGGTTGTTAGACGGAAGGACCTGTTTCCACACTGTAGAAAATCTAATCTAAAATAAGCTACGATGCGAGTTTGAATCCTGACACTGTAGGTGGTGTAATTTAGATTCAACAAAACATCTGGAATTAGGAGTCTATTGATCGCCATGAATCCATCACTGATTGTTGGAAAGCCAATCTGGTTCATTAATGTCCTTTAGGGAAGTGAACTACCATCCTTACCTGGTCTGTACTACACATGACTCCAGACCCAAAACAATTTGGTTGACTCTGGGCAACTAAGGATGGCAATAATTGCTGGCATAGCCAGCGACACCCTCATCCTGTGAATGAGTAAAAAGTAATGAATATCGTTCCACACCATTCCTTCTTCCAAATGGATTGTATTTATTTTCTCTGCACTTTTCTCTTTGCTATTCCAGCTATCTGGATGATATTGGTGTCTCCACAGCCACCGTTTACTATTCATTTATGTTTCTTAACCAAAGACATTTCAATTCTGTGTCTGACCCTTTAATTCCAAGAATCAAGGTAACTGGAAAGGTAATATTTAATTGTTGGCTGAGGCCTAAAAATCTGAAAAAGAAAATGCATGTAAACTGTGCGATAAATTGCTTGCAACTTTAGAAACAAATTATTGAAATGCATTGTGTTAAAGTTAAAACGTCGCCTTGTGAGAGCAGTGAGGGGAAAATCTGGAAAAAAATCCACACTTCCTGTTCAGGGCAGTTGTCCCCAGATGCAGTTTTTAAATTCCAGTTATTCTGGTGGAGGAGAGTTGAGTGTCGTAACATCCTCATGGTTGTCTGTTGGGAACATGGTTACATAGAACATTGTATGTGGATAATACAGCAGTGTCACTGAGCCTGTGAAGAGAAAGCATCATCCTTATCCTTTACCTCTAACGTAATAAGAGGTGGGCAGTAAGACCAATAGCAAGCGATGTCAACATCCCACCCAGACCAACTATTGTTGTTAGTTTAAATGTTCTGCATTTAGAAGAGTTTAACTGGAGCTGTTTGTTCAGTGAATGTGATTGATGTCAGTCTCCATGGATCCTGTTTCCCTGGAGGGTTTCCTTCTTCTATAAGCATGAAACTTCTCTCAATGTGTTCTCCCATAGTGCCAGCGGCAGCGTCATCCTCAACAGCAGCTTCAGAGAGAGGGACAGATCAGAATCTGAGACCAACAGAATGGAATGTTACAACAATGGACAGGGATTTATCCTGGGGTCTTCACTATCTTTCTTAGGATTGGGGATATTTAAAAAGCAGATTGAAGAATGGTGATAATTCAGGCGGGTTACTTTCCCTTCCTCATTATTGTTGGTGTTCCTGGAAAGTATATACTTTTCCATCTATTAATTCTGTAAATCATTCTGATCACCATAACTATTTCTGTCATCTACGTTTAGCAAAGGTATAAAATATTGCATTTGCTTTAAATCACAAACTCCATTCCTATTCCATGAATTTCATACCTTTCACTTACAAACATCTGAGGAGGAACAATGTCTTCATATTCACAATGGCCAATTTTGCCCTGAGCTGATTTACATCTCAATATTCTATCTATCATCAATAATGTCCACCACCACCTCCATAATGTCCCCAGTCTTCACGTTTGCCTAAGTGCTGTTTCTGAATAAACCATCATCCAAATCTTTCTGGTTGCAGTTCCCCTTCTGGCCAGTCTTCCAGTTACAATTATTTTGATCACGAACGTAATCTTGTCTCTACCTGGACCTGTGCCAGCTGCAAAGTGTGAAGGTAGCCTGATTCTAAAATGAGATGGTCACAGCTTTGTGTCACTTCTTTCCGTATAACCTATAACCTCATATTAGGGAGAAGACTGTGCTGTTAGTGACCATGAAGTGACAGCTTCATTGAACTGTTTTCATTCTAAATCTTTCTGAGCACGAGTGGGTGCCATGTTCATCATCCTTCAGGTGCAGTACTCGAATGTATTTGCTCAGTGATGGGAGTGAATACTCACTGAGGGGAATACATTAGCTCTGTCTCCAGCGAGGAAGATTTTTAAATTGAAGGTTGAATTGAATTGAAGGTTGCTGCAACAAATGAGTTACAGTACTTATGAGGTGAGAATAGAGCGAGGGAATAGACTCATACAGCACAGAGACAGACGCATAGGACCAAATAGCCCATGCCGAACATAATCCCAAACTAACTCAGTCCTACCTCCCTGCGCTTGGCCCATATCCCTCCAAACCTTTCTTAATAATGCCCTTAACTAAATGTTTTTAAATGTTGTAACTACAAGAAGGAATTATTGATTATCCTTCAAATTTCTTTGATGTCTGGAAATCTGAATCTTGAAGACTGGAAAGTACCTATTGTAACCCTAAATGTTGAAAACGGTATTGGGAGGGATAATAAAAAGAAATTGGCAACTTGATATCAGTAGTGAGGATGATATTAGAATCTTTAATAAGGAAGGTGATAACTAGACACTAGGGGAATCATGATACGACTTGACAGAGTCAGCTTAGAATCAGGAAAGGGGTATCATCTTTGAGAAACCTGTGGACTTCTAATAAAGGCATCCACAATTGAGAACCAGTGGGAGTGGTGTATTTGGATTTGCAGAGGACTATTGACATGGATGCTCACAGGTTGAGGGAAGAAATTTGGAGCCCATGGCGAAGAGAGGAATATACTACACGGACTGAGAATTGTTTAGGGAGACAACACTGAGAGCAGCGCTTCTTTGCACTGAAGCCTGATACTCATGGGGTATCACATGAACCACAGTGATTTGCAAGGCAGACAAATGATATGGATGCGGGCAACAAATAGCATGTGTCTCATTTTGCATTGATTAAATGGTACGAGATTGGGAATAGTTGTTGTCCAAAAGGACCTGCATGTTCTTGATCATGAGTCACCAAACATTGTACATCCAGGGGTGTCAATAACGATGACAATTGATGTTATGTTGTCTTTCATTTTAAGATAATTCAAGTATATAGGTAATGCAACCTTCCTGCAATTGTAGAGCTTTGATGAGAGAGCATTTGGGGCACTGTGTACTGATTCGATCTCTTTTATAAGGAATGATCACCTTGCCACAGACACAGTTCACACGAGTATCACCAAATTAATCCCTTGGATAATGGTACCATGAGAAGAGACCTTACACAAAGCATGCGGCTTCTCTCCTGACAAAAACAACGTTAAAGTTCCACGTGTGTACCACAAGCAATGGAGGCACGAGGAAGAACATGTAGTAGTCTGTTTGCGCAGCCTCTGCTCCATTTGATTGTAATGTTGCACATTGATTACCTCATTCTCTCCCTGTACAAGTGACCCGAGGGACTGAATGGCCTCCTCGTGTTCCTGTGTAAGTGACTGAAGGTACTGAATAGCTTCTTCTTCGTCCAACCGGATATTGCCAACAGCCCCAATTCAGCTCCTATTGTTTTCTGTTTAACAGCTCTATGTGCTAACTAGTATGACAATGCTGGAGCTTTCAATGGTTATTTTGTCCAGGTTTCTGCAGATTGAACAAGAGATGCAATAACGGCTAGTTAAGAGCACTTGAGAAAACACTTTGGGTGGCCTTGAGTTATCTCTAATGCAGCCTGAATAGGTGGGGCCAGCTATTACAGATTAGGAATTCTGGGTTTGGTTTTTCAATGGCATCAGAAGTTGTTGGCGTGTCAACAGACTTGTAAGTTTCAATGCAAGCACCCTGAACTACTCTATCTCAATTTTCTCTGGATGCTTTTTTCCCCACTGAATTGGAGAAATTATCTGAGAATCTGTGTCTGAAGTTACCTTTTTGCCAAGGGATGGGATGTGTTTATGGGATCTTACTGTTTTGGAACGGTTAATAAGTAATACTTACTGTACCAATTATTGTGCTAAGTTTTCAAATACACAGTTAAGTTATTCTAAATTCCTTTCTTTGGTTGTATTTCAGCTGCAGTGTTTAAATAAGTCGTTCTGGTAGCTTTAACAAAGGGTCAGTTAGACTCGAAACGTCAGTTATTTTCTCTCCTTAGAGATGCTGCCAGACCTGCTGAGATTTTCCAGCATTTTCTCTTCTGGTTTCAGATTCCAGAATCCGCAGTAATTTGCTTTTATTTAAAGAAGTTGTGTTTTAATTATTGTCGAGTAATTTGACTAGTCACATGGCATCTGGAAGAGGCACTTTATCTTTGCCTTGAAAATGTTAAGATTTAGACTCCCTTCTTAAAATACGTTTCGGGGGTCTTGTCTGGTCCATAATACGAGACTTCCTCTCTTCCTGTGCAATGGGCTGGAGGGACTGAATCAGTAACCTCTCTTCTTGTCCAATAGTTTCGATGGGCTGAATGGCTTCATTATGTTCCTGTGAAGTGAATGAGCTTTTCTTACTGTGGAAATGTACAGGATCTAAAAGTACAGTTACATGAAAGTTACTCACACTAACAGCACAAGCTTGAATGTTGTCTGGGCCTTGCTGCACATGGACACAGACTGCTTCAGGAGCTAAGATGCGACACTTACTTATAAATATTGTGCAATCTTCAGTGACCATCCTGACTTCTTATCTTAAGATGGGGGAAAGGCATTGATGAAACAGCTAAAGATGTTTGTGCTGAAGAAGCTACCCTGAGGATCTCCTACAGAAATGTCCCCAAACTAAGAATATTAACGTCCATCTGCCACAAATATCGTCCTTCTTGCTTTAAATCAGTCATTCTCAAAGTGGGCTACATGGACCCTTAGGGGCCATTTGAAAGGGGCCACAGAATGTTCAATAATGAATGATTTTCTGCCTATCTGGTTGTGTTGTATCCTTGTCTGAAAGAGGGGTTGCCTGGAATCTGGGAAGAGCTCCTGGAGGTCCATGGCCAAATAAAGTTTGAGAATCACTGCTTTGCATCACTCCAGCTGTGGGGATTTTAACAACTGATTCCAATTAAGTTCAATTTTGTTCAGGTTCCTTGATGTCATCCTCAGTCAAATGCTGTCTTGATATTAGGCCAGTCGATGTTACCTAATCCCTGTGTTCATCTCTTTCATTCTTAACAATTGGTCACAGTGTAGGAGCAGGGAGTTGTTTCTTCGAACAAAGATTAATGAATGCAAGAAATTCTCTATTTCAAAACGTTAGGGAATGAGATTACTGAAGGTACTTAAAGAGGAGGCAGAGGGATTTTGATCTGTTAGAGAGTTGAGGGTGATGTCGAATTGGGCATTAAAGAGCATTTGAGACCTAGAACAGATCAGCCATGATCTAAGTGAAGGCAAGGCAAGCTTGAGGGTGATGTGGGGGTGAACGGCTAGGGTGGAGTAAATAGACAATATCAACTTTCCTGGAGGTGGAGGCATTCAAAACTAGAAAGCATAGTTTTAAGGTGAGAGGGGAAAGATTTTAAAAGGATCTTCGGGGCAACTTTTTCACATGGATGGAATGAGCGGCCAGAGAAAGTGGTGGAGGCTGATACAATTATATTTAAAAGGCATCTGGATGGATACGTGAACAGGAAGGATTTGGAGAGATATGGAACAATTGCTAGAAAATGGGACTAGATTAGGTTAGGATACCTGGTTGGCATGGACAAGTTTAACTGAAGGGTCTGTTCCATTCTACATCTCTCCATAAGAGGAATTAGGAGAATTTCTAACAGGGACTTTTGAGCGAGAAGTCTCTGCCCTCGATGTTTGTAGTACTCCTTTGTTGATTGGAAATTTAGTGGGTGTTATTTACCTGCATGTTCTATTATTGAATGTTGCAGTCAGGGAGACTAGAGGATGTTGTGAGCCATTTCTGGCTGAGCTAAGGGGCCTATATACACAGTTAATCTGGGTCTATAACATGACTAATAAATGAAGCATGTTGCAGAGAGGGGAAGTTCAGTAAAGAGAGATAAGGGACCTCTTTCATATTCAGCTTGGGTTTTCCAGTTACCTTTTCCAAACCACCCAAACTGTGTCTGACAGTCTTGAGGGGTTGAATGGTCTCCTCTGTTTCTGTGTACCAGGTTATAGGAGTAAGTGGCCTACAACGGTTCCTTTCTGGCTGGTTTGAGGGGCTGAATGGAACACTGGAACATGGGACCGTGGAGCAGGAGTGAATCATTAGACACTGTCGGCCTTGCCCACTAGACCGTAAGATTGTCATTGATCAGGTTGTGGTCTAAGCCCAACATGCCCGTCTGTATCCCATTATATTTGATTCACTTCTCTCTTTACTAGCTCAGCATTGAATAAATGTAAACAAAGAGGTACAACAACCCATCTGGGGCAGAAACTTCTTGCTCAAAAGTCCCTTTTAGAAATTCTCCTAATTCCTCTTATGGAAAGATGTAGAATGGAAACAGACCCTTCGGTCTCCCATGTCCATGCCGACCAGGTATCCTAAACTAATCTACTCCCATTTGCCAGTAATTTTTCCATATTTCTCTAAATCCTTCCTGTTCGTGTACCTGTCCAGGTACATTTTAGATGTAATTGTATCCGCCTCCACCACTTCCTCTGGCACCTGATTCTATCCATGTGAAAAAGTTGCCATGAAGGTTCTTTAAAAATCTTTCCCCTCTCACTTTCATGCTATGCTTTCTAGTTTTGAACGCCTCCAATCCCAGGGAAATTGACATTATCAATTTACTCTACCAATACTGCTCATGATTTTATAAACTTCCGTAGAGTCACAGCTCAGCCTCCGACACTCCATCGAAAAAAGCCACAACCTATTCATCCTCTCCCATTTAGCTCAAATGCTCCAGTACTCGCAATATCCTTGTCAATGTTTCCTGCATTCTCTTAAGTTTAACGACATTCTTTCTTTAAAACTAAGCCAACCAAATGGTCTCACCAGAGTCCCGTATAGCTGCAAAATGATATCATAACTCATACTCAATACACTGACCAATGAAGGCAAGCATGCCAATGTGTTCTTCACTAATCTGTATAGCTGCGACTCCACTTTCAAGGAACTATAAAACTGCACTCTAAGGTATCTTTGTTCAGTAACACTCCCCAGAAACCTACGATTAACTTTATAAGTCATGCCCTGGTTTGTCTTTCCAAAATGTAAAACTCCACTTATCTAAATTAGACTCCACCTGGCACTCCTTGGAACAATGTTCCATCTGATCAACCTCCCATTTTACTCTGAGGTATTACTCACTGTCCACTACACCACCGAATTTGATATCATCTGCAAACTTGCTTACCATGCCTCTAATGTTCACATCCAATTCATTTTTATCAATGATGAAAAATAGTGAACTCAGCACTGAATCTTGCAGCATACCATTGGTCACAGCCCTCCAATCTTCTACCACCATCCTCTGTCATCTATCGTCATCCCAATTCAATTTTCTAGGATACCAGAATCCTATGTGACCTAACCTTAATAATCTGTCTACCCATCAAAACCTTTTGGAAAGCTTTGCTGAAGTCCATATAAACAGCATCTACCACACTGCCCTCATCAATCTTCTTTGTAACCTCTTCAAGAAACTCAATCTAGTTAGTGAGACATTATTACACATGCACAAATCTATGTTGACTATCTGTAATCAGTCCTTGCCTTTCCAAATACATGCAAATCCTATCTCTCAGAGTCCGTTCCAACAGCTTACCCAACGCTGATGTCAGGTTCACCGGTCTGTAGTTTTCTAGGTTTTCTGGTCACTATTGATATTTCTTATCCCACTCTTCCATTGATCACAACAAATTTTCATTACAACCAGCTTGGTGATATGGTTAGTTTATGGTTCTGAGAATGGGTCAGGTTCAGTGTTAGAAAAAAGTCGGGTAGGTTTCTTTAATCTGCTAAAATAGCCAGTTTACGACCAAAGTTACTCAAAATGTGATGGAAAGATGAATGACAAATAGATTAGATATTGCAAATGTAATATCATAAATATGCACATTAATACTTATCTTTCTAAGACACTGTAGAAAATACACACACACCACACACCACACACCCACACAGACAGCCAGATAGACACTCACACACACAAACACATTCACGCACAGGCACACAAATACACTCACACTCACAAACAAACACAAACAGACACAGATATACACACCATACACCCTCTCACAAAATCACACACACACAACACACACACACACACACGCACACACACACACACTTAGGCTTCAGGCAAGACTCCCTTTAAAATATTTTAAGAAGGTGGCCTAAATTTTAACTCTTTGTTATTGTAAAGGCAGATGTGAAGTGGGTATTCCAGCTGTGATGTAGCTGATCAAACCATTCAGCTTTCAGAAAACAGAACTTATTTAAATACTGCAGCTAAAACATAAAGAAAGGAAAACAGAATTTAAAATAGCTTAATTAGTTGAGAACTCAACTGACTTGATTCAGAAAATTATCTAAGGAACTGTTCCAATTCACATAGTATCCTGTAAACACATCCCTTGGAAAAAGGCAAATGCCAACACAGGTTCTTACAGGCAGGAGAGATTGCAGAGTGAAATGATAGGCAAAACTCATCTAATACCAAGACAGTATTTAATACAGCTTTCAGGCTGTCAAATACCTTCTGACACTCCACTGTATACTGAAGCGTCTAGCCTTTCTTTAACAATTCAGTGAGTGAAACAGCCACACTGCTAACATTTGGTACAAATCTTGAATAAAATCGACTCAATTCCAGAAACCCGGAAACTCCCCAATTACCTTTGTTTTTGCATTTGTCCATGTCCAATAACATGGTCCAGGAAGGTGACTCGGGCTTTGGAAAATTCACTTTTAGCCAGTTTTATCACCAATCCTGCTTTCCCAGGTTGATCGACCATGACTGATAAATGTTGCAAATGTTCCTTCCATGTGTGACTAAAAATCACCAGGTCATTGATATCTACGACACAATTGGGTAATCCAGAAATAACCTTTTTAGTTAGTCTCTGAAATGGCACATTTTTCATGCCAAATGGCATGACTTTAAACTGATACAGAGTCAAAGAGTGTGGTGCTGAAAAGCACAGCCGTTCAGGCAGCATCCGAGGACCGGACTGTCGATGTTTCGAGCAGAAGCTCTTCATCAGGAATGAGGGGGTGGTCCAAGGGGGCTGAGAGATCTACCTTACCCCCAGCCCCACCACACTCCTATTTATCTCTCAGCCCCTTTGGAGGGTGGTGGGTGACTGAGAAACCTTCCTGTTTCATTGTATACTGTGATACTTTTAAATGCTGTCTAGCCAACTCCCCAGCTCTACTTAATCGTTCCCTAAAATTTGACATACAGTCTAAATATGTGGTCTCTGAATTCTGATTTACCAATTTCTCCTTAATCGATTTTATTTGTCCTCTCATTTCATGCCCAAAACCAATTTAACTGAACTGAATTTTGTTGATACATTTGGTGCATCTCTGATTGCAAAAAGCACAAGCAGAATTCCCTTATCCCAATCACCTGGATAGTCTTAACTATAAGCCCTTAAGGAGGAGCAAGCGAGGACTGCAGATGCTAGAGATCAGAATCGAGAGTGTCTTGCTGGAAAAGCACAGCAGGTCAGGCAGCATCCGATGATTCCTCCAGGCGTTGGGTGGTAAAGATTTAGCACTGGAGGCGGCCCAGGACATGCATGTCCTTGACGGAGTGGAAGGGGAACTTGGATTGTTAAGCCCTCAACATGGTCTTTAATTTCAAATGCCACCTTTCTAGCACTTACTGCAATTCTGGATGGTACACAGTAGATTTGAATTGTTTTATTTCTCAGCTGTCCATAACTTCCTTGAATAATTTTGATGTGAAGTTTGTCCCTTAATGTATTTTATCTCTATTGGTAGTCCGTTATTAGTGAAAACTTTTAGTAATTCCTTTACAATCCTTTTAGCTATAATATTGTGTAATGGAATAACTTCTGGATATTTCATTGTCGCATCCATTATTGTGAAAAAATACTGATTCCCACTTTTTGTTTGAAGCAGGGAACCTACACGATCAATTAAGACTTGTAAAAAGTTCTTCAAAAGCAGGAATAGCTATTAAAGGTGCAATGTTTATTAACTGCGTGGGATTTTCCAATTACCTGACATGTGTTACAAAATTCATAGAATAGAATAAATCCCAACAGTGCAGAAACAGGCTATTGATCCAACAAGCCCACACCAACCCTCCAAAGTGTATCCCAACCAGACTCATCCACTTACTCTACATTTCCCCTGCCTAATGCAGCTAAATTACACATCCCTGAATGCCATGAGCAATTTTTAGTATGGCCAATTCACCTAACCTACACATCTTTGGACAGTGGGAGAAGCTGGAGCACTCAGAGGAAATCTACACAGACAATGGGAGAATGTGGAAACTCCACACAGAAAGTCACCCAAGGCTGGAATTGAACCCAGGTCTCTGACACGCTGAGGCAGCAATGCTAACCACTGAACCACCATGCTACCCTCAATTCAATTGATTTTGTGTGCAGTTCCAGCCAATAAAATCGTTTCTGTACTTTAGCTTGAGTTTTTATTTCTCCTCAATGATGCCCAAGAGGTAGCTTGTGCACCACTCACAACACCTCCTTACTATACGCCACTAAAAGTACGATTTGATGAACGTCTGACCATTTCTCATCTGCCTGAATATAAGATAGTCTCCATTTCCTCATTAATGTATCATATTTTAGGATAATAACATTCAGGGACACAGTTGAATTCCTTTTCTGTGTATACCTTTTAATACAACTGCTTTTACTTTTCATTTTTCTGCTGTAACTCAGTTCATTTATCTGAGCTAAAGATGTCTGCATTGTCATCTACCCACTCCTAGTTTGTGCCAACCGTCTGATCAAACAGTGTCTCTGCTAATTCCAGTTCAATCTTCATATCTGTACTCTTTGATCTCCCTCTGTTTCAGCTGGTGACTTTGTGACCTCGTTACCATACAGTCAGGAAACTCTATGTGATATATGTCCTACAGTAGCTCAGTTGCCTGAGTTTCCACTGGCTTTTCAACTACAGTAGGCAGCACCCCCTACAGGTGAATCAGCTATATCATTCGCAAGGGCAAATTGCATTTCTGGAGCTGGGAGTTTGTCCAGTACTCTTACCTCGAATTTTCAGTGACACCTCGAGTGTCACTGGACACTCTAACCTCAGTTTACAAAATTGAGCATTTCTTGTCTCACTGTGCATTCCTGTTAGTAGTACCTTTTCTGGCGATGGCCCTCAGAAGTACATATCTCCTCATCTTTCAGCATCAAAGATTGAGAGGATCCTGTGTCTTTTAATATTGTAACCCATTTACCTGCTGCTCCTAGCCGATACGAACTCTACCTTCACAGGAATGGTTTAAGAAGATCTGGCACTTCCTCCTTAACCAACCTCTGACCTGCTTGTACATTCTGATGCAACATTCTAACCTCCACTGTGCTTTCCATTACCATGCCAACAAATTTCACTGGCTTGTACTGATTTCCTACATGGCTTCCCTGTGCTTCTCCTAACCCACCAACACTGTTTTCTTGTGGCCTACTTTATTGCAGTGAAAACAGCAGAGGTCTTTAACTTCTCTATCCCCTTCAATGGTTTACTTTTTACCTCGTGGTAAGTTCTCCTTATGATCTTCACCAAGATCTACCTTTCCCTTTCCACGTGAGGATTTCTCTTTTCCCCAGTTTCTATCCCTCACAGATGGGATTTGGTTCTGGTAGCCAAACTTTGCTTTAAAGACCAACTCATAATCATCAACCATTTCAGCTGCTAAACTTGCTGTTTTAACTTTCTGATCTTCCACGAGTTCTCCCAGCTTCAGGTAGTATAGTTTTGAACTCCTGTCTTCATGCCACTTTCTGAAGTTCAAACTTTGTCTCTTTCTTCCTTTTCCCTCTCTCCTTTGCTTTTTCTTCTCTCTCTCTCTCTCTAGCCTTCTCTCTCTCTTCTGCTTTTAATTGTAATTCCTTGTCTTTTGCTTCTAACTGAAGCTGCTTCATTTTCAATTGAATTTTCGCCATCTCTAAAGATTCCAATGACACTTCCAGCAAATTTAAATGCTGAGCTATTGCTGTAGTTACCTCCCCTTTCCTTATGGAAGGAGGCAGCTCCAACTCCAGCTGGTTTGCTAATTGCAGTAGCTTGGCTTCAATCGCCTTTTGCAAAATCCCCAGGGTCACTTCTTCCGAACAGGAAATGACATCACCACAAACCCCAAGAACCCCATCCAGGAGAAAGATATAAATAGAAAGCAGGAGACAACAGCTTCGCTTCACTTGGAGGTCGCCACTGATGATGTTACCTAGCCAGGTAATGAAACGTCTGGATATCAAACCTACAGCTCAGTGAGCAAACCTACACCCCGTCACTTCTTCCATATTCAGAAAACTTTTGGTGACTGAAAGAGCCATTGTAAACCCAAGCACTGCTTGAACCAAGTAAAATCAACACCTGGAACAAAAGACACGAACATTTGCCACTCAATGCCTTCGAGTCCAAAAACTCTCATCCCAAATCTAACAACAGAACAAATCCCACAAAGAGCCCCAAATCTGTTATGGACCAGACCAGACCCTAACTTTCCTGCTTGTTTTATACAGGTGTGAAGTGGTCAAACCACTTAGCTTTAAACAAAATAGAGTTAATTTCCAATAATATTGAATGAACCACAAACAACAGCAAACAGAATACCAAATACCTTAAGTTCTCTGAAAAACCAACAAATCTTCCCAACTTATTGATGCTGTTCCAAATACGTGCTACAATCCCCATTAACATCCATTGGCACAAAAGTTAAAATCAAACACAAGTTCTTTCAGGATAGAAGTGAGAGACAGAATACCAGCCTGGATCTGCTTTTGTGTGTCCAGCAACTTTTTTTTTTACATGTTACTACTACAAAACAATAGAAACTAGAGAAAAGCTGTGCTGGGAGAACTAGCCACACCCCTTTCATTTAGCACTGTCTGTTAGCTATTATCAAATTATTAACATCATACACCCCAGCCTTTTCAGATCATTTAGGACATCTCCAAAAAATAACCAAGGACTGCATAACAAGGTTAAAAGAGCAGCTTTGTCACCCACATAAATAAATGCCTTTGTGCAGCAACTTAAATTTCTTAGAATGTAGGCAACCACTTCAAACATCTCATAAGGATCATCAGTGGAATCATCAAAATCAAAAGCAATATGATGTAAATAAACCATAGGAAGGTATACGTGCCTGATGTGGTAAAGAATAAAATCATGGACGTCCTTCTGTTCTCCAACTCTTGGTTGCTGCATTTTTCACCATTTTTCTGAAACTTCAATCCCTTATGTACACGACTAGCCGTTAAAATGTGTCTGACTGTTGTAGCGTTGAGCAACAGAATGAAACTGAATTATAATAATGATGTTAACTCCTTTCCAAACATTCTTAATACACTCCATCTTGGATATCTAAAGCTTATGAGAACAGCGCCATTCCACATTGTTGATTACCTGATTGGGTTTATCTCTTAAGTAAATGGGATTTTTTTAAACATAGGAGAATACCAGTTGTTGCTAGAACCATAGACACAGTTTTCTTCGTGCAATATTTCAGTTTCAGTTTCTGGCAAGAAATGACAACAAATCAGTCAAAAGTGAGAGTCACAGTGAACCAGACGGAGCAGTCTATGGCTGCACGGATCACAACATAGAGAGGTCAACCCACAGAAGTGACCTTCAGGGCATTTAATGTGAAATAATATTATTAACTTCATGGAGTATGATTTCGATAATAATGATCAGGAGATCTGTCAAAGTTATGGCCATCAGGTAATGGGTGAGACAAGTGAAGCTTCACAATTTCACCGGGAGAGAAACACAACGGCTACTAAGTTGGCTGTTAAAAAAAGAAGGAAATACATGGTGAGCAAACTTAACCTTTTGAGGACAAACATAATCAATTCTGAGACCAGGTACAAACTATGCACTGAGGCCAGTGTACTAAAAGAGTGCACTGCGACCATCTCACAGGTAAAAGCAATCTCAAACATTCTTTTTCTGAATCTGTTCTCTCACTACTCCACGTAGGTACATGTGAGAAACAAAGCTCACTGTTCAATAGTTTTAGTCCGAGTCAAATTCTGAAGCAGTCTTTATTCATACATTCATGCAAGCCCGGGTGACGACAAAGTAGGCACACTTCTGAATAATTTTATTGCACATTTATAGTTTTCCATGAACCCATCTGTACTTCCCCTTTTGCGTCATATGTGACAGTTATATTGCTCTGTGCATCTGCTAATCTAATCGGTTTACCACATCTGTCTGTGGCCTGTTGTTAGCGTGCAAACCCCCTTGATAGCTGCGTCATATTACTTTTGCTGATGCAACACTGGGTCTTATTTGGTTATCTTGTTCATACTAACTACCTTTGTGCTTGACAATTGCAACTGTCATGTCAATACATATGTTTCTACCAGTCCACCACCTCCCTTTTCGGTTAGTTATTTCTTGGTATACACCCTTATGATTCCGCCTCACGATTTTTTGCAGAAACAAGATTTGCAAGCGCCTCTCACAATCCGCCCCATTTTAAAATAATTGTTGTTTTCTGTGTTTCTCTCATATGTTGCCAGCAGATGTGCAAGCATCATCCCGAGACTTCTCCCACCTTGGCCTCAAGGTCACTCATCCCCTCATTGTTCAAGTGATAGAGTTCCACTGCCTGATTACCTTTTAGGGACATATGTTTTGCCAAGGCTGTCTCAATCAGCCGTTAGGTTAGTCCCCGTACACAAGGTATGATACAACAGCCAATTGCTACCAGTACTCCTGCTACCACTATCAGGGAGCTGAGGATGGAGACTATCACTCCTTTCCATTTCCCATGATTCCAGCCATCTCGTGAGTGATGTGTCCAGCCCTGAATTCTCAGCCAGTCCTTCCACCAAGGTGATCAATCCTCGCAAGGCACCCGTTACGTGCTGTATTATTTGGAATAAAAGTACAACAGCTCCCTCCTAACATCACTCATGCACTCTTTTTCTGCTAAGATCATATCTAAGGCCATTCTGTTTTCTCAGGCCATTCTACTGGTTGCATCAAGCTGTTCTGTTATGCCTTTGACTGCATCCCGAGTGTAATTGATGAATCTTTGCTGATTTTAGAAAATATAGTTTATCCAGTCCACATTCTTGTTGACTGTTACCCACCAGAATAGAGCCAATTCAAAACCTGCTGCAATCTGTTTATAAGCCTTGTCCTCATCCGGTACCCCTCTAGGAACTCCGATAGAGTCTAGATAAATTCTATCATCAAAAGAGGTGTCTAATAATGATCTTTTACTCCTCCCCCTTTTTGTTGCTATCTTCTCCTTTTCAAATGCCAAGGTGAATGGGATAGCCAATTGTACAATTGCACATTTCCCTCTCCAATCTGGAGGTAGGGTGGCTCTCAATATTTTGCCTCCACGGTGCCACCACAGATCCGCTCGGGGAATCCTTAATGCTGAGTAGTTCCCTCCCTTTGCCATCACATATTCAATTTTGGTGCATGATTTCAGCTCCCCCAAATATCTGGACCATTTTGTTCTTTGTCTATTTACACACGATGTATGATTTCCGACCGTGGCAGAAAACATGGGGGGGGGGGGGGGGCGTCTTTAAATCTTCCTTCTTTAAAGGAGGGAAATTAATAGAAGGGGCATACAATCTTTATTACTCCATGCAGTCTTATCCTGATACAGGGCTATCATGTATGTCATGCCCCTCCTGTCTCGCTTCCACCTGAGTAGAAAGGGGACTACTTAGGCTATTGGTCAACCAGAGGCTCATGCAAAGCAATTGCTCTTATTCAGACTTTTTACAATATACTCTACCCATTCAAACCAGGCATTTGCATTCCCGTATCCAGTTTTTATTTTGATGGTCTATTTCAAGTCCTTCATCTCTATAATATTTATCACCTTAGGGTCATCAGGAGGGGTGAAAGGTTGTATCTTATTATCCAGTTATTCTGCCCGTTTTTCCTTTCCTATTCCTATGCTAATTCGAAAACAAGAGCCCAAGAAATCCTTCCCGTTTGTTTTCATTTCTATCCCACATGTTTCATTTCATTGTACCTGATAGGTGCATCCCCACCCCCACCCGCCTTGATAGCTGGGTCTTATCACCTTTGCTGATGCAACACCGGGTCTGATTTGGTTATTTTGTTCATACTAACTCCCTATGTGCGTGATAATTGCAACTGTCACGTCAATACATCTGTTTCTACCAGTCGACCACCTCCCTTTTCGGGTAGTTATTTCTTGGTATAGACCCTCAGGATTCTGCTTTGCGATTTTTGCAGAAACAACATTTGTAATCGCCTGTCACAGTACATAACTCAAACCTATATAATTTTGAGCACTACATGATAATTAGCATCCAACAGATAACAAGTGTCTGTTACTGGAATTCATTGTGACTTTGGATAAAGAAATGCTCCCAGTGATCCTTTGCTGCTGCACCACAAACAAGAACTTATCCACTCTGCCTTCTTGTCTTCAATATCATTTCTGTACAAACATACGAAATATAACAGTTGTCATTTCACTTGATGGATCTCCTGGTCGTTGCCGTCTTCAGGAAATGAAAATGGACAATGCCAAAAGTCAGGATGCCACACTACAGTGCTTTTTTTTCTGTCAGGTTCCATCAGAATCCTACAGGCTTTATGACAAGCAGCATGCTTCTACTTTTGAATGCAAAATTAACATCATTATTAGGTCTATGTGTTTAGTGCTTCTGAACAATTTTCTACACGTGAATATTGTTACAAAGTCAAAAGATTGCATGTTCACTTTAAGTTAGAAAGTGCTTGAAGATAGAAAGTGCTTTAAGAAAGAAAGTGTTTTCTGAATTTTAAAGTAAATTTAAAGGACACCCACAGCTGCCAGAATATAGAACAGCTAAGGGACGGGTTGTTCCAAAATAGATACATGTAGAAAATGCTGGCTAACTGGATACTTAGCTTTTGGTTGCTGTTTTTACAGCTATTCAAGTTTAACCAATTAACTTAAATAATGTCCAGGATACTAAAACCCAATTGGGTTTGAATTTATTGCATTGACAACATGGGACCAATGAGAGGGAATGATGTTGGGGGTAGAGAAAATGTGGGCATTTAGGAAACTAATGAGAGCAACTACCGGCGAGCCAAACAGCAAATGCTATCTGAAGAAATAAACATGTTACTCTCAAAGAAATTTCAGAAGGCACTCTCTTTCAAAAGGTACAGTAAAAAGTAGGAAGACAACCCAGGCAGAAGACAGCAGAATCGGAAGACTGAAAGGAAGACAACTCAAGGAGTTGTATGGACTTTGAGAAATTACGTTAATATAACGGTTAATAATTGTTATTGGAGCAGCATGTTAATAGAATTGTGTTTATCTAAGGGACAGTGGTTTGTTAGGGTAAGAGTGTTTGGTTAGTGTTCCCTGTTAGAGTTAACTAAATAAGTTGTTACTTTTTATTTATACTGTGGAAATCAAGGATCTTCTTTCATTCACATATTTTCAACAGATTACGAAGCGAGATGAGCTTTTTTCGCCATTTGGTTTTAATTAGCAGAGAAGTTTGTCCTCTGTGTCATAAGAGTGTCCAGAATTTGGATGGGTCTGGATAGATTCAGTTTAGGATTTAGGCAAATTTGAACAGATTTAGGAAAATGAAAGGTCCCAGCAGATTTAAACACGCTTGGTGATTAGTGTCCTCTAACTTACAGTAAAACTTAGGTGAGAAAAATCTGTTTAATTTCAGCGACTTGTCCTTGGTTAGATGAAATATAAGAGAAATGGCACTTTCAGTTACTAAATGTTTTTGGGGGTGGGAAAGTGACGTTGTGGGTTTTACAAATGGTGAGCGAGGAAAATTGACAGACAAACTGGAGCTGAAATTGCCTGTGTCTCCAAAAAAGAAAGACGTATCACTGAAATAGCCCAACATTTAGATGTGCTGGAAAGGACATTAGAATCTTTGGAAATAGCCAAACTTCAATTGCAGATGAGCAGCATGATTTAGAGGAGAAAGAAAGGGAGAGAAGATTCTTAGTGGAGCAAAGAGAAAGAGAGAGCGAAAGAACAGAAGAGAGAGACAGGTAAAAGAAAGGGGAAAAAAGAACCACATAAAAAGAGAGGGAGTGAATGATCTTACTTGAGCGAGAACAGAAGGAGAAAGAAAGAGAGAGTTTGAACTTTGAAAGTTGCAAATTCAACAGGAAAGTCAATTTAAAGGATGAAGTTAGAAGGTAGGCTGAGGGAGCAGAAGAATGTTGATAAGCAAACCCATCATAGCCAAAGGCATGATAGGGATATATACAGATATGTTAAAACACTGCCAGATTTCAATGAGAAAGATATCAAAGCCTTTTTTAAATTTTCACTTGAAAAATTGGCAAGGTAGAAGAAGTGGCCAGAGAATTTCTGAGTAATGCTATGTCAGAGTCAGCCGGTCGAGCCGGAGCAAACACACGCAGACACGGGGAGAACGAGCAAACTCCACACAGCCAGTCGCCTGAGGCGGGAATTGAACCCGGGTCTCTGGCGCTGTGAGGCAGCAGTGCTAACCACTGCCGCCGTGCCGCCCAAAAGGGTGTAAAAAGGGTGTAGCTAAAGCAGATAAATATAGGTCAGTTAGCTTAACATCTGTAGTTGGGAAAATGCTGGATGCTATCATTAAAGAAGAAATAGTGAGATATTTGGATGGAAAGAATTCCATCAGGCAGAAGCAGCATGGAATCAGGAAGAGAAGGTCATATTTGACAAACGTACTGGAGTTCTTTGAGAATGGAGGGGAACAGGTGGATGTTGTATACTTAGATTTCCAGAAGGTATTCAATAAGGTGTCTAATAAAAGACTCATTCATAAGATAAGAATGTATGGAATTGCAGGAAATGTACTAGCCTGGATAGAGGACTGGTAAACCAATAGAAAGCAGAGAGTTGGGGTAAATGGGTGTTTCTCGAGTTGGAGATCATTGCTGAGTGGAGTGCTGCAGTGGTTGGTGTTGGGTCCGCAACTGTTCATGATATATATAAATGATTTAAAAGAGGAGACCGAGTGTAATGTATCCAAGTTTGCTGATGACACTAAATTGAGTGGAAAGGCAAAGTGTACAGAGAATGTGTACTGTCTGCGGAGAGATTTAGATCGATTAAGTGAGTTGGCAAGGGTCTGGCAGATGTAGTACAATGTTGGTAAAAGTGATGTTGTCAAGTCTGAAAGTAAAAATAGTGGGTCAGAGTATTATTTAAATGGGAGAAAGTGAGGACTGTAGATGCTGGAGATCAGAGTTGAAGAGTGTGGCACTGGAAATGTACAGCTGGTCAGGTAGCATCTGAAGAGCAGGAGAATCGACGTTTGGGCATAAACCCTTAATCAGGAATGAGGTTGATGGGTCAAGGCGGCTGAGAGATAAATGAGAGGGGGTGGGACTGGGGGGAAGTTAATTGAGAAAGTGATAGGTAGATGAAGATGGGGCTGAAAGTGATCGGGAGAGAGGAGGATGGAGCAGATAGGTGTGAAGTTAAGACCTGTCCTACACATTTCACAGGATATACCAAGTGATGATGGTCTCTGTGTCATTGTCTGTCAGATATGATTCAATAAGTATATTTATGTCAGGCTGTTCTTTACTCGCCTAAAAGACAATCTGCAATGCTCTTGTGTCACCATTACGTATCTTATTCCAGATATTTATTAAATGCCCATCCAATTCATTTCCCTAAAACATGGGCACCAACAATAGCTGAATTAACCTGTTAGGTATTTATAATGCAGTGCTCTGAAAGGGATTTTCTGCTTGATCTTCAAAAAAATACTGACATTTGAACCAGCAAGTTTAATTAAACAATAAATAAGTACTGATGCATATAAGCCTAGTTAGACAATGAACTTTCATCAGATATTAATAGGAGCAAGAGATTGATATGTCTCTCCTCAGTCAACATGACCTCCCCTCAAACTTTTATATTCTAATGAGTAATGTGAACTTTACGTAGCATCCATACAGTGTGGAAATATGTTCTTCGGCCCAACAAATGCACACTGACCCTTTGAAGTTTATCCCATCCAGACGCATTCTCCTCCATTATCCCTGAATAACGCATCTAACCTTCACATCCCTCAATGCTGTGGGATATTTAGCTTGGCCAATTCACTGAACCTGCACATAGAGTCATAGAGATGTACAGCATGAAATATGCACATCTTTGGATTGAGGGAAGAAATCCACGCAGACATGGGGAAAATGTACAAATTCTACACAGAGCGAGTTTGGAATTGACCTCGGGTACCTGGTACTGTGAGGCAGCATTGCTAACCACAGAGCCACCTCAACTTGTTCAGCCATTTTTCAGCAACCTAGCTCTTAAACTCAAGAATCATCCTTGCGCATCTCTTCAGAAATGCCTCCAAAGCAATTATATCATTACAAAGTACAACAGGCACAGCCTCCCCACTCGACGCCTGGAGGAAGAACATCTTATCTTCCGCCTTGGGACCCTTCAACACCAGGGCATCAATGTGGACTACACCAGTTTATTCATTTCATCCCCCACTTTACCCCAGTTCCAACATTCCAGCTTAGCACTGTCCTCATGACCTGTCCCACCTGTCAATATTCCTTCTCACCTATCCACTCGACCCCCCCTCTCTGATCTATCACATTTACCCCCACCTACATCCACCTTTTACACTCTCAGCTACCTTCTCCCTAGCCCTACCTCTCTCCCATTTATCTCTCCTACTCCGAGACTCCAAGCCTCATTCCTGATTAAGGGCTCAGGCCCAAAACGTCAATTCTCCTGCTCCTCAGCTGCTCCTTGACCTGCTGTGCTTTTCCAGCAACATACTCTCGACTCTGATCTCCAGCATCTACAGATCTCATCTTCTCCACAGCCTTGCCCACATCCTGCAGAAATATGTTGACAGACTGGTAACTGGACAAAACAGTGATAAATCAAGTTCAAAGTGTGAGGCGTAACAGTAAGGACAGTACACTACAAATGGTACACAACAGACTGTAATGAATATCAAAGGGCCCTTGTTGTACATACAAACCAATTTACAAAGGTAGCTGGGTGATACTTAAGGGAATTAAGAAAAAAGTTTTCTTTTGCAGTATTGTGTGTGGCACATTTCACATGAGTTTCAGTTGGAATTGAAAAAAATACTAGATTTCTAACAACTGGAGTATTGTGTGCAATTCTGGTCATCATTTTGTAAGAAGCGTTTGATCATATTGGACATGATCAAGTGGTAGACTGAATGCCATGTTCTTTGGACCCGGGTTGTCTGCATTGTAAGGAAACATTATGAGTGATTATTAACGTCATAGGTAATTTGGATTTGAGGGTACTTTATTTTTCCTTAGTAGATGTGTCAATAACTAGACAATATATATTTAAGGTCAGAAGGAGATGAATAGAATAGCTGACTCTCTGATAAAGGCCTCTCTGAGTAAATGGGTTGTCTAGATTGTCTCAAATACCTGCAACACCTTCTTCAGAAACAAAAAAACAAAAATATTTCCTCAATTTCTCAAGAACCAGAGATACGTCGAATCAGATATTATTAAATGTAGTCAGTGTTGAGCAACAACATTCTGGGAAATCTATGTCTAGTCACCGAACAAATTTATTCTAGGACGTTATTCAGGGCTTTGTATCTCTTACATTTCAAGCTTGGTGCTTTCTATCTCCTAGTTTGCAGAGGCCGTTTGAACATGTAACCTTGAATCCAGGATTTAGGTGATCTCCAATTGAGTTCAGAATGAGCAGCGACATTGAGATAATTTAAATTATTTACAGATTATCTGGAGTTACAAATATACATTGCTGGTCAGAGGATTGCAAATTTGTGAAGAAACGGTTCAAATGTGTTATTGTTGTTAACTCCATTTTACCTGTAACACACTTTAATTCTTAGGGATAGGCTGGCCATTGCCTTCATCTGAAATACACTGACATTGTTGTGACGTTTCTGGATTTTTAATCCAAGTGGCATAACTAAACATGTTGTCATTTGAATTTACATCAAATCATGTGATGCAATCTATTTATATTCAGTAAACTAAATAAACCATTGCAAAAATGATTCTGTCGGTAATGATTGCCATACCATAGTACGAGTACATCAATATTAGATTACCTTGTTTTACCTCCCTGTTTTGCTGGAAGTTAAAAATCACACAACACCAGGTTATTGTCCAACAGGTTTAATTGGAAGCACACTAGGTTTTGGAGTGACGCTCCTTCATCAGGTGATAGTGGAGGGCTCAATAGTAACACAGAATTTATAGCAAATATTTAGTGTGATATAACTGAAATTGTGCATTGAAAAAATGATTGTCTGTTAAGCCTTTCATCTGTTAGAATGCAGTGATAGTTTCACTTTTATGTGTAAATCACAAAACCTTTTTTAAAAAAAAGTTGCATTCTCGGGTTAGCTGTTAACAATGGTGTTAGCTAGACAATAAGTTGAAGGTGTTGGCCCCCTGTGTTCTCTGTTTATGCCATGATGCTTAGATTGATTCTAATCCAAAAAGTGAGATAACAGAGTTTTACATAAATTCATGCAATTTTTGAGCTCAGAGTTCTACATGAATGCATACAGTTTTTGAGCAAAGTACAATGTAACCCTGCAAGTACAAATTGCTAACCCGAGAATGCAACTTTTTAGAAAAAAGTTCTTGTGATTTACATATGAAAGAAGGGAAACTATCACTGTATTCTAACAGATGAAAGGCTTAACAGACAATCAATTTTTCAATGTATAATTTCAGTTACATCACACTGTAAATTGTTGCTATAAATTCTGTGTTACGATTGAGCCCTCCACTATCACCTGATGAAGGAGCGTCGCTCCGAAAGTTAGTGTGGTTCCCATTAAACCTGTTGGACTATAACCTGGTGTTGTGTAATTTTTAACTTTGTACACCCCAGTCCAACACCGGCATTTCCAAATCATGTTTTGCTGGAGTTACAGTCTTAAAAATCAAATACTTTATTGTTTGAGTTATGAATTTGATATCCAATATTTGTTATTAATTAAGTCTGTTAAGGAATAATTTTAAAAATTTGAATGTATTTGAATACTTTGAATTAATTATGTTGCAATTCAAGTGATACCGGGGCTGATTTGGTTCAGCTTGCTATTAGTGGGTCATAGCAATAACCTCTTGTGGCACAGTGGTAGTGTGGCAGCCCTTGGACAGGGAGGTCTGTGCTCAAGTTCCAATTGCTCCAGAGATGTAAATTAGCAGGGCCCTCTTGTGGCACAGTGGTAGTAAGCCTGCCCTTTGAGATAGAGGTATAAACAATGACTGCAGATTCTGGATTAGTGGTGCTGGAAGAGCACAGCAGTTCAGGCAGCATTCAAGGAGCAGATAAATCGACGTTTTGGGCAAAAGCCTTTCATCAGGAATAAAGGCAGAGAGCCAGAAGCGTGGAGAGATAAGCTAGAGGAGGGTGGGCGTGGGGAGAAAGTAGCATAGAGTACAATAGGTGAGTGGGGGAGTGTATGAAGGTGATAGGTCAGGGAGGAGAGGTTGGTGTGGATAGGTGGAAAGGAGATAGGCAGGTAGGACAATTCCGGACAAGTCGTGGGGACAGTGCTGAGCTGGAAGTTTGGAACTAGGGTGAGCTGGGGGAAGGGGAAATGAGGAAACTGTTGAAGTCCACATTGATGCCCTGGGGTTGAAGTATTCCGAGGCGGAAGACGAGGCGTTCTTCCTCCAGGCGTCTGATGGTGAGGGAGCAGCAGTGAAGGAGGCCCAGGACCTCCATGTCCTCAGCAGAGTGGGAGGGGGAGTTGAAATGTTGGGTCACGGGCCGGTGTGGTTGATTGGTGCGGGTGTCCCGGAGATGTTCCCTGAAGCGCTCTGCTGGGAGGTGCCCAGTCTCCCCAATGTAGAGGAGACCGCATCGGGGGCAACGGATAAAATAAATGATATTAGTGGATGTGCAGGTAAAACCTTGACGGATGTAGAAGGCTGCTTTAGGGCCTTGGATAGAGGTGTGGAAGGAGGTGTGGGCGCAGGTTTTACAGTTCCTGCGGTGGAAAGTGCCAGGATGGGAGGGTGGGTTGTAGGGGGACGTGGACTTGACGAGGTAGTCATGGAGGGAACGGTCTTTGTGGAAGGCGGAAAGGGGTGGAGAAGGAAATATATCCCTGGCAGTGCGGTCTTTTTGGAGGTGGCGGAAATGTCGGCGGGTGATTTGGTTTATGCGAAGATTGGTAGGGTGGAAGGTGAGTTCAAGTCCCACTTGCTCCACAGATACGCCCTAATAATGCTTTGACCAGGAACATCAGTGAGGGGCACTTTAAAACTGTGGCTGATATGATTGCATTCATATGTTATGAAAGTTTCATTTCTCCATGGAAGCTGAATAAACCATCCTTTATTTACTGTATTTGTTGAAGCAGTTTTATACAAATGTGTTTCTTAAAATGGCAGCCACATTAATCCTCACAGAAGTTGCAGACTGATGAACATTTACCAAAGAGATAGGCTGTTGTGTTTGGTATTTATGACAATTTGGCAAATGCAGTGGGCATCTTTATATTGTTGTGTGTATTCCGTTGCATGTTTGGTTCAAGTGATTTCACAACTGTACAATGTCTTATTCAAGCCCCATTTTTTCTTTAACGGCCTGTAGCGAATGTACTTTGTTACATTAGTTACTAATTAATTCTCCTGATGATTCTTTTCAATTACTAAGGTCTCTTTGAAGTTACATTCACTCAGTGTTGCTCCCAACATCAAAATATCATTATGCCTCACATGGAATGAAATATCCAATAATATTTTCAGACAGAACACACTTACTACATATTTATTGAGATGACTGACATGCCTGGCATTCTATTCCAGCAGGTTGTTGATTATGCAAGCCAGTATTCCTTTGTTTGGTCCTGCTATTCGTTTCACATGGTACCAAGAATGTTTAAAGTTTTTCAATTAGTTCAGTTACTTGCTCATAGCCATCATCTGTTACCATGGAACTGTCTGTTCTTTTCAACATCTGCTTGTTCAAGGCGTAAGGTATTTTGCATTGTTCCTTTTAAGCTAGGTTGGCCTGTCTGACTTGTCTGTGTGCTGCACAATCTAGCGTCAAATCCATCTCATTTCTTGAGATCCGTTGATTGCATTTCAATTGACTTCTGACAGCTTATGGCATTTATTTAGGGCTCCAGTTCAATACAAACACAATGAAATAAACAGCTTTGGTTTAAGGATCCCTAAAATTAAATTAATTGTAATTAATTATTGTTTTCAATGTGGCATCATTTCAGAAATCCTTACTGCATTACCCTATATTAATTTTAAAATGATTTCATCCTGGACTTGATTTCCATAGCAATGGGGATAATGATAATGAAGAAGGTTAACTGGTAAGAAGAAAATCGCTCAAAGTATCTTGCTTCTTATTTTGACATAAGAGATTGCAGGAGAAAAATCTCGCAAACAGGGTCACATAGCTCCCCTACCATATCTCCCATCCATGTTATCTTACCAGCTGTGTGACTCAATACTCATTAACAATGATAGCTTGTCTTTCAAACCTTTTGTTCCTTCATAAGTATTTCTGAACATCAGACATTTATGATGACTGGGAAAAATATTGACCAAAGTCTGCATAAAGCTCACATTGGTTAATTGGAATCTGTCCAGGGAGAAGTTGCAAAAAGGAGTTTTATGTACTGTATTCTTTTGCATCAGCAATCTTTATTCATTGCTCTATGATCACATATGTGGAAGAGGCCAGGGACCACTCCAAACCTGGTCTTTTTGAGGGAACAGTTTCCCTCTTAATAACCAACTCAGATCAGAGGTCAATAATGCTCAGAATTCCCCAGCAATTCCATGCAACATTGGTGTCATTGTTAGCCACATCCCCCTAATCTATATATCCAATCCAATAACCACATGATCGATGATGGGACAACTCTATGGACAGCCATAGGTCCTCCCATAATCTCATGATGTTTACCGGTACCTCCATCATGTGCCTTTGTGTTCTTACAATGCTTCTGACAGATTTATCCCTTCCTAGACCTTTGCCAGCTGCACTGTTCTATTGAATGAGAACCTAAATAGTTGTGTTTCAATGAGAATTATTATAAATT
This sequence comes from Chiloscyllium punctatum, assembly GCF_047496795.1. Lineage (NCBI taxonomy): Eukaryota > Metazoa > Chordata > Chondrichthyes > Orectolobiformes > Hemiscylliidae > Chiloscyllium > Chiloscyllium punctatum. Next base: position 35,410,724 of record NC_092787.1, on the reverse strand, counting down.
TAGCAAGGATACTAAATTCTACCAATTGTTATGGACTTTAAAATCAACTCCAATGTAAAGTTATTCTAACAACTGACTAACCAAGAACCACACCTCTCTTCCTTCAGCCTGTCAGATCAAGCAACGGTCCTTCTGACGCAACTGCTATCTACATGCACTAAGTGGATTTAAATTGAAGTTTCATTTCTAAATAAAGCTTTACACTTCCATTTTGAACACTTTCGTTTATTCAATCATTAATTACCTTTTTTGTAATAAAAAGCTTTTGTTTGAACTCCACTGATGAAGAAATTCAATCACTTCACAACGTTACAAAGCTATTAAATGAAAATTGCTTAGATTCTACAAACTAGACAGAGACAGCTACATCTTCATTCTGTAATTTTAAATCTGTCTTTGTCACTCTTCCCTTGATCTTTGGATGTAAGAATTTGTTCACCTTATCTACAGCTGCACTTATGTTTTAATTGTTTATTTATGTTTGTCATGACCTCTCTTTTTTCCACACTTACCAATATTTTTTGGAGGGTGTGTTTACACCATCTATCTTCCCTAACAATGGATTAGGCCTCCTGATTGCCTTGAAGAGTCTTTTCAAGAAATGCAACTTTTCGCACTGATTTATTGTTTGCCCTTTTTAATTCTACAGTTACCTAAATTACTATAGGATCAGACTTATCCTTCTACTTTTTACTAAAACCAAACTTGGAACTGTGGCTAAAGTAGACCTTACAAAACTGCACCTTATTAGAGAACTGATACATTTAGAATCGCCTGTTTACATTGACTGTACATAACTGTCAAACCCTTTTGCCCATCTTGTGCTGGCTAAAAAATGGCCATCTTGTCAACTTAGTCATGGGCCTCTACAACAGTCATCAAGGAGATCAAACAAAATATGAATCAATGGGAAAATCTTTCCAGTGTTTTGAATCATAACAAAGGAAGATTATTGTGTTTACTGAAGATTAGTCATCTCAACTCCAGGACAATTATTTGCTACCAAAATGCTGGCGGATTGTGTTGACCAGTAACTGAAGTGAACAAGCCACATAAATGCTAAGGGTACAAGGGCATGTCAGAGGCTACAAATCCTACAGCGAGTAACACACCTCCTGACTTTGTAAATCCTGTCCATCATCTTCAAGCCACTAATCAAGAGTACGATAGAATACCCACCACTTAATTAAATGAGTGCAGATCCAACAAAATGCAAGAAACTAGACAGTTTTCATAAAATTTCCTCAAGCTAAGTGGTCAAGTTGGCTGAAACTTAATTGTTATTGGAAGAAGATATTATCAATAAATGAAACTGTGCTCTCACTCACCTGGGAGATGAGGCTGCTAATCATTAATGTTTCAGAGAATCATAGAATCAAGCTAACATAGAATCCCTACAGTGCAGACAGCGGCTATTCAGCCCATTGAGACTCACTGCGTTTTCAAAGAGCTTCACACCCAGAAACACCACCCCATCGCACCCACAAACAGCCTATTCCTGTAATGGCACATGGGTTTTTCCCAATGGCTTATCCAGATAACCTGCACATATTTGGACTTTCTTTCAGAAATGAACATTACATTTCTGCACAGAACACATTCACAGAGAGGCGGGCATATGCACAATGAATGTAACCACTTGACAGTACAGTAGAATATCAATGACATTTGGAATCACTTGTTGTACTTGACTCAAGGCAACAGTGAATCAGTGATGATCGTGAGTGAGAGTATCGATAAATTTTCATTTCTCGGCGCAGTCACTCATAAAGGGCATAGCTTTGGACTGACACAAAACACAGAGTCGAGATTGTGGTTCTGGAAAAGCACAGCAGGTCAGGAAGCATCCCAGGAGCAGGAGAATTGACATTTCGTGCATAAGTCCTTCATCAGGATTGAGGATCATGGGCCAGGGTCTGACAGATAAATGGGAGGGAGATGGTGTTGGGGGGGAATTTAGCTGAGAATGGTAAATAGGTAGATGAAGGTGGGGGAGAGGTGATAGGTTGGAGAGGAGGGTGGAGCAGATAGATGGGAAAGACGATGGATAGGTCAAAGGGCAGTGCCGAGTTCGAGGCTTGGGACTGGGATAAGGTGGGGCGAGGGGAAATGAGGAAACTGGCGAAATCCACATTAATCCCGTGTGGTTGCAGGATCCCAACGTGGAAGATGAGGCATTCTTCCTCCAGGCGTCGGGTAATTAGGGTGTGGCAATGTAGGAGGCCCAGGACCTGCGTGTCCTTGGTGGAGTGGGAGAGGGAGTATTCAGCCACTGGACGGTGCAGTTGTCGGTCCAGGTGTCACAGAGATGTTCTCTGAAACAATCCACAAGCTGGCGCCTTGTCTCCCCAATGTTGAGGAGATCGCTTTGGGTGCAACGGATACAGTAGATGACCTTCCTGGAGGCTCAGGTAAATTAACACAAAATTACACAAAATGACACAAAAATACAGAACGTTATTTTTCTTTGAAAGTAAAGACGTGTCCAGAATCTTTACATAGTGCCTGAGAACTTCAGTTTTTATCCTAGTTAGATCCCATGAAAAATATTCATTTCCATAAAAAACTAAACAACAAACGAGGCACAGCTGAACTCATCCGATTGTTAGTTCAATTCCAAATAAACGTAAACAAGTTTCTCCCTGGAGCCAAGAAGAACTATAATTGTGATGGTTTTCAGTGAGCTGCAGAAAAAAAGTCACAGCTTTTGATAGAAATGCACGGAGTAGCAACCGGACTCGTGTTTGCCATTTATTATCCTCTCCTTGCTGCTATCGGGGTTCCAGGTACTGTATATTAATTGTAGTTAGTTAATAGCTGTGAGAATCACTGTTTAGCTCCATCAAACCATTCAATCTGCTAATTGCCATTGGACAATGTATAGATTTCATTTATCGCATTGGTTTTGTTTTCATTCACAAATGTAACAACCCATCTTTATATTTAAAATGGCCAATCCTCTTCTCCGGTTTCATTTCTGTTTTTCATTTTTGCGGTAACAATTCATCACATTACAATTTTGAAACTGCTACCACAGCGGAAATTAGATGGTCATCTTGTTGCCATTGTTTCTGTCAGTGCAATATTCCATTTATGGTCAGGATATACGCATAGATTTATTCTATTCATGATCTGAGAGTGATGGAATAATTCTTATGAAACTCAGCTAAGTCAACTATTTTATTATACTCTACTAAAGTAAATTAAAGTAATTCACAAAGGGGCATTAATAGAGTCCAAGATAGTGACAACGATGTAAACCATGTTAAGAATTGTATTTTATTGATGATAAACTAAGCCCTGACCCTAAACTAACACACAGAATTCTTTGTCTTTAATTCTCCATTAATTGCTTCCACAGTGTTATTTATTCCTGTATTAACTGCTGATGGCGATTCTTTGTTAACAACAAGTGATTGTGGAACCTTTTCCCCCTCCCAACTCCCGACCTAGCGACAGATATTTGCCATTTTCATTACATCACAGAAGTTATCCTTTATCAGATTTCATTACACAGTTTAACAGCATAAAGGCTACAGCTTCTCACTTTGAAAAAGCATTAGTTCACTCATTTACTTGCAGTGCTTCTTGATGTTAAACTCTCAACTATTCGTTTACTTTTTTAAAAAGCAAAATTATGATTTATCATTTTACTCATAATTTCCCTGATCACTGCTAAACTCTGGCGATGTACATCTGACTGTTTGCACTGCTACTGTTGGTGCCTGAGTATACAAAATCTAACATAAATGTTGTGCTATTGGCACTGTTGTTGTTATTGGTGAGTCACCAGCGCCGTTATCTTACAGAAATGTTGCACAATTGTGGTATAAACAATATTCAAGTGGCTTATTTAGCCTGGAAATTGGTGACCAGTAGTGTTCTACAGGGATGTGTTCTGGGACCTCCATTCTTTGTGATTTTTACAAATGACTTGGATAAGGAAGTGAAATGGTGGGTTAGTAAGTTTGATGATGGCATGAGGGTTGATGGAGTTGAGGATAGTGTGGAGGGCTGTTGTAGGTTGCAACAGGACAATGACAGGATGCAGAGCTGGGCTGAGAAGTGGCAGATGGAGTTCAACCTGGAAAAGTGTGAAGTAATTCTTTTTGGAAGTTTGAATTTTAATACAGATTCCAGGTTAAAGGCAGAACTTTTGGAAGTCTGGAGAAACAGAGGGATCTGGGCATCCACATCCATTGATCTCTCAAAGCTGCCACCCAAGTTGATAGGGTTTCTAAAAATGCCTATGGTGTGTTGGTTTTAATTAGCAGGGGGGTTGAGTTTGAAAGCTGTGAGATTATGTTGCAGCTCTATAGAGCCCTGGTTAGACCACACTTGGAATATTGTGTTCAGTTCTGGTCGTCTTGTTATAGGAAGCATGTGGATGCTTTAAAGAGGGTGCAGAGGAGATTTACCAGGATTCTGCAAGGACTGGAGGGCATGTCTTAAGGAAGGTTGAGGGAACTAGGGCTTGTCTTATTGGAGCAAAGGATGAGAGGTGACTTGATAGAGGTGTACAAGATGCATAGATAGAGTGAATAGTCAGAGACTTTTTTCACAGGGTGGAAAAAGCTATCAAAAGACGACATGATCTTAAGGTGATTGGAGGCAGGTTGAGGGGGGTTATCACCGGTAGGTTCTTGACGCTGAGGGTTATGGGTACATAGATTGCACAGCCAGCGGTGGTAGTAGAGTCAGATACATTAGGGACATTTAAGCACACTTGGATTGGCACATGGATGATAAGAAAATGAATGATAAGTATATTCATTTGATCTTAGAGTAAGATAAAAGGTCAGCACATGGGCCTGTACTGTTCTTTGTTCTAATAGATTCTACTATTATTTTCTGATAATTATCTTATCAATTAGAAGCTTTAGAACATAGAACAATACAGCGCAGAACAGGCCCTTTGGCCCTCGATGTTGTGCAGACCTGTGAACTATTCTAAGATCATCCCCCCACACAATCCCATCATCATGCATGTGCTTATCCAAGGATTATTTAAAACTCCATAATGTGGCTGAGTTGACTACATTGGCAGGCAGGGCATTCCACGCCCTTACCACTCTCTGAGTAAAGAACCTGCCTCTGACATCTATCTTAAATCTATCAGCCCTCAATTTGTAGTTATGCTCTCTCATACGAGCTGACATCATCATCCTAGGAAAAATACTTTCACTGTCTACCCTATCTAATCCTCTGATCATCTTGCATGTCTTTATTAAATCGCCTCTTAACCTTCTTCTTTCCAATGAGAACAGACCCAAGTCTCTCAGCCTTTCCGCATAAGACCTTCCCTCCAAGCCAGGCGACATCCTGGTGAATCTCCTCTGCACCTTTTTCAATGCTTCCACATCCTTCCCGAAATATGGGGACCAGAAATGTACACAATATTCCAAATGTGGCCACACTAGCCTTTTGTACAGGTGTAACATGATATTGCAGCTCCAGAACTCAATCCTACTCCGAATGAAACCTAACACATTGTATGACTTCTTAACAACACTATCAACCTGGGTGGCAACTTTCAGGGATCTATGTACATGGACTCCAAGATCCCTCTGCACATCCACATTACCAAGAATCTTTCCATTGACCCAGTACTCTGCCTTCCTGTTATTCTTCCCAAAGTGCATCACCTCACATTTAACTACATTGAACTCTGTTTGCCACCTTTCAGCCCAATTCTGCAGTTTATCCAAGTCCTCCTGCAACCTGCAACATCCTTCCAAATTGTCCACTACTCCACCGACTTTAGTGTCGTCTGCAAATGTACTATCTATCCACCTATGCCTGCGTCCAAGTCATTTATAAAAATGACAAACAGCAGTGGTCCCAAAATAGATCCTTGTGGCACACCACTAGTAACCGGACTTCAGGCTGAATATTTTCCATCAACCACTGCTCGCTGCCTTCTTTCAGAAAGCCAGTTTCTAATCCCAAATGCTAAACCACGCTCAATTCCATGCCTGTGCATTTTCTCCAACAGCCTATCTTGTGGAACCTTATCAAAGGCTTTAATGAAGTCCATATGTACCACGTCAACTTTTCTGCCCTCATCTCCATGTTTTGTCACCTTCTCAAAAAACTCAGTGAGGTTTGCGAGACATGACCTGCCCTTGACAAAACCATGTTGACTATCTGAAATCAAATTGTTGCTTGTTAGATGATTATTAATCTTATCTCTTATAATCCTTTCCAAAACCTTTCCTACAACAGAAGTAAGGCTCACTGGTCTATAATTACCTTGGTCATCTCTACTGCTCTTCTTGAACAAGGGCGCAACATTTGCAATCCTCTAGTCCTCTGGTACTAAACCTGTAGACAATGATGACTCAAATATCAAAGCCAAAGGCTCTGCTATCTCCTCCCTAGTTTCCCAGCGAATCCTTGAATAAATCCCATCCAGTCCAGGGGACTTGTCTACTTTCACTCCATCTAGAATTGATAACACCTCTTTGTAACTAACCTCGATCTTTTCTAGTCTAATACTCATTCTTTTCCTCTACAATATTCTCCTTTTCCTGAGTGAAAACCAATGAGAAATGATCGTTTAGCATCTCTCCAATCCCACTTCTGTCTTTGGCTGGCCCTATTCCTACCCTAGTCATCCTTGTATTCCTCACATACGTATAGGAAGCTTTAGGGTTCCCCTTTATTCTGTTTGCTAAAGACTGCTCGTGTCCTCTCTTTGCTCTTCTTTACTCTCTCTTTAAATCCTTCCTAGCTGATCTGTAACTCTCCATCGCCTCATCAGTACCATCTTGTCTCATCAACACATACACCTCCTTCTTCTGCTTAGCAATAAATGCAATTTCTGTCATAAACCACGATTCCTTACCTTATCACTTCCTCCCTGCCTGACAAGGACATACCTTTCAAGGTCATGCAATATCTGTTCCTTAAACAAGCTCCATATTTCCATTGTCTGCATCCCCTGCATTTTGCTACCCCATTCTATGCATCTGAATTCTTGCCTAATCGCACTATAATTGCCTTTGCCCCATCGATAACTCTTGATCTGTAGCATTTACCTATACCTTTCCATCGCTAAACTAAACGTAACAGAATTATGGTCACTGTCTCCAAAGTGCTCACCTACAACTAAATCAAACACCTGGCCTGCTTCATTACCAAGCACCAGATCCAGTGTGGCCTCCCCTCTTGTCGGCCCTTTGACATACTATGTCAGGAAACCCACGTGTACACAGTGGACAAAAACTGATCCATCCAACGTACTAGAGTTATAGCATTTCCAGTCAATGTTGGGGATGTTAAAGTCCCCATCATGGCCACCCCATTCCTCTTACTCCTCCCCAGAAAAATCTTGCCAATTCTCTCTTCCACTTCCCTGGAACTCTGCAGAGGCCTATAAAAATCTCCAAGCAGTGTGACCTCTCCCCTCCTGTTTCAAACCTTAGCCCATACTACCTCAGTAGACAAGTCCTCATCAAATGTTATTTCAGCCACCGTTATACTATCCTTGACTAACAAGGCCACACCTCCCCATCTTTTAATGCCTTTCCTGTCCTTAATGAAAGATCTGAATCCTGGAACTTGCAACATCCATTCCTCACCCTGCTCTATCCATGTTGCAAGCTCACCTACCTTATGTTGAATATTTCTGGCGTTGAAGTAGACACACTTCAAACCAGTTTGCTGTCTGCCAGCACATTCCTGTGACCCTGAAATCCTGTCCTTGTGCTCCCTACTCTCATCCTCCTGTGCATTGCAACTACACCTCAGGTTCCCATCCCTCTGCTGAGCTAATTTAAACCCAGCTGTTTTGGGTGAGTATTCCTTTTTTCTTAAACTCTGTTATGTTTCCTTACATTATGGTTTGCCTTGGCCTGCAGTCGTACACTCAGTCGATTATGTTACATTCAGTATTTAATTCTCCCGATTAAGGGATAATTTCCAGTAAACTTTCAATTTTGTAGAGAGGCAGAGCAGTAACTATTTTCTTCTCTATACATGCATTCTTACAGCGAACCTTGCAGTGATTGTGATCCTGTCTCGAAAAAGATGCCATCTCTCTGGATGTGTCACTTATTATTTAGTATCCATGGCAGTGATAGACCTCCTGGTTATGGTCATGGCTGTCATACTAAACCGGATCGCTGGGATTTATTTCCCATTTAGTTTCCTGTCAATAACTCCAGTGTGCAGTATGCGTACTGCATTAATTTATATAACCATTGATAGTTCTGCCTGGCTAACGGTTGCTTTTACCTTTGATCGATTTGTGGCCATTTCGTGCCAGAAGTTGAAATTGCAATATTGTACTGAGATGATGGCAGCGTGGGTTATAGGAATTGTGTCTGTACTGTCCTGCGTCAAAAATATCTTCAAATATTTTCAATATGAACCGAAATACGTAATTAAGAATGTGCCCTGGTTCTGCGCCATAAGATTAATATTTTACACATCACCTGCATGGGCCGCATATGACTGGATTCGACCCATTTTAAACCCTTGCCTGCCATTCATTCTAATTTTCCTGCTCAATGCTCTGACCGTCAGATACATTCTCGTGGCCAACAGAGCCCGCAGGAGACTCCGAACCCAGAGCAGTGGACAGAACCAGAGTGACCCAGAGATGGAGAAGCGGAAAAAGTCCATTGTTTTACTCTTTGCCATCTCGGGCAGTTTCATTGTGTTAAATCTCTTATACTTTGTAACGATATTCTACGTCCGAATTGAGAATGTGCCTTATTCTTCAGGTTCCAATGTCAATGATTCCATATTTGTTCTCCAACAAACTGGATACATGCTTCAGTTACTGAGCTCCTGCATCAACCCGTTTATTTATGCTGGGACCCAAAGTAATTTCAGGTCAGAAATAAAGGATATGATGAAGTATCCACTCAGTCTGCTCAGTAAAATTATTAATGTTTGAAAAATGGGAAAATCCAATGGAACGATTCTTGTTAATATTATATATGATCCAGCTCCAAAGGAGATTTGGTTTGCAGCCCTTTAACTATTATGTGAAATTGAACATATATAACATTCTGTTTTCCACACAGTGTCCAGTTAGTTACCACCTCTGTTTTTAGTTATGATTCAGACATTAATATTTCCATCCATGTCGAGGGTGCTGGAGCCCAAAAGGGAGATGGATTAGAAAATGATGATTAATGAAGTCTTTTTAAAGTTTGAAAATGGCCTTACTTCTTTGAAAGATTATCACGCCCATCTTTAATTTCTGAGGGCAGATTGCGGGCACACATGCCCAGATGCATTCTGCTAAAGTCTAGGCACAGGTAATGCAGAACCGTTTGGACATTTACCAGATGCTCAGGGATATCTAGCAGCAACACCTGCTGCTGTGATATCGATGATGTGATCCAGATCCATGCATCGTCCTGAAATTTAAAATTGGCCAGTTGCCCCACAGTCTTCCGAGTGAGATGATACAGAAAAACATCAATACTCTGACAGGAACTTCATTTGGGACAATATTTGTATTTTTTTTTTACTGGTTATCCTGAAAGAAAGAGCGTTAAAGATGCATTTTTCCCTTGCATTAAAAAAAACGTTCCTGTCACATTCCCAATGAAAACCCGGTCAAAGTGTGTTTTCTTCAGAATAGTGTGACTATTTTCAAACAATATACATAACTCTAACTTAATGTCTGAAATCTGTATAAGAGTCATACAGTCATAGAGTCATAGAGATGTACAGCATGGAAACAGACCCTTCGGTCCAACCTGTCCATGCCAACACAATCTAGTCCCACCTACCAGTACCCGGCCCATATCCCTCCAAACCATTCCTATTCATATACCCATCCAAATGCCGCTTAAGTGTTGCAATTGTACCAGCCTCCACCACATCCTCTGAGAGCTCATTCCATACATGTACCACCCTCTGCATGAAAAAGTTGCCTCTTAGGTCTCTTTTATATCTTTCCCCTCTCACCCTAAACTTATGCCCTCTAGTTCTGTATTCCCCGACCCCAGGGAAAAGACTTTGTCTATTTATCATATCCACCCCCCTCATAATTTTGTAAACCTCTACAAGGTCCCCCCTCAGCCTCTGGCTATCCAGGGAAATGAGCCCCAGCCTGTTCAGCCTCTCCCTGTAGAACAAATCCTCCAACCCTGGCAACATCCTTGTAAATCTTTTCTGAATTCTTTCAAGTTTCACAACATCTTTCCAATAGGAAGGAGACCAGAATTGCATGCAATATTCCAACAGTGGCCTAACCAAAGTCCCGTACTGCCGCAACATGACATCCCAACTCCTGTACTCAATACTCTGACCAATAAAGGAAAGCATACCAAATGCCTTCTTCACTATCCTAGCTACCTGCGACTCCACTTTCAAGGAGCTATGAACTTGCACTCCAAGGTCTCTTTGTTCAACAACACTCTATATGACCTTATCATTGAGTGTATAAGTCCTGCTAAGATTTGCTTTCCAAAAATGAAGCACCTCGCATTTACCTGAATTAAAATCCAACTGCCACTTCTCAGCCCATCAGCACATCTGGTTAAGATCCTGTTGTAACCTGAAGCAACTCTCATCACTGACCACTACACCTCTAATTTTAGTGTCATCTGCAAACTTACTAACTGTACCTCTTATGCTCGCATCCAAATCATTTATGTAAATTACAAAAAGTAGAGGAGCCAGCACCAATCCTTGTGGCACTCCACTGTCACAGGCCTCCAGTCTGAAAAACAACCCTCCACCACCATCCTCTGTCTTCTACCTTTGAGCCAGTGCTGTATCCAAATGGCAAGTTCTCCCTGTAGTCCATGAGATCTAACCTTGCTAATCCATATCCCATGGGGAGCCTTGTCGAACGCCTTCCTGAAATCCATATAGATCACATCTACTTCTCTGCCCTCATCAACCTTCTTTGTTACTTCTTCAAAAAACTTAATCAAGTTTCTGAGACATGATTTCCCACACACAAAGCCATGTTGACTATCCTTAATCAGTCCTTGTCTTTCCAAATACATGTATATCCTGTCCCTCAGGATGCCCTCCAACAACATGCCCACCACTATAGGCTTACCAGTCTATAGTTTCCTGGCTTGTCTTTACCTCCCTTCTTCAACAGTGGCAGCATGTTTGCCAACCTCCAGTCATCAAGAATGGTATGATTACGTGCCTAGCGCAAGCTTTCGAATACATTCATAAAACAAAACCGTCCCCCACACAGCGTCATCTTACAGCATGACAATGAATAAACTGCAGCTCTAAACAAATTAAGCATTCTCTGCTCTACAAAATTTTTACACATAGAAGTGAACAGAAATGTCAAAAAGTGTCTGCTCCCTCTTCAGCCCAGAGTTAGATTTTGAACCTAATACAGTACATTCTCAGGGTTTTCACAAACTTGCCCTTCTGGATGCTGCCCAGAGGGCTGTGAATGCAGGGCTTCATCAGAAGGTTAAGTTCAACCTATACTTTTTTTTTCTGAGATGGGTTATAAATCTCTGAAACCGTCTGAAACATGTTCATTCTGTTTGGAGAGAGTCCCATGTGATCTAAATGCAGACTGGATAGAAAAGTCAAGTTAACAAATCTGCACATCCTTATATCCAGCAGCAGGATATTTTTCTTCTTCACAATTATAAATATCCTAAATTTCCTGAGACGGAGACACAAGCTCCTGCTGTGGAAAGTTCAGAGGTTAACATTTTCTTTTGTTTTAGCCACTGAACTGAACGTTGGATTTGTGAGAAGTTACCGAACAATACGTCAGCCACTAGGAAAATCCTTCTGAAAATGAACCATTCGAGGGTACTTCAAAAACTGTCATGAATTTCTGAGCATTGGAATAAGCGCCCAGATGCAAATAAAGAGCTGAACCCCTTGTACTGGCGGGATTACTTTGGATCCAAATAGTTAGGGTTGCAAATTTGGTTAAAATGTTTTGGCGAATTGACATAAACGCTTCTGTCGCTGCATGTATAAGTTAACTATTTAATAATGTTTAATGTATGTGAGTTTCTGTACTTAAAACTGCTGTGACCCGTGTAACATTTTAAGAGATTGTCCATGTATGTGGCTGGGAAATAAATTATTTGACTTCAAATATTTTGCTCTGTACAGCAGTCATAAAATACAATCAGATACTGACCACACTGCTTCCCAGAGAGGTCTCAGAAACTAATCCCTCCTTAACTGTGCTCTGTTCAACAGACCTCAGTTGGAATACAACTGTTCCACATGTTCTGCAAAAAAACCATCAAGATGATTGAGTGTGAAAATAGACAAGTCCTCTGGACCGGATGGGATTTATCCTAGGATCCTCTGGGAAGCAAGGGAAGAGATTACCGAGCATTTGGCATTGATCTTCAAATTATCATTGTCTACTGGAATAGAGCCTGAGGACTGGAGGATAGCAAATGTGGTTCCCTTGTTCAAAAAGGGTAGTAGAGACAACCCTGATAATTACAGACCAGTGAGTCTCACTTCAGTTGTTGGTAAAGTGTTGGAAAAGGTTATAAGAGATAGGATTTATAACCATCTAGAAAAGAATAATCTGATCAGATTCAATCAGCACAGTTTTGTGAAGGGTAGGTCGTGCCGAATGAATCTTATTGAGTTTTTTGACAAAGTGACCAAACAGGTAGATGAGAGTAAACTGGTTGATGTGGTGTATATGGATTTCAGAAAGGCGTTCGATTAGGTTCCCCACAGTAGGCTATTATATAAAATGCGGAGGAATGGGATTGTGGGAGACATAGCAGTTTGGATCAGTAATTGGATTGCTGAAAGAAAGCAGAGGGTTGTAGTTGATGGGACATGTGCATCTTGGTGTCCAGTTAGTAGTGGCGTACTACAAGGGTCAGTGTTGGGTCCACTGCTGTTCGTCATTTTTATAAATGACCTGGATGAAGGCTTAGAAGGATGGGTTAGTAAATTTGCGGACGACACTAAGGTCGGTGGAGTTGTGGATAGTGATGAAGGGTGTAGTATGTTGCAGAAAGACATAGATAGGATGCAGAGCTGGGCTGAGAGGTGGCAAATGGAGTTTAATGTGAACAAGTGTGAGGTGTTACACTTTGGATGGAGTAATCGGAATGCGAAGTACTGGGCTAATGGTAAGATTCTTGGGAGTGCAGATGACAGAGACATCTCGGTGTCCATGTACACAGATCCCTGAAAGTTGCCACCCAGATTGACAGGGTTGTTAAGAAAGCATACAGTGTTTTGGCCTTTATTAATAGAGGGATTGAGTTCTGGAACCAGGAGGTTATGCTGCAGCTGTACAAAGCTTTGGTACAGCCACACTTGGAGTATTGTGTACAGTTTTGGTTACCGCATTATAGGAAGGACGTGGAAGCTTTGGAAAGGGTGCAGAGGAGATTTACTAGGACGTTGCCTAGTATGGAAGGAATGTCTTACGAGGAAAGGCTGAGGGCCTTGAGGTTGTTCTCGTTAGAGAGCAGAAGGTTAAGAGGTGACTTAATAGAGACATGCAAGACCATCAGAGGGTTATATAGGGTGGACAGGGAGAGCCTTTTTCCAAGTACAGGGACGGCAAACACGAGGGGACACAACTTTAAAGTGAGAGGAGATAGGTATAAGACAGATATCAGAGGTAGTTTCTTTACTCAGAGAGGAGTAAGGGTATGGAATGCTTTGCCTACAACAGGAGTAGAGTCGCCAAGTTTAAGTGCATTTAAGTCATCATTAGACAGGCATATGGACGTACATGCTGAAAATGTGTTGCTGGAAAAAAGCCGCAAGTCAGGCAGCATCCAAGGAACAGGAGAATCGATGTTTCGGGCATTCCTGAAGAAGGGCTTATGTCCGAAATGTCGATTCTCCTGTTCCTTGGATGCTGCCTGACCTGCTGCGCTTTTCCAGCAACACATTTTCACCTCTGATCTCCAGCATCTGCAGTCCTCACTTTCTCCTCTATGGACGTACATAGAATAGTGTAGGTGGGATGGGCTTCAGATTAGTATGATAGGGTGGCGCAACATTGAGGGCCGAAGGGCCTGTACTGCGCTGTAATGTTCTGTGTTCTATGATTCTTCCAAACAAGAAGATGCCAAAACCTGAAAAATCTAAAATAGCACGCTTGTTGTTACAGAGGCTGTGGACTACCCTGAAAAAAGACAGCTATAACTTGGGACACATATCAGTGCGTCTCACTAAGTGTAAGATAATCACTATCCAAGCAAAGGCATCAAATGCGAAACAAACTGCCCTAGAACAGTGAAAGGTACAAATTGATGATGCATTTTCACACTACTTAAGAATGATCTTGAGGCACAATGTCACTGTGAACAGGGGGATTTGCATTTACACCTAATTACTTTCGATCTTTAATAACTTGTTTCGATTGAGAAATACTGCTTGAACATCTGCAGTTCCAGCACCAACTCAGAAACTGATCTTAACTTGTGCTCTCTGGCCACGACCCTAGTGAGAAAATTACTTATGTTTGCTTTCCACTGCTAAATAGTTAAAAGCACCACTTATTGAGTGTGATCTGCAATCCCTGAAATTTGATGCAATATTACATTCTATGTGTCATATTCACAACTGCTGCCCTTATTTCTTACGTTTCTATGTAAAAGTGATTTGGATGAAACTCACATTTTAATTGGTGATGAATTTGCTGCAGGGACACAAAGATATTCAAGAGTCATTAAGAGATTCATAATGGGATTTCAATACTTGAAGTGAGTGCCCCCTTCCAACATTACAAGACAATGGAGCATAATGTGGGAAAATGAGGCTCAGTGGTATTATTTTCCTTTGCATTCTTTACTAATTGAACACAGATAAATAACCTCATGTCGGGAAATCAAAGCATTTTTGGAGACATGCACAAAAAATCTTCAAAGATCATATACAAAATCATTCAAGGTTCACTCTGATTCTGCACCATTCCAATATATATCTTATCATGGATGGGAACGGCACTTGTTTCGACACAAAGTATGCAATCCATCCTGGAATGTGAAAGAATGGCATTCACCTCAACTGCATTTCCTCCATCTCCCACAGTTCTGCCCTCAAACCCCCTGCCTCCAAAAACAATAAGGATAGAGTAATTTTAGTTGGTGCTTACCACCCCACCATCATGCTCCGACAGTTCCACCGCTTACAATCAGACCCCACCACCAGAGATATTTCCTTCCCCACTCCTGTCAGCTTTCTGCAGGAAACATTCACTCTGCGACACCCTCATCAGCTCTCCACTCCCCATCAACTTCTCCATCAGACCCGGTATGTTCCCCTGCAATTCCAGGGGCTACAACACGTGCCCTCACACCTCCCCTCTCACCTCCGTCCAAGGCCCCAAACAATCCTTCTAGATCTGACAGAGATGTACCACCCTGATCTATTGAATCCATCCTGATCTATTGATGTTCCCAATGTGGTCTACTCTATTTCGGGGAGATCAAATGCAGACTTGGGGATCCGTTCGCAGAGCAGCACCCAACCCGATTGTTCGGTTGCCATCTGTTTTAAATCCCCCTCCCATTCCCCCGGTGACATGTCCATCTTTGCCTCCTTCACTGTCAGAGTGAGTCCGAATTGAGTGAGAAACAACACTTGATATTTCACCCGGAGAGCTTACCGTCTAATGGCCTCGAAATTGAGCCTCAAAATCCCTCCTCCCCGATCCTTATCTCATGTCCAGCACTTCCTCTCCTCCCTGCTTTCCTGACCTAACCTAAACTATTCATCTTTCAAATCATGGATCCGCTCTATTTTTCCCACTGACCAATTACAATAAGTCCATATCTGCATCCATCTATTACCATGCCATCTAATCTTACCCTAGCCCTACCCCTTTCTCTATTTATTTCTGGGCTCTCCCCTCCCCCTTCCTAGGTCTGATGAAGGATTCTGGCCAGAAATGTTGAATTTCCTGCTTCTTGGATGCTGTCTGACCTGCTGTGCTTTTCCAGCTTCACATCTATTGACTCTGGTTTCCAGCATCTGCAGTATTTACTGTCTCCAAGTGCAGGCCATTGCCCATCAATACAATATTGAATGACAGCAACTGGGATAAATATGAGGTGGTAACAATTATGAGACAACATACTTTGCACAGGAGACATTGGATGTGAATGTCTTTGGACTACATTGGCGATACCTCGTGCTCCCGCAAGGAGGTTGAGCAATTCATCAACTTCACCAACACATTCCACCGTGACCTTAAAGAAAATCAACCACACCGGCCCGAGGCCCAACATTTCAACTCCCCCTCCCACTCTGCCAAGGACATAGAGGTCCTGGGCCTCCTTCACCGCCGCTCCCTCACCACCAGACGCCTGGAGGAAGAACGCCGGGACATTAACTGCCTCAACCTGTCGACCGCCTCCGAGCTTACTTTCACAATCAGGACTCCCACCCACCTTCCGAGGATCCCTTTGCCCACCTCCAACACACTGCATCCACCTGGACACCCCACGCTGGCCTATTACTTGCCCTCGACCTCTTCATTTCCAACTGCTGACGGGACATTAACTGCTTCAACCTGTCTACCTCCCTCCCCCACTCCAATGTCTCCCCTCACAACGCGCAGCCCTCCAATCCCTCTGCTCCACTCCCAACCTCACCATCAAGCCAGCAGATAAAGGGGGTGCAGTGGTAGTCTGGCGTACTAACCTCTACACCGCTGAAGCCAAATGTCGTCTCGAGGATACCTCTTCCTACTGCCCCCTCGACCATGATCCCACCCCCCATCACCAAACCATCATCTCCCAGACCACACAGAACCTCATCGCTTCAGGAGATCTCCCACCCACAGCTTCCAACCTCATAGTCCGGGAACCCCGCACTGCCCAGTTCTACCTCCTTTCCAAGCCTGACCACCCTGGCTGACCCATTGTCTCAGCATGCCCCACTGAACTCATCTCTACCTACCTCGACACTATCCTATCCCCCCTAGTCCAGGAACTCCCCACATACGTTCGAGACACAACCCACGCCCTCCACCTCCTCCAAGACTTCCATTTCCCTGGCCCCCAACGCCTCATCTTCATCATGGATATCCAATCCCTCTACTCGTCCATCCACCATGACCAGGGCCTCCAAGCCCTCCGTTTTTTACTCTCCATATGTCCCCAAAAGTACCCTTCCACCGACACTCTCATTCATTTGGCCGAACTGGTCCTCACCCTTAACAATTTCTCCTTTGAATCCTCCCACTTCCTCCAGACCAAAGGGGTAACCATGGGCAAATGCATGGGTCCCAGCTATGCCTGTCTCTTTGTTGGCTACGTAGAGCAGTTGATCTTTAGTAATTACACCAGCACTACTCCCCACCTCTTCCTCCGCTACATTGATGGCTGCATTGGTGCCACCTCATGCTCCCGCGAGGAGGTTGAGCAATTCATCAACTTCACCAACACATTCCACACAGATGTTAAATTTACCTGGACCATCTCTGACACCTCGCTCCCCTTCCTGGACCTCTCCATCTCCATTAATGACGACCGACTTGACACTGACATTTTTTACAAACCCACCGACACCCACAGCTACCTGGATTACACCTCTTCCCACCCTACCTCTTGCAAAAATGCCATTCCGTATTCCCAATTCCTCCGCCTCCGCCGGATCTGTTCCCAGGAGGACCAGTTCCACCACTGAACACACCAGATAGCCTCCTTCATTAGAGACCACAATTTCCCTTCCCACGTGGTTAAAGATGCCCTCCAACGCATCTCGTCTCCATCCTGCACCTCCGCCCTCAGACCCCACCCCTCCAACCGTAACAAGGACAGAACCCCCCCTGATGCTCACCTTCCACCCTACCAACTTTCACATAAACCAACACATCCGCCGACATTTCCGCCACCTCCAAACAGACCCCACCACCAGGGATATATTTCCCTCCCCACCCCTTTCCACCTTCCGCAAAGACCGTTCCCTCCGTGACTCCCTGGTCACGTCCACGCCCCCCTACAACCCACCCTCCCATCCTGGCACTTTCCCCTGCCACCGCAGGAACTGTAAAACCTGCGGCCACACCTCCTCCCCCATCTCTATCCAAGGTCCTAAAGGAGCCTTCAACAACCATCAAGGTTTTACCTGCACATCCACTAATATCATTTATTGTATCCGTTGCTCCCGATGCGGTCTCCTCTACATTGGGGAGACTGGGCGCCTCCTCACAGAGCGCTTTAGGGAACATCTCCGGGATACCCGCACCAATCAACCACACCGCCCCGTGGCCCAACATTTCAACTCCCCCTCCCACTCTGCCGAGGACATGGAGGTCCTGGGCCTCCTTCACCGCTGCTCCCCCACCACCAGACGCCTGGAGGAAGAACGCCTCATCTTCTGCCTTGGAACACTTCAACCCCAGGGCATCAATGTGGACTTCAACAGTTTCCTCATTTCCAATTCCCCACCTCACCCTAGTTCTAAACTTCCAGCTCAGCACTGTCCCTATGACTTGTCCGGACTTGTCCTACCTGCCTTTCTCCTTTTCCACCTATTCACTCCACCCTCTCCTCCCTGACCTATCACCTTCATCCCCTCCCCCACTCAACCATTGTACTCTCTGCTACTTTCTCCCCACCCCCCACCCTCCTCTAGCTTATCTCTCCACGCTTCAGGCTCACTGTCTTTATTCCTGATGAAGGGCTTTTGCCCAAAACGTCGATTTCTCTGCTCCTTGGATGCTGCCTGAACTGCTGTGCTCTTCCAGCACCACAAATCCAGAATCTGTTGCTTCAATGTTTAGCTGAAACTTTTTCGTCAATGTCTTATGACAATACTTAGGATCATAGAATCATGGAATCACGCAGCACAGAAGGGGCCCTTCGGAAAATCGGATCGACAGTGAAAAGAGGCAACTATTTGTATAGGATCGACTGAAAGGCTAAAATTGTTGATGATATTCGACACCTTAAATGAGTCCTTTGAAAATTCCTGTACATGCTTTCTGTACTTGCATGCAGCTTGCTTTCTATCTCTGCGTCTCTGTGCGGGCTGTGTAAGAGAGAAAGCTTTTTCTAAGTTTTTGGACTTCACCTCGGACCGATTTCATAAAAGGAACTAGGACTGTACCAAAACCTCCAGGGGTCCCCAACTGGCAGAAGGGCGTCAGGATTATTGTGCTTTTTCCTTACTTTTCAATCTTATCATTATTACTTAATAAACAGTCATACTGCATCAAACTGCTGTTGTCGAGTTTGCTCTTTTAAGCCAACCCGAAAGAATCACTTGGGTACACTTTGTGATCCAGGACATTTTTGGCGATGCGTTTGGGATTCGGGAAAGTGTAGGTAAGGATGGAAAGGTACCCTGATGCCCTGGAGACCTTCTGTATGCCAGGATAGAATGTGGCAGAATCTGGATTCAGATCTGTACCTAAATTGATAGCACAATTCGGAAGCCCAGCAGGAATGGGGAATGGCTATCACTGGGAAAAGAGAAAAATTGTTATTTGTACAGGCTGCTGTACACGAATGTTTATGGCTTCCCTAGAAGCAAGAACAGTGTATCGTAGATAGGATGGATGTTGTCAACAGCTTTATGTTTTAGATGTCGAGAATGAGAACAGTGCCAGTACAAAACCAGGCAGCCTGAGGTCGCATTGACGGCAGTAGAACATCACTCTTAACAGAAGCAGTTCAGGCAGTGCAGGAGAGAGCTGAGAAGGCGGAGGAGAAACAGAACCAGGTAAGACGCCGACTGGCGACGGTACAACAGCAAGAGAGAGCAAAGCATTCAAAGTGAGAGCGCTATTAACTTCAAAATGGGACCCCACACGTTAACATGGAGGCATTTGATATTCGTCTGATTCAGAGTAAGAATGGACAGATGGAGAAGAGGATAGTCCATTTCTGGAGCCATCATCTTCACAACCCATGAAAATGAATAAGGCACATCAGTCAGAAGGGAAAAAAACCCCACAGAATTCAATAATATTGAGAGATTCCTCAAGGACCTGGTGTCGCACATGCAGCAGGTGAACTGTTGACCACTTCGCTGATGCTGTCATGGAATCAGGTGGGCACTCACATCATTCCGAGTAGCACAGAGCGGGGGAATCTGAGAGCATTAAGTGCTGATCCACATGGGAGTAGCATTTTTAAAAGCATTGAACAAACTAGAACGCATTGTGGAATGTGCTGACACTAGCAGTAGGAAATAAGTACCCTTCCCGGATAGATGACAGAGGTGATGTTGAAAAATGGGAGATCATATCAGAACATATAAAATGTTTGCGGGATTAGGCTGTGCAAGTATTCCCCAGAGTTTCAGGGTCATGACCAGGAAGCTTTCCCAGCTGGAATGAGCAGCAGGCTAATGCAAAGTGGATTGAGCTGGATGAGAGGTCTATTAGGGCCAGCCCAAGTACAGGCAATGGGACAGGTATGATTAGATTAGATTAGATTCCCTACAGTGTGGAAACAGGCCCTTTGGCCCAACCAGTCCACACCAACCCTCTGAAGAGTAACCCACCCAGAACCATTCCCTCGGACGAATGCACCTATGGGCAATTTAGCATGGTCAATTCACCTGACCTGTACATCTTTGGACTGTGGAAGGAAACCGGAGCACCTGGAGGAAACCCACGCAGACACAGGGAGAATGTGCAAACTGTGAGGACAGTTAGAGGATGTGGAGGCTGGTAAGCAAAAGGTGAAGCCGACCCAAGCAAGCAACAAACTAGGACAACAAGTTGGAGATGGGATGGGTTTCAAAGTGGAACAATAGATAACCAGAAAATAAATATTTGCGACATTATTGGAAGCAGGAAGAGAGAGGGGTAGGGTAGACAGAATACCTGCGGATGCTATATACAATACACGGAAGACGCACTGCTCTCCAAAGTGTAAGGAAGTAAGAGACATCAAATCAGACGTGGAGGGAGGTAAAGGAAACCAACAGAAGACGGGATTTGCACTTCACTCCAATACAGAAAATGGAGGAAAAAAATGATCACTATAAGGAAGCATACCCTGTTCCAGATCAGAATTTGTTCATTAAAGATGTGTCAAATCAAACAAACTCACTCAATACAGTTACATCCCAACCACAGCTTTACCGATTACACATAAAGGTTGTCCGTTCTACTGACAAGCAATTCCCACTGCTAACAGGTGCACTCCACAAAGTGATATGCATTCACCTTTTATAAAAGATTTTGTGATTTCTAGTGCGCTGCGCCATGTGATCAGTCAGTTACCTCAGTTAGTTGTTAGATTGATAGTGATAAACACATTCTGCTTGATGTGGAATGAATGGAACTTGTTTGTGTTTTTTGTTTGGAGAAACTGGGAGACATTGGAGACAGAACCCGTTTGCAGACAGTCAAAGTATCAACATCGTGATGGATGAGGCACCCTTAACCCGTCATGCCATTCTTCAATAACACATTTCAGTGTTAGGGAAGTACTGTGGAAATATTAGTTGTAATGAATGTCAGAAATCTCAAAACCACTGAGCCTGGCTACACTAAAACATATGACAAAAACTATATTAAGATTCATATGCTAAAACATGTGTATTCTAAAACATTTAAATTGAATGGTCACCTGAAAATTGGAAGGGATTCTGAGAAATGATAAAGTGCGTGCACACAGTCTCAGTGGTTTTAATGCATACAAGAATAGCTAGTGGCTTTGATAGAGTAAACATTATATTAAATTTGGACAAATTTACACAGAGATGGATCAAATATCTAGAGCCATTTATCAAGTAACTTAGATGAAAAATGTGGACCTTCTTAGAGAGAGGGCAAACAACATATATTGCACCTGAATCAAATAGAAATGTTTATCTTCTGTTTTAAAATAACATAAAATCATGTTTCACTACAAATCTCAACAGATCTCTGAGATTGGCGATGATGGTAATAGTTAAATTGCAAAATTGGGTGTGATGAAGGAATTAAGGGTGCAGACTAGTGACGGAACAAAAAAAAGAATATCAAGTTGCAATGACAATGAAGGTTAAAAAGCATTTTAGTGAATGGAAATTTAGATGAGAGCACCAAGCTGATAGCTTTCCATTGGTGATGCTGCGTCCTCGTCTTTCTTTTTAAGAAAGACTGAATTGGTGATCAAGCAACCGGGACCATATGCGGAGGGGAAAAATTGAGGACTGCCAATGTTGGAGATCAGAGTTGAGAGTGTGTAGCTGGGAAAGCACAGCAGGTCAGGCAGCACCAAAGGAGCAGGAAAATCTATGTTTCTGGTATAAACCCTTCATCAGGAATGAGGCTTGTGGGTCAGGGGCTGAGAGATAAAAGGGAGGGGATGGAGTTGGGGGAAATTAGCTGAGAAAGTAAGAGGTGGATGAAGGTGAGGGAGAAGGTGATGGTTCAGAGGGGGGAGGGATGGACAGGTCAGGATGGCAGGGGAAGTGAGGAAGCTACTGGAATCCACATTTATCCTGTGTGGTTGCAGGGTCCCAAGGAGGAATATGAGGCATTATTCCTCCAGGCATCAGGTGGCAATGGTTTGGCGGTAGAGTCCCAGGTCCTGCACGTCCTTGATGGAGTGAAAAGGGGAGTTGAAGTGTTCAGCCACAGAGCGGTGGGGTTGGTGGGTGCGGGTGTCCTGAGATGTTCTCTGAAATGATCCACAACAAAGCATCCTGTCTCCCCGATGTAGATCAGACCACATGATTGCAACAGATGCAGTAGATGACATTGATGGAGGTACAGGTAAATCTTTGACGGATGTCGAAGGTTCCTTTGGGGACAGAGGTGAGGGGGGAGGTGTGGCGCTGGTTTTGCACTTCCTGCGGTGGCAGGGGAATGTGCCAGGAGTGAGGTGTGGGCTGGTGGGGAGGTGTGGACCTGATCAGGGAGTCACAGAGGGAATGGTCTTTCCGGAATGCTGATATGGGTGGGGAGAGAAATATATCTCCAGTGGGGTCCATTTGGAGGTGCTTATCATCCTCAACCTCCGCATACATCACATCACCTTCCGCCAATTCCGCCACCTCTTTCGTTCCGGAACTGTGGAAGAGAGAGAGACCAGAATTAAAAGAGACCTGAACAGCGTGTTTTTCACACAGAGGGTGATGCTTATATGGAATTAACTGCCAGAGGAAGTAGTCAAGGTGCTACAATTACAACATTGAAAAGACATTTGGACAGGTACGTGGACAGGGTAGGTTTAGATAGATGTGAAGAAGGCCTCATGCCCAAAATGTCGATTCTCCTGCTCCTTGGATGCTGCCTGACCTGCTGCGCTTTTCCAGCAACACATTTTCAGCTTAGAGAGATGTGAGCCAATCTAGGCAAATAAACTAGTTCAGTTTCAGAAATATGGTCGGCATGGATGAGTTGGGTGAAAGTACCTGTTTCTGTGCTGTAGACCTTGACACATATATGACTATGTGTACATGACAAGAGAGACCAGTAACCATAGGCCTTCTTCTTACTGGTCCCTGAAAAAAGACCATTAAAGATGGGCCTCCTTTTTGACTGGTCCCTCCAATAAAGACAGTAAAAATATACCTCCTGCCCACTGAAACTTTCAGTATCTGTGCTTCAAACACCACAACTTCGCCAGCATATCGGGCACTTATTTCCATCTTCACAACCTTTCCCATCCTGGCACTATATTTGTCCCTCGACCACAGAATCCCTTATTCATGCTTGTCCCACTTCTGAACACTGTGATTCTGATGTCCCCTCCCAGCTTTCTCCACTCATGGTGCTTAAACCCCAACTTGACAGAAAGGGAGTGGTCCCCTCGCTGTCTCAAACCAAGGGGCAGGTGGACACTAATGAGTTCAATGGTTATGGAGAGTGGATATGGTCAGAATTGGTCAGTGTGATAATGGATCCTACAGTTGAATATCCTGCTGACAGTAACCAGCCTTTCACACACAAAATGAACAACTGGATGAGATAAGAATGCACTTTGACGTTGATAGGACTGTCCCCCAGCATGAAAAGTCTGTCAGGAGGGAATAAGAAATGTTTAGGATCCTGAGCTCCATTTCCCAGTCCAGGCAGTTTGTCACCTAATGAATGAATGTGATGGCAACTTGGAGCCCAGTTAAGGGGTAGTTTTGTGCTGTGGACCCAGGTCTGCAAGATGGAATTGAATGTTGAGCTGAAAAGGAAAGATTAGCTGTGTTCTGAGCAGAGAGCGGGGCAGTGGGTCTAATTGGGTCACTTACAGGCACTTGGAGCTGAATGGCCTCCTCCTGTGTTGTATGATTCAAATGAGAGCAGATGATTCACAGATTTCCCCCGTCTCAGTAACAAACGTCCAGAGGCTCCGAGCTCCTTCTTTCACTTCCCCTCTTGGTAATGTTTCAACCTTGAGATCTGACGGTTTTTGCAATTTTATTATCGAAAAGACAGAGAGGTGGGCAGAGGGGGTGGGGTTGCCTTGTTAGTTAAGAACAAAATTAAATCTATGGTATTGAATGACATAGCGTCGGATGATGTGGAGTCTGTGTGGGTGGAATTGAGGAACCACAAAGGCAAAAAAACCATAATTGGAGTTGTGTACAGACCTCCTAACAGTGGTCAGGAGCAGGCACGCAACATGTACCGGGAAATAGAGAAGGCATGTCAGAAAGGCAAGGTTACATTGATCATGGGAGACTTCAATATGCAGGTGGACTGGGTAAATAATGTTGCTAGTGGATCTAAAGAAAGGGAATTCATGGAATGCTTACAGGATGGCTTTTTGGAACAGCTTGTCATGTCATGGAGCCCACAAGAGAGCAGGCTATTCTGGACCTAGTGCTTTGCAATGAACCAGACTCTATAAAAGATCTTAAAGTAAGGGAACCCTTAGGAAGTAGCGACCATAATATGGTAGAGTTCAGTCTGGAGTTTGAAAGGGAGAAGGCAAAATCTAATGTAATGGTGTTACAGTTGAATAAAGGTAATTATGAAGGCATGAGAGAGGAACTGACTAAAATAGACTGGAAGCAGAGGCTAACCGGGAAGACAGTAGAGCAAAAATGGCAGGAGTTTGTAGGTATAATTGAGGACACTGTACAGAGGTTCATTTCCAAGAAAAGAAAGATTAACCGGGGAGGGATTAGACAACCTTGGCTGACAAAGGAAGTCAGGAAATGTATTAAAGAAAAAGAGAGATCCTATAAAGTGGCTAAGAACAGTGGGAAATCAGAAGATTGGGAAGGATACAAAAGCAAACAGAGGATAACAAAGAGTGTAATAAGAAATGAGAGGATCAAATATGAAGGTAGCTAGCCGGTAATATTAGAAATAATCGTAAAAGTTTCTTTCAGTACATAAGAAACAAACGACAGGCAAAAGTAGATATTGGGCCACTTCAAACTGATGCAGGGAGCCTAGTGATGGGAGATAAGGAAATAGCAGGAGAACTTAACAAGTACTTTGCGTCAGTTTTCACAGTGGAAGACATGAGTAATATCCCAAAAATTAAAGGGTGTCACGGGGCTGAGTTGAGTATGGTTGCCATTACGAAAGAGATAGTGCTAGAAAAGTTAAAAAGTCTTAAAATTGATAAATCTCCTGGCCCCGATGGGATACACCCTAGAGTTCTGAGAGAGGTTGCTGAGGAAATAGCAGAGGCATTGGTTGAGATCTTTCAAGAGTCACTGGAGTCAGGAAAGGTCCCGGATGATTGGAAGATGGCTGTAGTAACCCCCTTGTTCAAAAAAGGATCAAGGCAAAAGATGGAAAATTATAGGCCAATCAGCTTAACCTCGGTTGTTGGTAAAATTCTAGAATCCATCATTAAGGATGAGGTTTCTAAATTCTTGGAAGAGCAGAGTCTGATTAGAACAAGTCAACATGGATTTAGTAAAGGGAGATCATGCCTGACAAACCTGTTGGAATTTTTTGAAGAGGTAACAAGTAGGTTAGACCAGGGAAACCCAGTGGATGTGGTCTATCTAGACTTTCAAAGGGCCCTTGATAAGGTGCCACACGGGAGGCTGCTGAGCAAGGTGAGGGCCCATGGTGTTCGAGGTGAGCTGCTGGGATGGATTGAGGATTGGCTGTCTAACAGAAGGCAGAGAGTTGGGATAAAAGGTTCTTTTTCAGAATGGCAGCCGGTGACGAGCGGTGTCCCGCAGGGTTCAGTACTGGGGCCACAGCTGTTCGCATTATATATTAATGATTTGGATGAGGGAACCGGGGGCATTCTAGCGAAGTTTGCCGATGATACGAAGTTAGGTGGACAGGCAGGTAGTACTGAGGAAGTGGGGAGGCTACAGAAGGATCTAGACAGGTTGGGAGAGTGGTCCAGGAAATGGCTGATGGAATTTAACGTGAGCAAGTGCGAGGTCTTGCACTTTGGCAAAAAGAATAAAAGCATGAACTACTTTCTAAATGGTGAGAAAATTAATAAAGCCAAAGCACAAAGGGATCTGCGAGTGCTAGTCGAGGATTCTCTAAAGGTAAACATGCAGGTTTAGTCTGTGATTAAGAAAGCGAATGCAATGTTGTCTCTTATCTCAAGAGGGTTGGAATATAAAAGCAGAGATGTACTACTAAGACTTTATAAAGCTCTGGTTAGGCCCCATTTGGAGTACTGTGTCCAGTTTTGGTCCCCACACCTCAGGAAGGACATACTGGCACTGGAACATGTCCAGCGGAGATTCACACGGATGATCCCTGGAATGACAGGTCTAGCGTATGAGGAACGGCTGAGGATACTGGGATTGTATTCGTTGGAGTTTAGAAGATTAAGGGGAGATCTAATAGAGACGTACAAAATAATACATGGCTTGGAAAAGGTGGATGCTAGGAAATTGTTTCTGTTAGGCGAGGAGACTAGGACCCGTGGACACAGCCTTAGAATTAGAGGGGGTCATTTCAGAACAGAAATGCGGAGACATTTCTTCAGCCAGAGAGTGGTGGGCCTGTGGAATTCATTGCCACGGAGTGCAGTGGAAGCCAGGACGCTAAATGCCTTCAAGGCCGAGATTGATAGGTTCTTGTTGTCTAGAGGAATTAAGGGCTACGGGGAGAATGCTGGTAAGTGGAGCTGAAATGCGCATCAGCCATGATTGAATGGCAGAGTGGACTCGATGGGCCGAATGGCCTTACTTCCACTCCTATGTCTTATGGTCTTATGGTCTTATTTAACACGGTTTTCTGTTGTGGTCAGAATCTCGAATAATAAGTGTCCAATCAGTGAAAATTACAGCAGCTAAGAGCGGTCAGGACTGAGGAGTCAGGTTCACTGGGAAATACATTGAGAAGGTCAAAGCCATACTCTTCAGCTCCTGGTACAAACTCCATCCCTCTCCCTGAGTACTGTCTGCTGCTCAACCGGACATTTTGCAACCTTGGCCTCATCTTTGAAGCTGATCTGTGCCCCAAATCCTCCACATCACAAAGATCAGCCACTGAAAATCTCAGCCATATTGTTGGGCCTCCAATGTGACCATTCTGATGTTGTCAACAACCACATCACAGCCACCGCCCTCCATCAGCTTCAGCTCATCCCAAGCTCTGTTGATCATACTCGAACTGACAGCAAGTCCCATTCCCCCATTCCCCCTCACCCCCCGGGCTCCCAGCCCAGCAAAACCTCGATTTTCAAATGCTTATCCTTGTTCTCAAATCCCTCCCTGTCCTCCACCCTCCCTAACTCTGTAACCACCTGCAAGCCATCTCATTCAGTGTTGTCAACAATCTTGGATATATGGTGCTGTATTTCTTCATCCAAGTCATTGAGAAATGTCTTCCAAAACTGTGGTTCTAGCACCAATCCCATGTGTTTCCATGTATTCTCCTGTGTGAAATCTTCCTGAATGCCTTCTGGAAGTTCAAATAAACAAAATCCATTTCTGTTTCCTGATGTTTTACATTAGTGATCTCTAAAAATGTAACCAGATGTCTGAACCTTTTCAAATCCATGCTGATTCTTTTGGATTAGTTGACATTTGTCAGCTTGCTGTCTCTAGAAACAGATTCAATCACTTCTCCACAACAATGTATTCAATGGAGATGTTCATTGTGAATGAGGTTAGTAAACAGCTAACACTGACACGAGGTGTTGAACAGCCTCCTCCAGTGCTGCAGCTTTCTCTGTCTCCTTGACTGAAATATTTTACAGATTGAAAATTAGACACCAGTGGGAAATTTAAAATTATGAACTAAAATCCCATTAAATAATTTACAGGTACAGGGCCAGGCGATATGTAGTACTGTATGATGTGGAAGCTCATGGATCCTATTGTAGTTCAGAACAACCACATCTGCAGCAAATATTGGTTGCTAAGTCACTCCAGCCCAGAGTTGCTGGAGGTGAGGTGGAGGAGGCAGTGGGAGTTGCCTGGACATTGTGTTTCAAGACACGGTCACACCCTATAGGTTAAATGCTTCAAATTTTGGACAGTGGTCAGGGACATGAGGGAGTGACTGCAAGTGAGGCAGGTCAATTCAGATGAATTTAGCATTGCAGGAGCTCCAGGTCTAGAGTTCATCCAACAGGAATAAAGTAAGTGCTGACCATATGGTTGAAGTAAAGGAATTTAGGGAGTTTGGGCAAACTGACCACTGCCCCATGGTCCGAGGGGTCATTCAGTCAGGGGTAACACAAAGAAAAGAGGGGGATTCGATAATGAGGGGGACTGACAGCATCCTTTGTGAGTAGTCCCATATGTTGCCTGCCATGAGATATGGGACATCTCGAACTGGCTTGGAAAAATATCGGAGTGGGAGAGTGAGGATCCAGTCGTTGATGTTCATTTTGGGACAAACAATATCTGCAAAAGTAAGCAAGAGGTCCTGTTTGGGGAATATCAGAAATTAGGAACAAACCTGAACAACAAGAACTCAAGAGTTCTAATTTCTGGAATATTAACCGAGACACAATGAAATTGGCAAAGAGATAAGAACATTTGGGTATTAACACCTGGCTAAAGGTATGGTGCGGTAAAGAGAATTCCCTTTCATGGGACACTTGCATCAGCATTCGGACAGGAAGAACCCGTACCATTAGGTCAAGCTCCATCTGTATCAATATGGGACCCATGCTCTAGCGGAAAGGCTAAATAGGGAGGGCACGAAGATATTTAACCAGCAACTTGGGGAAGGAGGGGTATAAATACCGTTTCAATATCAGGTAACAGAGAAAAGAAACTGTCAGAAATCCTTCTCCACGTCCAGCAGATAAATACAAAGCTATCAGAAGTGTATTAGCTAAACTGAAAGAAATAAATAATAAACAGGAGAATACAGCATTAATGCTGAGGAACATGTTCCAATGAATAAACCCAAATAATAATTCTATATACGAACGCACAGAGCATAAGGAATACATTAAATACACAACAGACACAAACTCAATTTAGAGATTGTGATACAGTCACCATTGCTGAGAAATGGCTGCAGCATGGTTAGGATTGGGAACTAAATATACAGGACCGGGTTATAAACTTTACGGGATGGGCAGGGAAATAGCAGAGCAGGTGGAGTTGTCTTACTGATTAGACATAAGATGAGTTCAATGGTGAGGGAAGATATAATGGGGGAAAACATTCAATAGAACTGAGGAGCAGGAAGGGATTTAAACCTGTATTAGATATTGTGTACAAACCCCTTGGGAGCAGCTCTTAAATGCTAGATTTCATAAATGCAGAAATGAGGTAAGTATATAGCAAAGGTAAAGGTGGATGCTGCCTGACCTGCTATGCTTTTCCAGCACTACTCTAATCTAGAAGTATATAGCAAAGCCAGAATAGTATTAATAGGGAAGTTTCAACATAGATTGGACGAGGCAGACAAACATACTGTCGGAAAGATAGTGAATTTCTGGATTGTATCCGGAATAGTTTGCTACAGTAATATATCCTGGATGCACAAGGGCCAAGCAATATTGACCCAAGTAATGTGCTGTGACCCAGATTTAATTAGTCAACTAATTTATGAACATTTATCAAATAGTGATCGTAACATGATCCAGTTTAATGCAACATTTGAAAGTGAACAGAATAAGTCAGTTACCAAAGTTTGAGACTAAGGTAAGGACAACTTTAATGAGATGACAAAGCGATTGTCCACAGTAAACTGGCAAAGTATGCTAATAGGTAAAGCAGCGAAGAACAGTGGGTAATGTTTAAAACAATTTTTAAAACTGAAACAAAACAAATTTATACCCTGAGAAGGAAAAGCTCCACTTCATAGAACAAATGATGATGGACAATTAAAGAGATAAGGGAAAGAATAAAACTGAAAAAAATTTACAAAAATTAAAAAAAAAACACAGATCCTGCTGAATGAGAAAGACACAAAGGCCACAAAACAGCTCCTACAAACAAAGTGATCCTAAAAGGATCCTTGCTAGGAACATCAAATCAATAATAAGAAATGTTACAGTTCCACCAACGGAAGGTTGGGAAGTTAGGAGCAATGTTGACCCACTAAGGGCTGAACGTGGAGGGTATTGTCAGTGACTGTGGGAAAATGGTAGATATGTTAAATGATTACGTTCCCTCAGGATTTACTGTAGAAAATGAGCAGAGCTTGCCTGAAGTCTCAAATGAGTTATCTGAGGATCAGGAACAGGGACTGAATAAAATTAATGTCAGTAAAATGTCGGTGATGAGGAAATTCATGGAACTAAAGAGTGACAAATTCCCAGAGCCTGACATTGTCTATCTGTGGGTCTCAAGTGAAGTAAACTAGCACATTCTAGATGCCCTGACTATAATCTTTCAGAGTCCATCAATACAGCATGATGTTTCTGGATGGGAAAATTGTACATGCCACTCTGCTATTTCAGAGGACAAAAGAAAAAAACCAGGGGATTACAGACCAGTTTGTCTCACATCTGTGGTGGGGAAATTGTTGAAGTCTGTAATCTAGTCTGAGCGTTACTGAGAACGTTGAAAATGTTTATTGAATCAGGGAGAGTCAGCATGGGTTCATGACAAACCTCATTGAATTTTCTGAATAACAGTCCATTGGACGATAGAACATAGAACATAGAACATAGAAAAATACAGTGCAGTACAGGCCCTTCGGCCCTCGATGTTGCGCCGACCGAAGCCTACCTAACCTACACTAGTCCAATAACATCTATATACAGGAATAGTGGTGCTGGAAGAGCACAGCAGTTCAGGCAGCATCCAACGAGCAGCGAAATTGATGTTTCGGGCAAAAGAGGGCTTTTGCACCACTAATCCAGTATTTGTTTTCCAGCATCTGCAGTCATTGTTTTTACCTCAATAACATCCATATGCTTGTCCAATGCCCGCTAAAATGACCATAAAGAGGGAGAGTCCACCACTGCTACTGACAGGGCATTCCATGAACTCACAACCCGCTGAGTAAAAAAATCTACCCCTAACATCTGTCCTATACCTGCCACCCCTTAATTTAAAGCTGTGTCCCCTAGTAACAGCTGACACCATACGTGGAAAAAGGTTTTCACTGTCAACCCTATCTAAACCCCTAATCATCTTGTACACCTCTATCAAATCTCCCCTAAACCTTCTTTTCTCCAATGAGAAAAGCCCCAAGCGCCTCAGCCTTTCCTCATATGATCTTCCTACCATGCCAGGCAACATCCTGGTAAACCTCCTCTGCACTCGTTCCAATGCCTCCACATCCTTCCTATAGTATGGCGACCAAAACTGCACACAATACTCCAGATGAGGCCGCACCAGAGTCTTATACAACTGCAACATGACCTCAGGACTCCGGAACTCAATTCCTCTTCCAATAAAGCCCAGTACATCATATGCCTTCTTCACAGCACTATTTACCTGGGTGGCAACTTTCAAAGATCTGTGTACATGGACACCAAGATCCCTCTGCTCATCCACACTACCAGGTAGTCTACCATTAGCCCAGTAATCCATCTTCTTGTTACTCCTACCAAAGTGAATGACTTCACACTTAGCTACATTGAATTCCATTTGCCACCTTACTGCCCAGCTCTGCAACTTATCTATATCGCGCTGTAACCTGCCACATCCTTCTTCGCTGTCCACAACTCCACCGACTTTTGTGTCATCCGCAAACTTGCTCACCCAGCCTTCAAGCCCCTCCTCCAGGTCATTTATAAAATTGACAAACAGCAATGGTCCCAAAAGAGATCCTTGTGGAACACCGCTAGTAACTGCGCTCCAAGATGAATCTATACCATCAACTACTACCCTCTGTCTCCTTACAGCCACCCAATTCCTAATCCAAACCTCTAATGCAACCTCAATGCCATACCTCCGTAGTTTTTGCATTAGCCTGCCATGGGGTACCTTATCGAATGCCTTGCTAAAATCCATATACACCACATCTACTGCTTTACCCTCGTCTACTTCCTTGGTCACCTTCTCAAAGAATTCAATAAGGTTTGTAAGGCACGACCTGCCCTTCACAAAACCATGCTGACTATCCTTGATCACATTATTCCTATCCAGATGTTCATAAATCCTATCCCTTACAATTCTCTCTAAGACTTTGCCCACAACAGAAGTGAGACTCACTGGCCTAGAGTTACTCGGGCTATCCCTGCTCCCCTTCTTGAACAAGGGGACCACATTCGCTATCCTCCAGTCTTCTGGCACTATTCCCGTAGACAACGACGACATAAAAATCAAGGCCAATGGCTCCGCTATCTCCTCCCTAGCTTCCCAAATAACCCTAGGATAAATGCCATCAGGCCCAGGGGACTTATCTATTTTCATCCTTTCTAGTATTCCCCAGACCTCTTCCCTACATACCTCCAGGCCATCCATTCTAATCACTTGTGACTCAATATTCACATCAGCAGCAGTGTCCTGTTCCTGAGTGAATACTGACGAAAAGTATTGATTTAGTGTCTCACCTATCTCCTCCGCCTCCACACACAACTTCCCACGACTATCCTTGACTGGACCGATACCTACCCTAGTCATCCTTTTATTCCTGACATACCTATAGAAAGCCTTTGGGTTTTCCCTAATCCTACCAACTAAGGACATTTCATGTCCCCTTCTCGCTGCTCTTAGCTCTCTCTTTAGATCCTTCCTGGCTACCTTATAACTCTCAATCACCCCAACTGAACCTTCACGCCTCATCTTTACATAGGCCGCCCTCTTCCCTTTCACAAGGGATTCCAATTCCTTATTAAACCATGGCTCCCTCACAAGACCCTTTACTCCCTGCCTGACTGCTACATACTTATCAAGGACACCCATTAGCTGTTCCTTGAACAATCTCCACGTATCATTTGTGTTCTTCCCTTGAAGCCTATTTTTCCAATCCACACATCCTAAGTCATGCCTCACCGCATCATAATTTCCCTGCCCCCAGCTATAACTGTTGCCCTGCAGTGCACACTTATCCCTCTCCATCACTAGAGTAAAAGTCACCGAGTTGTGGTCACTGCCCCCGAAGTGCTCACCTACCTCCAAGTCTAACACCTGGCCTGGTTCATTACCTAGAACCAAATCCAATATAGCCTCACCTCTTGTTGGCCTGTCTACATATTGTGTCAGGAAACCCTCCTGCACACATTGGACAAACACTGACCCATCTAACGAACTCGAGCTATAGCTTTCCCAGTCAATATCTGGGAAGTTAAAGTCCCCCATAACAACCACCCTGCTACTTTCACTCTTCTCCTGAATCATCCTCGCAATACTTTCCTCTACTTCTCTCGGACTATTAGGAGGCCTGTAGAAAACTCCTAACAGGGTGACCTCACCTTTCCTATTTCTAACCTCTGCCCACACTACCTCAGATGGCAAGTCTTCCTCCATCACCCTTTCTACTGCTGTAATACTATCCTTGACAAGCAATGCCACACCTCCCCCTCTTTTACCCCCATCTCTGACCCTACTAAAACATTTAAACCCTGGAACCTGCAACAGCCATTCTTGTCCCTGTTCTACCCACGTCTCTGTAATGGCCACAACATCGAAGTCCCAGGTACCAAGCCATGCTGCAAGCTCACCTCCCTTATTTCTTATACTTCTGGCATTGAAGTATACACACTTCAAGCCACCTTCCTGTTTACAGGCACCCTCCTTCGAGATCGATGCCATGTTCCTAACCTCCCTACACTCAAGGTCCTGTACCCTAAAGCTACAGTCCAGGTTCCCATGCCCCTGCAGAGTTAGTTTGGTATTGTCCAACTTCCAGTCTTGTCCATCCCAGACCAATCCAGAACCTGCACATCAGGATCAGCCCTGATTTCATTGAATAGCAGCATAGGCTCAAGGGGCCCGAATGACCTCCTCCTGTGCTTGAGCCTTCTCTGTCTCCTTGACTGAAACATATGGAGAGGAACAGGAGTTTGGGCCACAGCTTCCACAATGTGTTCAATGTGGGCGACAGAGTGTAGGGGTAAATGTACAGTGCACATTGTGTCCAGGAGCCTCTTGAAAGGATCTCGTTCTCTTTTTCCCTTTTCAGGTAACTGCAATGAAGGATCTGAAAGAATCTTTATGAAGAAATTTCCTGACGGTGCAGGCAGTATGAAGGTTTTTGGCAGTGACTGATGATTGCAACTCCTTAATCAGTATGTTCCTCCCTCACCACTGATCATGCCATGTAACATCCTGTCACACCGAATGACATTGCAATCAATATCATAGTGTCAATGCCAGCAAACAACAGCATCACAGTTAGACACACTGGAACTGGCATCACTGCCTAATGTCAGAGATCAGAATCTGAATCCCCTCCCCCCATGCTAATAAATTCCTACAGCATCGAAAATATTCTGACACCCAGCCTCTTCTATTAAACACTGACCCCCAGAGAATCCCTTCACAGCTAGAAATAGCATCAGCAATGGGAGACAGAAGGCAGGGAAGAGATGGACAAAGAGAAAGAATGATGGAAATGGAGAGGGAGTGAGACATAGAGCAAGATGCAGAGAGAGAGGAAGAGAGGAAATAGGAGAGAGTGAAAATGAAAGGGAGAGAGATGGAGAGAGAAAGGGTTGGAGTGAGAGTGGGAGTGGGAGGAGGGAATGATAGAGAAAGACAGAGAGAGGTGCAAAGGAATATAGGGACAGAGAGGGTGAGGGAGTTAGAGAAAGGGAGAGGAAACCCACGAGAAGCTGTAATGTTTGCAGGAAAGTTTTCACTTATCCTTCAGTCTGAGATCAATCTTCTGAGTTCTATTTCTCACTCAGTTTTTGCTGTTGGGAGTACAATCTGAGCCAATTCCAGTGAACCCCAGAAAGAATAATAATGGAATATTTGGTGTGTAAGTTTGATTTTTGTAAATGTGAACCATTGCAGCAAAGATATGGCAGCTGGTTTGCACAGACAGTAAAGCCTTTGTGTCATTAAACTAATGAAAACTGCTATAAAACTGTTATTAATGTGATTCTCAAAGATATGTCATTATTCTAGTTGCAAATTTCCCAGTGAAGGTCCATTCTGCTGAATATTAGATACAGATGGACTTTGGAGTAATATTGGGCAGACGGAGTATAGTGTGGGGGAGTATAACCTTGTTCACTTTGGCAGGGACAGGAGAAAGCAGGAAACTACGGAAATGAAAAGAGATTACAACCCTCTGAGGGACCGAGGGATCTGGGTATCCTGGGATATAAAGTCGGCACTTAGCTACAGCAAGTGAATCCAGAAGCAGATGGTGTGTTGGTGTTCAGTGCAAAGGAAATGCAATCTAAAAGTCATGATGTTTTACTGCAGCTGTACAGGGTTTAGGGTGAGGGGCTTGGTGAGAGCACATCTGGAGTATGGTGTTCAGTTTCAGTCTCCTTATTGAAGAAAAGACAGGAGCTGCAATGGAAGCAGTTCAGAGATGGTTTGCTTGACTGAATGCTGCAGTGAGAGAAGAAGGAAAGGTTGAACAATCTTGGTGTTGACCTATTAGAACTTCAAAGACAGAGAAGTGATCTTATGGGATCCTGTAAGATCCTAAGAGGACTGGATCGTTTGGAGATTGTTTCCTTTTGTGGGGAAGCTGGAATTGGGCTCCACAGATCGATAATGAGAGGCGTCTCATTGAAGTTGAAAATGAGAAGAATGTTTCTTCTATCTGATGGTTGTTAGCCTGTGGAAATCCTTTCCACTGTATATAAATAGATGGACAGGATTGGAGAAGGAGAAAAAAATGGGAAGCTTACAATTGCAGCATTTAAGAGACATTTGGTTGGGTATATGAATAGGAAGGATTTGAAGGGATATGGGGCGGGTGCTGGCAGGTGGGACTAGATTGAGTTGGGATATCTGGTCGGCATGAACGGGTTGGACCGAAGGGTCTGTGTCCATGCTGTACATCTCTATGACTCTATGACTCTATGACTTACAACAGATACCACGGGCTCAAAACCGTATTGAATATCAGAGGGAGCTCGATGTGCCTCTCCACACATTCCTGAAGGTAGCAGGACAGGGCGATAAAATGGCTCAGAAGACAAATGGGATACTTGTGTTTAGTAGAATGCAAGAGCAGAGCGATATGCTGGAACTGGTTAGACCACTACTGGACCATTGTATGCAGTTCTGCTCACCACATCATAGGAATGCTATGATTGTACTCGACAGGATGCAGAGGAGATTTACCAGGATGCTGCCTGGATTGGAGCGTCTGAGCTATGAGGAAAGATTGAAAAGGCTGAGGTTGTTTTCTTTGGAGTAGTGACATTTGAGATGGGACCTGATAGAGGGGTATATAGATTATAAAGGGCAGAATTAGGATGGATAAAATGGCATTCTTTTCATTGATTAATAAAAAACATTATATGCCAATGACCCAATAGGCTGATACATGCGTTGATTGAAAAATGTTGTGGAATCAATTATTCAGAAAGTGATGGCCGAACATTTGAAAAATCATAATCCAATCAAGCAGACTCAGCATGGCTTCATGAAAACGAAATCGTGGCTTACAAATTTGTTAGAGTTTACAAAGAAATACTTAACCGGAGTGGACAGAGCCTGCCAGTAGATTTATTGGGAGCTTTAGACAAGGTACTTCACTAAAGGTTAAGTCCATTGTGTTGGAGGTAGCAGAGTGGAATGGATAGAGAATGGGAGAATTGGCAGGAAACAGCGTGTGGGGCTAAGGCATTCTTTTTTCAGGTTGGTGATCTGTAAATCAGTGAGGTCTCACAGGGATCAGTGCTGGGATCACAACTGTTTACAATGTATGTTAATGATTTGGAGAAAATAAGTGAATGTACTGTAGCCAAATTTACCTCCTCCCCCACCCACACCCCACTACTCCACTACCAAGGAAAACCCCTGGAGATGACAGAGACAACATAAGATCAACAACAAACCAGACTGGGTCAGATTGAGACTCCTCATGAGCCGATCGATATGGGGAAGCCTCACCCTCTACACTGTGAACTTTTAACGTCTATGCCTGTGAATCATTGCATCGTGAAAACCAGTTAATTAATCTGTCTGGTTTTGTTATACCCCAACTGTCTAATTTCTGTGGGAATTGCTACTGAAAACAAAATTTCAGGTTTAAAACATTTTACGGGTATCGATAGTCAAGACTCCACAGGCAGAAAATCATTAGATAATGACCAGGAAGACTAGTCACTGTGGACAGGCACCACAGGAGGCTCTGTGGCCATTCCCCTTTTAAACAGATAGACCATGTCAGATTCTGTTGGGGGGAATGGTCTCTCAGAGAAAGCAGCAATAACCAGATTTGTGGCACTATGGTTGGCTCTGCAGACGACACAAGGCTGGGTGGAAGTGGGATCTGTGAAGAGGATACTTCTGTGTTATTTGGACAAGTTGAATGAGTGTTAAATGTGGATCCAATGTGGATAAGTGTGAGGTCATTTTTTTACCAGCAACAACAGGAAGGCAGATTATGATCTGAGTGGTGATAGATTGCGAATGGGGAGGCGAAGTGAGATCTGGCTGTCCAATGAGATCACCAGTCACTGAAAGTAAACATGCATGTGCAGCAGGCAGTGACGAAGGTAAGTGACATGTCGGTCTTTACAGTGAGAGGACTTGAGTACAGGAGCAGGAATATCTTACTGCAATTGCACAGCGTTTTCATGAGATCACACCGTGATTGCCTCAGTGAATGGAGAAGGTGGAGGCAGAAAGTTGTTTGTGAGACTGAAGTCTAGTGTGCAGTGGGATACCACAAGGATTAGTGCTGGGTCCCTTATGATAGTGATTTTACAAATAATGTAGGTGAGAACGTGGTGGTGATGGTGGTAGTTGGGGCTTGAGGTAGGGCAATTGATGACCAAGTTTGTAGATGATTCAAAAATTGGTGGATGGTTAACAGTGAAGAAGAAGGTGTTATGTCACAGGAGGTCAGAAGTTGATTGGTCAGATTGGCAAATCAGGCACCGATGGAATTTAACCCTGAAAAATGTGAGGTGACGCACTTTGGAAGATATGAAATGTCAATATGACAGTTCTGAAGCCGTACAGGAAGCATATCTTTGTCATTTCAGTTATACATTATAACAACAGAGAGGATATATTGGAGTTGTACAGAACATTGGTTAGGCCACTGCTGGAATACTGCGTGCAGTTCTGGCTACCACACTATCAGAAGGATGTGATTGCACTGCAGAGGGTGCAGAGGAGATTGACCAGGATGCTGCCTGGGATGGAGCATTTCAGTAATGAAGAGAGACTGAATAAGTTTGGGTTGTTTTCTTTGGAGCAGTGAATGTTGAAGGGCGGGAGCTGGTCGAGCTGTTTTAGGTTATGGACAGGGTGGATAGAAAGCAGCTGTTCTCCTTAGTTGGAGGATCAGTAACCAGTTGGTGCACACTCAATGTGAAAGGCAGGAGCTTTGGAGTGACTGGCTATATGTTCACCCAGCGTGTGATGAGGATCTGGATATTAGAAGATTGAAGGGAATCACATTGAAACGTATTAAATCCTAACAGGACAAGGCAGTTTAAACACCGGAAGGATGTTCCTGATGACTCGGGAGTCCAGAGCCAGAGATCACAGTTTAAGGAGGTGGGAAAGGACATTTAGGACTAAAATGAAGATAAATTTCTTCATCCACAGTGTAAGAAGCCTGTGGAATTTTATTTCACACAAAGCTGTTGAGCCCAAAACCTGGAAAGTTTTCTAGAAGGAGTTCGATATAATTCTAAGGACTAATGGGGTCAAAGGCTATGGGAAGAAAGCGGGAACAGGGGACTGAGTTGGGTGATCAGCCATGGTCATATTGAATGGCGGAAAAGGTTTGAAGGGTGTAATGGCCTATTCGAGCTCTGCGTTTCTATGCTTCTGTGTTTGAGACTCTGGTCATAAACTTGGAAATATGTGGAATTTGAGAAAAGCATTTGTCTTCAGTTCAGAATCAGTTCAGAATCGGGGAAGCAGAGAGGACGTTTGTCCTACAACCAGCAAGATGTGAATAGTGGGGTCCATAGGATATGTGCTGGGTCCTTAGCTTCTCACCATATTTCTCAATAACTTGCATGAAGGAATAGAGAGCCATGTATCCAAGATTGCTGATCATACTGAGTGAGGTGACTTGGAAGAGATTATAGAGATAGGGAGGTTGGAGGACAGGGAGGGGTTTGAGAACAAGGATGAGAATTTGAAAATTGAAGTGTAGCTGGAGCTGGTAACAATGAGCACAGTGATCTGCTGAGTCAGTGAGCACAGGGGGGCCAATGGAGGAAGAGGACTTGCTGTCAGTTCGGGTATGGGCAGCAGAGTTTAGGATGAGCTGAAGCTGTTGGAGATCGTTGGCTGTAATGTGGGTCTGGACAACACTGGAATTAGAGGCTCAAAAGCATGGCTGACATTTTCAGTGGCTGATCTTTGTGATGTGGAGGATTTGGGGCTCAGATCGGCCTCAAAGATGAGGCCAGGGTTGCAAAGAATCTGTTCGAGCAGTAGACAGTGCTCAGGGAGAGGGATGGAGTTTGTAGCAGGAGCTGAAGCGGATGGCTATGATCTTCCCAATGTGTTTCCCAGTGAGCCTGACTCCTCATTCCTGTGTTTTTCACTGTTTGGACACTTATATATTAGAGGTTCTGACCACAACTGAAAACCCCAGTGTAAAAAAAAACACGCAAAGATCACAAGGTTGAAATGTCACCAAGACAGGAGGCGAAATAAGAAGCGAGGAGCAGTTGGACATTTGTTACTGAGAAGTGTGAAAACTGAACTATCTGCACTCCCTTGAATCTTACAGCACAGGAGGAGGCCATTCAGCTCATTGTGCCTGTGAATGACCCAAATCTTCCCACTGCCCTTCTCTCTGCTCAGAACCCGTAAATGTTTCAATATCAGCTCAATCTCCAATTCCGTCTTGCAGATCTGGATCTACAGTGCAAAACTGCCCCTAAACTAGGCTCCTAATTGGCATCTCATTCATTTATTGAGTGACAAACTGCCTGGACATGGAAATGGAGTTCAGGATCCTGAACATTCCCTCTCTCCGCCTGACAGACGTTTCAAGCTGGGGGAATAGTTCCATCAACTCCAGAGTGCATCCCTACCTCACCCAGTTCCTCATTCTGTGTGTAAAAGGTAGAATATTCAACTGCAAGAGCATCACCATTCTATGCAATTCTGTCCCACCGTTCTTAATTAATTAGACTTGAACAAATCAAGCATGTTAATTTGTAATCCATGGGACAATGTGCATCATCAACAGGAGCAGAATTATAGCCCTGCACATTCTGCAACCTCATGGCCTGGCATCTCGCACTCTACTATTGTCATCAACTCAGGGGATCAAACCTGGTTCAATGGGGAGTGCCAAGAGCAGCACCAGGCATAGCTAACAATGAGGTGTCAATGCAATGAAGCTAATTAATAGGACTACTTGCCTGCCAAACAGCACAAACGGCAAACAGAGCTAGGCATTCCCACCACTAACAGATGAGTTCTAAGCCCTGCAGTCCAGTCCACTCATGTGCCTATCCAAGAGTTGCTTAAATGTCCCTAATGTATCTGACTCTACTAACATTGTTGGCAGTGC
Organism: Chiloscyllium punctatum; assembly: GCF_047496795.1. NCBI lineage: Eukaryota > Metazoa > Chordata > Chondrichthyes > Orectolobiformes > Hemiscylliidae > Chiloscyllium > Chiloscyllium punctatum. The sequence goes on along the minus strand of NC_092787.1, from coordinate 35,369,932 downwards.
ATTCCACGCACCCATCACTCTATGTGTAAACAACTCACTTCTAACATCTCCACAAAACTTTCTTCCAATCACTTTAAAATTATGCCCACTTGTGATAGCTATTTTCATCATGGGAAAAAAGTCTCTGGCTATCCACTCTGTCTATGCCTGTCATCATTTTGTACACCTCTATCAGATCGCCTCTCACCCTTCTTTGCTCCAATGAGAAAAGCCTGAGCTCTCTCAACCATTATTGATAAGACATGCCTTCCACTCCAGGCAATATCCTGGCAGATCTCCTCTGTAAACTCTCTAAAGCTTCCACGCCTTCCTATAATGAGGCGACTCATTATTGAAGATGATATTCACTCAGAATTGAAGATGATATTCCAAGTGAGATCTAACCAGGGCTCTAAAGAGCTGCAGCATAACCAAGTGGCTCCTGAACGCAATCCCCTGCTAATGAAAGACAACAAACCATACACCATCTTAACACCACTATCAACTTGAGTGACAACATTGAGCAATCTATGGATATGGGCCCCACTGAGCGATCTATAGACATGGACCCCAAAAACCGTCTGTTCTTCGACACTGCCACGATTCGTACCTTTAACCTTGCATTCTGTATTCAAATCTGAACTTCCAAAATGAATTCCTGAGGAAGGGTTTTTGCTTGAAACATTGATTATGCTGCCCGACCTGCTGTGTTTTTCCAGTACCACTCAAATATTGAGACTAATCTCCAGATCTGCAGTACCCACTTTCATTTCACGACTCTCTTTTTCAGGTTGAACTCCAACTGCCACTTATCAGCCCAGCTCTGCATCCAGTCAGTCTCCCGTTGAAACAAACAATAGCCTACTACATTACTCACCACCATGCTAACCTTTGTGTCACTGGAACCCACCCTTTCTCGTTAATAAAAATCAAAAAGAGCTGAGGTCCCAGAGCAGACAACTGAGGAACACCACTGGTCACAAAGCTAGAGATTGAATATTTCCATTTTCAACAACGTTTCGCATCCATTGCCCAACCAATTCTACATCCAGGAAAAAGGTGAAGACTACAGACGCTGGAGAATGCACAGAACCAAATTTCCATGATATTCGGCTTTTAATCGAAAGGCTGAGAGTTTCGGGCTCAGCCAGGGATGAGCACAGGGGCTTTTTTGGAGCCAAGACAGCATTCTGTATATTGTAGTAGATCTGCAAATATCCCTGTTGTAAGGTGGCGCACGAAAATCCCATGCGATTTCAGTGAGATAGTCCATCCCGTTCCCGAATTATTGCCTTCCTTTGTTTTGCCTCAGTCGCTTTTCACTCACTATATTCAAAAAAAAATCAGCTTTGTTGTTTCTAAACATGGCCAACTTGCGCACTCAGCCAATGTGGCAACTATTGCTTGGCCGAAATATTGCACTTTGAAATGGGCTGGTGAATCTCTGCAGCGTTTGACTTTGCAGCCATACATTCTTTTAACTTTGGTTTTGTAAAATCGATCGATGTTGGCCTTGATCATTTACACCAATGAAAATCTCGCAGACAATACAAACCGAAACAGACTGCCTGATAAAGGGGATCCTGCCCCTCGGCTGCCCGTCGCTTATTGTGACCCAACTGGCCTGCGCATTCGGCTGTTAATCGGAAGTCTGAGTGTTTCGGGCTCAGCCAGGGATGGGCCCAGGGGCTTTTTTTTTCAACCAAGACAGCATTCCCTGTCACTCGGCCGTACAGACCTTGGATGTTGAAGATGTCTTCCAAATCTGACCAGTTCCCCGGGTATGCCGTCAGCCCACACACAGAAAACCATCAACGCACAGCTATTTCTAATACGGTGATCAAACAGCTCGACAACCATCGTTCGATTCAGTATCAACGTTTGGAGAAGTGCCCTGCATTCCATGTGCATTGTCTTCTCATGATTTGAGCAATTTCTCTTCGGTGAGAATCAAACGATCAGAACAGATGTCCTTCACCATTAAATGAGATTTTAAGGTTCATAAGAAGGCACAGATTGCGAGTATGATGTGACTCTGATATGTGTAATTAGTTTGTCATAGGCAGGTAGGGAAAGCATTCTCTCACATGCTGGAAATTCGCTGCATTTGTTTTTGTGAATGGAAAGTAAAGCCAGCGGATACTAATCTCCTGCGCCCTCATTTAGAGGTGCATTAAAAGGCAGTTTCACAACACACTGGAATTATGTTCACAGGCAAACAGCGATATCAGCGATATGCAAACGGTGTGTGATTGCAATTTATTGTCGATGTGAAAATTTGTTTCGCCTGACTCCGTTTCATGTCTTGTTGCTCACTGGACAGTTTGGCTGTTACTCCAGAGCGAGTGTTCTTCGGTTTTGCCTACTCCCAATTTTGACTGATGCAGAAATCTCGTTGATTTGCCTTGCGGAGCCTTTTATTTTGAAAGTTGCATCAGAGGTCTGCGGTAGAAATTGCTGCTTCGGTCTGTGAATCCCGGTCACCGAAAGGAGCAAGAGTGCCCAATGACGACACAATATTCATCCGACGGCAAACCTCTCATTCGTTTGTTTTACATGGCAGTTATCGTAACAAGCCGATCTATTTCCGGGGTAGTGGTGCGGTTGGTCGTGTGGCCGAGTGGTCTAAGGCTCTGGGTACTAGTTCCCGTCTCAGTTGAAGCGTGATGCGGTAAACATGTCATTCTGGCGGTCCATCCCTTCACTGCTTTGGACTTTCTTTGCTCCATTCTGTGCAAAGCAAAGTATTGCCCAGCATGTTTGCAAGAACTCCTTTTTGCACGTGCATGCCATTTTCATTCCTATCATTGTCACAATACCGGTCTGCTCAACGTCAGATTTTCATACCAGTTCTAATTCACCAACAACCAATTGCGAGATATCACAGCGCATAAATTTTTACCCCAGCTGGAGAAGCCAGATGTCACTCTGCAAGGTCAATTTACTCTGTAACACGCCAGGCAGAAAGGAAAAATGTACTCTCACATTTAGTGAACCATCTTTTCATTTCTGCCTTCAATCACAACACAAAGCCAAGAAACTGAGAGATGGGAGCAGTTTCGCACAGTAGCAACGTGTTGAATAGTTCGGACAAGTAGCACTCACTCAGGCCTGCACAAGAACACACATACTGATAGTTGCAGGTGCCTCAAGTCTAACAAACAAGCATAAATCGCACAGTATCCTTACAATGCTATAGGTAGTAAAGGCAGCAAACTTCCTTCAGCAGCACCAAGAACATGCCTGTGGATTATCTCTAACTGCTAACATGAAAGCCCGTGCATCAGCAAAGCAAGAGCAGGGTAAACTGTAATCAGCAGCATGCGAATCTCTAACATCAGTGGATTTCAAATCCAGCACTTTATCCACTCGTTTATGGGGTTTCAGAAATGGAAAGATAGATCTCGGTGAAGATCTTGAGGATAACTTACCATGGGCGAAAAAGGAAACCCTTGAAGGGGACAGAGAAGTTAAAAATCTCCGGTGTTTTCAGTGCAATAAAGTAGGCCACGTGAAATCACCGAACCCAAAGTTGGTGGTTTCGAAGAAGCACCGGGAAGCCAGTTGCAGGAAAACAGGATCACTCAGTGAATTTTGTTGGTGTGGTAATGGAAAGTACAGTGGAGTCTAGAAAGCTGCTCCAGAACAGTACAAGCTGGTCAGAAGTTGGTTAAGGAGGTATTGCCAGATCTTCTTCAACCATGCACCTGCAAAGATAAAGTTTATTTTCATAGGCCAGGAGCAGCAGAAAAAGAGGTGGCAATATTAACATATTCATGACCCTTTCAATGTGTGATGCTGGAAGATGAGAAACTACGTCCTTCTGAAGGATTATTTGCCAGAAAAGCTGCTAGTATTGTGAATTCACAGTGAGACACGCGCTCAATTATGTAAAGTGAGGTTAGAGTGTCCACTGAAGAATGAAAAATTGGTCCAGCACTGGACCAACTCTCAGCTCCAGAAATACAATTTTTCTGTGTTAATTATATTGCTAATTCATGACAATGCAGACATCTTCTGCTCAGATAAATGAACTGAGTTACAGCAGAAGAATTAAAATTTAAAGCAGTTGTATCAAAAGGCACACAAAGAAAAAGAATCTCAATGTATCCCTGAATGTTATTATCTTAAACATGATGTCTTAATGAGGAAATGGAGATCATCACACATTCACTCAGATGAGAAATGGCCAGACATCCATCAAGATGTGTTGCCAGTAGATTGTCGAAAGGAAATGTTGCGAGTGGTGCATGAGCTAACACTAGGGAGTCATTTAGGGGGCAAAAAATGAAGCTGAACTAGAAAAAATCGTGTTACTGGCCTGGACTGCACAAGATTGTAGTTGAATTTTACCAGACAAATCATACATATCAGGTAAATGGAAAACCACAAGCAGCTATAAAACCCGCACCTTTAATACCTATTCATGGATTTGAGGAATTTTTACAAGAGTCTTAAATGATTGCGGAAGACTCCTACCTAAAACAAAAAGTGGGAATGAGTATTTGCTAACAATAATGGATGTGTTCACTACATTTCCAGAGGCTGCCCCATTACACAATATCACAGCTAAAAGGATTGTGGAGGAATTACTCAAATCTTTCATGAGAGACGGACTACTGACAAAGATACAATCAGATCAAATTCAAACTTCACATTGAAAAAAATCAAGAAAGTTATGGACAGCTTAGGAATAAAACAATTCAAATCTACTGCGTAGCATCCAGAGTCGCAGGGAGTGCTAGAAATGGGGCATCAAACATGATGTTAAGCGCCACTAGTCAAGACCATCCAGATCATTGGGATAAGGGAATTCCAATTGTGCTTCTTGCAATCAGAGACACACCAAATGAATCGTCCATTTGAATTAGTTTTGGGGCATGAAGTGCGAGGACTGCTAAAATTGACTCAGGAGAAATTGATTAGTCAGAATTCAGAGACCATATATTTTGTCTATGTGTCAAATTGTCAAAAATAAATAAATAGAGCGGGGGAATTTGCCAGACAGCATTTAAAAGTATCACAGCATACAATGCATCAGAAAGCAAACAAGAAATCAAAATATTGCAATTTTGCTATCGAAGATAAGGTGTCACTTCCAGTGATAAGTGAACCTTTAAAAGCTAGGTTTCGAGAACTTATCAAAGGAAATTGAGTGAGGTGAACTATTTGATAAGGACTCCAGACAGAAATGCATCTCACAGAGTGTGCCGTGTGAATATGCTCAAAAGGTATTTTGACAAGGAAGGAAAGCCAAAGGAGACTGTTATTGATCACAGCACAGAAGGAAGAATCAAGTTCACAGGATTCTGAATTGGACATTCCTCAAACTAAATTAGACAATGAGGACATTGTCAAAAATAGGGATAACTTATTGAATTACCGTCCAGAGAAACATTGAAATGACCTAAAAGAGTTATTACTATCACGTGGAGAGATTTGTGGAAATAAACTGGGAAGTACTAATCTAATTATGCATGATGTAGATATAGGAGATGCTGTTCTGATGAAGCAACATATTTGGAGGCATAACGCTCTGAAGTTGCCACAGGTTCAAAAGGAGATTGAATGAATAGTCGAAGTGAGTTACAGTGACTGGAGCTCATGCATAATAATGGTGCTGAAAGCAGATGATACACAGTGGTTATGTGTAGTCTATCGCAAAGTCAATGTGGTTACAAAGACTGGTGCATAACCCATTCCACATTTGAAAGACTGTATTGAAAGGTTGGGACAAGCAACTTATATTTCTCAGTTGGACTTGCTTCGATGATACTGGCAGATACCTTTGTCAGAAAGAGCAAAGGCAATTTTGGCTTTTGTAACATCAAATGGACTGTATCAGATTACGAGAAAGTGAGGACTGCAGATGCTGGAGATGAGAGCGAAAAATGTGTTGCTGGAAAAGCGCAGCAGGTCAGGCAGCATCCAAGGAGCATGAGAATCGACGTTTCGGGCATAAGCCCTTCTTCAGATTATGCCATTTGATGTGAAAAATGCCAGCCACGTTTCAGAAAATAACTAACAAGGTCATTGCCAGACTACCCTACTGTTTCGAATATATAGGTGACCCAATGGCTTTTAGTCACATATGGGAGGAACATTTTCAACACTTGTCAGACTTGTTTGATTGACTTTGGGAGGCAGGCTTGGTGAAAAACCTGGCTAAAAGAGAATTTGTCAAAGCCCAGGTCACCCTCCTGGACCAGGTTACTGAACATGGACAAATGCCCCCATGGGATGCAAAAACAAAGGTAATTGTGGAGTTTTCCATACCATCGACAAAAAGAGGAGTACTACGATTCCTGAGATTGAGCGGATTTTATCAAAAATATTGATGGATATTGATGGTTCATTTCTGTAAGGGGTGAAGTGTGATGATACTGCTCATTTAACAAGGTTATGTTGTCCTTGGTTTTGTTTTTCAGAGAGATCAAAAAAAGACACTGACTCGAAAGCATCTAATTTGAAGGGCTTTAAGGCCAGTTTGATTATGGCTCACAGATACTGCCCCATGCAAAAGTCTTTCAAGTCTTTGAAAACAAAACACTTGTTCAATGAAATGAGAGTGGCTAGTTCTCCCAGCTCAGCTTTTTTCTGGTTTAATTTATGTTTGCAGTATTGTAGAAGCTGCTGAGTGGAAAAAAGCAGGCCCATGCTGGTACTCGCTCTCTAACATCTCTCCTGTAAGACCCTGTGTTAATTTTACCTTTTGTGCCAAGGGGTGTTTCTGGGGATTGTTGCAAGTACTTGGAACAGCAGCATTAAGGTGGGATAATACGTTGGGTTTTTTTGAATAAGTTATTATTCTGTATTCTGTTCTCTTTTGTTTGTGTTTCATTTGGCAATCTTGTAAAAAAAATTCTGTTTTGTTTAAAACTACATGATTTGACCAACAGCATCTCTCCTGGAATATCCACTCTACATCTGCTCAATGCAACCAGCAAAATTAGGGTCTGGGCTATTTCCTTGAAATGTTTTAGAGGTTCTGGCCTGGTTGACATGTGATACGTCTCATGCACATGGTGAAGGAAAAGCAAAGATGGGTAAATACACTTGAAGTGACAACGACAACACTCAATGCATAGCGGTAACTTGGTTAGCAAAGGGCTTGAACACATGACTTAGCATCACACTGTAACACTTGAGCTAACCAACCAACTCATCTTTTTTGAGGTAGCGCAATGTCTTTTCTCATGGTGATCAGAGCCGGGCAGTCAGTGAATTTCAATTTTTACTATTGGATATATGATATGCAGCAGTAAGTCAGTCAATTTCACCTTTCTTCAACAAAACCTAGCTAATGTTATAATCGCATATACTCAAGATCACCAGTTGATTTGCAATCTAAATTCTCAACATAGTCAGGAAGCAGGCAATTTCAAGCACAATGCCACCAGCTCCACTTCTGTATGTCATATTGACCATTGTTCTGTGAAGCAGCACAGCTTCAACAGTTGCACACTATATTTCTTGAAGTTCACAGACATTTTGACTCGTAGTTATACTCTGCTGAGCTATTTGCAACAAAGCTCCGACCGCATGGATTTGAATTGGAACTTATCAGTAGGGTTCTTTCGGCTGCTAAAAGGGAAAGTTTCTTTGTTGTCAGCAACAGTTCAGTACTTAATTCTTCATTTTGCGAAAAGGCTCATGTTCCTTGTGTATGTTTCGTTTGACTGCACTTATTAGCAAGTTATCACGCTTTTCTGTAGAATTGGTCAAAGACACATGAACGCCAAAGATTATTATTTCCGACAGCATGTTACATCGTATTTCTGAAACGACTAGACTTTAGAGGAAATGGTCCGGCTGACATGAAGCAGGAGAATGATGTTTCTCGGTGCGTAGTTAACTCTCGGAGAGGGTTATTTGTTACCTTCAATGTAGATGCTTGACGGGAGACCAAGGAACGTAGTTCCACTGGCGGTTGTGGGAAAACTGCTGATAGACATCGGCAAAATAATTTTTAAAATAAGTTTCACTTGAATCGAAACCTTAACTCTCCTTCTCTTCCCAGGTTATGTCAGGCCTGCTCAGTTCCTCAACTTTTCTTTTTATTTTCATTTGCTTGTGAAAAAGAATGAGCGCTGATCCGTTTGCTGCACTGAGCATCAAACAGTGATCATGTTTACAACGACCGTTGCTGTGGCTAAAGCTTTTGAATGTTTCATTGTCCATACGAGCCTTGCTGTTTGCTGGCTGCACACTGGGATGTTGCATCAAAATAGACTTTGGATTGAGAGTTCACAGAAACACGCAGCACGGAAACACACCCCCTGTGCAACTCGTTCACGTAGACCAGGTAAGTAAATCTAGTCCCATTTGCCAGCATTTACCCAAGATCACCCTAAACCCTTTCAGTTAATGCATCCATCCAGATGCCTTTTAATCTTAGTAATTGTACCCACCTCCGCCAAATTCCTCTCGCAGCTTATTCCATAAACGGACTGCTCTTGGCTGAAAAAGATACTGGAACAAATTGAGATGCAATCAATGCCAGCGAGAGAAGTGACAGCTGAAATTGTACAGTGTATGTTACAATTTTTTAATCTCTCTTGCATTCAGGGTGTTGATGGAGTACTGAAGAATTAAATATGTTAACCCCCTGTTGTAAAGAACGTTCCAAAGATTAACCAGTCAGGTTAATTTTTGTTTTGAAACTTTTCGAAGCAATGTTTTGGTACATTGTTAATACGCACATAGATAATTAGTACACAACTAAGGAAAGTATGGCATTAATTTCTTCAGGAAAACTCACACTCATCTGACATGCTGGGGTGCAAAGAAAGTTAGCTGTAGTGTACATCGCCTTCCAAAGCACATTTGAGACAGTGCCACACAATAGGCTTTTGAGCAAAGTGGCACGGTGGCACAGTGGTTAGCACTGCTGCCTCACAGCGTCTGAGACCCAGGTTCAATTCCCGCCTCAGGCGACTGACTGTGTGGAGTTTGCACATTCTCCCCGTGTCTGCGTGGGTTTCCTCCGGGTGCTCCGGTTTCCTCCCACAGTCCAAAGATGTGCAGGCCAGGTGAATTGGCCATGCTAAATTGCCCATAGTGGTAGGTAAGTGGTAAATGTAGATGTAGGGGTATGGGTGGGTTACGCTTCGGCGGGGCGGTGTGGACTTGTTGGGCTGAAGGGCCTGTTTCCACACTGTAAGTAATCTAAGTAATCTAATCTAATCTAATCAAACTCCTGAAATTATAAGGAGAGCAGCAACATGGAAACTGAAATGCAGAGTGACAAGAAACAGAGAGGACTGATTCACTGATATTATACAGCTGGGAGGATGTTTGTAGTAGAATTTTCTGTGGAGGGGGGTGGTCAATGTTGGTGCATTTTCTATTCAGCATATATACTGCCAAAGGTATACATATATTTTAAAAGACTTTAATACAGGGGTAAATATTTAGCGATTGTTGCGCTGTTTAACGTTATTCCGAAAGATGCATGTCTGCTATAATCACAGGATCGACTCTAATGGTAACTCACTAGAAAGGTTTTCTAAAGTCAGCGCTACCTGGAAAATCTTTACTTCATACCTCCCGATGGGACTGGATGTGTCATAAACCGTCGCAGATTGTCACCATGGAAAATAACAAGTTAGCACTCTACTGTAAGAAGATTTTAATGGCTTCACAAAACTTCTGACATGTGCCATGGACGGTTTTTCTTTCACAATGCAAAACTTAACCACAGTGTTCCATTTCCACCAAATTCCCGACCAAAAAGCAGACTTTTTCAAATGAATCCAACAGTGCTGAACATAATTCCCTTGGACAATTTTGTAGTAGCTGTCAGTAAAAAGAGATCGAAACTTCAAATGACATCTGCAGTTGATTCTAACTCCAAGCCATGAAGGTGAAATTTCTCGCCCACCTGTAAAAACAGAAGCATATCTGCACGCAAACAACCAAGACAGCGAAATAAAATGTAAGTTTCAGCAATAGTTTGCAGTTGACATTTTTAACAGAAGAAAAGTCTACAGTTCCTGAACTGCCAGCTCGCCAATTAACCACTCCCACAAGCAATTCCAGACTCCGAACACCAATTTTGTCCTTTTATGTACTACCCAAAAGGACTAACATTATGGATATAAAGATATTGCAAATTGAATTATGTTTTTATTCGTGTACATTTGTGTTTCTTACTGTCTGTTTAAGAGTGTGCCTGTATTCTAAATAAGATCAAATAAACCAGACTTCCAGGTTAATTTTATATCAATGTTGTTGCAGTTCTTACACAGTCAGAACCTACAAACAGAGGCAGTAGGAAATTACACACAGTTTCATCAGCACTTTACTTCTTGAGAGTTTAACCCGCTGCTGATCCAGAATATTAAACTCTAACCCAAAGACAGCAATCATTAACGTCAGCAGGAAGGAAGTCCCAAGGAACAAGTTCTTATTCCCAGGCCGTGTATACAGCGGGGAATTCCCATTTCTGCGAATCTACACTTTAATTCTGGCCATTCACACGCTTCGCTGTCAGTCTAAAGCAGGGTGGGATAAATTGGAAATCAGACAAGTGAGCCAGGAACACCAAAGAAATTCGCCAGTTCCGGAAGGAGGTCAGGAACAGAGAGCTTGCTTCAGAATCCAGTCCTGAGCTCAACATTAAAATGGAGCAATAAAACAGGAACCTTCCACCATCGTTCACACCGTCAGTGTGAATATGCTCCACCCTTTTCACACAAAGCCCTTCCCAACCATTCACCAGCATCCCCCAGTGTAACTCAGTGCCTACTTCCACCCATCATTTCCCCGTAACCCAACGTCACAGCTCACCCAGCATCCACAAATGCTCATGCACACAGGACAAAACAAATTCAGTTCAATTACTCAAAGTTGGACAATGCAGATGGCACTCTATTTAGGAAAGTGCTCTTGTTGATACAAACACTTCTCTTTCGGTCTTTACTGCTTTGAAGTATCTTGCCATGTCTTGCCATGCTTGAAGGGATTTGACAAGTCTGACAGCCTGGTGCAACAAACAGTTGGCACAATTAGGGATTGGCAAGAAATGCTCACTTAGAAAATTATGCCAATCCCTCAGTAATGAATACCAGAACCAACGTCAGTCTGCCTAGTCTTAAAATTCTCCATCCTGGGGAAAGAAACTTGCTACTCACCTAATCAGCAGCTCTCCTTATTTTATAAACCTCTACTAGGTAGCCTCTCAAATTCCTTCGCCCCATTGAAAAAGGTCCCAGCCTATCCAACCTTTCATTATAACACAAATCCTCCATTCCTGGAGACAACCTGGTAACTGTATCCTGACTCTCTCCAGCTTAACAGTATCCTCCCTGTAACAAGACGACTAGAACTGGGCTCGGTACTCCAGAGGAGACCTGTGCAACATCAGTTTAGAATGTGAGGTATTACATCTTGGTTCAGCATAATCAAAGAGATTCTACAAGAACACCAAAAGAAGAGAAGAACCAGCGAGAGAGAGATAGATAGATAGAGAGAGAGAGAGGAAGACAGCAGGACTCCCAAAAAGGCCACACCGTGCCAAAACTCAGGATATGGGAGAGATATCAAACGAATATTTCGCATCAGTTTGTACTGTGGAAAAATAAGTGGAGGCTAGAGAAATCATGGAAATAAATACTTATGTCTTGACAATAGTTCACTTTACAATTCACATTATTCTCATATAGTGCCTTTGCCTTCCTGATCTCCCACTGAAGAATGTCCCAATACTTTGGAGAAGATTTGTAGCTCAGATCGAGGTTCTGAATGTAAGTTTGCTCGCTGAGCTGGAAGGTTCATCTTTAGACATTTCATCACCATACTAGGTAACATCATCAGTGAGCCTCTGTTGAAGCGCTGGTGTTATGCCCTGCTTTTCATTTATGTGTTTAGGTTTCCTTGGGTTTGTGATGTCAGTTTGTTTTGTGATGTCAGTTCCTCTGTTGGTCATGTTATTTCCTCTTCTTTTTTTCTCAGAGGGTGGTAGATGGTTCAAATCGATGTGTTTGTTGATAGAGTTCCAGTTGGAATGCCATGGTTTTAGGAATTCTCGTGCGAGTCTCTGTTTGGGTTGTCCTGGGATGGATGTTTTGTCCTAGTCAGTGGTCTCCTTCCTTATCTGTATGTAAGGATACCAGTGAGATTGGGTCTTGTCTTTTTGTGGCTTGTTGATGTTCATGCATCCTTTGCCTAGTTTTCTCCCTGTTTGTCTGATGTAGTGTTTATTACAGTTCTTGCAAGGTATTTTGTAAATGACATTCATTTTGCTTGTTGCCTGTATAGGGTCTTTTAAGTTCAATTACTGCAGTTTTAGTGGGTTGATGGGTTTGTGAACTACCATGATGCCAAGAGGTCTGAGTAGTCTGGCAGTCATTTCTGAGATGTCTTTGATGTAGGGGAGGCCCGAAAAAATAAAAACATTGTTATCCGACCCGCAGATGCTTGACCGTGATTTTAAACCGAACAGACTACATTGAGAAAGCGAATGCACTGCTTGCAGATACCGAAACTTACCAACAGGTGGTAATAAACCCAAACCCACAACAAGTGAACCGAATCACAATCCAACTCAAGAAAACTTCAGAAATCTGAAGAACTGAACAAGACAGACTTTGAAAAAATGAAACCAGATGGATCCAACACACCATGCTTCTACGGATTACCAAAAATTCACAAACCAGGAGCCCCCCTCAGACACACAGTCTCACTTTATGGAACTTTCTGATCATGGGCTCCCACCCAAAACGTCCATTCTCCTGCTCCTCAGATGCTGCATGACCTGCTGTGCTTTTCCAGCACCACACACTCTCGACACACTACATGGAACACCGATGTACAGATTAGCCAAGGAGCTACACCAAAGACTAAAACAGTAGAAGACTCACACCACTCCATCCATTCACTTCTTCCAAGAATTCCTGAATGGCATTAAAGTCACCAAGACAGAAAATGATAAAATAATGGCCTTTAACGCATCAGCCCTGTTCAAATCCATCAATACAACATGACCAAAGAAACAGTGACAACACTGAAGAACCAAAAACATACGCCAAGCACCACCAACTTTACCATCAAGGACAACATCGTCAACTAGTGGACCTATGCCTTACCAGTCAATTCACTTTCAGTAACAAAACCTACAGACAAACCAATGGAACACCCATGGGATGTCCGACATCAGGGTTCTTAACAGAAGCGGTAATGCAGACACTCGAAAAAAACAGCTGTGCCAAACATCCAAACCAAACTTTGAATCCGTGACGTGGATGACATCTTTGTCATCACTGAATGAAACAAATTAGAGGAAACCTTCAAGACCATCAATAATATCCTTACTGGCATAAATTTCACAAAAGAGGGGGAAACTACAACAAATTGTCATTCCTAGATGTCACAGTACAGCGAACGCTCAATGGGGAAGTACAAATCAGCATCTACAGGAAAACAACACATACGAGCCAAATACTGAACTACAGAAACAATCATTCCAACACCTATCAATGAAGCTGCATTATTTCAATGAGCCACCACACACTACAGCACAAAGGATCTATGAACAGTGAAGGAAAATCACCTATAAAGTGTATTCAAAAAGAATGGGTACCCAATTAACACAATCCACCGATTTCTCAGCAACAAACTCAAACAATCAGGCAAAACTTGCCCATAAGCCCTAGCTACTCTCCCCTATATCAACTATATCTCAGAAATGACTACCAGACTACTCAGACTTCTTGGCATCATGGTAGTCCACAAACCCACCAACCCACTAAAACGGCAGCTAATACACTTAAAAAACCCTCTACAGACAACAAGCAAAATGAATGTCATTTACAAAAGCACTGTAACAAACACTATATTGGACAAACATGCAGAAATCTAGCCACTAGGATACATGAACACCAACTAACAACAAAAAGACATGACCACTATCACTAATATCCTTACATACACATGAGGAAGGACACCACTTTGACTGGAACAAGCCACCCATCCTAGAATGAACCAAACAGAGACACACATGAAAATTCCTAGAAGCATGGCATTCCAACTGGAACTCTATTAACAAACACTGTGATCTGAATCCCATCTACAACTCTCTGAGAAAAAGAATAGGAAATGACATCTCCAACACACGAAATGACATTACCATAGGAAATGACATCACCAACCAATGAAACCTAAACCCATAAATAGAAAGTGGGACATAATGCCAGCACTTCACTGGAGGACCACTGATGATGTTACCTCATATGGTGATGAAACTTCTGAAAATGAACCTTCCAACTAAGCGAGCGAACTTATGTCCATGTCCCAATACTCTTTATACTGTTCAAGAGATACATTTGAACCCAGTTGTTTATATCTAATATTTGATTCCCTTTTTATTCTTGAGAAGAACCTCAATGACTTCATTTATTGTTCTGTAATCCTACCAGCCTTATTTTTTGCTCTAACAGGAATACAATGATTCTGAATTCTAGTTCTCGCACTTTTGAAGGCCTTCCACTTATCAGGTGCTCCTTCATTTGTGAACAGACCTTTCCAATGAAGTTTTGAAAATCCTTGTCTTATACCATTAAAATTTGCTTTAATCCAATTTAAAAAGTGTATTTTTTTCATTTTTATGGAAGGTTGTCCTGTTCCCTAACTATATTAAAACAAATAGAATTATGATCACTTGACCCAAAGTGTTCCCCTGCCATCACTTCAGTCACTTGCCTGTCATACTAACCAAGAGAATGTCTAAGTTTGCTCCTTCATGTGAATGAATAAATTTGCTTTATTGCCACATATTGTCTGGCAGGAACATTGACATATTAACAAAGAAAATTTTCTTGAACACATTTAACAAATTCTCAATTATCCAAACCGTTAATACTGTGGTACGGTCAGACAATGTTTACAAAGTTAAAATCACCTACTCCACAACTTTATTTTCGTACATTTAACTGATATCTCTTATTTACTCCTCAATTTCCCTCTGACTATTGGAAGGTCTGTCGTCCAATCTCATCAAGATCATCTTTTGCTTTTATTTATAATTTCAATCATATTTTTCACTGGACGAGTTTTCAGAAATATCTTCTCTAGTTACATCAGCAATGTTTTTCTTAATGAAAAAAAAAGCCATTCTCGACCCCTCCCCCACCAACCTAATCTGCCTCTATTTAACATGCAATTTTTTTTGGTCTGGTGATTTAACCATGAGTTTTCAGTTCGGACATGGGTCGAAGGTAGTTAGGTTGATGAATTTCACGTTCTAACTTTCCCCAGTTAAAGAAGAGCTAAATATTTTGAATACTAGTAATCTGAAAGTAACATTTCTCAACAAAGCAGGGTCTGTGGACTTAATTCTGTTTCCAAGTCCACAGATATTTTTAAAGATGCAAATATTTGAAGCATTTCCTGCTTAGCTCGTAAGAGAAAGTGGTCCTGATCTGCGCAGTCTATTCATTAGTGATTAACTTCGATGTATGCTGGTCTGTTTGCAAGTGGGAACACATATAATTGTCTAATCTCTCAAATCCTTTCACAATCTTAAAGGATTTGACTTCATTCACTTTTCCAAATAAAACACCTCCATATTCATCTCACTCACCACAGTATTCATCACACTTCTTTGATTCTTATGGCATTACCATTCTGGCACCATTCCAATCAATATTTTCCCCATTTTTTGCAATGAAAATAAATCTAAATTATATCATACCTTTCAGCCCATTGACTGCCCTGCTAAGAAGGCACTATGAACTACAATAGTCCCATTCTCTGACACTCAATCCATAGTCTTTAATGTTGTGACTCTTCAGGTGTTCATCCAAAGGCTTTTTAAAAGTTGTGCAATTTCCCACCTCAACTATTCTTGCAGACAACGTATTCTCATCTCCCTCATGCTCTTGGTAAAATAATTCTTCATCACCACCCCTCCAATCTCACCTAAATTTTACTGGAAAAGATGATCCCTTGTCCCTGACTGTTATGTTAGATTTTGGGCTAATCTGAATGTTATTCTTAAAGCCATTATTAATTAAGATCGAGGATTGAAAGACAATGCATTCCTTTAAAAATGCACTTTAATGTGACAGACTGAGTCCCTCGAACTATTTATTTAAACTCTACTTACATTTAGCTTGTGTGAATGTTTCTGAAATGAATGATAGTGAACAACAGTTCAAAGGCTTAGTCCTCTCTCCCACCGAGAATTGACACTGAACATTTCGATATATAGGTGTTGGTTGTGAATGGTGAGTTTCACATTCAGATTAACACAACAGCTAACAAAAAGAGTCAGGTATAACAACACACTTGCATGGTCATTCTGACCTAGGAACAGAAAATATTGTAAATTCAATCTTGGACAGTGAGGAATTGCAGAAACTCAAATAGAAGTAAACTATTGTTGGTATTGTAAATCTAAAAGAGTTCTAAAAGGCTTTGAATATGAGGAAAAAAAGCATGATCTGACTGAAATGGATTTTGAATACCTGGAAATACTGAGCATAAGACCATAGAGTGACTGGAAAGTAAGGATATGAATTTTAAATTGGAGGTTTTATTCAGCAAGGAGTCTTTGTAGGTCAATGGGCAGAGTAGTATTTTTAAAAGGACATAGTACCTATCAGGACACAGGCAGTAGAGTTTTGTCAGATCCCTGATTCATTGAGGAAATAAGTGGAAAACTGGATGGAAAGAGTCTAGAAGTAACAGAAAGTAAATGAGAATTTCAGAAATTGTTGAGCTGAGTCAAAGGCAATTCAGACAATGTTACTGAGTGGTTCCACCGTTTCACAAACTTTCCTTTCTCATCGTGTTTCTCTTTCTCCTTTCTCTTAATCCCACCCTGTGGCGATTCTATATTACAACTTTTAACCCTATCTCTCTTTTTCTCTCTCTCTCCACAGATGTTGCCTGGCCTGGTGAGTGTTTCCTGTATTTTCTGATCTCATTACAGAGACAGCAGTAACTGATCTTGGTGACAATGGAGGTAAGTGATTGAGAGCCCTTTTTTTCATCATTAACAATCTAATTCAGTTTTAAACAGGTGTCTCAGAAAGGCGTTGACTGAGTGATAAATAAGTAGGGTCTTTATTGAAGGATGGAGATGATTCGCCTTCCAGATACGTTAATGGAGGAGATTACTGATTATTCAATGTTCAAAGTTAAACAAGTCAGGGTGGTGCGTAACTTGAAGGGAACTGAAGGCGATGGTGCATACATGCATCTGCTAGAATGGCCCTTGTAAGGTGGAAGAGACTGTGGGTTTGTGAGATTCTGTCAAAGTTCAAATTGTTGATACAAAAAAATCACTGACCGTCATCTGCGGCCTTGCCAAACTCTCGTTTTCACTCTCACAGTCTTTTTCCCTCCTCCCATTCAATCCGTCATCTTGTGTCATCCTGGACTGGGTGGAAAGTTTGTTTCCACAGTGAGCCCGAATTTTTTCAATGCTCTGAGTTGCTTTCATGATCAATCATGTTCATTTTCCTGGTGCCAGTCCCTAAAAATACATGATTCATTTAGCTCAATTTCAAATCCTGACTTTGTGATTCCTCACACCCCCTTTCTTTTGTTTTGATTGACTTTAATAGGGTACAGAACAGAAGAATTTGCACTTGGAAAATTGAAAGAAACTTCACATCAGGATCAATAACATCAAGATATGATTTTGAACATGGAAGGAGAAAGCTCAATTCACAGTGAATAGAAACTGCAAAGGTGTTGCTTGCGTGGGCAAGGATGTAGGCCATCACTTGATCTGTCAGCATAACTATATGGAGTCATGACAGGAGTGCAAATTTGGAGACTACAGGAAACAATTCAATTGCCTGTCTGAACTGGAAAGGCATCAACACATTCACCTCGGGAAATGGGCATTCACCTGTTCTGTGTGTGGGAAGGAATTCACCAACTCAACCAACATTGATGAGAAATGGACAGACTGGAAGTGCTTTAAAGGATCTGATGTTCAATCAATTTGTTCACACAGAAGTGAAACACTCAGGTGCTCTTACTGAGAAACTGAATTAAAGTGATTGAATGACATCATTATACACAAAGTTTGATGAATATAATACTGATGATGTGGTCTACATGGTTACAGTCTCTCTACATCAGGGAGACTGAATCTAAACTTAGGGAACAGTTTGCTGAGCATCGCAGCTGGACCTGCAGCAGCCAACTGGAGCTTCCAGTCTCTGCCGATTTTAATTTCTTTTTCCACTCCATTTCCAACATGACCATCATTGGCCTCCTCCATTACCACAATGAGCCACACAGCAAATTGGAGGAACAACAATTCACCTTTCGCCTGGGCAGCCTACAGCCCCAAGGACTCAACATTGAGTTCTCCAATTTTAAATAACTTCCCTTCCCGTCCCCTAACTCCCTTCCCAGCCCCTCCCCCTCCCTTTCACTGCTCCGTGCCACCAACTGGATCAATTCCTCCCATTGACCAACCATATCGTACCCTCTACCTTTCTTCACCTATCTCCATTTCGCCACCCTCTTTATCTGCAGCTCCCCCCACACACATCCCCAGTCCAGAAGAAGGGTTACACCCAAAACGTTGCCTTCTCCACCTCCTGACGCTGCCTGCCTTGCTATATTCTTCAGCCTCCTGCCTGTCCACTGATGTGGTGTACATGTATTTCCAAAAGACATTTGATGGATTGCCTCAAAATTTACATCTCATGTAATAAACTGGGTACAGCATTGTCTGAGTGACTGAAAACAGAGTAATGTTAAATGGATATCTTTTCTTCAGACTGGAGGAAAGTTTGTAATGGAGTTCCTCAACGAGTGGTATCATGACCTCTTCTTTTCCTGATTTCTATGAATAATCTACATTGGTGTCAACAACAAAAAAACTTGGAAGAATTATAAACTCTGAAGAGAATAGAGACATACTTCAAATTCATTTGCAAACATTAAAATTTGGTCTCTGGTCAATAATGATGATTAAAATCTCAATGGCATTTATCATACCCAGCATTCCCTAGGTGTGGAGTTTGCACATTCTCCCCATGTCTGCGTGGGTTTCCTCTGGGTGCTCCAGTTTTCTCCCACAATCCAAAAATGTGCAGGTTAGGTGAATTGGCCATGCTAAATTGGCCGTAGTGTTAGGTGAAGAGGTAAATGTAGGGGAATGGGTCTGAGTGGGTTGTGCTTCGGTGGGTCGGTGTGGACTTGTTGGGTTGAAGGGCCTGTTTCCACACTGTAAGTAATCTAATTAAGGTGTAGATGGTCCCCTACTGATAGATAGGAGAGCAACGTGAAGATGCAGTGCCTGTTGTGAACAGAGCCTGCGCAACCCGAGTGACGGCGAAGAACAAAGATTAATTTTCTCAGCTCTAGAAATCTTGTCAATGAGGCGGGAGGACAAGCCAATTGACCAGATGGGTGGAGACAGAGGCTTAATGAATATGTTGTGTAAACCAGAAAATCTGGAAAAGAAGTTCCGGTCCCAATGCTAGTGCCAAATGGAACTACGATTCCAGGCTTTCACCCATTAACAGGCCCCAAAGGGATACTGCCATAATTATTTAGAGCACTGAGCAGCAGGGTGCTTGCGTGATCACCATGCTTGTAGGGGACAATGTCTGGAATGCCTGGGAGGAGCTTGCTGCCCATTGTTGACAGAACAAAGAGCACAGTACAGGCCCTTCGGTCCTTGATGCTGTGACAAACTTTTATCCTACACTAACATCCAACTAACCTACGCTCACTTCAATTTACTAACATCCATGTGCCAGTCCAAGAGTCACTTAAATGTCCTGAATGTATCTGACTCCAATACTACTGCTGGCAGTGCATTCCATGCACCATCATTCTCTGTGCAAAGAATTCCTCAGGAGACAGACACAGAATATGACCGAGAGGGTACACTTCATTGTCCAATACTTCCCGAGAACAGAGAAACAATGCTATGTTCTTTGCAGCCTGCAACCCAACATCGATGAGGATGAGCACCTCGCCAAGATTTTCCCTATTTCCACTTTTTTCACTTCTCACCTTCAAACAACCGCCAAACATTAAACAAACCATTGTTTGCAGCAAACTGCCCAAACTTCCGGACCTCAACCACAACATCGTCAACCCTGTCAAGACAACTACTGCAAGACGTATCATAGTGTCGACATGGATACTACCATTACACATGGAGACACCACCCACTACCATGCGTGGCAGGTACTCATGTGACTTGGCCAACGTTGTCTACTTCATACACTGCAGGCAAAGATGCCCTGAGGCATGGTGCATTGGTGAGGCCAAGCAGACGCTATGACAACGGATAAATAGAAACCGCACAACAATCATCAGATTGTTCCCTCCCAGTTGGGGAACACGTCAGCGGTCAGGGACACTTGGCCTTAGATCCTTAGGTGATCATCCTCCAAGGCAGACTTCAGGATACGCAACAATGCAGAGTCACCGATCTGAGGCTGATCGCGAAGTCCATACCCATAAGGATGGCCTCAATGAGGATCTTGGGTTCATATGACACTACGGGTGACCCGACGACACTATACACTCTCACACAGACACTCACACATGAACGCACACACATTTTTACACCGGATTACAATTGTACACAAACACAGACAGACTCTCTCTCTCTCTCTCTCTCTCTCTCTCTCTCTCTCTCTATGAGGTCAATTTGCATTTGCACATTTGCAGATACAGTCTATTTTATTTGGTAAGTACAAAATCTATAGGCAGTCAGTCCATGTGACATTTTATAAGTTACTACTTTGGAAAGAGAACCAGTCTGACTCAAGGTTGGGACACAGACAGACTCTAACCTCACATCTTTGTCTGATCTGAGATGTCACCTATTTTTGCATAAAATGTTAAGTTATCTCAGGAATGTGATTTGAAAGTAATTCAGGGAGTTACGTATTAACGAATCTTAACCTGCAACCCCATTCTAAATGAATAAAGATTTAACAGCAATCTGGATTTGTTCAATCCATTGTATTACTTGCATGACACTTTGATTTTTCACTGTAAATTCTGTGCCCTATGATGCTGCCCCACTAGTTACCTGGTGAAGGAGCATTGCTCTGAAAGCCTGTACTTCCAAATTAATCTGCTGGACTCTCATCTAGTGTTGTGAGTCAATCTAGATAGAGGAGTTTGAAAATTGCGAGATGCTGTCAATTTTATGTTTCAGTGTAGATACATATGCAGATTCAGTCTCTTACAAATTCTGCTTCTCCTTGCCTCTGTTTTCTCCTATTGAAGCCAGAGACTAGATGTTTGTTCCCTTTGTTGATGTACTCTACTGACCAAGTTAGGTTTTCATGACAATTCCACAGCTTTCATGGGCACATTTAACTTGTGCCAGCCCCAATAAACTACCAATTAATTCAACTCGACTCAGAAAGGTTCTGTGCTTCCAAGGGATGTCTCTTCTGCCATTCTTTCTGGTTTAAGCCAATTCCATAGGTTAATCAAAGAGGAAGAAGTGCAGTTGTTAACATCAAATCAGGATCTTAAGGAGTCACATAAATTTTTGCAATCTAAATTTCATCAGATTTTAATCATGGAAGGTACAAACACCTTTCATAGAGGGAAAAAACCATACACACGTTCTGTTTGTGGATGAGGTTTCAGCCTATCATCTGGTCTGTCTAAGTATAAAGGTAGTCAGTATGGGAAGAAAGCATGAGGATGTGCAGTTTGTAGGAACAGATTTGTTTCCCCATTAAAGCTTTTTGGTGCAATCACACAGGGGAGAAGCCATTCACCTGCAGTGGATGTGGAAAAAGATTCACCCAGTTAGCCTACTTGCTGAGACAATAGCACTGGGTAAAAAAAAATCACCTGCTTCACGGGTGGGAAGGGATTCACTCAGCTATCCAGTCTGCTGAGACATCAATGCATCCACACAGATGATGCCAAGATTGAGCAAAATGCTTTAAAAGTTCATGGACTAATGTCTCATCAGCAGGTTCATACTGATGAGAGACCATTTATGTGCCCTAACTGCAAGACTGGGTTCAAGGCATTAGCCCAACTCACAGTTCACAGTGCGGACAGACCATTCTCCTGCACCGAGTGTAGGAAGGCAGTTATTCAGGTATCCCACCTAATGACACATCAGTGGTTTCACACTACAGAGAGACCATACAACAAATGTGGGAACAGGTTCTCTCAGTTATCCCCACTGCTGAGACACCAGTGAGTTCATGCTTTGGATAGGCCTTTCAGTAGCTCTAAGTTTGAGAAGTGATTTACAGCTTCATCCATCTGAATTGCACCCCAGTGGGTTCACATTGAAGAGGCCCCATTCAGGTTGAATCACTGCAGAACTGGCTTCAAGCACTCATTTAACCTCACAGCACATAAGCAAATTCACACTGGGGAGAGGCCATTCACCTGTTCTATCTGTGAGAAAGGATTCACTCAGTCACCTCACCTGAGGAAACACCAGCAAATTCACAAGTAACAACATTGATTGGATTGTGCAGTAAAGTCAGAAACAACAGTTGTTTATAATTGATAAGCTGCAAGTCCTTAAGTTAATAAAGCACTGGGACTGGAGACTATGCCCCAAAACAAAAATTTAAAGTGAGGATAGAAATTGTGAAAGTGGAGGCGATAAGTTTTCCTTCTGCTTCAGGGTAATGCCAAATGATGAGAGAATTGGAAACTAAAACTTATGTCAAGGTAAGTCCAGATCAATCCACTTAACGTTCGTGGTTGGGAAGACTGTAGAAGCAATAAGTTGGAAGAAATTAAATGATCATTTAAAAAATTACTGGTTAATGAATAAGTGTTAGTGTTAATTACTGAAATGAAAATTGAGTTTCATGAACTTACTTCTATTAGAGTCATAGAGATGTACAGAATGGAAACAGAATCTTCAGTGCAACCTGTTCCATGCCAACCAGATATCCCACCCCAATCTAGGCCCACCTGCCAGCACCCGGCCCATATCCCTCCAAACCCTTCCTAGTCATATACCCATCCAAACGTCTCTTAAATGTTGCAACTGTACCAGCCTCCACCACTTCCTCTCGTAGCTCGTCCCATACACATACAACCCTCTGTGTGAAAATGTTGCTCCTTAGGTTTCTTTTATATCTTTCCCTTCTAACCCTAAACCCCATAGTGATTACAGAAACATGGCTCAGGGATGGACAGGACTGGCAGCTTAATGTTCCAGGATACAAATGCTACAGGAAGGATAGAAAGGGAGACGGGGAGGGGGTGGGAGGTATTTTTCATAAGGATAGCGTTACAGCTGTAATGAGGGAGGATATTCCCGGAAATACATCCAGGGAAGTTATTTGGGTGGAACTGCGAAATAAGAAAGGGATGATCACCTTCCTGGATTGTATTATCGAGGTCCTAATAGTCAGAGGGATATTGAGAAACTAACTTGTAAGGAGATCTCAGCTATCTGTAAGACAAATATGGTGGTTAGGGTAGGGGATTTTAACTTTCCAAACGTAGACTGGGACTGCCATAGTGTTAAGGGTTTAGATGGAGAGGAAATTGTTAAGTGGGTACAAGACAATTTTCTGATTCAGTATGTGGATGTAACTACGAGAGAAAGTGCAAAACTTGACTTATTCTTGGGAAATAAGGCAGGGCAGGTGACTGAGGTGTCAGTTGGGGAGCACTTTGGGGCCAGCATCTAGAACTAGAGGGCATAGGTTTAGGGTGAGAGTGGAAAGATATAAAACCTATGGGACAACCTTTTCACACAGAGGGTGGTACGTGTATAGAATGAGCTGCCAGAGGAAGTGGTGAAGGCTGGTACAATTGCAACATTTAAGAGGCATTGGGATGGGTATATGAATAGGATGGGTTTGGAGGGATGTGGGCCAGGTGCTGGCAGGTGGGACTAGATTGGGTTGAGATATCTTGTTGGCAAGGACGGGTTGGACCGAAGGAGCTGTCTTCATGCTGTACATCTCTATGACTCTATGACTTTATGCCCTCTATTTCTGGGTTTCCTGACACCAGGGAAAAGACTTCACCTATTTACCCTATCCAAGCCCCTCATAATTTTGTAAACCACTATAAGGTCACCCATCTGCCTCTGACGCTCCAGGGAAAACAGCCCCAGCCTGTTCAGCCTCTCCCTATAGCTCAAATTCTCCAACCCTGGCAACATCCTTGTAAATCTTTTCTGAACCCTTTCACATTTCACAACATCTTTCCAATAAGAAGGAGACCAGAATTGCACACATTATTCCAACAGTGGCCTAACCAATGTCCTGTACAGCCGCAACATGACCTTCCAACTCCTATACTCAATACTCTGACCAATAAAAGAAAGCATACCAAACGCCTTCTTCACTACCCTATCTACCTGCGACTCCACTTTCAAGGATATATGAACCTGCACTCCAAGGTCTCTGTTCGGTAACACTGCCTAGGACCTTACCATTAAGTGAATAAGTCCTGCTAAGATTTGCTTTCCCAAAATGAAGCACCTCGCATTTACCTGAATTAAACTCCATCTGCCATTTCTCTGCCCATCTGGTCCAGATCCTGTTGTAATCTGAGGTAATCCTCTTCGCTGTGTACTACACCTCCAATTTTGGTGTCATCTGCAAACTTACTAACTGTACCTCTTATGCTCGAATCCAAATCGTTTATGTAAATTAAAAAAAGTAGAGGACCCAGCACCGACCCTTGTGGCACTCCACTGGTCACAGGCCTCCAGTCTGAAAAACAACCCTCCACCACCACCCTCTGTCTTCTACCTTTGAGCCAGTTCTGTATCCAAATGGTTAGTTCTCCCTGTATTCCGTGAGATCTAACCATGCTAATCAGTCTCCCATGGGGAACCTGATTGGACGTCTTACTGAAGTCCACATAGATCACACCTACCGCTCTGCCCTCATCAATTCTCTTTGTTACCTCTTCAAAAAACTCAATCAGGTTTGTGAGACATGATTTCCCACACACAAAGCCATGTTGACTCTCCCTAATCAGTAATTGCTTTCCAAATACATGTACATCCTGTCCCTCAGGATTCCCTCCATCAAATTGCCCACCATCGATGTCAGGCTCACTGGTCTATTGTTCCCTGGCTTAAACAGTGACACCATGTTCGCCAACCTCCAGTCTTCCGGCATCTCACCTGTGACTATCGATGATACAACTATCTCATTAAGAGGCCCAGCAATTACTTCTCTAGCTTCCCAGAGTTCTCAGGTACACCTGATCAGGTCCAGGGGATTTATCCACCTTTGTGCATTTCAAGACATCCAACACTTCCTCCTCTGTAATTTGGACATTTTGCAAAGTGTCACAATCTATTTCCCTACACTCTATATCTTCCATATCCTTTTTCTCAGTAAATGTTGATGCAAAATACCCGTTTATTGTCTCCCCCATTTTCTTCAGCTCCACACAAAGGCTGCCTTGCTGATCTTTGAGGGTTATTTTTGAAAAGACACAGGCAAAGTTGATGAGGGCAAAGCAGTCCATGTGGTATACTTGAGCTACCAAAGCCATTTGATACAATACCACAAAAACAACCTAATGAGCAAAGATAGAGCTCATAGATTAAAAAGGACATTAAAAACTTCGATATGGAATTAGCCAAGTGACAGGGAATGAATTAGTAGGTAATGAACTTTTTTATCCTGCACTTTCCTGCACCTATCCTGCACTATCCTGCACTGCAAAGTGTGGTACTGGAAAAGCACATTTCGAGCCTAAGCTCTTCACCAAGAATTTTGGTGGGAAGGGGGTGTGTGTGGGAGGAGGGACTGAGAGGTAATTGAGAGGGGATGGGGCTGAGGGGAAGGTAGCTAGAAATGTGATAGGTAGATGGACGTGGGTGGGTGATGCTGATAGGTCCGAAAGGAGGGTTGAGTGGATAGGTGGGGAGGAAGATGGACTGGTCAGACAGTTGAAAAGGGTGGTGCTGAGTTGGAAGGTTAGTTCTGGGATAAGGTGGAGGGAGGGGAAATAAAGAAACTGGTGAAATCCACATTGAACTCGGAAGGTCCCAAGGCAGATGATGAGGTGTTCTTCCTCCAGGTGTTGCGTGGCTTGAGTTTGGCCGTGGAAGAGGCCCAGTACTTGCGTGTCCTTGGCAGAGTGAGAGGGCACGTTAAATTGTTTGGCCACAGGGCGGTGGGCTTATTTTTAGTGCATGTGTCCCAGAGATGTTCTCTGAACCTGGAGTATGTTTTGTATTGAAGCTTCCTAGGGACAATGTTGGGTACTTGTGTTACCTAATACACATTGCCACAAATGCACACCAAGTTGAACAGTTACTCAAACTGTTGCTCATACCTATATATATATTTAGTCACTGTTTGTTAAACATATTGACCTGTGGTTACCACATTACAGCACTTCACAGTTACCTTCCAAAAGCCTCTTCAGAAATTAAAGTCAAAGAAACAGTCAATACACCAAGTATGTCTTGATGGGACTCAAATTTTAAACTCTTGTGTTATAAATAGCCACAGAGAGAGACTCCAAGGAAAACTTTGACAGTGAAGGATTCTAAGGTACCCCTAACCTCGAAGGATCTGTTAATGGTTCCCTTTAGCCTTTGTAATGAGCCAGTAGATAGTTGTTTATCAAGAACGCAAATTTCAATGCAAAGTATCCCTTCCCCATCCATCCCAAAACCAATCAGCTTTGTGACATGACTCTGTGTTGAACTCAACTGCTCTTTAAATACTCAGTGTAGAAATCACAGCCAGTTAATGATGCTTGTTGCAACAGCAGTCGACAATACTTAACTATGAGATATGAAGGGGGAGCTCTGACTTGCAAAAAAGTCCTGAGGAATGCCAATGTTTGTTTTCTACAGGAAATGAAGTTATTTTTCCAAAACAACAAATTAGAAATTATCTTTCTGCAATATTCCTCAGAGTAGCTTTCAAAGATTTTTTGTAGAAACATAACCTGCCCATTTCCCTTGAAATATGTGCCTATGTCACACAGTTTCCGCCCACCCCAGTTACTAAAACTATGAGAATTAAATTCTATTTCTGGTTTACATTGCAGCAGTGTTTTTGCTATCCTCACAATTTCAAACTTTACAATCACAGGAAGTGCTCAATTGTCATCGATTTTCAACAATGGACAAAAATGGTACATAACTATCTACAAATGAACAGGTGATCAAAATATGGAGAGAAACATACAATCCAGATGTAACACCTTTAAAAGTAGTGAAAAAGAGCCATTGCTCAGTCCATGATAGAGATCGTTTTGGATGGATGTTATTGCACTCCTGTCAATCGATTCCAGTGCAGCTACAACACGGACATCCAACAATGTGAAAAAGTACATGTACCTTCTGTTCTAACAAAACAAGATAAATCCAATCCAGCCAATCCAACTGCCCCATTAATCTCATTTCATAATTTAACTCTTGAAGTGCATGCATCATTCTTGTAATCGCTGTTGTGTTCTCTCCAAAATCAGTAAATCCTTTCCAAGCTCCGTGCCCAGATCTGCTGTAAGGGATCTAAGATTTTGTAAACTGCAGCATGAGTTCTGAATCATTGTACTTCCAGTGTTCTAGATATTAGGGCCAGAATTCTATTTGCCTTCTTGAACAATTTCTTTGCCTGTTTGTTGCATCTTAGAAGATCTGTGCACCTGAACCCTCAAATCTCTTTGGACATCCACTGCATTTTAACTTTAGTCAGATTACTGTTCATATACTTCAGCTTTGCTTTTAACACTACCATTCCCCAGTATCTGATCGGATTGCTGAGCTTGAATACGTCCCTCTGTAACTGGATCCTGAACTTCCTGACTGGGAGACTGGAGTGGGAACAGCATATGGAATACCATCACACTGAGCACAGCACCTCCCCCCCCCCCCACCACCTAACCCCCTGCCCCCCCATGGCTGTGTGCTCAGTGCACTGCTGTTCACCGTGGTGATGTATGACTGTGCAGTGATGCACAGCTCAAATCATTATTAATATCGCTGATGACGAAGATAATGGGTCTCATTAGCAGAAATGACAAGTCAGCATACAGAGAGGAGGTGCAATGGTGAACGGACGAGTGCAGAGTCAACAACCTGTCTCTGAATGTGGACAAAACAAAAGAGATAGCTGTTGACTTCAGGAGGACACAGAGTGACCACTCCCCACTGGACATTGACGGCTGCCCTGTGGGGATTGTGAAGAGCATCAAATTTCTTGGCATCTACCAAATGGAGAAATTCACCTGGCCCCTCAACTCCTGCTCCTTGGATGCTGCCTGACCTGCTGCGCTTTTCTAGCAACGCATTTTCAGCTCTGATCTCCAGCATCTGCAGTCCTCACTTTCTCCATAGCCAAGAAAGCCCAGCAGCATCTCTACTTTCTGCAAAGATTGAGGAAAGCCCATCTCCCAACCCCCATCCTCACTATATTCTAATGAGGGTTCATTGAGCTGCTGCATCACTGCCTGGTTCAGGAATTGCACCATCTTGGAACTTAAGACCCTACAATGGATAGTGAGGACAGCTGAGAAGGTCATCAGAGTCTCTCTTCCCTCCATTACAGACATTTACACCACACACTGCATCCACAAGGCGAACAGCATTGTGGACCACCCCACACACCCTTCATTCAAATTCCTCTCTCTCCTGCCATCTGGCAGAAGATACCAGAACATTTGGTCTCTCACAGCCAGACTGTGCAACAGTTTCTTCCCCCAAGCCATCAGGCTCCTTAACACTGTATGATCACACTCTATTCTATTTGCAATTTTTGGATGACTTTTTGAATTGCTGATAAAACAATGTTTTATTCATGATCATTCATTGTTACATTGTAATTTGTCCACCACTGTGCCTACGGTCTTGTTTTGTCAGGAATTACTGAGACATCTTGTATGTTTTTACTTTTCAATGCATTTTACACTGTCCTGTGTATGACTATTCTCTCATGTGGTCCCTGTGTTCCTGTAGCACCTTGGTCCTGGAGGAATGCTTTCTCATTTTTATTGTACGAGCTGTATATGGTAGAAATGACAAATGAAGCTACTGTCCTCTACTCTTCATACCATCCAGAGAGTATACTGATCTATGCTGTCACACTTGCTTACATTGCAACTCAGCTGCCATAGTAACCTAAGTCTATCAATAGGCATTTGTAATTTTATGCAGTCTTTAACAAGTTTACGGTTTTGATTTTCTGCATTATTAAAAGTCATTAATAAATGTTGTGACTAATTGAGGCCATAATACCGATTCTTGTAGGTCACCATGAACCATATCCTACCAATGTGAGTACCTACCCATTATCCCTATTTTCTGTCACCTGTCAATCAAGTTCT
Source organism: Chiloscyllium punctatum (assembly GCF_047496795.1). Lineage (NCBI taxonomy): Eukaryota > Metazoa > Chordata > Chondrichthyes > Orectolobiformes > Hemiscylliidae > Chiloscyllium > Chiloscyllium punctatum. The sequence goes on along the minus strand of NC_092787.1, from coordinate 35,340,700 downwards.
CAGCCAAATCAGTCATTAGCCCTTAATTCCTTTCTCATTTTACAGTATGTTATGTGTGATTTCATCAGATACCTTTTGGAAGTCCATATGGACACCATTCCCCAATCAGGGCTTATGCCTGAAACGTCGATTCTCCTGCTCCTTTGATGCTGCCTGACCTGCTGCGCTTTTCCAGCATTTTTCAGCTCTGATCTCCAGCATCTGCAGTCCTCACTTTCTCCTAACATTCCCCAATCCACTACCTTCGTTACCTCCTCAAAAAAAATCACTGATGACTGGAATTTTCAGCTTTGAAGAACAAGAGAAGAATATATTGAATTAATTAACTTAATTTAACAAAGTTAGAATTTTCTGTTTTGAATTTCCATTCTGTACTGACAGTAATAACAATTCTAAATTTCTTTTTAAACAACTCTCAAACCAAACACCATAGCAAGAACTGCCGAAGGCACTTGACTTATTTGGACCTGAACATCACCAGCCTTTGAAGGTGAAAGAAAAAGCTTTTGTCTGTCTACCTTTCAGAAAATGTTTGAAACACTATTCTGACTTTAAGAACACTGAGACACAGAAGAACCCGAGTATGAGTATTCTAGCTTACTGCCCGTGTAGTAAAACCTGTGCCCAGTTATACAAATTGAAAAAAAAACATCACTATATTACTCTGAGGAGAAACCACACACACGGTCTGAGATCAATCAACCTGGACTGACACAAGTGCCATGGAGAAACCATGGAAATGTGATTATTGTGGAATGGGCTTCAGTTATCCATCCCGGCTGGGATACCATCATTAGAGCCATACTGGGGAGATGCCATGGAAATGTGAGGAATGTGGCAAGAGATTTGTTTCTCTACCTGCTAGAAACCATCAACACAGTCACATTGGGGAGAAGCCTTTAATCTATTTCATGTATGGGAAAGAATTTGCACAGACCACTGTCCTAGCATTACCTCAGCAAATTCATACTGACCAGAGGCCCTTCTGCAGCACTGTCTGTGGAAAGAGGTTTAGGAAGTCATACAATCTCACTGTACACCGGCGGGTTTATACTGGGGACAGACCATTCACCTGCTTTGTGTGTGGGAATGGATTTAATGTATCCTCCCACTTGCTGAGTTCAGATTGGGGAGAGGCCACTCGCCTGCTCCGAGTGTGGGAAGGGATTCATTGTGTCCTCCCACCTTCTAAAGCACTAGCAAGTTCACAGTGTGGGAAGGTATTTACTCAGTCAGCCGAACTGGCAGCACATCTGCGAATTCACATGAAGGAGAAGCCATTCAGCTGCATCCACTGTGGAAAAAGCTTCAGATTTGCATCTGAAGTGACTGCACACCAGTGATTCCACCAGGGAGATACTGTTCAAGTGCTCCATCTATGGGAAGGCATTCACTCAGTCATCCCACTGTCTGATATACGAGCGAATTCACATTCTTGAGAAGCCATTCAGCTGCAAAACCTGTGGAAAGAAATTCAAGCTTTCGAGCAATCTCAAAACACACCAGCAGATTAACGATGGGGGAGGCCAAACACTTGCACTGTACGTGGGAAGGGATTCCCTTGGTTACCCAGCCTGTTAAGACACCAGCAATTTCACAAGTTTCAATGAGATTTCCCTTATTCTCATGTGATATGCTCCCAGTTGATGGTAATACTGGACAAATTGGACCACTGAGTTAAACCTGGCTTCATACATAATAGGTTTACTTTTTGTAGTTTAGTTAGGATAGCAGTCAGTAACTATTCAAATGTTCTTTCAACAAGACAACACAAGTTTATTACTAAAAAAAGATAAAATGTCTGTACCTAAATAACAATTTTGAAGGATTTAATAGCAACAACAATTTAGCTATATTTCTTTAAAACTTGATGAAAGATTTGACAATACTATAGTCAATATTTCCCAAATACACATGAACAGCAAAATTGATAATTACAAATTCTATTTACATAATACTAAATATAAAACAGCCTGATTCATAATTGGTCCCTAAAAGTTCTACTTCATAAATCAATCTTCTACACACTACACAAATTCATCCTCCACAACATTCATGCTGATTAGGTTCACCCAAACAATATGGAAATGGAAGTTGCCCATCATTACTGTATTAGTTATATTACATGTACATCTAGTTTTCTGATTGATATTCAAAAGGAAATTTCATAGGAAGTACCAAATTAAATAGATACAACTGACTTTAACAGAAAGTCCAAATGTTTATCATTACTCATAGTATTATCGCTAAGTTGGGCTGGGATTTTTCAACACAAATTATAAAAGTCACCAGTGACCATCCTTGTGACCTGGATGTAATTAAGAGAAAAAACATACCTCCTGAAATCACTTGTGAAGATGTCTCTGTAAGTGTGCCACGAAGTGGGATTTTTGAGTGACACCTTTCCTCCATTAGTGCAGATGCATGGCTTCTGTCCAGTGTGAACTTGCTGGTGGGTTGAGTTGATTACCTGAACCCAATTCCACATTGAGTACATCTGAAAGATCTCTCATCGGTGTGAATATATTGATGGGACATCAATTCCCCAGAGCTTTAAAACACTTCCCACAGTCTAGGCATTTAAAAGATATCTTCCTACTGTGAACTCACTGGTATGGCAGGGGATGGATTTTCTGAGTGAATCCCTTCCTGCACTCATTGCAGGTAAATGTTCTCTCTAGTGTGAGTGTGCTGGTGTACAGTGAGTTGAGATGACCATCTGAATCTAGACCCACAGTGAGAGCAGCTGAATGGTTTATCATCAATGTGAACACGTTGGTGTGAATTAAATTCCCTAGAACTTTTATAAAATTTCCCACAATCTTGGTATTTGAAACACTTCTACTCAGTGTGAATACACTGGTGTTCCTTGAGGTGGATTGGTTCAATGAACCCTTTCCCATACTCAGTGCATGTGAATGGCCATTCCCTGTTTGACCTTGCTGATTTGTCAACAGGATGGAGAACTGAATGAATCCCTTCCCACATTCCAAGCAGAAAAATGACCTCTCCCCAGAGTGAAGATGCTGGTGTAACTGAGTTGTGATGATCTCCTAAACCCAATCCCACAGTTAGAGTACCTGAACATTCTCTCCTCAGTATGAATATGTTGATGGAGCATCAGTTCCCCAGAATTTTAAAGCATTTACTTCATTTAAAAGATCTCTCCTGATGAGACTGCAGACAGATGAAACTTTTATAGCACTTCCTGCAGTTTTGGCATTTAAAGGTCTCTCCTCAGTGTGAATCTGCTGATGTGACTGGCGATGGGATGATTGAGTGAATCCAATTCCACATTCAGAGCAGATGAATGGCTTCTCCCAATGTGATTGCACTGGTGAACACTGAATTGAGATGATTACTTGAAGCCAGCCCAACAATCAGAGCACCTAATCATCTCTCCTCAGTGTGAGCATTCTGATAGGACATCAGATCCTCGGAGTTTTTAAAGCACTTCCTACAGCCAGGACATTTAAAAGGTCTCCTCAGTGTAAACTTGTAGGTATGTCATCAGAGTGGATAACTGAGTGAATCCCTTCCCACACAGGGAGCAGGTGAACAGCTTCTTCCCTGTGTGAACACCCAGTGTGGAATCATAGAGTTGTAGAGTTTACATCACGGAAACAGACCCTTCAGCCCAACCAGTCCATGCCAAACATAATCCTAAATTATACTAATCCCACCTGCCTGCTCCTGGCCCATAGCCCTCCAAATTTTTCCTATTCATTTTTCAATCCAAATGTCTTTTAAATGCTGTAATTGTAGCCACATCCATCATCTCCTCAGGAAGTTCATTCCACACGCAGGCCGTCGTCTGTGTAAACAATTTGCCTTTTTTTAACAAAGAAAATTACAGCACACGAACAAGCCCTTCGGCCCTCCAAGCCTGCACCAATCCAGATCCTCGATCTCTCTCCTCTTACCGTAAAAATCTGCCTCTTCATATTGAAATTCACAACTAAGGGAAAAGACAACTACCATCAACCCTATCTGTATGTCTAATTATTTTATAACCTTCTATCAGGAGTGGAGAGTGAATCCTTTCTCACAGTCCCTGCATTTCGAATTGTGACAAAAAATATTCCTGGTTTGACTAGTCCATGGGTGCTGAGTTTCTGCAAGAAGTCTGCAGTTTCATGACAGAAGCTGGGGGTTTTAGTACAATGGGTTTGAAGATGCCCTCGAGATAGCCAGAGAAGTTCTTCAACAACCAGTTCTTCATCCAGAACAGCCACAAGAGAGACTCAAGGAGAAACCATGGAACTGTATGGATTGTGGGAAAGGATTCAAGTGCCCGTCTGTTTTGGAAATTCACTGGTGCGGTCACACTGGGGAGAGGCCTTACACTTGTTCTGAATGTGAAAAGGTATTCACTCAGTCATCCCACCAGTTGACACAGCAGCGTATTCACAAGACAAGAGACCTTTCAAATGGATTTCGATAGAATTTCCAGGGAACTGATGCTTTGGCAATACATTCGCACTGATGAAAGACCTTTTGTGTACTCTCATTGTAGTGCATGGTTCAAGCAATCAGCTGATCGTGATGATCTTCAATCTGGATTTAGGCTCTTGTCAGGAGCAACCATTTAAATGCATGCTTTTACTAACTAAAAAATGGCTCCTTAATGTAAATCACATAAAATGGCATCGCAAAATGACTTCCAGGAGCAAACTAACAATTCTATTTAAAATGGCATCTAACTCTGCTGAAAACTGCATTCTTGAACTAATTGAAAGAGAGTAGCAAACAATGCCCTGTTCATAGTCTGAATTAACTAAGTAAGAGATTGCATTATTAAAGTATCCAAACTGGCATTGGAAGACAGGTGACAAGAGATAAAGACATGCAAACAAGTCCATTCCCAGGAAATATCACAGGTTTAATTTTATGTCTATTTGTCATTTCATTTCATTTTATTGGATTAGTTTTGTAATTAAGGCTGTTCTGTTTGTTAAGAGACCTGCAAATATTGTCTGTGTTTTAAGATTGTGCATAGCTTTTGCAGAGTACACAGAGATGCTTAACACCTGTGTTGTTGGATAACCTATGCCCGACATCATAATAAATTGTTAAAACTTGCTAAAAGAGACCGAGCTGCTAGTACTTATTTGACTGACCGCAGAACTGAGAGGACCCTCTTGGGGGTCCAGATCTTCAATCTCACCAGTGAATTCACACTGCGGTGAGGCAGTTTTCCTGTCTTGTGTGTGGGAAGAGATTTACTGCATCACCTAGCTTGTGGATACACCAGGGACTTTGTTCTGCAAAGATAATCCTGATCCTGCCCTGATCGTGGAAAGGGATTCACCAATTCATCTGAGCTGCTTATACACTAGTGAGTCCACAGGCAATTCACTTGCCTCAAGTGTGGGAAAGGAATTGTTCAGTCATCCATCCTGTTAAAATACTAGTGGGTTCACACTGAGGAGAAACCTTTTTAAATATCCAAAGGGCAGGAAAGTCCACAAATGTTCTGTTGAACTGATAGTCCATTAACATGTTCACTTTCACAAGAGACCATTCTCATGTTCTCACTGTGGCACTGGGTTCAAGCAATCATCTGACCTTTCTGCACATCAGCTAGTTCAGACTGGGGAGAGGCTGTTCTCATCCTGTGAATGTGGGGAAGGATTCACTCAGTCAGCCAAGCTGCTTAGACACTGGCAGAGGTTCACCAGCAGAACACCAGAGGAGAGTGACTGGAATTTTCAGTGCAGCCAGGACTATACCATTTGCATTATGAGTCTCTTTCTGCTGATATTAATAAATTTCAGTCCATTTTAAGGTGCTAATGATCTGGCTGAAAAACAGCTTTGTCAGTTGTTTTTTGTTTAAAACAACATGTTAAGTCTTTTTAATATATCATTAGTTTCTCCCTCTCCTCCATCTTCAACTTCAACAATAAATGCAAGTATGTGGACTTCTTTATCACTGAAACTGAGACAATCTGATCAGCTGGTCCTGCAGCTTGACTCTCTGGTATTTGTGCCTTTGAATAAGGACCCTTTCGGGGGGGGGGGGGGGGGGGGGGAAGAGGGGAGGGAAATAGGAATATATTAGTGCTGGGAGCAGTATAATTTGAGGGATACCCACAAGGCAAGCAGGTCCGGTTCTCTCCAAGACATGAATGCAACTTCTGTTGCTTGTTCTTTTTGTTCTTTGCTGTTCCTGCTGTTCCAAAGAAGTTCGTGGCTTCAACTGTTTGAACTGTTTCCAACATGTGATGATCCCACAGTGAACAATGACAAGGTCTAATGTTGCACCAGGGAAAGAGAAGCACCCTCTGAGACAGGGCTCTGACACCATCTGGTGTGAAGGACAGGCAGTTCGATTCTTTTACCTGTCATTACTCTGTCAATTGAAATGACATGAAATGATATGAAGTAGCAATATATTTACAAATTTGAGTTTGTATTTACAATGAAATGTCACCTATGCCATCTGAGTGCCCTCAGAAATTTCCTGTGCTGTTTCTGTCACTACGTGCACTGTGATGGTCTCTCCCTGGCTGGCAGCAGTTGATCTGACACACACCTTGGCTTTAAATAAGGAGCTGGTGGCTGAAATCCCAGGTGATCCTGGCAATGTACTGCTAGGGCACTGGAGAGAGCATACTGTGAGCCATAGAGGCCTGTGAGGCATCTATAATGAGGTGAACAGTAGAGAATTGTGTAAGGTAATTCACTGGAGCTCATGGAGAGAAACACTCCATGAAATTCACAGAAATTGACACCAGGCTGATTTTTTGTAAAATTGAGGTGGGGTTTTCTCTTGTGGGTGACTCTAGAACTAGAGGGTGATGTTTTAAATTTAGGAATTGCCTTTAAAAACAAAGAGGAAGAGAAGATCTTTATAACAGACATTCAAGTGATTTTGGGACTCTGTCTTCAAAGGTGGCGGAGATGAAATCACTGAATATTTTGAAGGGAGAGGTAGCAATGTTTTTGGTTAGAATTGGGGTTAAAGATTATTGGGAGTAGATGGGAATGTGGAATTTGGAAGACAAGCAGATGAGCAATGATCTTATTGAACAGAAGAACAGGCTCGGGGCCAAATGATCTGTATCCTCTCTTAATTCATATGTTTATAAGAAGCTGGGAACTTGGCAGTGAGTAACTCACTTCTGGCTCCCCAGTTACAACAGTATGTGCTATCTACTGGATGCAACTCAACAACTGACCAAGGTTCCTTCAATAGAACCTTCCAATCCCACAACCTCTAATGTGTGGAAAGACAAAGGCAGCCGACACATAGCAACACCACTTGCTACAATGTCTCCTCCAAATCCCACACCATCCTGACTTGGAAATAGTTCCCCTTTCCCTCACTGTCACTGGATCAATTTTGTCAGGTTCACTCCTCATTTAATCCTCTGTTTCTGACTGGAGACTAATTAATATTTAGTTAACTGAAGGGTGTCTTCTTCAGTTAAATGTTAATTGCAAAATGACTTCCATAACCTTGTAAGTTGATTTCAGTAAAAACAAAATGTGACCTGTCAGTAGGTGGTGAAGTTGAATTGGACTTTATTATGCAGGTGTCTGACTGAAGATCGTTACTTATCTCCCCCAGCATAGTCCTAATATCTCAGGTAGTGGTCGAACTATCAAGTGCACTCCTATGTAAAAGTTCACAGAAGAGGATTTAATATCTCTACTTTCTTCACTGAAAATAGTACTTTTTTTTCAGGCCGTGTAACTGGTGAAAATTCTTTGCACATTCAGTGGGGAGGGAATTGCCTCATGGAATTATTGGTGTACTGTTAATTCAGAAACCCAGGTAACATTCTGGGGACCCAGATTCAAATCCCACTGTGGCAGATGGTGGAATTTGAATTCAATAAATATCTGGAATTAAGAATCTAATGATAACCATGAATCGATTGTCAGAAAAACCCATCTGGTTCACTAATGCCCTTTTGGGAAGGAAACTTTCATCCTTGCCTGGTCTTCCCCACTTGTGACTCCTGACCCATAGCAATGTGGTTGACTCTTAACTGCCCTCTGGGCAATTAGCAATGGGCAATAATGCTGCCTAGCCAGTGATGTGCTCATTCCGTGAATGATTAAAGAAATAAAAATTCACGAGCACTCTCATTTATTGATGTGTGGCCTTTTTTTTCTCCAGTTAGAACAATGTTTGAAATATTTTTTCCCACCAACAGAACAGAGAAACATTTCTCCTTCCACGTTCAAAAGTGGACGATTTGATGTCTTAGTGAATTTACTGAATCAATCAGATGTGATATTTCACCTTGGTTTTCTGTTTCCAAATTATTTTGTTCTTATTCCCTGTAAAATGAGTTGACAGAGTCAGCATCACTATCAACATAGGACAGAACATGACAACCCTCCCCACCAACCTATCACAATTTCCCCCCACTTGCATCTATCTATCTATCACCTTCCCTCCACCTGCACCATTTATCTCTCATTCTGCCCCACTCCTGATGAAGGACTTATGCCCGAAACGTCAACTCTCTGCTCCTTCTACCCTCTTTGACTTCAAATCCACCCCTGCCTTCCACCAAGTTGTCAAAAGTGAAATGGATTTTTTTTTGGGGGGGTGCTAAAAGGATCAAAGGTTATGGGAACAAAGCGGATACTGAATTGGATAATTAGCCAGGATAATATTAAACGGCGGTGCAGGCTCGCAGGGTTAAATGCCCTGCCCCGTTCCTATTTTCTCTATTTCATTATGGCCCTGTACACCCAAGCTCGACATGTTATTTGTTGAACCAAGAGCAGGTTTTAAACAAAATCTTCTGACTCACTCTACCCCCTCCTGCAAGGCCACCACCATCAAAACACACAGCTAAGACTCGGTGTGCTGGTCTAAACTATTACCAAATATTGAGGGGCGGCTTTTTCGGGTAACTACACGGGAATATAATCTCTCACATTGATTAAAGACTATTTCTCAACAGCTGAAAATATCACCTGCAGCCTGAGAGTGGGTGATGATGCTTAAAAACCTGTTTGACCACTGTTTTACAAATACCAGGCACTAGGACCCGGCTTGAAACAGACAATGTGCGGCCCCACCTATTTCCAGGCGCGTTGCCAACCTGATTACGCATGCGCCTTGTTCACTGGGATCCAAGATGGCGGGGCCTGCACGGGAAGTTGTCTAAGGTAAAGGCCCCAAGAACGCAAATCAGGGACTTGAAGAAAGATCATCGAAGTTTTAGATATTTTACAAGTGTTTATAAACCCTTCCTGTCCCCCCACCAGCTCCTTCCACTGCCCCGCATCCTTACCACCTGCAGATGAGAAAAGAAAATGTCAGCCATTGTCACTTTAGTGGCTGCCTCAGACAAGGGCTGGGACCGCGATTGCGCACCACTTTCCTGTGTCCTGCATAGGGCACATTCACCACCGCGGGGCATGATGGGAAGGGAAATACGCCACTTGTGCATTTTTCTTTTTGTACGATCTGGTGTGTAGGGAATAGCGTGTTGCATTAGAGAAGTTATACTACAATACTGGCTCAAAGGTGGAAGGTAGAGAGTGGTGGTGGAGGGTTATTTTTCCGACTGGAGGCCTGTGACCAGTGGAGTGCCACAAGGATCGGTGCTGGGTCCTCTACTTTTTGTCATTTACATAAATGATTTGGATGCGAGCATAAGAGGTACAGTTAGTAAGTTTGCAGATGACACCAAAATTGGAGGTGTAGTGGACAGCGAAGAGCGTTACCTCAGGTTACAACAGGATCTTGACCAGATGGGCTAATGGGCTGAGAGGTGGCAGATGGAGTTTAATTCAAATAAATACGAGGTGCTGCATTTTGGGAAAGCAAATCTTAGCAGGACTTATACACTTAATGATAAGGTCCTAGGCAGTGTTGCGAAACAAAGAGACCTTGGAGTGCAGGTTCACAGGTCCTTGAAAGTGGAGTCGCAGGTAGATAGGATAGTGAAGAAAGCATTTGGTATGCTTTCCTCTATTGGTCAGAGTATTGAGTACAGGAGTTGAGAGGTCATATTGTGGCTGTACAGGACATTGGTTATGCCATTGTTGGAATATTATGTGCAATTCTGGTCTCCTTCCTATCAGAAATGAAACGTGAAAGGGTTCAGAAAAGATTTACAAGGCTGTTGCCAGTGTTGGAGGACTTGAGCTACAGGGAGAGGCTGAACAGGCTGGGGCTGTTTTCCCTGGAGAGTCGGAGGTTGGGGGGTGACCTTATAGAGGTTTACAAAATTATGAGGGGCATGGATAGGGTAAATAGGCAAAGTCTTTTCCCTGGGGTCAGGGAGTCCACATCTAGAGGGCATAGGTTTAGGGTGAGAGGGGAAAGATATAAAAGAGACCGAAGGGGCAACTTTTTCATACAGAGGGTGGTACGGGTATGGAATGAGCAGCCAGAGTAAGTGGTGGAGGCTGGTACAATTGCAACATTTATGAGGCATTTGGATGGATATATGAATAGGAAGTGTTTGGAAGGATACAGGTCGATTGCCGGCAGGTGGGACTAGATTGGGTTGGGAAATCTGGTCAGCATGGACAAGTTGGACCGAAGGGTCTGTTTCCATGCTGTACATCTCTAGAACTCTAGGACTCTAATACTGGTGGTGTAATGAACAGTGAAATGCAAGTGTTCTAATAGTTTGTTCAGGAAAATATTCCACAATGGTATGCCACCAGTTTAGTGAGAGAGATGGCAGTGAGAGTCTTCCTTTTCAAAAATGAGTGATCAGTGTGTCAGTATGGAATGTTTAAGGTTTTTACTCATTGCACCATGCGGTTTAGGCTAATAAGGGAAGAATATTAAAGAGTCTAAAGTAAGAAAAATTAGCTGGTGGAAAGTCAAGTTCATTGATTAGTGGAAAATAATCTGGAGTAAAAGGTGTGTGGTAATTGGACATCGGACTAACTTTAAAAATGAAATATTATAGGCACAGACAATTTTATTATCTTAAAAATGAAAGTCAACAAAGCCAGAGCTCCCCAGGTGGCAAATTAAGTGTTGATTATTACAAATAAGATCAATGTGTTTTTATGACCGATATCAAGTAAAGCATACAATTGAAAACCATAGTGAAAATGGTGCTGGCCAATGCAAAACAGAATCATAAAGCCTTCTATAGGTATGTAAATAGTTAAACCATGGTATGATCAAGAGTAGGGATGATTTTGGAGCTGAAAAGTAGACTCTTGCATGGAGGCTGAGAGTTAAATGAATTTCTTGCACCTGTCTTTACCAAGAAATAACATGCTGCCCAAGTCATTGTGAAATAGGAGAAAGTCATTTGAATGGGTTTACAATTGATAAGGAGAAAGTCTGAGATAAATTGCCAGCACTTAAAATGAAATATTGATAGCCACAGGTGAGGTACTAGAAGATTGGAGGTTGGCTAATGTCCTGCCACTATTGAAGAAAAGTTGTAAGGAAAAGCATGGGAACAACAGGCCAGTGACCCAGACATCAGTGGTGGGAACGTTTTTGGAGGAAACCGTGAGAGACAGCATTTACATGTATTTGGAAAGGCAAGGACTGATTAGCAGTACTCAACAAGGTTTGATGCATGGAATATCATGCCTTACTAACTTACATAGAACATAGAGAACATAGAACAATACAGCACAGAACAGGCCCTTCGGCCCTTGATGTTGCGCCGGCCTGTGAACTATTCTCAGCTCGTACCCCTACACTATCCCAAAATCATCAATGTGCTTATCTAAGGATTGTTTAAATCTCCCTAATGTGGCTGAGTTGACTACATTAGCAGGCATTCCACGCCCTTACCACTCTCTCCGTAAAGAACCTGCCTCTGACATCTGTCTTCAATCTATCACCTCTCAATTTGTAGTTATGCCCTCTTGTACAAGCTGACATTATCATCCTAGGAAAAAGTCTTTCGCTGTCTACCTTATCTTGACTGAGCTTTTTGAAGAAGAAGCAAAGAGGGCAAAGCAGTGGGCATGATCTGTATGGACTTCAGTAAGGCATTCGACGTTCCTCATGATAGACATGTTAGCATGGTTAGATCACATGGATACAGGGATAACTAGCCATTTGAATGTGGAATTGGCTCAAAGGTAGAAGACAGAGGGTGATGGTGGATGGTTGCTTTTCATGCTGGAGACCTGTGACCAGTGGTGTCCTACAAGAATTGGCGCTGGGTCCACTGCTATTCATCTTTTATATAAATAATTTGGATGTGAACATAGGAGGTATGGTTAGTAAGTTTGTAGGTGACATCAAAATTGGAGGTGTAGTGGATAGTGAAGAAGGTTACCTCAGATTACAATGGGATCTTGATCAGATGGGTTAGAGGGGTGGTAGCCAGATTTTAATTTAGATAAATGTTAGGTGCTGCATTTTGGAAAGCTGAATTGGGGAGGACTTATACGCTTAATGGTAAGGTACTGAGGAGTGTTGCTGACCAAAGAGACCTTGGATAGCAGGTTCATAGTTCTTGAGAATGTTGTTGCAGGTAAGACAGGATAGTGAAGACGGTGTTTGGTATGCTTGTCTTTATTGGTCAGTGCGTTGACCAATGCATAGGAATTGGGAGGTCATGTTGCACCTGTACAGGATATTGGGTCGGCCACTTTTGGAATATTGTGTGCAATTCTGGACTCCTTGCTTTTGGAAGATGTTGTGAAACTTCAAGCTACTCAGAAAAGATTACAAGGATGTTGCCCAGACTGGAAGGATTGAGCTATAAGGAGAAGCTGAATAGACTGAGTCTGTTTTCCCTGGAGCATCAGAGGCTGAGAGGTGATGTTATACAGGTTAATAAAATGATGAAAGGCATGGAAAGGGTGAATAGACAAGGTCTTTTTCTTGGGATGGGGGAGTCAGAACTAGGGGCATTGGTTTAAGATGAGAGGGGAAAGTTTTCAAAAGGGCCCAAACGGCAACTTTTTCACACTGAGGGTGGTGCGTGTACAGAATGTGCTGCCAAAGCAAGTGGTGAAGATGGATATCATCACAACATTTACAAGGCATCTGGATGGTTATATGAATGGGAAGGATTTAGAGGGATATGGTCCATATGCTGGGAAATGAAATTATCTGAATGTCTATCCTGTATTGACAGTGATGACTTTCTTTTCCCTTTTTACAGGTTTTTAGAGGGGAAGAATTTTCAGATGGGAGACTTGAACCAAACAGACAGCTGAATATCATCCACCCCTGAATGTGGAAGGAGAAATGTTTCTGTGTTCTGTCTCTGGAAAATGATTTCAAACATCAGTGAGACTGGAAGAGTACAGGGATACATGTACACACACACACATACCCCCATGTGAGAATGTTCCAGTGAACTGACTGTGGAAAGAGCTTTAACCAGTTACATACTCTGAAAAATATCACTATGCTCACAGTGGAGAAAACCGTACACGTCTTTTGTCTGGATGTGGCTTCAACTGATCATCTCCCCTGGAGAGAACAAGGATACCCAGACCATGGAGAAAGTATGGAAATGTGAGGACTGTGGGAAAGGATTTAGTTACCCATCCCGGTTGGAAATCCATCGACGCAGTCACACTGGGGAGAAGCCATTCACCTGCTTTGTGTGCAGGAAGGGATTCGCTCGACCTTCTGGCCTTTGTTCACACCAGCGTGTTCATGCTGAGGAGAAGCCATGCATCTGTCCCATGTGTGGGAAAGGATTTGCTCAGACATCTTCTCTCACGTTACACCAGCGAATTCACACTGAGGAGAGGCCTTTCAGTTGTCCTCACTGTGAAAAGATGTTCAGGTCTTCGTCCGACCTCAGTCAACACCAGCGAGTTCACACTAGGGAGAAGCCATTCACCTGCTCCACATGTGGGAAGGGATTCTCAAAGTCATCCAATTTAGTGACTCACCAACGTGTTCACTCTGAGGAGAAACCATTCAGCTGCACTCACTGTGATAAGAGGTTCAAACATTCACACAGCCTCAATGACCACCAGCGGGTTCACACTAAGGAGGGGCTGTACATCTGTTCTGTTTGTGAGAAGATATTCACAAAGTCTCACAATCTGATAGCTCACCAGCGGATTCACACAGGGGAGAAACCATTCACCTGCACTGTGTGTGGGAAGGGTTTCACTGTATCATCAACCCTCAAATCTCATGAGCAGATTCACAATGGGGAGAAGCCATTCAGCTGCACTTACTGTGGAAAGTGTTTTAGACGTTCATCTGCTCTCCTCACTCACCAGCGAGTTCACACTGGAGAGAGACCATTTATCTGCTCTGTATGTGGGAAACGATTCACTAGGTCCTTCAACCTAGCAGCACATGAGCGAATTCATAAATGAATGCAGAAGGTAGGTTTTACTGTTATTGTTGCTGTGAATCGCATTCAATCACACCCAACAGTATTAAGATAGTTTCCTCTGACATTAACAATGCTATAACAGTCCAGAGATAAATTTTCTCAGCATGTCACTGATTTTTAAGATTCAGATTCCTTTTTTTAAAAAAGAAATGCCACCTTTAATCCTTATTCTTGATTCAAGAACTCTCATGTGGAACTCGATCTCAAAAGAAACTTACGAAGTTTTACTTCTATTGTAAATTGACCCTTGGCGCAAAGTCTACAGTTGAGTGTCGAAAAGAATCCACTGATGAACAACTCCCAGTTAGAAAGTGTTATTAACTCTTGCTGACTTGCACATTCATTACAGCGGCACATCAATTTCAAAATTAAATTATCAAGAAGTGTGAAGCAGAACAGTGAACTATACCAATAAAAGCTTCATTGATCACTATTCATATTGATGAAGTTTGGATATTGTTGAGTTTAATCAGTCCTGAAAAACTGCACAAGCACAGAAAGTCACAGTCATTGCTATGATTCACGATCTTCTCCTATTAGTCAGATTTTGAGTGTCCCTTAGTTCAAGGATGGCATCTGCTCAGGTTCACATGTTCCTCTCAGTGGTCTTCATGTGACTGAACAGGCCAGTTCTCTCAATGGTAGATCTTCGAGCACAGAGGTTGGCATCTTAATGATCTCTCCCTTGTCTTTTCCAACAATATGTGATTGTTTCCTCTGTGCCTGCAATGTACTTTGCTGAAAATGTCAGGAAAAACCTGAGACTCTGGGATATGATGACATGTGTAACACCTTACTGGAAATGGTCAGCAAATGTCAATAATCATTAAGAACAAAAAAAGCTGCGACCATATTTGGCTGACTCTCAAATTGTGATAGAAAATGAGGGCTGCAGATGTTGGAGAGTTAGAGTCAAAAGGTGTGGTGCTGGAAAAGTACAGCAGGTCAGACAGCCTCTGAACAGCAGGAGTGTTGGCATTTCAGGCAATTCCTGATGAAGTCCTTATGCCCGAAATGTTGAGTGTCAAATTGTGGGTCCTGATGAGGCAGAAGAGACTGTTCTGCGTCAAGGATCTTGATAGGAAATTAAGTTCGTGTTTAATATCTGCAAATACTTTTCATCTAAAATCTGATAACAGTTTACAAAATTCATCAGTGTCAGCACAAGATAAAAATTCAAAACAGACCATTCCACTTTCTACAGAACAAATTTTCCTCTCCTGTTCCCCCAAGTCTGATAAACTAGGTACCACACTCTCCCTCATCCTGGGTTGAAAGCTAAACCCATCTACACCATCTCCTCAGGGTTTTCTTCCTCATCAGGGCATCATTGATTTCCTCCAAAGTGGAACATCTCATTTATTCAGCCCTCTCCCCCACTTTAATGTGAACCATGTTCCAGTCACTATCCCAGGATGGGACACCCAGTGAGTTCTACACATGCACACTAACATCCAATGACACTGTGGCTCAGTGGTTGGCACGGTTGGCACTGTTGCCTCACAGCATTGAAGACCACGAACTTTGTGCAAACTCCACATAGACGGTTGCACAATCGCCCTGTGTCTGTGTGGCCTTTTGCCAGGTGCTTCAGTTTCTTCCCTCAGTCCAAAGATATGCAAGTTAGCTAAATTGCACATAGTGTTCAGGGATATGTTGGTTAGGTGTATTAGCCATGGGAAATGTAGGGTTATAAGGATGTGGTGTGGGTGGTAACTTCTGTGGAGGTCAGTTGTTGGGCCAAATGGCCTGTTTCCACACTGGGAAATTTATGATGATTCCATGACTTGGCCCTGCCCTCTCCCTCTGGTCCTTCAACCACCATTCCACCCCCCCAAACCACCCCCACTAAACTGACCTTTGTACTGACGGAAGCAGCTCCTTCTCATCCACTCTGACCAGGAATCTCTCAGGCTGGGACACCTCAATCGCGTACACCCTATAGGGGTGGCAATGGGCTAGCGGTATTATAAGAGACTATTTATCCAGACACTCAGCTGATATTCTGGGAACGTGAGTTCAAATCCTGTTTCTGAAATCAATAAAAATAAGCTAAAATTAAAGACTCTAATAATGACCATGAATCCATTGCCGATTGTCAGAAAAATACCCTTCTGGTACACTATTGTCCCTTAGGGAAAGAAACTGTTATCCTTACCTGGTGTGGTGTACATGTGACTCCAGATCCACAGCAATGTGGTTGACTCTTAACTGCCCTCTGGGCAATTAAGGAATGGGCAATAAATTCTGGCCCAAGCAGCAATGCCAAATTGCCACATATGCAAAAACAAAAAACTCCCCTCCAGTCTCCTCTGTTTTAGGGAACACAATCTTCCTCATAGCTGAAATTTTCCAATCCTGGCAACTGTCCCAACCCCAGTGCAATTACACGTTTCCTTTTAATCTCTCTCTGGGCATGAAATGACATACTTCCAAGACAAATATGATTTGAACACAACTTGTGGCATGTGGGCATCGCTGGTTGGACTGGCATTTATTGCCCATCCCTAGTTGCCATTGAGAAGGTGATGGTGAGCTGCCTTCCTGAACTGTTGCAGTCCATGTGCTGTAGGTAGATGCACAATATCTTTTGAGAGGGAAGTCCAAGATTTTGATCCCTATTAGAGGCACCTCTGAGATTGAGTACAATAGCAAACTTTCTTTCCCTGCTCTTCAGATGCTGTCTGACTTGCTGTGTTTTTCCAGTGCCACATTGATTTAATCATATTCATAGTCAGAGAGTCATACAGAAGGGAAAGAGACCGTTTAATCCAACCAGTCAATTCCAAACAGATTCCCAAACTAAATAAGTCCCATCTACTTGCTCCTGGCCCATATTCCTACAAACCTTCCACTTCATGTACTTATTCAAATGTCTTTTAAATGTTATAATTGTACCCCATCCACCACTTCCTCAGGAAGTTCATTCCACATGCTCTCCACCTCTGTGTAAAAAATAAAATGCCTCTTACATCTTTTCTAAATCTTTCTCCTCTCAGTTGTTAGATCATTAATGCATCATTATTTCTGGAGATGTTCCTTTTTTTTACCATGAGAAAATCATTGAGAAACCTAAGTGGGTGAGGGGTGGATTATGGTTGCCATCAGAACAGAGATTGAGTATGTACGTGACCATGACCAGGAAGCAGAAAGTTCATGTGTGTTTACATCCAGGATTGATTGGGATGGATTTTAGAAACTTCACTTTCAGGGGAAGAAGAAGAAGAAGATGATTACACATAGAAAACTCAAACCAAGAGAAATATTTGTCTCCTGTTAAGTTCAGTCTTCTACTAACACTCATGACTTTTGTCATATTCTTTCTGAGGGAGTTAGAAGATTTGAAAACTGAGACATTTTTTTCTTCTTCCTCTTATACCTTTCAAGTTGCAGGGTCCAGCCAGAGATGAAATTGTTTCAGAGGTTAGAATTATTGAGCTTTTGTTTGCTGTCTGAAGAGTCATAGAGGGTATACAGCACAGAAACAGACCCTTCTGTCCAACCAGACCATGCCAATCATAATCCCAAACTAAACTAATCCCACCAGCCTGCGCTTGGCCCATATCACTGTAAACATTTCTAATCCAAATGTCTTTTGAATGTTGTAACAGTACGTGCATCCACCACTTCCTCTGGAAATTCATTCCATTCACAAACCACTCTTTATGTCAAAAAATTACTTTCTATTGTCTTTCTTAAATCTTTCTCCTCTCACCTTAAAAGTAAGCCCCCCCCCCCCTTCAAATACCTATCTTAGGGAAAAGACACCTGCCAGTCACATAATCTATGCCCTTCATGATTTTGTAAACTCCTATAAGATTACCTCTCAACTTCCAACTTTTCCAGCCTCTCTTATAAGTCAAACCCTGCATTCCAAGTATCATCCTAGTAAATATCTTCTGAACCTTCTCCAGCATATGGGGTAACCAGAACCGGCCACACTACTCCAGAATACTGTGATACGATGGTGAGGTGAGCTGAGTGTTGTCAATGTATATATGAAAACTAACACAATGATCATTCGGGGAGATCAAGTTCAAGATCTTTGGACAGGAAAGGGAGGTAGAAGATCAAGCGGTAGTCTGCTCAGACGGTGTGATGAAGGTTTTCTTTTAAACCATGATGGGCATTGATGTGGATTCTGCGGGTGTACAGATTAAAAGCGAATCATTAACAATATCAGCTAACATTGAGAACTTGAATGGTCAGCAGTTTAGTGGGAATACAGTTAAGTTACTATGAGCTAAGTCTCATGGACATGATGAGCTCTGATTGGGCAAACAAGGAGATCGGAGATCAGAGAGCAGCTTGAAAAGGATGTGAGTCCAAGGTTTAACCAGGGAGCACCTGTAAAAGCATTTTTCATAGAATCCGTACAGTGTGGAAGCTGGGAATTTGGCTCATCAAGTGTACAATGACCCTCTGAACAGCATCCCAGACCAACCCCCACTCTATCCCTGCTACTTCACATGGCTAATACACCTAGTCTCTGCATCCTAAGACGCTATGGACAATTTAGCATGGCCATCCCACCTAACCTACACATCATTGAACTGTGAGTGAAAAACCAGAGCACCTGGAAGAAATCTACACAGATAGGAGAAAGTGCAAACTCCACACAGTTGCCTAAGTGTGCAATTGAGCCGGGGGCCCTGACGCAGTGCTAACCACTGAGCCACAGTGCTGTCCCATTTTACCCAATGAGATAATGGAAGGGAGGGAAGCAGTAAAGGCAGCCAATCAGATTGTGTCAATCTCAGTGCAACAGAATCTCCGTGAGATCCTCACACTTGTTGAAGGTGAGGATGGAGAAGACCGAGGAGAGGGACAGCCCTTCAAATTAAAATTGTTCAGAGAGATATTAAAAATATTTGCCACACTCCACTGAATTACAAAACTAATTTGTTTTATTTTTATCCAGAATATTAACACCTCAAATAGCTGGACTTTATGAACCAATTAACATGTTTCTGTCCTGGAGGTGACAAATAGCAAAGTCCACTTTCTGTAGTCATGTGTGAACTCATTGGTGACTGAACAAGAGGACTTTCTAAGTGAATCCCTTCCCATACTTGGTGCAGGTGAATACTCTCTTCCCAGTATGAACTTGCTGATGCATTGTGAGATAGGATAATTTGTTGAATCCAGTCCAACAGTGAGAGCATCTGAAAGGGTTCCTGAGTGTGTGAACACACTGATGGATCATCAGATAGCCTGAACTCTTATAGCACTTCCTACAGTCTAAGCATTTAAAATGTCTGTCCTCAGTATGAACACATTGATGGATCACCATATCCTGCAAAATTTTAAAACATTCCACACAGATTGGACAATTGAAATGTCTCTCCTCAACGTGCACTCACTAGTGTAGACTGAGTTTGAATGACTGAATTAATCCTTTTTTTTAATATAGGGAGCAGGTGAATGGTCTCTCCTCAGTGTGAATTTGCTGGTGAGAAGAGCGATGAGATGATGGCTTGAACCTATTCCCACAGTGAAAGCACCTGTATGGTGTCTCATCAGTATGAACATGTCGATGGTGCATCAGTTCCCTGCAGCTTTTAAAACATTTTTAAAACAAAGACTGGGCATTTACAAGGTCCCTCCTCAGTGTGGACTTGCTGCCGTATTGCAAGGTGTGATGACCAAGTAAATTCCTTCCCATGCACACTGCAGGTGAATGGTCTCTCCCCAGCATGAATTCTCTGGTGTACAGTGAATTCAGATGATGCCTTGAACCCTTTCTCATATGAATGGTCTGTCCTCCGTGTGAACATATTGATGGGACAACAGTTACCCAGAACGTTTATAGGCAGTCTAAGCATTTAAACAGTCTCTCCCCAGTGTGAACCCACTGGTTGGTCATGAGGTGGGAAGAGCGAATAAATCCCTTCCCACACTTGCAACATGTGAATGGCCTCTCCCCATTATGACTGTGCTGACTGATCTCCAGCTCAGGCAGGGATCCGAATCCTTTATCACATTCCCAGCATCCTCATGGTCTCTCCCGGTGTGTCTGCGTTAGTGAATTTCCAGCTCAGAGTGGTCACTGAATTCCCTCCCACAGTCACCATATTTCCATGGTCTTTCTCTGATGTGACTGCACTTGTATCTTGACAGGCCAAACAATTAGCTAAAGCCTGTCCACCCACAGAATATATGCAGGTTTCTCTTCACTGTGAACCATGCTCTTCTGCATTCAAACTATAATTACATTCTGTTTGTGATAAATTGGAATCCTCGATCAGATTCTGAGGTGCTACCTCTGACTCGAATTCCTCCTCCTCTGGCACCTGTGTTGAAACAGAAAAAAGGGAGTGTAGGAACACCCACAAAATCACCATGGCTGTGACATTGAGCTGAATGAATATTGGAATTTGTTGGGCTGGCACTGAGAGAAATTCATCATGGAACCTGCCGGAATATTGTAAAAATACGATTGGTTCACAAACGTCCATCAGGAAGGGAATCTGTCATCCCAGTCTGAATGCACGCAAGACTCTGGTCTCCATGGGATGAAACAAAAAGGGATGTGAGTGAGCCAGAGACAAAGGAGAGAGGTTGTCTGTATTTACACCTGACCAGGACTTGGGCAGAACTTCCAAAACTCTCAACCTTCATCGTCTAGAAGGACCAGGATCGGAAATGCATGTGGACACTATTGTCTCAAAGTTCCTTCTAAATCTCACACCTCACACTCATGACATGTCTGACATCCAGTACTGGATAAGCAGAAATATGCTCCACTAAAACACTAGAAAGATGAAAGGAGCTGCTTCAGTCTCGGTTACAAACTCCACTTCCGAGTCCCCAATATCAGCTCTTTCTCTCCTGCACTGTCTCATGCTGAAACGGACTAGTCAGAACAACAATGTCATGCCCAAACAAAACTAATCAATATACTCACATCATCGCCAAGAACACCTACTTCCACATCAATGACATTACCCAACACTCCCATCCTAGTCTCAGCTTATGTGGTTTCAATTCTTCTCCGTGCTCTTTTTAGACTTAACCATCCTCCTGTCCTTCCAGCTATTCGGACACATTCAATGACCATTCTGATAAACCAGGGGACCGGGAGCAATTTATAATATAACAAAACATGACCCAAAAGTGATCAAAAGGGAAAAGAGAAGATCGATGGTGACTCAGTGGTTAGCACTGTTGCCTCACACCACCGGGGACCTGGGTTCAATTCCCACCTCAAGCGACTGTGTGGAGTTTGTACATTCTCCCTGTGTCTATGTGGGTTTCATCTGGGTGCTCTGGTTTCCTCCCACAGTCCAAAGATGTACAGTTCAGGTAAATTGGCCAGAGAGTTCAGGTTAGGTGTATTAGGGGTAAATTTGGGTGGCTTACTCTTCAGAGGGTTGGTGTGAAAGTGTTGGGCCAAATGGCCTGTTTCCACACTATAGGGAATCTCTGATTGTGTTCTGTAGAAGCTCAGAGGAAACATAAAGGTGATCTGTACAAAATGCTTAGGTATGTGAAATGCAAAAATACATAGGCATCAGCTTCAACATGCACTCCCTCATCGCTGATACACAGTCACCGAAGTATGTGCCATCTCCAAGATGCATGCCAGTAATTCACCAAGGCTCCTCTAAAACAATCTTCTCATGATGTTGAACTTTGATTAAAAAAAGTAGATGCATGGGAACAATACTTAATGTAACATCTCTGCACTGCACTGTGACTTGGAACAAAATCACCTCCTTTCACCATCACTGAGTCAGGATTGTAGAACTCAGTTCCTAATGGCACTGTGGGTGCCCCGACATCCCACAGACAGCAAACATTCAAGAATGCAGCTCCCCATCACTATCTCCTGGACAGTTATCATTGGGTAATCAAAGCTAGCTGAACCAGCAATACCCGCATTACATTACCAAATAGAAAAAAAATGACAGGGGCTATACTTCACTCAGGTTAAGTATTTGTAAAGGATATTATAGGAAAATTGATCCAATAGCTGTTTATGTTAAGGTCATTCAAAATTGTCAGACAGTCTGTTTTCTCTTTAGTGCAATAAACTTGTGTTGTTTTAATGAAAGAACATTGGTAGCCTCATGTGAATATATCCAGTGACTGACCATCATCCTAACTAAATTGCAAAATGAAATCATCCAATCTATCAAACCTTTAGCTTGCACCACATTACAATAAATTGGGGTCATATCATTTGGAGAATGATCAGTGATCTCATTGAAACTTTGAAGATTCTTACAGTATGTTAATTGGAGTTGTCCCTTTGCTGTTGAGTCTAGAACAGGGACCATAGTCTCAGAATAAGGGGCTATAATGTTCTATGTTCTATTTAAGACTAGTGTGAGGAGGACCTTTTCACTCTAATGGAATTCTGTTTGGAATTCATGGAAGGTTCATGGAACTCATTCATTTGAGGATGTTCAGTCATAAAGCAATAGATTCCTGGAGGTGGTTGACATAATGGGAAGAGAGACTACTGCAGGAAAGAAATGATCAGCCATGATTTAATAGAATGGTGGAGCAGGTTCGGGGCCTGAATGGTCCAATCCTGTTCCAAGTTGAAGGGCTTTCCCCATCTCCTCCATTCTCAAGGCTAACAACAAGTAAGGAGCTGATGGACTTTGAGGACCACCTGATCGGTTACCTCTGCTATGTCCCTCCCTTCCCCAAGTTCACCAGGCCAAACTGCTTCTAAAGTTCTTCTTTGAAACCCAACTCTTTCCATTCTCTGATTCTCTCCTATCTTCGCCATGCTCTGTCAGTGCTCATCTTGTCCATTTGACCATCTCATGGTTTCCTAAACCCGATTCGTAGGGTGTTCTCTAAGGGTCTATCTTTGGCTGCTCATATTTTTGATCCACTGGGCAACATCATTGAAATCAGTCCCAGATGAACAATAAGTATTAACAGGTGGAGGAGCAAATGAAAAACTGTGCATAGCAAATACCACCTGCCTCCGCAATTGTGGAACCCATGTTGAACTATTTAATCAGGTCTGGCAGCATCTGTAAGGAGAGAAAAGAGCTGACGTTTTGAGTCCAACTGACCCTTTGTTGAAGCTGGTCAGTTAGACTCAAAACATCAGCTCTTTTCTCTCCTTACAGATGCTGCCAGACCTGCTGAGATTTTCAAGCATTTTCTCTTTTGGTTTCAGGTTCCAGCATCCACAGTAATTTGCTTTTATCCATTATTTCGAACTATTTAATCACTTCAGTACTCAAAGCACTGTAGTGAAAGAAAATCATCCTCAATCCCCAGTGACAGTTCAAGAGAAGGATAGGATTTAACTAAAGACATTATTATAAGTACAAGAAAGATGTTCAGAACAGATTATTCTGGATGCTGTGAATGTTCTGCTCAATCTAAAAGTATAAATCACTATCTTCCACATGCCTCTGCATTATCTAAGTTTGGAATCCTAATCCGTCCAATTATCTGCTTCTTTCCAAAATCTCCTTCAGGGAAGGTGTTGATTTTCAGGTTCAGCTTCACATCGTTTCACCTAATATGATAAGCATTGGCAGCAGGCAGATTCAATTCAGCCATTCAAGCCTGCTGCACCAGTTAAAGGCTGAGCTCATCTTAACTTCAAGTGGATTTTACCATCTACTCTCTATCACCCTTCAATCCAGTATGAATTAATAATCTGTATCTTTCCATTAACTTTGCTCAGTGTCCTCACATCCACCATATTTCATAGGGAATCATAGAATCAGGTAGTGAACCAAAGGTTATGGGCAAAAGCAGGATTAAGGTCTTGAGTTGGATAATGAGCTATGATCATGCTAAATGGCAGAGCAGACTTGAAGGGCTGATGGGCCTCCTGCTCTTATCTTCTATGTTCTTACGTTTCAGTGACAGTTTCAATGATAGTTCAAATTGTTTGCCTACTTTCAGTGTAAAGCCAAACTATCAAAAACCAAATCAAACTAGGGAAAGCTGACCTGGGAGAACTGGCCATTCCCATTTCATTGTACTAGTAATTTTTTTTAAACTTGAAAGCCTTTTTCCCGAGGCAGTATATGTTAGCTATAATCAAATTGGACCTAAAACCCATGAAACCCTAGAATTTTCAGAATCTGTGTCTTCTTGACCTCCTGGAAAAAAAAACAAGGACAATATATACAGGAGGTTGGAAGAACACAGCAAGCCAAGCAGCTTCAGGAGGTGGAGAAGTCAATGGGTGTAATCCTTCTTTGGGTTACACCCGAAACATCTTCTCCACCTCTTGATGCTTTCTGGCTTACTGCTTGCTGTGTTAGAATCATAGAGTCATGGAGAAGTACAGCATGGAAACAGACCCTTTGGTCCAACATGTCCATGCCAACCAGATATCCTAACCTAATCTAGTCCCATATCCCTCTAAACCCTTCCTATTCATATACGTCCAGATGCCTTTTAAATGCTGCAATTGTCCTAGCCACCACTACTTTCTCTGGCAGCTCATTCCATACATCCACAACCCTCTGGTGAAAAAGTTGCCCATCGTTCCCTTTTTTATCTTGCTCCTCTCACCCTAAACCTATGCCCTCTAGTTCTGGAGTCCCCCACCCCAGAGAAAAGACTTTCTCTTCCAGCCTCCTGCTTGTCTACCTTACATTTCAGCATCTGCAGTTTTTTTCTGTCTTTGCAGTGCATATAAGCAGTGAGTTCCAGAACCCTGCACTATCTGAGGAAAATAGACATTCTTTCTACCCACTCTATCTTATATTAGAGCACTGTTTTGTTGCATTGGGGTGCATCTGCATTTGGTGAAAGATGATGGAGGTGATCTATCCTTCATTTTCTGTCATTGGTGAGGACTCACGTTCGGTCAAATCCAAGTGAAGTGTACAGGAATTTGAGGCATAAGGTGTAAGGCCAGGGTAGAGACTGAGCAAGAATTAAAAATTGACTCTGAGACTGCAGCAGCAGCAGTCTCTCCTGAACCCCCACCCCCCCACACCCCACCCCGGTGACCTGACAGACTCACAGGAATTGGCTGCGGCAATGGAGAGACTTACCTTGAAAGTTGCAGCTGCAATTGAGGAAATCTGTGGGGAGGTTCGTGCCCAGGTCTGACCAACTGCATCCATGCTGTAGATGCATGAGCAGGAGATCCAGGGCGTCGGAGAGAGGCTGAAGGAGGTGGAGGGTCTCGGAAGGCCTCGGAAGCTGCGATGGAGTCCTCATCCAGTCGGATCCAGGTGCTTGAGTGAGAGGTGCGGGCCTTGCAAAACCATATCGATGGCCTCGAAAGTTGAAGTTGGAGGGTAAATCTCTGAATTGTCGGTCTCCATGAAGGTGAGGAAGGTGTGCAGCCAGTCAGCTTCTTTGAAAGCTGGCTGCTGAAGTTTTTGGGCCTTCACATCGAATCCAGCAGGCGACAGATTGAAAGGGCTTATCGGGTAACAGTGCACACATCAGGCCCAGTGCAGCGCCGCCGCTTGGTCCTAGTGCACTTCCACTCATATAAGGACAAGCAAAAAGTTATAGAAGCTTTCAGATAGATCCCTGGGAAAAGATCAGTAGGCGCTGCTGTGCAAGGGGTCAAAAATCATGTTTTTCCAGGATTTCTCTGCAGCTGATAATTCGAAAGAGGAAGTTAGAAAGAGGCTGAGAAACCTAGGCATCCAGTACTCCATGAGATACCCCACAGTGCTCCATTTTAGCCACGAGGACTTAGTTTATACATTTGATTCAGCGAATAAAGCTAAAAACTTTGTAGACACTTTAAAATAGATGGATTGACCTGAAGAATATGGTTAATGTTTGTTTACTTTTCTATCTTTCCCCATGTATTCCCTTTATTCATTTCTTTCTCCCTAATACTTTCCTTTTTGGAAAGTGGGAAAAGGCCTTGGAATAAGTTGTTCCTTTTTTTTTAATAACTGGATTTTCTGTTGGGAAATTTGGTGGATGTTCTTTGTTGTCTCTCCCTTTTTTTTTGTTTGTTTCTCTTTTAGTCACAAGTAGGGGTGTCATGAAGCCGAGGATGGGTGGAGTGCTCATCCTGACTTTGTCTTTTTTCTGTTGATTTCAGGATCAATTCCTTGTTTTTTTTTGGCCTAAGGCTGGGGCATAGTCTGGGTTTGAAGGAGCTGTGAAGGAAGGGATTGGTAGGGTGAGTGCCCGCTATGGGCAGGGGAAGAGTCTTATATTCAAGGTTTTATTGTTGGTTTACTTTGTAGTTTTTTTTGGTAGTAATAGTTGTTTATCGTTATGATAGAGTAGTTTTTGTATATATAATTCTTTGTCTCAAGACTCTTTATTTACTTATGCTCTGTGCTTTGTAAGTAGGGTTCTCCCTCTGAGGGGTTCAAGGGTCTCTGAAAGGGATATGGCTAAGTGTCTTACTAAATGGTGCACGTGGAACATTAAGGGAAGTGATTCACCTGTTAAAAGGAGGAAATTGCTTTCTAGCCTTAAGAGGGAAAGGGTTGATATCACTTTGTTGCAGGAAACCCACCTTGATAATGGGGAATGCCTGAAATTACAACAGGGGGGTTATGACCGGGTATTCTTTTCATTCTTTACTATTAAAAGTAGGGGAGTGACGTTACTTATCCAGAAGAATCTTCCATTCACATTATTAGAGCAGGTGAAAGATGAGCACGGATGGTTTGTGATACTTAAAGCCCTGATACGTGGGGATAAATATGGCATTTTAAATGTCTACTGTTCTCTGGTGCATCCCCTCAAATTTTTGATTAATGCTTTCTCTAACTTGAGTGCTTATGGAACATAGCACATTATTATGGGGGGGGGGGGTGGATTTTAATTGTCTTTTGGATCTGACAGAGGACAGGATGTCTTGTGGGCCCTCAACTATTTCTTCACAGGCCAAGCAAGTGGTTCACTTGTGAGGAGTTGGGGCTGGTGGATATTTGGAAATGTCTTCACCCTACCTGCTGAGACTTTACCTTTTTTTTAAATCCACATAAACGTCGCACAAGGATTGACCTCTTTCTGGCTTCCTCGGCCCTTCTGGATTCGATTATGGGTTGTAAAATTGGGAATATAGCTATCTCTGACCACGCGGCAGTATATGTGGAGGTTAAGGCCAAGAGTGAAGGGCTAGGTTTGCAGCACTGGTGTTTGGATCCTTTTCTCCTTAAGGATTCCAAATTTGTGGAATACTTTTTGAAGGAGTTTCAGGAATTCTTGACTATCAACTCAGGCATGGGTAGTAGTCTTTCTATGCTATGAAAGACTGCTAAGGCCTTTGCTAGGGGATTAGCTATTTCCTATTTGGCTAGCTGGAAATGACAGAAGGATGAACAGCATCGACTTGAAACACGGTTGAAAGTCGCTGAGGCAGCACATTTTGCGCGGCCTTTGGTGACTAAGCTATAGCTGAGCATGGCCCTCCGGGCTGCCTTGAATTCAATACTGACCCAAAACACAAAGAAAGAACTTGGTTTTGCTAGACAAAGGCTGTTTGAATATGGGGATATTCAGGGAAGTATTTAGCATACCTGACTAGGAAATAGCGTGCTCCCCAATCCATTACTGCAGTGAGAGACAGCGCTGGGGTCCTTACATACGATGTTAAAAAGATTAATTAGGCTTTTCGAAGCTTTTCCTCTGAATTGCGTTGGTCTGAAGGTTGCGAGGACAGGAGGGCTAAAATTGAGACCTTTTTAAGTTCTTGGACCTCCCAGGGGTAACCTTGGAACAGGTCTCACTCCATAATGCCCCCTTGACAGTCCAGGAAATACAGGAGGCAGCTAGGCAACTTCAGAGTGGGAAAGCACCTGGCCATAATGGTCTCCCGGGTGAGTTTTATAAGGAGTTTATAGGAATTCTGTCAGGGCTGATGTTGAAGTTGTACAATCACTCCCATAGGTATGAATGCATACCACCATCTTTGATAGAAGCTAATATTTCCTTAATTCTTAAGAATGTTCCTGAGGATTGTGCCTCATACAGGCCCATCTCTCTATTAAATTTACATTTCAAGATTCTATCCAAGATCGTGGTGCTGAGATTGGAAAGGGTATTGCCCTATATTACTAAAAAGGCTTTATAAGGAGTTGTAGATTCTCTAATAATATTAGAAGGTTGCTGAATATGGTTCAAGTTTGTCAGCAACGATCGATTCAGGGGTTGGTGATTTCCTTAGATGCAGAGAAAGCATTTGACCAGTTGGAATGGCCGTATCTTTTTTATGTCTGAGAACAGTTTGGATTGGGTTGAGTCTTTGCTAGGTGGGTGGAGATTTTATATCGCCACCCTCTGGCTGCAGCCATCACCAACAGGGTGAAGTCTGGGAATTTTAGGATTGGTAGGGGTAGTCGGCAAGGCTGCCCCCTCTCATCGTTGTTGTTTACGTTGGTGATAGAGCTGCTGGCAGAGGCCATTTTTCAGAATGTCCACATAACCGCTCCATAAGTGGGATTGAGGGCACACAGATTACACTGTACATGGATGAGGTCCTTCTGTTTATATCGAACCCGATCACCTCCGTACCCCATTTGATATAATGTATCAATTCATTTGGGGCTATTTCAGGATATAAGATTAACTTTGCAAAATCGGAGGCTATGCCTTTGGGGAACCTTAAGGATGTGCCAGAAGTTGAAGGTGAATCTAAGTTCCCTTTTGAGTGGTCACGGGCAGGGTTCCGCTACTTTGGCATTTTTATTACCCCCAAGTTTGATCTGTTATTTGGAACTACTTTGACCACTTGCTCAACAATATTAGGCAAGATCTCCAGAGATGGGAGGCGCTTCCAATTTCATGGATGGGCCAAATATCTCTCATTTAAGAGGCATTTGGATGGTATATGAATAGGAAGGGTTTGGAGGGATATGGGCCGGGCGCAGGTGGGACTAGATTGGGTTGGGTTATCTGGTCGGCATGGACGGGTTGGACCGAAGGGTCTGTTTCCGTGCTGTACATCTCTATGACTCTATTAAGATGAATGTTCTTCCTTGTTTGCTTTATCCCATGTGTATGCCCCCTCTAATGTTTCCCAGGTCAATGCTATGGAAGCTTATGGGGTGGTTTGGTTCCTTTGTCTGGCATCGTGGGCAGCCCCTCATCAAACTTACTAAATTGCAGTTGCCTCAATGAGTGGGAGGAGTTGATTTCCCAGACATCTGGAGGTATCAATTGAGGTCCCTGCTGTCCTTTGTCTGTGATTGGGTAGGTAATGATCCAAACTCAATATGGCTGGATATTGAGGCCTCCCAGGCAAAGTGCCCTCTTATTAGCCTGTTGTTCATGGATGAGGACAGTTATGGACCATTGCCGGAACCCCATTGTCATTAGTACAGTCAAGGCATGGAGGGTGATGCATCAGAGTGAGGGTTTTTATTCAAGACTTTGCCACTTACGCCTATAGTTGACATGCCAGGGTTCCGACGAGGGATGATGGACTCAGGGTTCAAACTATGGGCAGCGAGAGGAGTTTCTAGTTTGGGAAACTTGTTTGAGGGGGAGGTTATGATGTCTTTTGAGCAACTGAGCTGCAAATATTGGTTGTCCAGCAGAGATCTTATCTGTTTTTTTCAGGTTAGGGATTTCATCCAGAAGAAGACTATGTTTCTTACTAAGCCCTATAAGCCCGATACAGAGAGGTTGTTGCTACGTCCCACAAGCTCCCTTTTGACTAGTGTCCTCCATCGCCTGCTGGGTGGCAGGGCCTGGCAGGATATTAACTGGTTATGTGAGGTCTGGGAGTAAGAGCTGGGAGTGGAGATCTCTTCTGAAACATATGGGTGAATACTCGAAAGATCTCAATCTGTAATAGGACGTGCGTTACACAGTTAAAAGTTCTGTACGGGGCTCATCCGGCACTAGACCGTCTGGCGAAGTTTAAAAAAAGTGCATCTTCAGTGTGCCCCAAATGTAAAATAAGTGTAGCTTCTCTTACCAATTGCTTCTGGACATACCACAGGCTCTGTGTTTATTGAAGTACTATAGCGGGAGAGATAGGGCGGGTATTGAGGACAGAAGTCAAAGTAGACCCAATATCTCTCCTCTTCAGTCTACCAAATTTACCATCTTTAGACGGGCATGGGTAGAAACTATTTAATGTTCTTGCATACTGTGCACGGAAGAATATTCTGATGAACTGGGTGTCTGAGAACCCGCCGGGCTTGCTGGGATGGCAGACATTAATTATGGAGCACATTCCCTTGGACTTTTCCACAAACATGGTGCACCACACAACAGAGCATTTTTATAAGACATGGGAGCCCGACTTGAGTTATTTGGATATAGATTTGTCAGTTATCTTAACTAGGAAATTTGTTTAACCAGGATGGTTAGTTTTGTCAAGCCCTGGGCCCTGGAGGGGGGTCTCCTGAGTTAATACAATGGATATATATACCACGCTCTCGTTCCTTTGTTTGGGAGCTTTGCGCCGAGCATAGCTGTTCTGTATTTTGTGATTTTTTTGTTTTTTTTGGCTTTTCTTTCTTTTTTTTGGCGTTGACTTGCACAGTGTGAGGGTTTGTTTTGTATTATAGGGTAAGTTAATAGTTAGTAGACAGTAGTTGTATTATAACTTGGTTTTTTTATTATACTGATATTTGTTATTGATTGTATTTTTCAATAATTTTATATGTTTGTAAAGTTAAAAAAATTTGCTAATAAATATATTTACAAAAAAAATCGACTCTGAGATTTGAGGCCTACTCACTTACCTGGGACACTAGACACAGGCAGAAAGGAGCCAGTATTGGAGGAGACACAGGGATCAGAAACAGTGCCAAAAAAGTGACTTCACAGGAAAAGTCGTAAGGTCATTGGTTGGTAAGTAACATCTGAGTACCTGCTCTAAATTACTTTCAGATTGTAGATAAATTGGAGAAGTATTTCACAGGTTAAAAACCAAAGTCTAGCAGGAAATGTAAAGATGAAATGTTAAAGCTCATGAAATAATTTTGAAATTAAGTGCTAGGTGATATGTTGTCCCTGTATG
Source organism: Chiloscyllium punctatum (assembly GCF_047496795.1). Classification (NCBI taxonomy): domain Eukaryota; kingdom Metazoa; phylum Chordata; class Chondrichthyes; order Orectolobiformes; family Hemiscylliidae; genus Chiloscyllium; species Chiloscyllium punctatum. The sequence goes on along the minus strand of NC_092787.1, from coordinate 35,309,516 downwards.
ATGTGGGCCCCATCGTGGTTTATGTTGATCACAACTGTTGCAAGTGCTGTTTGCTTCAGGAACTCCAATTCAGTGGATAGGCTGATTCTGAGCTTCAAACACTGCATCACTTTTCAGAGGGGGAGGATTCACCTGGATGCATTATTTCAGGAGGGAGTCATACACTGCAGGTTAAGTCGTTCAAATTTGGCCATTGGTCAAGGACAGGGGGCATGATGGTTTTTTTTTCATTCTTACAAGGTAAGGAAAATCTTGAACCAGCTTCAAAGGATGTTGGAGTGGAGTGGGGTGGATTCAGCTATTGTCATCTATATGGGGATCAACAACATCAGCAAAAGATTCTGTTTGGTGAATAGCAAGAATTAGAAACATGATTACAGAGCATGACCTCAATGGATTAATCTCTGGATTATTTCTGGAGTCGTGCAAATTGACATAGAATTTAGAAAAGCAAAGATGTAAACAAGAGGCTAAAGGGGTTGTGCAGGAAAGGTATTTCATTTTGTGGGGCACATTTCTCTGCATTTATAAGTGAAATCCTTGAGAGCTTAGAAGGTGCTGTCTAACATTAACAGCAGATCTAACTCCTGTATTCACTTGTGAATTCACTCATGTTTCTGCAGATGTGATGACTGAGTGAATCCTTTCCCATACTCTGAACAGATGAATGACTTGCTGCCAGTATGGGAGAAAGTGAAGACTGCAGATGCTGGAGAGTCAGAGATGAAAAATGTGGCACTGGAAAGGCACAGCCAGTCAGTCAGGATCAGAGGAGCAGGAGAGTGGACATTCCGGGCATAAGCTCTTCATCAGGAATGTTTGGGTGAGGGGAGCTGAGAAATATATAGGAGGATGGGGGTTGTGCAGGGGGTAAGGTAGCTAGGAATGTGATCAGTGGATGCAGGTTGGGGGGTGATTGTGATAGGTTAGTGGGGGGGTGTGGTGGAGCAGATATGTGGGAAGGAAGATGGAAAGGTAGACAGGTCAAGAAGGTGATGTCAGGTTGGAGGGTTGGATCTGGGAAGAGGTGGAAGGAGGGGAGATGAGGAAACTGGGAAGTGATTCAGTATTTGCAATACATCCATGGGAAGTTTATTTGTATTTACAGTGGGTCCCTGTGGAATGCCAGTATTTAAAGTGTGTCACTGGGGGATTTTGACAGTGTTTACAGTGGGTCTTGGAGGGGAAATGCATGGCAGATGAAGTGCGATAGGGTTAAATGTGAGTTTGTCCATTTTGGGAGCAAAAGCAGGAAGGTAGTTTCTTGACTGGATGATCCTAGGTTGGGAAAAGGGGGGTTTCAGTAAGAGCTGGCTGTCCCTGTATACTGATCCCTGAGGGTAGCAGGCAGGGTCAGTCAGGGGTGAAGAAGGTAAATGGTATGTTCACCTTCATGGCGAGAGGATTGAGGTGCAGGAACAGGGATGTCTTGCTGCAATTATACAGGGTCTTGTTGAGACCACCCCTGAGTAGTAGTCTCCTTTATTGGAGGAAGAGTGTTCAGAAATAGGAGAAGTTATTCCCAGGATAGAGATAACATATGAAAAGATACTGAAGCAATAAGGGGTGTATTCACTGAAGTTTACACAAAGGATAGGGGAATCTCACAGAAATCTATACATTTTTAAAGGATATCTGTAAGGTCTAGACAGGATAACTGTAAGAACAAATTAACGAATAACTGGAGGACTTGGAACTTGAATTCACATACAGGGTAGACTATGTAGGGCTGAGGTGAGGCAAAATTTCTTTACCTGGAGAGTGGTGAGCTGTGAAATTCACTGTGACAGAAAGCGGATGACGCCAAACCATTGAATGTTTCCAAGGAGAAGTTTGCTAGAGTTCTTAAGGGCTGAAAATGTGTTGATAGAAAAGCGCAGCAGGTTAGGCAGCATCCAAGGAGCAGGAGAATCGACGTTTCGGGCATGAGCCCTCCTTCCTGAAGAAGGGCTCATGCCCGAAACGTCGATTCTCCTGCTCCTTGGATGCTGCCTGACCTGCTGCGCTTTTCCAGCAACACATTTTCAGCTCTGATCTCCAGCATCTGCAGTCCTCACTTTCTCCTAGAGTTCTTAAGGCTAAAGGCAGCACATGTACAGGGAGACAGCCAGATCAGATGACTGAGTTCAATGACCAGCCATAGTCATAGTTGTGGTAACACAAGCTTGAGTGGCCAAATATTCTACTTTTGCTTCTAATTCATCTTGCTTGCTGACTTACATACTGTGTGATGAAGTGTGCCTTTCAGAGGGATTTGTTCTTCCTGTTTCACTTGAAAGCAAGTTTTGCAAACCTGGGGATGAGCTGTTTGCTCCATACAAAGCGATTTAACTGGTTTGGGTTTTGTTTTAAAAAGAAGCAGACAAAAGAAGCACAAGTGGGCGGAGTCAGATTCATAAGCTCAGGGTTTCCAGGTTTTGCTTTCAGTTGGTGAAGCGGGAATTTTGGAAGAAGACCAAGCTGTCTTTGCTGTTGCAAAAGCTTGTGTTGTCCCTTTACTGCTAGCTTCAAGTTTTCAAGTTTTCCTTTCTATTGGCTTTTGCCAAGGGTGTTTATGGAATGCTGCTAAATTGGAACAGTTAGGGAATAGCAGTTAAATCATAGATTATTCCATTTGTTTCAATACAGTTAGTTAAGTCTTTTTTTTTAGTTTTAATTGTCATGTGAGAATAAAAAGAGTTTTGCATGACGCCTAGTAGCTGGACGAAGTAAATTGCATCTGGAATTCACTTACCTTTAAATAAAAAAAAGTTAGGGTTTTGACTATATGCTTGATATATTCTGAGGGGTTTTGTCAGGTCCATTACAACAGGGGCCATGGCAAGCATTCCAATATGTATAGGGACTGTCAGGAATGCCAATATTTACTGGGGGCCACAGGCAGTACATCCATATTTACAGAGAATCCCAGGAATATGTTAGTATTTACTGGGGATCCCGGGGGAATGTGTCGGTATTTACAGGGCATTCTGGCAGTGTGTCAGTATTTACAGAGTCAGTAGAGTATTTGGCAGAACCAGATTAGGTGGACTGGAGCTGTTTCTTCTGGTACTTGGGCCTTAGTTCATGTTAGTGGGTGCAGTGGCTGTTTGGGTGGGTGCATGGTATGTTGGCCTTTGTTGTGTGTGTGAGAGTGGGAGGGGAATGGTGAGGAGTGTTGGAGCATATGGAAGGTTTTACGGACAAGGCATTGCTGTAACTGTGAATGGACAGCTGGGTACAGTTTGGTTTCTGCTTTGGGATGGGCAAGCTGCCCTTGCACTGTAAAGAGATTTCACAAAAGGTTTTGTGGATGGTAGTTTACAGAGGTTTCTATGGCTCAATCCTGGGATGGGGAAGGTGGGGAAGAATCCAGTATGTTTTGAATGTAATTCCATTGGATATTTGAAGATAGGAGGTGCCCTTATTGAATGTCCCAGGATTCTGAGAGGTTGAGAAATGGGTGATGCTGAGAGATTGTTTCCCCTGGTGGGAGAATCCAGACCGGGGGCATGGCTTCGGACCAGGGAGTCTCAATCAAAGGCAGAGAAGGGAGTGGGGGGGGGGGGGGGGGGTGGAATTCCTCCCCTTGCAGGGTTATGAGGCTGTGGGAACTCTCTTCCCCAGACAGCTGTGGAGATTGAGTCATTGAAAGGATCCCTGGCTATATCTGACAGTTTGTGATAGACCATGGAGTCAGTGGTTAAGGGGGCTATTGGGAAACTGATGTTAAGGCTACATTGATCCCATGGACTGGTGGGGCTGGAATGAGGGGCTGAGTGGCTTAAACATGATTTACTATTCTCTAAAATCTGTGACACTCTACACTCCATCTGGTTGTTTAACTGTTGTTTGTGGGTAACATTGAAATTTAACTTGCTCAATTACAGAACTGTTACAAAAGTGTTAAATATATTTTCAGTTTGTCAAGTGTTCAAAATATTGTTCTTAAAAATATAAATGATAAAAATCTGACCTTAACTAGGCTGAATACTGCCCTAAAGTGGTGGGTCTTTAACGAGGGACCACCATGGGGCCGGAATATTGCCTGGGGAAAATCCGTTTGACATTTTCCCAAGGTTGGTTTCCCGTTGCAAGAACAGAGGAAAGCTCCCAACTCAGGGAAGGGCAGACTGTGCAGCTTGTGATATAAGACAACACAGGAAGATTCAGGCCGTATGTTTCAGAGAGTTTGCACATTCCCCCTCAGAGGAGAGAGTCCTAGCAGCTCATCTCCAGCATGCAGGCTGAGATTCAGGGCTGGGATTCAGGGAAGTGAGTGGATCAGTACAAAAGCAGAATGTTAAAAATGACACAACACCAGGTTATAATCTAACAGGTTTAATTGGAAGCACACTAGCTTTTGGAGCGCCGCTCCTTCAACAGGTGGTTGAAGTCCCCATAACACTGACTCCATGGTCTATCACAATCTGTCAGATATAGTCAGGGATCCTTTCAATGACTCAATCTCCATTGCTGTCTGGGGAAGAGAGTTCCCACAGCCTCATGACCCTGCAAGGGAAGGAATTCCCCCTCTTCCCTGCCTTTAATGGGAGACTCCTTACTCTGAAGCCATGCCCCTGGTTCTGGATTCTCCCACCAGGGGAATCAACCTCTCAGTATCACCCCTTTCTCATCCTGGGATATTCAATAAGGGCACCTCCTATCTTCAAATATCCAACCACCTGATGAAGGAGCTGCGCTCCGAAAGTCAGTGTGCTTCCAATTAAACCTGTTGGACTATAACCTGGTGTTGTGTGATTTTTAACTTTGTGCACCCCAGTCCAACACCGGCATCTCCAAATCAAAAGCAGAATGGTCGCTTCTGGCGATTGTGAAAGTAGTTTAATTTTTTTTGAAAGTGCTTTATCTCAATTTCTCTTGATGTTCTGAACAATCTCCCAGGCTGTACTTTCTTATGCACTTTGCATTTGCTGCACTTACATTGTGGCTTTTTTTTAGAAAAAGACTTTTTCTGTTGACCCTATCTTATCATTCCCTGGGCATAGATTGATTTGACAGGACTGGGGCTGGTGCATAATACACTTTCTCATAGGGATACGCAGAGACTATTCACAGAGGGCTGGGGAACAATTGTTTCCCATTGTGTCTGTTTAAACAGTCGCTTTAGCAAATCCAAACTCAGCTGCTTTACTCGAGAAGTAACCTAGGTCTCTTTTCCAGTTACTGAACATCCACAAAACCTTTTGTGAAATGCCCAACGTTCTCCAATTGAGAGGAAGCAAATGAAAGAAAATTGTTACTACATTGGATCTGAGGCTTGGAGGATGGAGTGGTGAGTCAGAGTCACAGCTGTTCAGAGAACCCACTTGGGATTTCTAGAGCAATGTCTTAGCCACTCGGCTAGTGTACTAGACCTAGGCAGTGCTCAGCAGTTTAACTTCTCCAATCACTGGTGCTGTACCACGCACCATCTCCTGACAATGCCCATTGTAATGGTTTTCTTTAAATTCACAAAATTAAAATGATGACAGAGACCATTAGTTTAATAAAAACAGGAGTTTCTGGTGAAGTTCAGCAGGTCCAGCAGCATCTGTGGAGAGAAATCAGAGTTAACGTTTCAGGTTCAGTGACTCTTGTGCAAATTATTTCACACTTTAACCTTTTAACATTTTTACAGCAGCTGTAATTGAGCACTGTAATTAAATTCCAGTGTTACTAGCAAACAACTGTTAAACAACCAGGTGGAGTTTAGAACGTCATAAGATTTTAGGAAACAGAAAATCAGGTTTAGGAAGAGTCTCAGGAAGGGTCACCAGATCCGAAACATTAACTCTGATTTCTTTTCACAGGTACTGCCGCTTTCCCAGCAACTACTGCTTTTGTCACTGGTTTGCAGCACTCCACAGTTCTTTTGTTTTGGTTTACTATTACAATGACTTGTTCTATCTCGAATGAATACCCTGTGACACGATATGTTGAGATCATTTATAAATTGCATGCAACTCATATTTACAAATTATTCTTTATCATCTGAATGGTCATTGCTCAAAAGGAAATTTATTCAGAATCTGTATTTGGATACAGATTTCTGCAAAGAAGGATTGAGAGATCTGCTGCATGATTGTTTTCCCGAGTGATGTTTATGGTCAAACTGACGTGGAGAAGGTATCCCATTTCCTGCTCCACTCTCCTCCACCCAATCACCTTCCTTTTAACCTGTGCAAAGCCTGTTAGATTTTGAACACTTTTCCATTGTGGTGGAAAAGTACAGGCCTGAAATGTTATCTTCACTTCTCTCCCAGAAATTGGGATCACTTGGGAAAACTACAAAGATGAGATGATGAGTTCATGTGAGTGTTGATATGAAACACTGATCTGGCACTTCTCCAGCAATCCTGCTAAGAAATTATGACTTTTTTTTCAGATCAAGACAAATTGAGCTCAGCTTAGGTTACCATTTTGTACGCCGTTTGTTCAATTATGTTTATTTTGTTGGAGCTAGTTTCCAACTCCAGGGAACTGAATGTTGAGTATTTGAGGCTGAGCTGAGTGGTTAAAGTGGTTCCAGTGTGCTTTATGTATTGTAGACTTTTTCAATCAGGCGGTCTGATGATTGAACTGAAAATAAATGACATCATATCAAAGCCACTGCAGGATCAGGAAGATCTGGCAGTATTTGCACGTCTTCGGAAATGTTAAGGCAAGGTGAAGACATTTGTTATGGACCAGACCAAACGTCCTGAAAACATTTCCAGGAGATAGCCTAGACTCTTTTACGTTATTCAAAGGGGCGTAAGGCACTGCGTTCCAGATGTGATTCGATTGGTCAAATGACAAGCAAAGCACACTTTATTCGTCCAGCAGTTTCAAAATACATTTCTATAAAAGGCTGACTACAATTCATTGTTGGCAATTTTAATTATTTTCTGGTCATGAGAAAAGACGCCAAGACTCTGATGAGGATACAGAAGAAATTGATTAGGATAGTTTCTGGGATTTGAGAATTTAATTCTGTTTGGGTAATATCACACTGCTCTGTTTAGTACAGAAGATTTGCTAGCGGGGTGCAAACTTCTAAATAAAAGCAATATTTTATATAGCAAGCTTTTGTAACCCAGAAACCATGAGCAGAAAGTGAAATGGAAGCAAATTCAACAATAACTTTCAAAGAGCAATTGGATGAAGAAACTGTACCATGAAATAAGATGTACTGGAAAACTTCTCCAAAGTCCAGCCCAGTCACAACGGGGTGGAGTCCCTCCCTCCTCTGCTGATCATTGAGATTGTGGGATGAATTGAGTTCACTCTAGTCCCCTTAGAGGTACATTATTTCACCTGTGGTGGCAATGTAGCTGCTCAGCTTCTCTAGAAACTCCACATCCTGGATCACAGACCAATCTACAATCTCCATTCAACAACTCAACTTAAAATTAAAAGGGGTTAGCATGCAAAATTAAAGCACATGTGATTGGGGGCACTGTACTGACAAGATAGAAAACTAGTGGTCAGCCAGGAAAGAAAGTGTAGGAATGAACAAGACTTTTTCTGAATTGCAGTGAATAATGACAGGTATCAGTGCTTGGGCCCCAGCTATTCATAATATATGGCAATGACTAAGAGGAAGGGGATTTAAAAACCTTCAAATTTGTAGATGACACAAAGCTGGGGTGGGGGTGGTGAGTTATGAAGAGGATGCAGAGATGCTGGTGTCTGATTGGGACAAATTGATTGAGTGGGAAAACGCATGGTCGGTGAATTATAATGGAGACACATATATGTTTATCCACTTTGTGAAGAGAAACAGAAAATTAGATTATTGTCTGAATGGTGAGAGATTGGGTAAGGAGGAGGTGTAATGAGAGCTGGGTGTCCCTGTACATCAGTCATGGAAAGTTAGCATGCAGGTGCAGGAGGGGGTGAAGAAGGATTCAAGTATAGTAGCAGGGATGTCTTGCTGATACCATCCCTGGAGTATCATGTGCAGTGTCAGTCTCTGTAGGAGCTTAACCCTCCACCACAACAGAGACTCAGGAAGCAAACAGGATTCAGGCACATGCAGACTTTATTCTTCTTCAAGCAACAACTGGTTAAAGCAGGGTGAGGGCCACAAGAACTTCCCTGAATCTGGCTTCAGCATGAGGACCCAATTGTTCTCTCAATCTACAGCTCAGATTGGAAGAGAGATCAACAATACACACTGATTTTTACAGTGATAAACAGTATTTTTATACATTGTGTAACAGTGATCACATATACCATGTTTATTGTGCCATCCCCCATTCTTTACACAACCAATCCTATGAAACACTTGATCAACGATAGATGTGCCTATAGACAATCCTTGGTTTTCATGATGCCTAATTGTTATTGGGACCTTTCTATGTTGTATTCAAAAGTTACTGACTGTTCTCCTTTGGACATGGCCCTGACTTGCTTATCTCTAAGGGCTGCTTGAATTCTACTGTTTGTTTTTCACTTCTTATCTTTGTCAAATTCTATCACGCATATGGAAATTTTTTTTTAAATAAAGTTTTATAATTACTTTTACTGTTAGTGTGGAATTGAGAGAGACAGTTAAATTGCCTGATGGGAAAATCAGCCAACTCCAGGTTACAATAAAATATGTTACAGGCTATAATAAAGTTCAAAAGCATTGATAGCCTTAGCAGACATGACACAGGTGGAATTTACATAAATTCTCTAACCTTAGCAACCCTCAGAATTTAATTATGTGCAGAGCCGTTCTATCGATATAAGCTAACTTCATCCCCCGCCCCCCCCCAAAAAAAAAAGACATTCATATGCAAAACAAGGTTATGGAATGACATGTGTAACACAATATTTTGGAAAGTTAATAGGATAATACAGATCAAAATTCAATGTACTGGCCTAACGAGTGACGAACATCTAGAGATAAAACATAATCAGTAGCTGTCAGAAATTAAGTATAAAAAAAATCCACCTTTTTCGCAGTGCAAAAACTTAGAGAAATTGGGAATAATTAGTATTGCTTTCTCTCAAGTTTTAGCCAACTGCATACAGTAATAGCCAATAAAGGCTGATTATTATCAGTTCAAGCTTTGTTGATTTTTGATTTTCAGCTTTCACAAGTCCCAGCTTTTTGAGCTAATTTTAATCCAATTCGAATTCCAAAACTCTTTAGCTAATAAAACAAGGTATGCCAGGCATCTGTAATGTTTTCTCTCACAGCTTTTATTATAAAGTTTTACAGTTACGTTGAAATCTATGATTATTTGAATAACTTTAATTCAAATCTATATCTGAACATTTTAAATAGTTTGAAAGAAACAGCTAATTTCTGTGAGAAAACCTTACACTATTCACCAAATGGGACATTTCATTAATGAGACTTGCAGCTAAAAGAAATTTTAAAATATCAAAAAAATTCATTAACGAGCCACAACTGCATTATTCCATTGGTTTTTGTTACAAATCTTCAAAATGGTTAGCTTCAAATATTTCCTTATCAAGGCTGTCTCCATCAACATTCCTTGTAACTATTCAGACAATGCTTTTGCTTCAGAATAACCTTATGTCAAAGGCACTGTTTCACTTAAATACGATGTGGGCTTTTAATTCTATTTTAATCTGTTTGGATTCCGTTTTTTCTCTTTCCAATATGGGCAGCCCTTCCCACTTGTACCTAAATTTCCAGCATTACTGTCTATACCTCACTGGACATGACTTCCTACACACTATTATCTTATGTCTAAGGCACTCAGAATGACACTGACTTGTTGCAGCATATTTTTAATGAAAAGCTGATTTGTATTATTTTTATCTCAAGTAGGATACTAAACTATGGTATTTACTAAATCAAACACGTTTTCCTGATATAGACTATGACAGCATCAAATTCATCACTGACAGTTTAAGCAGTCTTGATGAACCACAAAATCACTTTACAAACAATATTCAGGTGGACAGTCTTTACCCAGGGTAAATGTGTTGGTGTACTGTGATATTGCGATCATTTTCTAAGCTTTCTACACAAATACACAATTGTACCAATATTTTACCGACAACATCTGTACTTTGAACAGAGCTAGGTTTAATAACAAACACAAAAAGCCCAATGACCAAGGTACATTTCTTGGTGTCAGGACAAGCAAAAACCGTCACCTATGATTCTTGGTGTATTTGCAAATAGCAAATCCATTTACACAAACAGTAGGTGAACAGGATGAACCCAGTGTCATTTCATGGGTGTGTTAACAGTTTGGATGACAGAGTGCATCCCTTCTCACATACTGATAAATGAATGTCTCTCCCCAGAGCGAACACTATCAGCAGGTAGGTTGATCAAATGAATGTTTCGCCCCAGTGTGAATTCGTTGGTGTCTCCGCAAGTTGGATGATTGGGTAAACGCCTTTCCGCAATCAGAGCAGGTGAATGGTCTCTCCCCAGTATGAACTCGCTGGTGACTTTGCAGTTTGGATAACTGAGTGAATCCTTTCCCACACAGTGAGCAAGTGAATGGTTTCTCCCCAGTGTGAACTCCCTGGTGTTCCAGTCGCTCAGATGAGCGAATAAATCCTTTTCCACATTCAGAACAGGTGAATGGTCTTTCCCCAGTGTGAATTCGCTGATGTGTCCGCAGGTTGGATAATTGACTGAATCCTTTCCCACACAGTGAACAGATGAATGGTCTTTCCCCAGTGTGGACTCGCTGGTGTATCTGCAAGTGGGAGGACTGAGTTAATCCTTTCCCACAGACGGAACAAGTGAATGGTCTTTCCCCAGTGTGAACCCGCTGGTGTATCAGCAGGTTGGATGACCGAATGAATCCCTTCCCGCACACGGAGCAAACGAATGGTCTCTCTTCAGTGTGAGCTCGCTGATGTATCTGCAGGTTGAATGACCGAGTGAATCCCTTCCCACATACGGAGCAAATGAATGGTCTCTCCCCAGTGTGAACTCGCTGATGTATCAGCAGGTTGGATGACCGAGTGAATCCCTTCCCACACACTGAGCAAATGAATGGTTTCTCCCCAGTGTGAACTGGCTGGTGTATCTGCAGGCTGGAAGACTGAGTAACTCCCTTCCCACAAGCAGAACAGGTGAATGGTTTCTCTCCCTGATGTTCTGGCAATTTAGATGATTGAGTGAATCCTTTTCCACATTCAGAACAGGTAAATTGTCTCTCAGTGTGAATCTGCTGGTGTTTCAGCAGGTTGGATGACTGACTGAATCCTTTCCCACATTGGGAGCAGGTGAATGGTCTCTCCCCAGTGTGGACTCGTTGGTGCATCTGCAGATGGGATGACTGAGTGAATCTCATTCCACAATGAGAGCAGGTGAATGGCTTTTCCCCAGTGTGACTGCGTTGGTGCATTTTCAACTGGGATGGATAAAGAAATTCCTTCCCACAATCCCCACATTTCCACAGTGTCTTCCTGGTCTGACTGCGCTGGCGTTTGGGCATGTCAGATGAGTCTTCACAGAATCTTTCACACACAGACAGTAAGTGTTTCTCCCCGTGTGATGGGTTTTTTCTTCAATGTTCAGAATCCTGAGGTAATTCAGATCTGTCTGTGTTTTTAAAATTTCTTGTTACAAATCAACCTTTCAACCAAAAAGAAAAACATTTTAGGAGAAACCAGAAGAACAGGTTGTGAAACGAAGAGAAATTAATCTGGAGATAACACTACGGGAAACTGTTGGATTATCATGAAACTGAAGTAGTTCATAAATGCCCTTCAGGGAAGGGAACCAGTAAGTATTTGCACCAAACTACAGAAAGAGATAGATGTGGGAGTGACATACATGAAGGAGAGGTGTTTTATAGATTTACAAATCAATCCTTTTCCTGCTTTCTCTCCATATTCTCAAATCCCTCCGAAGCGCTAAGAACAAGTGCAGAGTTCCTGGGAAGAGGAGATTCAGGTAAAGCGGGCACTGATGGTGGCACTTGGCACACTTGCCTTTATTGATCAATAAAGAGACTTGGGTTTGATTCCACTCTCAATGTGGAGTTTGCACGTTCTCCGTGTCTGCATGGGTTTCCTCCAGGTGTTCACTGGTTTCCTTTCGCTGTCCAAAAATGTGCACATGAGGTGCATTAGCTGTGGAAAATGCAGGGTTGAAGGGACAGGATACTCTTCAGACGGTTGGTGTGAACTCATAGGCTCAATAGCCTGTTTCCACACTGTAGGGACTCTATGATTGAGTATACGAATTGGGAGGTCACATTGTGGCTCTACAGAACATTGGTGAGGCTAATTTTAGAATACAGTGCACAATTCTCGTCTCCCTGATTTCAGAAAGATGTTATCAGGGTAGGACTTATACACTTAAAAGCAAATTCCTGGCAAGTGTTGCAGGACAAAGAGACCTTGGAGTCGGGGTTCATAGTTCCGTGAAAGTAGAATTGCAGGCAGACAGGATAGTGAAAGCGGCGTTTGGTACTCTCGCTGTTATTTGTCAGTGTACTGAGTAAAGGAGTTGGGACACTATGTTGTAGATATACAGGAAATTGGTTGGGCCACTTTTAGAATACTGTGTTTAATGGTCTGCATAGACAAGTTGAACTGAAGGGTCTGTTTCCAGACTGTACATCTCTCTAAATTTATGCTGTTAAACTTCAAAAGGTTTCCGAAAACATCTACAAGGTTGTAAGATTGGAGGGTTTGAGTTAAAGGGAGAGGCTGAATAGGATGGGTTTTTTTCCCTGGAGTGTCGGAAGCTGAGGGGTTACTTTATGGAGGAGCACGGATAGGATGAATAGCTAAGGTCATTTTGTCGCAAGTTTGAGGGCATTGCTTTAATGAGAGGGGGGAAAGATTTAAAAGGGACCCGAGGGGGGAATGTTTTCATGCAGAAGGTGGTGCATGTATGGAACAAGGTAATGGTGGAGGCAGGTACAATTACAACATTTAAAAGGCATCTGGATGGGTACATGAATAGGAATTTTTCACAGGAATATGGGCCAAACACTTGCAAATAGGACTGGATCAGTTTAGGTTAACTGGTCGAGATGGATGAGTTGGACTGAAGGATCTGTTTCCGTGCTGTATAACTCTATGACTCTAACAGATTAAACAAATTGATGGAAATCTAAAAGAGAAACAAAGTGCTGGAAACACTCAATAGATCTGGCAGCATCTGAAATGGTGACAGATGCAGGTAACATTACAACTTTGAAGACATGTTTAGATGATTATACAAGGCACTACAATACAGGATACATGCTGAGTGCCTGAAAATGGGATTGGAGTAAATAGGTGCTTGATGACTAGCACGGATACGATGGGGACATTGTGTTCAACAATTCTACATTGGAGACTCTGACCCAGTTTTATTCTGTGCTTCTTTCTTTTTGGAAGAGTTCCTTCAGAGTCATTGGGTCAAAATCTTGGAATTCCCTCCCTCCTGACATTGTCGGTCAGCCCACAGCACGTGGACTACACAGATTCAAGGAGGCAGCTGACCACCACCCTTTCAAGGGCAAATAGAAATGGGGTATAAATGCTGGCCAGCCAGCAATGCCCAAGCCCCACAAATGAATAAAAAAAGGAAGCAGGCAGGAGCAGCAAGCAGTGAAGAATACAGTGATACATTCGCCTTTGTAGTGATAGGATTCAAGTTCAGGAGCAGGGATATATTCTGTAAAGGCTTTACTGAGACCACATTGGGAGTACTGTGTGTATCTCTTTGTTCTCCTTTCCCCAGGAATGATCCTCTGGCTTTTGGGGCAGAGTAAAGAAGGTTCACTGGACTGATCCTGAAATGAGGGGACTGGTATAAGAGGATCGATCCTTATTTAATCCTCCTTTCTTTTGCCTTTGAGCTGATGAGTGCATCACTAACCAATATTCTACCTCCCATTTCCTGATCTAAATCTGACCCATCGAAGCCTACACTTCGGTTCCCACCCCTTTGCCATACTAATTTAAAACCTCAAACGGAATTAGCAAAAGCCTGCAAGAGGAGATTTGTCTCTGCTCTACTCAGGGGCAACCATTCAGGCTTGTACAGGTCCTACTTAACACAGAAATGGTCCCAACACCTGAATCTAAACCCATCTCTGGCAAACCATATCTTCAACCACAGTCATCTGATCTATCCTCTTATTCCTTCTCTCATTACGACATGGCATTGGCAATGTCTGACATTGTTGCATTTGAGGACCTGGACTTTAATGCATTGCCTATTTTCAGCTTTCAGATCCTCTTTCCTTTGTTAGTGATGGCCTTGATACCTCCATGTTCCATGACCACAGACTGTTTACCTTCCAGCTCCAGAGCATCCTTCAACCAAACCATTATATCAGAGATCCTGGCACTACTGTCCTCGATTCATGTCTGTGGCCACAGAGGTGCCCGCCTATCCCAGATTATTTACTGCCCTGTCATTATAGCCCTGCCACACTCTCTTTCCCCTTCTTTCGCTGTAGAGCTATCTGTGGTGTGATGAACCTGGCTGTTGCTGATTTGCTGAGAGGCCACTCCACCACACAAATAGAATCCAAAAAGTGATATATCTGTATGCGAGGGGGATGACCACTCTTGCACTTCCTTCCTCAGTCTTTTACTTACTTTATTTGATGGCTACACTTTCTGCCTGCGTAATCCTCACATGTAGTGTGACCAACTTGTTAAATGTGCTGTCCATAACATTTTCAGTATCACAGATGCTCCATACACAGCTCCAGCTCTGAAAAGCAGTTACCTAGTAGCTGCACATGGACACACTTCTGGCACATAGCTGTCAGGGACACTGGAAGCGTCCCTGATTTCTCACATTATACAAGGGGGGCACACCACATGTCTGAGGTCTCCTGTCATGCTTTCTCTCTACATTCAGTTAGTTACTCCTGCTAAGAGATTTTGAATGAGCTAGCAATCTTCATTTCAAACATGTATTATAATTGAAAACTTTACTCAGGCTGATATATTATACTTTAAAAATTGTTAAAAAACATTTTCGCAGATATCCCTTCCAAATTGGCTGTTCCCATTGCAACTGTGTGACTTTGAGACTGAGACACCACACTCAACCTTTCAGCCTCACCTTCTCCCAGTCTCACCTCACTGTCTGTTTCCACCTCATTCCAAAGCACTCTCATTGAACCAAGCATCCCTCAGTGCAGCCTTGTCATTTACTTGACTGCTCACACCTCCTGTACTGTTCCAGTGTAGCTCAGGGAACATCATCTCATCTTTATAACCTCCAGACACAACATGGACTTCAGCAGCTGCTGGATCAACTGAGAGTTGTCAGGATCTGGAACATTCCACTTGAAAAAGTGCTGCAATTCAAGTCCATAACGAATTTTAAAAGCAAGTGTACAAGTAATTGAGAATGAGGACTTTATAGCTTTAAAATTATGAAGTGAGTGATTAGGATCAAATATATCAGTTCTTTTCAAAAAGAGTCTAGACCAATGAGGGTAAATCTGTGCTCCCTCTCAGGCTAATATCTCCTTCTACAGCTGCAAGGTCCAGAACGGAGCACATAACGCAAGGGTGAACTAACAATGAATTTAAACATCTAGCTGCTTTTCGACTTACAAACATATTGGAGATATTTTCCCACAGAGAGAACAGACAAACCTTTCTCCTTCCACTGTTAAAGCCAATGATATTCAGATCTTGATGACTCTCCTGAGTGTCAGAACTTGTTTGAGATCCCAGTCTCAATTATTCTCAATTAGTATCCTGTAAAATGAATTGACACAAGAAAAATCACTGTCAGTCCAGGATAGAAAATTTAGAAAAGACAGACATTTCTCTTGGTTTCAATTTGCTGTGAAAATGTTCCTCTACAAATCGCCCCATCCCTACGCAGGAAGCATTACTTCACTGCATCTTGCCTCCAGTAAATATACAGCCTATCACTGCTGAAAGCTTGCAGCTGTTTTCCCATTACTACAAATGCAGGACCTATGGTTTCTAATTCAGGTCTACCGGATGTCCATGAAATCTCCCAGTCCAGACTGACTCCCGGTTTCCACTGTATCTCCCCATCTTTCCCATCTCCTCCCCAACGTGATCCAGCCAGCATTGCCCCTCATTGGTTAGACAACCAGCTGCTTCTGTTTAGTATGTCATCCCTGCCCACTCTCCTCTTATTGGTCAGTGACCTGCTGTCAATCAGCTTGTGAGGTGAGTGGCAGATCCTCCCTTTCTCTGCCCTGGGATGAGCTTCATTATTCACAGGTTATGGGGCAGTATCAGAGAGCACAGGGGCTGGTGACTTTCAACCCATTAGGACTGTACACTCTCCCTCTGGAAATGGTCCAAATCTGTCCCATCTCCCCTGCTATTTGCCCATAGCTTTCCAAATGTTTTTTTAAACTGTTACACTCCAAATCTCTTGACAATAACTGCTAAATCTGCATCCAGCTGCTGTTCAGACTGTTCCAGATGCTCAGAACTTACTGAGTAAAATACTCTTCACATTGGCAAATAATGCAGGGTGACAATTACCTGAAAGTGGTTAAACAAATTGCAACAATTTTAAGAAATTTTCTCTCCAATTTAAATATCCTGGAACAACTCTGCACCTGGACTAAATCACAGTCTAAACTTCTTTGCTCCAAGGAGAATTACCCAAACTGCTGCTCCAGAAGAGAAACTCATCTTCATTCATTAGAGTCACACAGTCTAGAAATGTACCTATCTAACCTTGATTGTCATATACATCTCGATTAAGTCACCTCTCAACCTTCTCTCTGATGAAAACAGCCTCAGTTCCCTCAGCCTTTCCTCGTAAGACCTTTCTTCCATACCAGGCAACAACCTAGTAAATCTCCTCTGCATCCTTTCCAAAGCTTCCACATCCTTCCTATAATGCGGTGACCAGATCTGTACGGAATTCTCCATGTGTGGCCTTACCAGAGTCTTGTACAGCTGAAGCATGACCTCGTGGCTCCGAAATTCAATCCCCCTACCAATAAACACCCAACACACCATATTTCTTCTTAACAACCCTATCAACCTATTTGGCAACATTCAGGGATTTATGTACCTGGATACCGATCTCTCCATTCATCTACACTGCCAACAATTTTAACAGTACTCTGCATTCCTGTTACTTCCAAGTGAACTATCTCACACTTTTCCATCTTAATCTCCATTTGACACTTCTCCGCCCAGCTCTGCATCTTATCTATGTCTGTCTGTAACCCACAACATCCTTCAGCACTATCCATAACTCTGCTACCGAGTGTCATCTGCAAATCTACTAACCCATCCTTCTACACCCACATCCAGATCATTTATAAAAATGACAAACAGCAATGGCCCCAAAACAGATCCTTGCAGCACACCACTGGTAACTCAGCTCCAGAATGAACATTTCCCATCAACCACCACACACTGTCTTTTTTCAGCTAGCCAATTTCTAGTCCAAACCGCTAAATCACCTTCAATCCTGAAACTCTATTTTGTGCAATAGCCCACTGTGTCGAATCTTATCAAACTCCTTACACAAGTCCATATTCACCACATCAACTGCTTTACCTTCATCCACCCGTTTTAATACCTTGTTGAAAAATTCAACAAGGTTAGAGAGGCATGACCTACCCTTCACAAAACTGTTGACTATCCCCAATCAAATAATTCCTTTCCAGATTATTATAAATCCTATCTCTTCCTTTACCAACACCTTACCCACAACCAAAGTAAGGCTCACTGGCCTATAATTACCAGGTTTGTCCAGACTCCCCTTCTTAAACAAGGGAACAACATATGCTATCCTCGAGTCTTCTGACACTACTCCTGTCGACAGTGTAGAGCACCTTTGGCTTTGATCTTTATGTCATCAATCTCCTCCCTGGCATCCTAGAGAATCAGAGGATAAATCTCATCCAAACCTGGGTCTTATCTATTTTCAGATCTTCCAAAATTGCTAAAACCTCCTCTTTGTCAACCACAATTCAATCTCTATATTTTCACTAATATTGCCATTTTCCAATGTGAATATGGATGAAAAGGTATTCATTAAGCACTTCCCCTATGTCCTCAGATTCCACACACCACTTCCCATGACTATCTTTGATTGGCCCTAATCTTACTCTAGTCACTTTTATTCCCAATATACCTACAGAAAGCCTTAAGGTTTTCCTTGATCCTATCCACCAACTTCTCATGTCCCCTCCTGGTTCTTCTTAGCCCTCTCTTTTGAGATCTTTTCTGACTAACATAACTCTCAAGCCTCCTGACTGAGCCTTCATGCCTCATCCTTAAATATGCCACCTTCTTCCTCTTGAAAAGAGCTTCAACTTCTTTACATAGCCATGGTTTCCTCTCTCGACAACTATCTCCCTGCCTGATAGGTATTTACTTATCAAGGACACGCAGTAGCTGTTCCTTGAATAATTGTCCTTGAATAAGCTCCACACTTCAAGCGTGTCCATCCACTGCAGTTTTCTACTCCATCCTATGCATCCTAAATCTTGCCTCATTGCATCATAATTACTTTTCCCCCAGTTATACCTCTCTCTCTGGTATATACCTATACCTGCCCATTGCTATTGTAAACATAACTGAATTATGGTCACTATTGCCAAAGTGCTCCTCTATCTCCAAGTCTAACACCTGGCCGGGTTCATTCCCCAATACCAAATCCAATACAGCATCACCTCTTGTTGGCCTGTCTACACAGTGTCAGAAAACCCTCCAGCACACATTGAACAAAAACTGATCCATCTAAACTACTTGAACGATTGTATTCCCAGTCAACATTGACGAAGTTAAGGTCCCCATAACGACTACCCTGTTACTCACACTCTTATCAAGAATCATTTTCGCTATCCTTTCCTCTACATCCCCAGAACTATTCAGAGGCCTATAGAAAACTCCCAACAGGGTGACTGCTCCTTCCTTGTTTCTAACGTCAGTGGATAAATCCTCAAACATCTCTCAGCTGTCCTTTATTAACATCCAACTCAATAGCTACTCCCACTTTCTCCCAATAATCTTTGCTCTGATTCACCCCAAGTGTTATATCTAAGTGCCCCTTGAATACATTCAATGTTCTGGCATCAACTATTTCTTGAGGCAATGAATTCCACAGGCTCACCATTCTTTGGGTGAAACAATGTCTCATCTCCATCCTAAATGGTCCACCCCAAATCCTCAAACTGTGACATTTGGTTCTGGACACACCTACCTTCTGGAACACCCTCCCTGTATCTATCCTGTCCAGAATGTTAGAATTTTGTTAGTGTCTATGAGATTCCACATATGCGCCCCTCTCCCCCTCACCATTAACATTCAGCACCCTAGTCTATGCATCAACTATTTCACTCTTCACCTTCAGAAAATTCTACTATGTTACGTTCACTCATCCCCAAAGGGTCTCAGATAGCTAGACTGGCAATGATTCCCTTCTCATTATACAGTAACCACTCGAAGATGGCCTGCTCTCTAGTTGATTATTCCAAATATTTAGGAGAAAGTGAGGACTGCAGATGCTGAAGATCACAACTGAAAATGTGTTGCTGGAAAAGCGCAGCAGGTCAGGCAGCATCCAAGGAACAGGAGAATCGACGTTTCGGGCATAAGCGAGAAGGGCTTATGCCCGAACCATCGATTCTCCTGTTCCTTGGATGCTGCCTGACCTGCTGCGCTATTCCAAATATTGATCAAAAAAACCATCCCGTATACACTCTAGAAATTCCTCCTCTATGGCATTGTAGCTAAATTTGATTTGCCCAAACAATGTGCAGATTAAAATTACCCATGTCCACAGATTTTCCCTTATCAAATGCATCTCTAATTTCCTGTTCGATGCCACTCCCAACATCACTGCAATTTGGGGGTCTAAACATGACACCCACTCATGATTTTTGCCCATTGATATTTCTCAACTCTACCTATACATATTCCATATTGTCAGAGCTAATATCCTTTTTCACTATTGTGTTAATTTCCTCTTTCACCAGCAATGCCACTCTACCACTTTTTCCTTTTTGCCTGTCCTTCCTAAACAGTGCATATCCTGGGACATCCAGGGTCACCCTGCAGCATGTCTCAATAATCCCAAATACACCATACCCGTTCACATCTATTTGCACAACTAGTTCTTTTTCATTTTAAATGCTTCGTACATTCAGATATGAAGCTTTCAAATTTGTTCAAAGGGTAAATTTCCCTACTTTAATATAATTCCTTAGTGCATAAAGATATTCACCTGTTCTATTCCTCACTTTTAATGCCTGGTAAGCATCTGCCACATGGCTAGCCTGCACCCATACTTCCTCCTTTTAGGTTTTCTAACTTCCTCTATCACTGAACCCTCCCCCACCACCCCTCCTTCCCCAGTGCTGGTGCCAATGTCCCATGACCAATGTCCAAACCAGTTTCTGCCAAACCAATCTTTGCGCCACACATTTACCTGCTTCATCTTATTGACCCAGTGCCAATTAGCTCGTGGCTCAGGTAGTAATCCAAAGATTATTACCTTTATGGTTCTGCTTCTTAATTTAGCTCCTAGCTGTTCATTCCCCTTTAGCAGAACCTCTGCCCTAATTTTATCTATATCATTGGTAGCTACATGGACTATGACCACTGGATCGTTACCCTCCCATTCCAAGTTCCTTTGCAGTCCGGATGAGATACCCTGAACCTGAGCACCAGGTACGCAACACAACTTTTCAGAACTTTCAATCCAAGGAGAACAGTGTCTATGCCCATAACTACACTATCCCAAATTATAACAACATTTCTCTACTCTCCCGCACTTGAATGGCTCCCTGCACCACAATGCGTGGTCAGTCGACTCATCCTCCCTGCAGTCCCCATTCCCATCCACACAGGGAGCAAAACTCTTGAATCTGTTGAGCAAGGACAGGGCTGAGGCTCCTTCAACTTTACCTGCTGGATCCCTGTATCCGCCTCACTCATAACCACACCCTCCTCTTTGATCACTGGCCAAATCCAAGTTTGTTAACCTAAGGGGTGTGACTGTCTCCTGAAACACAGCATCTGGATAACTCTATCACTTTCGCTGATGGGTCGCAAAACTTGAAGCTCATCGATTCAGAGCCAGGTTTCTCCAGCAACTAACTACTACAGATATGCTCACTGGGAACCACAATGGCATCCACAAGCTCCTGTGTCATGCAGAAACAACATAGCACCTGACCCTCCATCCTTATTTTAGTTAAAGAGTTTTGAATTTAAAAAAAAGAATTAAACTGCTTTTATATCACTTTGTATTATCTCAAACTGAACACAAGTTATAACCAATAATTTAACAGATTCAAAATTTAGCAGACCCCTTATTAGCCAATTCAATCCCTCCTGTGATTCCCCCTCAGTCAAAACCCCCAATCAGAAACTCTTACCTTCCCAGGTTGCACTCCTCTCAGCTCTACTCCTGAAGTGAAGGCCACAAATCCCCAAGGTAATTGTTTCTCTGCTCAAAATTAAGGGAAGCACTCCGCTCGCTCCCACTCAGCTCTGCCAGTCATCCATCACACCCCAGCTCTTGTAAATTCCTCAGTGCCTCTAACTGCCACTCCAACTAATCCACGTGATCAGATAGAATTTGCAACCAAACACACTTCCTGCACACATAATCATCGGGGTCATTGAAATTCTCGCTAATTGCCCATATCTGACAGAAAGAGCATGTCACTCCACAAAAAGCCATCTCTGCACCTTAATCTATAGACCAGAAAAAAAGTACAGTCTTACTGCTCTAAAGACACTACCCTAGAATAACTTAATACCCATGTTTTATATTTTAAAATGTAATCAAGAAACAGATCTCAGTAAGACATATGTTAAAAAAACCCTCACCCTACTCATTATAGAGTTTTTGAATTAATAAAGATATTCACCTTGATGGGATTGTACTATGGAGGGAAATTGAGGAACAAACATGAAGAGAGATCTCAGAGATATATAATAACAAGGTTGTAATAGTAGGTGATTTTCATTTCCTAACACTGACTGGGACTACGACAGTGTTAAGAGCAGAAGAACTAGGAGCAGAAGTAGGCCATTTGGCCTTCTGAGCCTGCTCTGCCACTCAATAAAATCACAGATGATCTTTTCATGGCCTCAGATCCACTTACCCATACTCTCACCGTATCTCTTAATTCCTTCACTGTTCAAAAAAAAAACTATCATAGCTTTAAAGCTATTTACTGAAGTAGCATTAGCTGGGCAGGTAATTCCATAGATTCACAACCGTCTGGGTGAAGAAGTTCCTTCTCAATTCAGTTCTAAATCTGCTCCCCTTAATTTCCCTCTTCTCCTAGTTTCAGCTGCCAGTGGAAACATTCCTTCTATGTCTAGCTTATCTATTCAATTCAGAATTTTATAGGTTTCTATAAGATCGCCTCGCATTCTTCTGAATTCCAATGAATATAATCCTAGTCTACTAAGTCTTTCCACATAGGCCAACCCCCTCCACTCCGGAATCAATCTAGTGAACGTCCTCTGCAACCCCTCTAGTGCCTGTACATCCTTTCTCAGGTAAGGAGACCAAAAGTGCATGCAGTACTCAAGGTATAGCCTCACCAGCACCCTGTACAGCTGGAACATTACCTCACGAGAGGTATAGACAGGGCGGATAGCATGAAGCTTTTTCCCCCAGAGAGGGGGACTCAATTACTAGGGGTCACAAGTTCAAAGTTAAGAGGGAAGAAGTTTAGAGGAGATATGCGTGGAAAGTTCTTGAGCAGAGGGTGGTGGGTGCTTGGAATGCGTTGCCAGTGGAAGTAGTAGAGGCAGGCATGATGGTATTATTTAAGACAGATACATGAATGGGCAGGAAGCAGAGGGAGACAGACCCTCAGAAAGCAGGCGATAGGTTCAGAGAAGGTCTGAATCGGCGCAGGCTTAGAGAGCCAAAGGGCCTGTTCCTGTTCTGTAATTTTCTTTGTTTGTCCCTCATTTTAAACTCAATCTCTTTACCAAGGAAGGATAAACTCCATTTGCCTTCCTAATTACCTGTTGTACAGGAAGACCAACCTTCAGTAATTCATGTACAAAGACACCTGGGTCCCCCTACACAGCAGCATGCTTCTTTTTTTAAAGCATTCAAGTGACAGTCCTGGTTACTGTTACTCCTACCAAAATGGATGACGTCACAATTATTAATATTGTATTCCATTTGCCAGACCTTTGCCTACTCAATGTATCTACGTTCTTCTGCAAACTTTGCTCTGCCACTCATCTTAGTGTCATCTGCAAACTGACACACTACATGTGGTCCTCAACTCCAAATCCTCCATGTAAGTTGTGAATAATTACATTCCCAACACTGATCCCTGAAGTACTTCATTCATCACTGCCAACCAGAATAGCACTTATTATCCCCACTTTGCTTCCTGTTAGTCATCCAATCCTCTATCCATGCTAGTACTTTACTCCTAAACCATACATTTTATCCTTATGCAGCAGCCTCTTGTGCGACACCTTGTCAAAGGCCTTCTGGAAATCTAGATACACCACATCTACTCTGTCCCCGCTATCCATCATGCTCAATGCTTTCACAGAATTCCAAAAGATTAGTTAAGCATGATCTCTCATTCATGAACCCATGCTGAATATGCCCAATGGGATTATTTCTATCTAGATGCCTTGCTATTTCTTCCTTGATAATAGATTTAAGCATCTTCCCCACTACAGAAGTTAAACCAACCAGTCTTTAAAATTCCCCATCTTTTGTCTACCACCCTTTTTAAACAGTGGCTTCATATTTGCTGTTTTCCAATCCACCAGAACTGCCCCAGAGTCCAGTGAACTTTAGAAAATTACCACAAGTGCACTTGCTATTTCTCCTGCCATCTCATTTAGTACCCTGGGATACATTCCATCAGAGCCAGGAGACTTGTCTATCCGTAGCTCCATTAGCATGCTCAACACTACCTCCTCCATGATAATGATCGTTTCCAGGTCCTCACTTAACTTCATCTCTATCAATTTCTGGCATGTTATTCATGCCCTCCACTGTGAATGCCGACACAAAGTACCTATACAATGCCTCAGCCATTTCATCGTATCCCATGACTAAATGTCCCTTTTCATCCTCTAAAAGGACTAATGTTTATTTTAGCCACACTTTCTTTTCATATATTTAAAGAAACTTTTGCTATCTGTCTTTATATTCTGAGCGAGCTTTTTCCTCATGCTCTATCTTACTTTTCTCTTCAGCTCTTCTTGTAGCTTTTTGTTGACCTTTAAAGCTTTCCCAATTTTCTAGTTTCCCGCTGATCTTGGCCACTTTGTATGCCTTCTCTTTCAATTAGATAGCCTCCCTTATTTCCTTAGACACCCAATGCAGATTACCACTTTTCTAACAGTCCTTCCTTTGCACATGATTATGCTTTTGCTGAGCATTGAAAAATTGTTTTGAAAGTCCTCCACCACTCATCAACTCAAAGTCTTTGTTTTCAGTCTACTCTAACCAAGTCCTCCATCATTCCATTGTAGTCTCCTGACGACCTGTTCCTTAATTTCATTCTTAGTGCTTGATAAACGCCAAATAGGTCCTCCATCTAGTCTTGCCTGTGTTGTTAGTCCCAACGTGGACCACAA
Organism: Chiloscyllium punctatum; assembly: GCF_047496795.1. Lineage (NCBI taxonomy): Eukaryota > Metazoa > Chordata > Chondrichthyes > Orectolobiformes > Hemiscylliidae > Chiloscyllium > Chiloscyllium punctatum. The sequence continues at coordinate 35,285,051 of NC_092787.1, read as the reverse complement.
TAACTGGATCCTCCCCCTTCCGCTCCAATATCCTTTCAAGCTGGTCAGCTATGCCCTGCACCGCATAGGCAACACGCCATGCGGGACTCCTGATCCGGCTTGCAAAGGATACTATCTATCCACCCCTTTCAACACTAGCTGCAAATGTGGTCACTGCAGTTCACAATAGGATCACTGAGTTTTATACTCACTCCATGTTACATCTCCTCCCTCGAAATGCTCCCTGCAGACTAGGCTGTGCTCCCCAAGCACAGTGAGATTTATACTCACTCCTCGTTACGGCTTCTCCCTACAACCACTCCCTGTAGACTAGATAAAGGCTTGGCTGTTGAAAAATCTGTAAAATTAGTTCAAATAAATCTCAAAACAGTAAAAAAAAAGTTCAGGTTGCTCGTTAAGCCAGTAGGTTTGTTCTCAGACCGGAATGGCATTCAAACTGGAACTCCGTCAATAAACTCATTGATTTGGATCCCACTTATCAACCTGAGAAAAAGAACCGCAAATGATATCACATACCTTAACAGACCAAGACACAGATAAATAGTGGGACAGAAACACCAGCGCTTCACGGGAGGCCCACTGATGTTACCGAGCATGGTCTGAGACCAAATTTACAACCAGAACCTCAACCTAAGCTACAAATCTTCTCAAAAATCGCAGTTTAAATATTGTTGGGGTATTCTCAACAGGGAGATCAGGAAGGCAAAAAAAAAAGAGATTATGAGATAAGGTAAAGATAATGCAAACTGATTCTACAAGTACATTAAGAGTAAGAGAGCAAATAGAGTACAACCACTGAAAGATCAAAAAAGCCGCCTTCTGTTGAAACTCAGGAGATGGGAGAGATATTAAATAAATATTATCCATCTGCTTTTACGGCAGAGAAGCAAACAGGGGCCAGAGAACTCTGGCAAATAAATATTGATGTTTTGAAAACAGTTCACATTACAGAAGAGGAAGAGCAGAAAACCTTAGAAAGCATAAAAGGTGGATACATCTCCAGGACCTGACCTAGAGTAGTCCAGGATTTTTTTGGGAGGTTAGGGAGGAAATTGCAGGGCCTCTTGTAGAAAGATTTGCATCATCTATAAATGTGAGTGAGATGCCTGATGACCGGAGAGTGGTTGATGTTGCACCATTGTTCAAGAAAGGTTGAAAAGGAGAGGTCTAGGGACTATAAACTTGTGAGCCTGACTTCGGTGGTGGGTATGTGGCTAGGGATGGTTCTGAAAGATAGGATTTATATGCATTTGGAAAGGTGTGGAATCATTAGGGATGGCCAGCATGGCTTTGAGGGAGGGTGTCTCACTAGATTGAGTTTTTTTGAGGTCATAATGAAGAAGATTGATGAGGGCAGAGTGGTAGACACTGTTTATTTGGACTTTAGTAAAGCTTTTGACAAGGTTCCACATGGTAGTAAAGTTAGCTCACATGGGATTCAGGGTGAAGTTGCTAATTGTGAACAAAATTAGCTTAAAAGCAGGAGACAGAATGGTGGAAAATAACAGACGGGAGGCCTGTTTGCAACAGTGCTCCACAGGGATTGGTGCTGGGTCCAATTTTGCTGGTCATTTATATAAAATGATCAAGATGAGAATATAGAAGGCATGGTTAGTAAGTTTGTTGGTGATGCTAAAATTGGTGGTACAGTGGGTTTCCATTATCAGAGATTATAAGAGATCTTGATAAGTTGGATCAATGGGCTGAAGATTGGCAGTTAATTTGGAAAAATGCAAGAGATTATGTTTTGGTAAAACGAACAAGGGTAGGATTTATACAATTAAAAGCAGAACTACAACAATACTTAAAGCTAAGAGACACATAAGGATTCAGGTCTTTGAAGTTTGTGTCACATATGGACAGGGTAGTTAAGGTATTTAGCTGACTTACCGTTATTGCTCAGATCATGGAGTACAGGAGTTAAGACATTATATTGAGGTAGTACAGAATGTTGGTCAGATGTCTTCTTGAGTACGGTGTCTAGAAGGAGAGTCCATCTTATAGGAAGGATATTATCAGGCTGGAGAATATTCAGAAGAGATTTATCAGGATGTTGCTGGAAATGGAGGATTTCGATAGAGGTAGAGGCTTAATAGGCTAGGACTTCTTTCACTTGAGCATAGGAAGTTGAGAGATGATGCTATAGAAGTTTGTAAAATAATGTAAGTTATAGATAAAGAGAATGGAAGGTGTCTTTACCCTAGCGTGGGGAAGTTCAAAATTAGAGAGTGCACTTTTTTTTAAGAAAAGCTGAAAGGAGAAAGATTTTAAAAAGACTTTGGGGAATTTTGCTTTTTTTTTTTACACAGAATGGTTCATGTGTGGAATGAACTTACAAAGGAAGTGGTGGATGTGGATACATAGTTCCAATGTTTAAAAGACATTTGGCTAACTGCACAAATATAAAATGTTTGGAGGGATATAGACCCAGTGCGGGCAGGCGGGACGAGTTTAGTTTAGAATTATGGTTGGTTTGGACAGATTGGACCGAAGGGTCTGTTTTCATCTTGTCTGATTCTATGACTAAGTATACAACCCTCCCTATCACAATAATCTCATCCAGTCTCGCAACATGTACAATTCCCCTCTAGCTTTACAATCCTCCCTGACTTTGTAATAATGCACAACCCTCACTATCTCTGACATCACAAACATCTCTCTTTGCAAGATCCTCCAAATCTCAAACCCTCCCTATCTCTAATCTTCGTCATCCTCACAAATCTCTATGATACGTGCTTTTCTCTAAATCCATCCGCATGAGGTTACCCCATTTATATTTCTCCACTTGGTGGCACTTTCAGATTCCTGGGCCCCGTGCTCCGGCATTTCCTCTTAAACTACTCTGCACTTCACTTCCTCCATCAAGTGGATCAAAGGTCTACAGTAC